>NC_081160.1:6843004-7505504 GCF_012432095.1 Onychostoma macrolepis | reverse complement strand
AATTTAGTCGGGTTAAACATTTTGTATGTACAAACAATTTTTATATGTGTGAATAATAACCAAACAAACCTGAATAAGCAAAAAATACATAAACATCGAAAAAAATAAATAATTCCTTAAAACAATAATATAAAAAAATGGTAACACTTTAGTATAGGGACCAGTTCTCACTATTAACTAGTTGCTTATAAGCATGCCTATCATTAACATATTGACTGTTTATTGGTACTTATATAGCATAACCATATTCTACATTCCTAATCCTATCCAATACTTAAATTTAGTTTATTGAGGCAAAAGTCATAGTTAATGGTTTGTTAATGAAGAGAATTGGACCTTAAAATAAAGTGTGACCAAAAAAATAGATATTTTAAAAGGTACTTTCTGTGTTATGAAAAATCATTAAGTGTTACTAGTGAGGACTCACCACCTCGTAGCAGGTAGCCAGTTTGAGCAGCAGTCGTCCATATTCATGCAGGTGTTTTATGGGCAGGTAAAAGAGATGCGCCAGAACATCTGCTAAGGGCAAACCCTCTTCAGAACACTCAGACAACTTCTGAACAACCTCGGCCCCTTTGCCAAAGACATCGCTTCAAACAGAGTCAGACAGAGAGTCTTAATTTATATGGTAATATAATTCAGTCTGTAATTATGTAAATATGAACACTGGATCAGCAATAGCAAATAATTCCCTAGCAATACTTTCATATATGTTATTACTCTAGAGTTGGAATCTGGAATCCTAGGACAGCAGGGGCTTAGAAAAGCACTTGGGACAGGGTCTAACACACACATATACTACTTACTGACAAGGTTTGACAAGTGCTTGAAATCCTCCCATGACTAAGAGATCACCAACTGCTGAACAGTACCTGTATGACACAATTAGAAAAATAAGGACATTATTACAACTAGGAAAATGAGCTGACTTGAGAAGGAGGGTACAACATTTTTGAGTAATAAATTCCCATGACTTTTACAATAATTCTTTATTATTGAAACAATTTATACATATAAATGATGACTGTATAGAGATTGCAGCCACGAAGAGAAATTTCTGGTTAATGAAACGAATGTATCGACAACACAGATTTCCATGAATTTTAAGCTTCTCATTTTAATTACTCAAAAAAAAAAATCTGAAGAAAACTGCCTGAAAGATATCAGATTCTGAATCAAAGTCTCTGACTTTTAAAAATGAGGACAACGCCTTAAAAGAAATCTCAAGGCTATGGTTGAACGTACGATTATTTTGAACAACTTACAGAACCAACCGAAGTTCTGTTTGATTAAATTCATTTGAAGATTTTCAGTTATACATCACATTAGAAGTATAAAATCTATTTGATGCCTGAATATATTACTTTTAAATTAGAAGTTAATTCAGTCCAGCTCTGTAGAGAATATAACTTGCTAAAAACATCTTTAAATTCAGGAATACAGCAAGTTACAATAATCAGATTTTAACTGTGGTCATCTAGTTGGTTTTAACTAGCTCTCTGGCTGAACACTTAATAAACATTTGTATTCAAACATGGCTGATTATTAAATGTGCTAATGTCTCTGACATCACAACCATGACTTCTAAATGACTAATTTTTGCAGCCATGTTGATGTTCCAATAAACGGCCCAGATGGGCTAGGACACTGTACACTTAAAAGAGAATTTAAATTCTGTTTTGCATGACATGTTCTCTTTAATCAGCATGGAGTAAGAAACAACAACCAACATCTCTTATTCCATATGCTGAGGTCATCACCAAAGTAGCCACTTCATGCCTTCAGTTTCTTTAATTGTGTGTGTGGCATGCTGAATGCTTACTCTGAATATGTGTCCAAGAACAGATGTGCATCATCAAGAATAACAAGACCTCGGATATCACGCGAACGCCGCAGGAAGGAGGTTAGAGAGGCTGAGTTTTGACCCGTGAGCTGAGACAGCCGGCCCAATCGTCCAATCAAATTCTGCAGAAGCCCTGCAGAGGACTGACCGAGGGCGGAGCATAGGGAATCTAAGAGTAAAAAAAAAAAACAATAAGGTGAGAACTAAAAATCCCAAATAATTAATTAGACAGACACACAATCATTTCTTGTTTTGAGCCTTATTTCTGTATAACAGGAAAAACTTTCTCATAATTCTAAACACAAAAATACTTAAGCATAATTATATTATATTATATTATATTACATATACTATTGCTTACCAGTGTTAGTTTAGTATCACATTTATATTATTATAGTTGTTGATATTTTGAATTAGATTTTATTTTTATACTTACACTTTAATTTTATTTCAAATATTTAGTCATTTTGTTGTGGTTTTGTCATTTTTATATTTCTATATAGTATTAATTAATTTTATTTAGTTATTTTAGATAATTATTTTATTTATTTAAAAAAAATAACATAAGTTTAAGTTTTTTTATTTTAACATTTATTTTATTTCAAATAATTTTTAAAAATTTTTTTTTACAGTTTTAGTTTACAAGAATAACCCTGTTGCATACATTAGGAACTCTAAATGATTCAGCTGTTTCACTTTCACTAGTCTTGCCACTGTATTACACTATACTTATATAAATATGCTAATGACAGTCTAAATCAGAGTACAAAACAAGTTATCATCACACACTGTCATACCCAGTTTGAGCAGTGGCTGGAGCAGAAGACTATTGATATTGCTGAGTTTACAGTAATATTTCCTCTCTGCGGCCGCCAGCTCATGCAGACTGGCAATAAAACCCATTACATTGCGATCCGTCAGCGCCGCACATGTCCGTCCTCCTGCGCACACACTGCTTACATAGCCCAACTACCACAAACACATACACACGCACGCACACAAAATGAAAAGTGTCATTACAAGTCATATAAATAATACAGCATCAATGTACAGGATTCAGAGCACGGTAGTATTCAACATTATCTAGTAATGACTGAGTAATGTTTATTTATACAACAGAAATTTGAAATAATAATGAGGATGATGATTATGATGCAAAAGTCTTGCTCACATTCATACAAAAGGGCAGCAGCACCGGTTGCTGTGTGTACTCTCCTGTCTGCTCCTCATCCTCAGTTTGCTCCATCACTTCTTTCACCTGCTGCCCACTGTAGTACAGGATTGGTTGGATACAATCTCCATCAGCCAATAAGAGAGTGTGTTGTTGCCCCGCCCCAATATCCCACACACGAATCCCATCTGACAGCTGCGCAAAGACAAAAGAGACAAACAAAGCCAGTCGTGAATCAGTATGTTGTCAACACAAATTTGGGCAATGGCAAGGGCCTTAAAGGGATAGTTCACCCAAAAATGAATCACCTTCATGTCGTTTCAAACCGTATGACATTAGTTCATCTTCAGAACACAAATTAAGATATTTTTGATAAATTCCAAGAGCTTTCTGACCCTCCATAGACAGCAAGGGTACTACCACGATCAAGACACAGAAACACACTGTAATAAGGACATTGACAAAATGGCCGTGTGACATCAGTGGTTCAACTGTAATTTTATGGTGCGAGAAGAATTTTTTGTGCGCAAAAAATGTTTTTTTTTAAATAACGACTTTTATTAAACAATTCTTCTCCCATGAGTTATTGTCTTCCACCATTTTGGAGAGTATCATGACGTACTTTGCACATAAACAAGGCACAGCGCATGCGTGTTCTGCGTCAGCAGCACCACACGCATGCGTTGTGATACTCTCCATAATGGCACTAGGGTGACGCGGAGGAAAAGAATTGTTGAATAAAGTCATTATTTTTCTTTGCGCACAAAAAGTATTCTCATAGCTTCATAAAATTATGGTTGAACCACATGGAGTATTTAATTGATGTCCTTACTACGTTTCTGTGCCTTGAACGTGGTAGTACCGTTGCTATCTATGCAGGGACAGAAAGCTCTCAGATTTCATCAAAAATATCTTAATTTGTGTTCCAAAGATGAACAAAGGTCTTACCTCTTACGGGTTTGGAACAACATTAGGGGGGAGTAATTAATGACAGAATTTTCATTTTTGGGTGAACTATCCCTTTAATCCACTAAACAGTGGAACACTGATGACTTGATTTACTATAACATGATTGAAATATGTACTTGTCCTCCATTTTTAACAGCTTAAGAAACTGAAGAAAACATGACAACATGAGCTGATGCTCACAGGTTTTTAGTGTGCATTGTAGGGTGTTTTGTCTAGTGAATTAGAGAGCTGATCAAGACACAGCCAAACAAACTGGAGCACGTGTACACTTAATGTCTGAAGACTCACATTGCTGCTGGGTGTGCACAAGTGTCACAGTTTCTAACCTTGTCATTTCTGAAGCATTTTTAAAACCTGGAAAAAAAACCTCAACCTTAAAGGGAAAATAAATGTATAAATAGTATTTTGTTCTTAATTCTAAAAATGCAATTATGCAAAATGTAAAAGTGTTAACCTGTTATAGAATTAAAATGGGCTTTAGTTAAAAACAACTGAAAAACTTAATTATATACATTCATGTAAGAAAAAATATGTTGTTATATATAGAATGTTATAGAAATATTACAAATGTATAGACAAATTGAATGAATAAACTATGCAAAAATTTGTTATATAAATAAAAACGTATTAATATTAACTACACTACTGCTCAAAGGTTTGGGTTTGGTAAGATTAACGTTCACATTTATTTGCTCAAAAATACAGTAAAAACTGTAATAATGTGAAATATTATTCTAAATGAAAAGAACTGATTTCTATTTTAATATATTTAATTTATCCATGTGATGACAAAGCTGCATTTTCATCAGCCATTACTCCAGTATTCAGTGTCATATAATATCACATGCAATCATAAATGCGGTTTCATATTTTTGTAAACCATGATACATATTTTTCAGGATTGCTTGATGAATGAAAAAAGTTCAAAAATACAACATTTTATCTAAAATATAAATCTTTTGTAAAATTCTAAATATCTTTTTCACTTTTGATATATTTAATGCAACAATGCTAATACAAATGTAATAGTTTCTTTCAAACACTTTGGTATGGTAGTGTAAAAAGATATATTTATACACAAAAATATATATTTATAATTATACATAGAAAAAACTATATAATTTAATTTAAATATTATTATTAAAATAATTTTAAAACATTATTTTTTTTCTTTTCGAGAGCATTTCCAACCCTTTTAAAGAGGGTATTTTATTCTTGTGATATTTTTCTGCTTTATGTGCATATACTGTACCTTGGTTAAGTGAGGAAGGGTGGTGGGGGATTCCATGTGTCCCAGCTGTCCAGAAGTGTTGCAGCCCCAGGAGAACACCTGCCATACAAACACACACATTACAGGAGGATTACACTAATACAGACTCACCGCTCAAGAGAACAGCCACGGATATGCAGGTGAAGTGTGTCACCTGTGATTGGGCGGTCAGGGCGAGAGAGTGATGAGCACCTGCAGCTACTCGCAACACCTCTTTACCATTCAGACTCTTTACACAGGCGGGCTGCGGTCTGAAAAGAACGAGAAAGAAATCACCACATTATGTTCCTCTGTAATGCATCTAATGAGTCTGTCCTCATTTTAGCAGAGCACATTATAATTTAAAGCCCTGGAATCTTATGTAACTCATGAGTGGTTAGGGAAAAGAGTCAGGACTGGGCCGCTCTGTTAATGGGAGGAGTCTGACCTGGAAAGGAGGTCTCCATGTCCAAGTTGCCCTTCCTGGCCACGTCCCCAGCTCCACACTTCTGTCTGCAAAGAAGGCAGGTGGGCATCGGCCTCAGGAATGCCTCCTGGAGCGAGCGGGATGGCCCGTGCACGGGGGCGACTCGTTCGCCGCAAAAGACGTGGAGAAACTGAGAGAACGGGAACAAGAAAATAAACAACACAAAAAAAACACATTCAAAGAAATTTGGAACATCAATAACTAGAGGCAGAACACAGTCCACATCTAAAGTAAGACACAAAATGACAGATCATAAGAAACTGCAACTCAAGGCAGTTTGTTCCTCATTGAATATGCATTAGTTCAGTTCTACCATATAAACACAAACAAACAGCATAGGGAAAATTCACATGAATCATTTAACAGCACAGACGCAGACCCACAAATTTGGCCAACTCCAATTCAACTCGCTGCAAAACACACACACACACACACACACACACATATATACACATGGTATGGCCAGGTGCACACACAAACAAAACACACACACACACAGACTGCTGCCGTGCTGAGTTATGTTCCAGCCCCACTGGGGTCCATCTGTCACATAGGTGGGGGTGAGGAGATGAGAAAAGGTGTGTGTGTTGCAGGTAGCTGGCCACCATTGTCTTCTCTAGCCTGTGCATCAAGCTTCAGATGATTTATGAACTCAGCCAAACACACCAGGCTGAGGTATCCTGGAGTCTCATAAGCAGAGAGACCGAAAATATCCTCGCATCACAATCTCTAACTCAGAAAACTAAATGCAAATCACTAGAGCAGAAAGTTTCTGACACACTAGAGACTTGAACTTGTTTTGATTACGTATATTAAAAGAGGGAAATATGATCATGTATCAACAACCTGTTTGTCAACTAAAACCCAGAAGGACTACTTTTCACTAGTTGAATCACACAGTGTTTTAACACATGACTTGTATTCATTTTTCTCCCCAAACATAAGCAAAAAACTAACAAACTGTATTTTAATTTAATAAAATGATGCAAGATTTTTTTGTAGATTTTTCATTGACATTATTTCTTGACATTTATGCACATTTTCACCCAAATTTGAATTATTACTGTCATGTGGGGGAAAAAAAAGAAATTCTCAAAAAAAGGAAAATTAAAGTTCAATTTTAATAAATTGTTTTTAAATTGCCTTGACACATTTACACTACCATTCAAAATTTGGGTTAGTAAGATTTTATGTTTTTGTCTATCATGCTCACTAATTTTGCATGTACTTGTTCAGAAATACAGTAAAACAATAACATTGTGAAATATTATTATAATTTACAACAACTTTTGTATTTTAATATATTTTAAAATGTAATTTATTACTGTGAAGGCAAAGCCATTATTCCAGTGTTCAGTGTCACATGATCCTTAAGAAATCATTCTAATATGCTGATTTGGTGCTCAAGAAACATTTCTTAAAAATATCAATATTAAAAACAGTTGTGCAATTTAATATTTTTGTGGAAACCTGTGGCACGCTTACAGGATTTTTTGATGAATAGAAAGTTAAAAAAAACACAATTAATTCAAAATAGAAATAACAAATTTGTAACTTTTTTGTAACATTAAACATTTCCGTTACACCTTATTTTAAGATGTTACAGTGTAATTATACAGTTAGGTAGTGAGCAATATTGATTAACAACATGTACTTTAGCGTTTGTTTTAGCATTAGTTGCATGCTATTAAGCATAATTTACTGATATTACCATGAAGTACATGTAACATGTAACAAGGACACTGTAAAAGTGTTACCAAAATTTCTGTTCTTACTGACCAAATACTTTTGAATGGAAGTGTAAATTGCAAATATTCAAATAAATTTCAAGAAATCATTATACTTCCTTTCATTTATTCTAAATTAAATTAAAACACATTTTGTATTACTGATTTACAGTATTACTATGTTTATAATATAGATAATCACCACTGACAATGAGAATTACAAAAACAACTGTAAAATAAAAAACCTAAAGTGATGCAAAGTACCGTTTGAGCTGAAATTAAGACATGTGTCTGTGAGATTCACCTATAAAATCTACCTCTAAATCTAAAACTTTTTACAACTGCAACTACACAAAAATACCTTCAGTTGTTGTGCTGGATGCCGACTCCTTCACCTCAAACTCTGCAATGTCTGTAACCATGGCAACAGCAATATATGGGAAACCTGTCCACAAGTGCCATCGGCAGAAATTTGAAGAGCCATGGCAATACAACCATTACCATTAACAAACACATTACAGTAAGCAAAAATCAGCTAGGCAACGATCTGCAGGGTTTTTACTTTGAACTGAATGCACTAAGTCTTAACACACTGCACAGGATTATGATTAAACTGCACATATTCAGCTAATAAAAGAATGGATTTATAGCAATCATTCCTCTGGTTCTTGTGCGTCTAAACGGCAGTACAGACTCTCTACACTCAGATGATTAGAAAAGCAGACCATTTTCTTTAAATATTTATGAAATTTGTCACAAAAAGGAATGGAGTTGTTAGTTATTCATAGCCTCTGCAGCAGAAACACCATGCGTGCAATAAGCTGATGGATGAGAGAGGCAAAACTTTGCAAGATGCTCATCAACTAGTCCATGCTAATGAAAACTCAAGCTTAGACACACATGCCCATGCGGACTTACGGAGACGGTAAATTGGGTGTAAGAGAAGGAGAGCGTGTATACCCTGAGAGAGCAGGCCAGGCAGGGACAGGCGACGGCTGAGCTCCGCCTCCTCCTCTCGGATGTCCCCCAGGCTGGAGCTTTTCTTTCCCTGCATGGGCTCCTCCTGACGGAGTCTCTCCTCTACTCGCTCACGGCCCTCTCCTGGAACCTGAAGCACAAAAAATTTGGTCAAACACATCACAGCTGGATCATTGCTTTTCAGTTTCTTCCCAATAAAAGGGCTAAGAGTGAAAATGACAAGTATATAGAAAATGTATTGGTTTGATGTTTAAGCAGATGTAACAAACATGTAAACATACTGTTAAAGAACTTACAAATACACTTACCCAGTAACCAATCACTTTTCTCAGAGAGAGAGCTTCATATGTGGACACGACACGTTCCCCCACTGCAGAGGCACAGGACACCACCAAGTTGTTCAACGCGGAGCCCATTGGAGTCACAGACTGGGCGACCGGGATCAAGGGGTCAGAGGTGAAACAATCAGCACGGTCACTGGAGAGCTATGATACGAAAGATATGAGAACTAGAATTGTGCATTTAGAAGCAATTGAACATTTTGATTTATGATGGCTTGGAATTGTTGGATAGTGATGGCAGGATAGGGATTTTAACTAAATAAACAAAAATCTAGATTTTTTAACTATAATATTTGTTGCAGGTGAAGTTGTCAACTTCTCAAACAGGGTTTTAGCATGTTAATGTGCTAACAGTTAACTGTTTATATTAAATTTGGATATATATATACAAATATATACACTACTGTTCAAAAGTGTGGGGTCAGTAAGCTTTTCATTAATTATACCTTTATTCTGCAAAGATGCATTAAATATTTAATCTAAATAAATAAAAATACTAGAAAAAAACTAAATTCAGTCCTGTAAATGCTACGAGTGAATTTAGGCATCATAGCATACACTGCTGTTCCATGTTTGGGGTCAGTAAGATTTTTATTTTTTAGGCAAAAATGCATTAAATTGATTCAAAATAAGAGTAAATGTGTTTATAATGTTACAAAACCTGTAGTTTTCATCTTTCTATTCATCAAGGAATCCTGAAAAAATGTATAATTGTTTTCACAAAAATATTAAGCAGCTGTTTTAAACTGGGATAAGAAGAAGAAGAAGAAGAAATGTTTTTTTCAGAACCAAATCAGCATATTAAAATGATGTCTGAAGGATCATGACTAATGACTGCTGAAAATTCAGCTTTGGAATAAATCACAAATACATTACAATAAATTACAAAATATAAAAATGTAGATATAGATAAATACATGTAGTTGTGCATATGTAGTGTTTAGTTTCATTTTTATATTTACATTACAATCTTTACAAACACTAATAATTTATTTTAAAGTAATCTTCAACAAATCTTAAAATTAATATACGTTTTTTTTCATTTTCTGCATTATTATGTTGTTATGCCCCAATTCACTTATTGATTTTGCACTTGTTGATTTTAATACTGGTCATTTATCAGTTATTGGCCATAACATCAAATTAATTTTCAGCTCATAGGTATCAGACAGAATTTGAATAATGTTATGGATTTAATAC
Organism: Onychostoma macrolepis; assembly: GCF_012432095.1. Taxonomy (NCBI): domain Eukaryota; kingdom Metazoa; phylum Chordata; class Actinopteri; order Cypriniformes; family Cyprinidae; genus Onychostoma; species Onychostoma macrolepis. The sequence continues at coordinate 7,495,539 of NC_081160.1, read as the reverse complement.
CAAATTCATTTTTTCCACATAATAATCACACTATTTTATATAGAAAAGTTACAATTCATGTATATAAATCTAACAAATCTGGTGTTCATATATCAGCTAAATGCTTGCTGGACACGTGTTTAAGACTAACCTGAGCAGAATGAAGCGTGCTGGGAGACTTGGTGGTGTGCTCTGCCAGGGCATGATCAGAAAGTCTCTTAAGGTAGGCCTTCACTGCCTGCTCATCGGGGTATGGGGAGGACTTTCCCCCTGTGGCTCTACAGCCGTCCGGCTCAAGGGTGCTGGTTTCTGAAGCTTCGACACAAACCTCTCCATTTGTGGCTGGAGCTTCAGGCTCTGCTGAGTCTTCTATGGCTGGTTCTACAGATCCTAGGCTAGATGCAGGAACCTGATTTTGGGCTTCAGAGGCAGGTGTGCTTTCAATTTCAGGGTTGGTGCTGGAGGCGGGTAATTTTGGGATCTGAGCTGGCATGGATGGGCCAGGTTCTGTAGGAGAGCTCTTGCCTTGCTTACCCCTTGAGCTCTGATCTGGGCTGCCCTCTAATGCAGACTTGGCCTCAGCGCTGTCCAGGTCAACACCTAGTAGACAGTGATGGCCGTCAGAGATAATAACGTGGTCCTCTTTGTCTGTCATAATGTACAGCAGCTGATTGCACTGACCACACTTGTCTTGTTTCCGAGGCTCTTGTGGATGGGGAAGACAGCGCACCAGAACCAGGCTGTGAGCAGCTCCACAGGCCACCTGCAACACATGCCTTCCAGCAAGGTGCTCTACCTTCTGGGGCTTCCAGACAGGAAACGTTGAAGTGTTCAGGCCCAGCTGGCACCCGCTTCCCCAAGCCCAGACTTCATGCTTGGCTGAAAGAGCCAGAGTGTGCTGATCCCCACATGCCACCTCCAGGATCTTCACCGTCTGAGGGGGTGTGGCCTCTGAGTCAAGCACACCCACAGGGGTGGGGTTAGGGATAACAGAGAGTCCTGATAGGCCACACTGGCCGTGAGCATTTTCTCCCCACATGTGCACTCCTCCATCTTCTGTCACGACTGCACTGTGGGCGGAGCCAGCAGCCACAAAAACAACACGTTGTTCGCTAAGAACCGCCTCCAAAATGGGCTCAGTCACTACTGATGGTGTTTGGTTCTGTTTCCACAGCAGCTCGCCAAAGCTGTAGACTTGTCCCCCTAAACAGAGTATATAAATTGTAACATTTCTGGAATGCAATAATAATGAAAAATGTATGCGATACAATAGTCTTTTCACAACCTTCTGTTTAAAGAAATGGTTTTCCACCAAGGACCCGGTGCCAGCTAGAGGACCTTAGTAAACTTCCAAGTGGGCCATGGGTTGACTTAATTATTTCAATTAATTATATTACAATAATATAATTTAATTGACACAAAATCAAGAGGTATATTGAAATCATATTTCTTTTGATTGTTTTCATTCAAGAATTAACAATTCTTGCAATTCTGGAATCACAAAAATAATTCTACTAATTAAATTAAATATTTCTAAACTCCCAGTTTCTGTTCATAAAAGAAAGTTTAAAAACAAGCTTCTTTGTCATACTTGCAGCAGAAATACCTTGAAGGGATAGTTCACCCAAAGATGAAAATTCTGTCATTAATTACTCACCCTCATGTCATTCCAAACCCCTAAGACCTTTATTCATCTTTGGAACACAAATTAAGATATTTTTGATAAAATCCGAGAGCTTTCTAACCCGGCATAGACAGCAACGCAACTGACACGTTCAAGGCCCAGAAAGGTAGTAAGGACATCGTTAAAATAGTCCATGTGACATCAGTGGTTCAACCGTTATGTTATGAAGCTACTTTTTGTGTGCAAAAACTTTATTCAACAATTTCTTCTTGGAACAACATTTCTGCAGATGAAATCATATCATTTCAATAGTAATCCAACACTGGGTTTAAGTTGGTCACATAGATTTGTTTATTACAAGCATACGCTGCAGTTTTGTCATCTATTATACCATCTTAAATGCGTGTTTTAAAGTCAGGTGGATTCTGATTGGCTGTCAATATTTTTATCAAAAAGTTTGAAAATCACTGTGAACATGAACATGAACAATTTTCAGCAGTTTTCTTGTGAAACAAATATCCAACAACACAAAAGGAAAACTAGTGTCGCTAGTGGGGGGAAAAGGGTGACAGAGTGCATAGGGCCCAGAGGTCTGGGGGGCCCGCGATCGCCTACTGGCCATCGGGAGCACCGGGACATTCCATTCGAGTAGTGGGCCGATCGCCGAAAAACAAGGGAGACGTCCTCGATATTAGGCGCTGTTTTTAAATTACAGTGCATGCGAAACCGCATAAAGCAAATACTCCAAAAGTGTGAAACTGAGCTACCCGATGCATCCGCCAGCCGCGTGTCAAAGCAGAGCGGGATCAGTCACCCGTACAGCGCTGATGAACATGTGCCATGCTTCTGCCACGATTTATAAGAGATAAACAGTGCAAGTCGCTTGATCCATTCAGATGTGACACAGAATTATTGTTATACAGTCGTGTGATATGAGGACATATCACACGTTCTGTAGTGATGCTGGCTGAAAACAGCCACGACAATGAGGTATACTGGAAAACGCCAACAGGCTTGTTAATTCAACACCATAGTAATTTAACTTGAAGTTATTAAGACTGTACAAATATCCAATGAGTTGGCAGAAATGTATTTATTAGGGGCCAAGCACCGAAGGTGCGGAGGCACCTATTGAAACCGTTAGATTTATTCTTCTTCTTCTTCTTCTTCTTCTTCTTCTTCTTCTTCTTCTTCTTCCGCCACGAAGTCAATGGCAGCCCATAGAACCGATTGCGGGAAAGTTGTATAAGTTGGCACACTGATAGAGGACAGTCTCAATAGTATCCTCAGCAATTTTGGAGTCTCTAACTCAAACTCTCTAGCGCCACCACTTGTCCAAAGTTTCACTTTTGAAATGCGAATAACTTTTGAACCATAAGCCACAATATGAAAATTCCGAATGAATGAAGTCCAAAATTCAAAAATCGTAAGGTTTAGTTTTTTCGCTATATTCAATTGTTCGTAAAACCTACTTTGTCGAACTCGTCCTAGACGATTAGTCCGATTCTCACCAAATTTGGCTCAGATCATCTACAGACCATGGAGGCAAAAAGTTATGGAATTCAAGTCGATTCGTCCAAGCGTTTTCGAAAAACATGCTAACGAATTTGCCGAAAACCACGCAAAAATGGATCTGAGGCTATATCTCCGCAACAGTTTGGCATATTGAGACGAAACTTGGTGGGTGTTATAACAAGCATGACCTGAGGCTACCTGCAGTGTTTCGGCACTGTGCCCCCTAGTGGTCAGGAGATATGAAAAATGCATATTTTTGCTTATAACTTGTGAACGGTTAGGCTAAAAATCACAAAACTGGTCTCTTTATATTCGGTGCATCATGCCGAGTCCAACCATATAAAATTTTCCCATGTCAGCCATTTTGGCCGTCGGCCATGTTGAATTTCGTCGTAAAATGCTATATTTTACGAACGCATTAACTTATCGTTATGAAACTCAGTGTGGTTCTTCGGCCCCATGCCCTGATGGTACTTTAAAAGTTTGGGGGCAGCGCCACCTTTTGGTCAAACGTTATAATGCTAATAACTTTTGCTTACATTAGCCTATTGTAATCAAACTGATGTTGATAGATTCCTTGGGTCATGCCGAGATCATCGATACCAATTTTGCAATAATTGGCTAAACTTCCTGTCCGCCATTTTGATTCATGTTGAAAACCTACTTTTTCGAACTCCTCCTAGACCGTAAGTCCGATTTTCACGAAATTTGACTCGGATCATCTTCAGACCATGCTGGCAAAAAGTTATGGATTTTGTGTCGATATATTTCACGGTTTTCGTTTGGCGCATCAACGAATTGGCTGGAAAGATGCTACACTGCATCTGAGGCTGTATCTCAGCGAAACTTTGACATATTCGCACCAAATTTTGTACGTGACATTGTGACCTCACACTGACCACGCTACATAAGTTTGGTAACGGTGCCACCTATTGGTCAAGAGTAATAAACCATTAATTAATCATTAATAATGAAATTTCCAAACATGCTAATAACTTTTGACTGCATTAGCCGATTGTAATGAAACTGTTCTCCAATTATTCCTTGGGTCATGCCGACAACATACATACCAATTATGTCATAATAAGCCGAACTTTCTTTCCGCCATTTTGATTTATGTGGAAAACATACTTTTTCGAACTCCTCCTAAACCGTTTGTCCGATTTTCACCAAATTTGAATCATATCATCTTCAGACCATGCTGACCAAAAGTTATGGATTTCGTGTCGATACACAAAACCGTTTTCGCATACCACAGCAACGAATTTGAGGCATGATACCAAAATCACAGTTGAGACTGTATCTCTGCAATGCTTTGGCATATTGACACCAAACTTTGTGTGTACCATTGTCACCTCACACAGAACACACCACATCGATTTGAAAATGGTGACACCTATTGGTCAAAATTGATAAGCCAATAACTCATATTGCTATAGCTTTATATGTGACTTTTCAGCCGTTTTGACAAAAAACATCCTAAAATGGCTTCAATTACTCATTTCTGCATACAACAGCAACGAATTTGTGGCATGACGCCATTATGACACTTGAGGCTGTATCTCTGAAATGCTTTGGAATACTGACACAAAACTTTGTGTGTGCCATAATCACTTCACACAGAACACACCACATCGATTTGAAAATGGTGCCACCTGTTGGTCAAATGTGATAAGCCAAGAAATCATATTGTTATAGCTTTATATATGATTTTTCAGCCGTTTTGACTAAAAACATCCTAAAATGGCTTCAATTACTAATTTCTGCAGTTGGTCTGTTGCTTGCTTCTGTAGTGCTTGGCCCCGTGATTGCTGCTTGCAGCTATATTTATAAATGTTACTGTTATTACATATCGGGGAATATTTTAAATTTAGAAGGTGTTTTGTAGTTTCTTCATGTTTAGATTTTTTTTTAACTACAAATTTTATAGTTTATTATTACTTATTTTAAAAACCATATAACTATGGTAATGAGGACCATGGTTTTACTTCTTGTGACCACCATCCTACTAATACTAGCAGCTAAACTCTGGATTCTAAGCAAGAACTTCTTTCTTTTTAGATGTTTAGTTCTAATGAATATTAATTGAAGTAAAATGTTAATTCAATAAGGGCCCGATTAAAGATAAATATCAGTGTCTTATAAAAAAAAAAAAAAAAAGTAGGTGTTTATTCTTTACAAATAATAAAGTTCTTAAAAGGAGATTCACCCAAAAATGAAAATTTTCATCATTTACTCAACATGTCATTCCAAACCTGTATGAATTTCTTTCTTCTGTGGAACATAATTTGAGAAATTCAAGAAATTGTTGTCCATACAGTAGAAATCAAGGGTAACCAAAATGGTTTGGTAACATTCTACAAAATCTTGTTTTGTGCTCAACAGAAGAAAGTCGTTATTATCAGTAACTTTCCAGCAGTCTAGCTCAAAATCAATGCTTTACTGTCAAGTGATTTTCTATGTGACAAAAAAAAAAAAAATGCATTATTAAGTTTGTTGCATTTGTCGTGAATTCAGTAATATCTATCAGTATTTGTTTCTGTCCTGTTTTATTTATTCATTTATTTACTCCAATTGAAGGCCCTATGACCCATCAAAACATACAAGGTGGAATTTGTGAGCCAGATGGACTCAATTTGTCCAGGTCCAAATTGTAACCCCAGTCCAGCCCCCCCCAAAAAAAAAAAAACCTTATTTTGAATGACATGGTTTTGGAATGACATGAGAGTGAGTAATCGATGAGTATTTATTTATGCAGGTGATCTATCCTCTTAATTCGCTGTTACTTTTCTAAGACTTGTCACAGCTGATGATGTCAGCTTGGCAGGGCATTTCAAAGGCAGATCATGTTATTACATTTTGATCAAAAATCACAAAGAAAAACATTTTTTTCTTTGCAACCAATAACTTTTGCACAATAAGACCATGAAAATAGCATCCACTTTGATATTGACCTTAAACCTGTTAAAAAAGGGCTCATCGAATACTATTTTTTTGTTGCTTCTACAGGGTTGCCCAGCTAAATTTGCATGTGTGAATAATAAATACATTACCCTCTACTAGTAGAACGCCATGTGTAGCTCCCAGGGCAGCCTGGAGCACAGGCCGGGAGAGCAGCACCCTCTCTGGTGTGGTGCTGTAAGAATATCCCCTCCATGTGTGGAGAAGTCCTCTCTCTCCAGAACCGTCCTCCTCACCACAACTACAAACACAGTGACCAATACACTCTTAGAAAAGTCACGAGACAAAAAAAACTAAGAAGTGTACAAATGATGCATTGTTCAGCATTGCTGGCAGTCTGTCTTTGAACACACTCACCTTATCTGCTTCTCCATCTCTAAACGTTCCCCATATCACAGCTGTTGCGTTTCTCACTTCGAATGATTGCCCTGTGAGGGAACAGGTGATGAATGATTTCAGATTCTGAATGACAATAACGGGTTCGACAGTGACTTATATGTTTAAGCTAATTTTCCTGAGACATCATTCTGAGCATTTCTATACCTAGGCTACATTTCTTTTTAGTTGTAAAATAAGTCAATGAAATGTTTACGAGTCCAGAATTTGTGTCAAGCAAAGGGTCCTGACAAAGACTGCCAGTGTAAACACACATGTACACACACTTATCAGGGCCAAAGGTGACTCACAGCTGTGATGAAATCATCAGCTGAACTGATAAACAACAGATCTGGAATACGGTCTAATTCATTTCCAAAATGAATATTAACAACTCCTATCCTGAGTTGTTAGTTAAAGCACAAGCTGTCTTAGCAGGTTTAGCTGGTCATAAATAAATGAACACATTATGATTGGCGTATCAGATACAATATTCTGATTGATTACATTATCGATTTAATAATGTCTAATATGAAACTACACGTCTGATGAGATTAAAGCACAACAAATTTAGATTTACATCCACGTCGACAGGTGGGGATCATGATAAATAACTGCTGAATGAAAAATACCACTGAAAAGCCACAATACAGTCGCTAGAAGACAGAAATATTTCTAATTTTCATTCTATTCGCTGCTTTAATATCACTCAAGCTAATAAACATGGTGCTTCGTTCATTCTTACCTCGATATGGCAGATTCTCAGATAGACAGAAGGCGGATGACTCTTGGCCTAATATATCTTGTCAGCTTTTGAAACACCTGATCAGAAATGTAAAATAAGCCGGTGAGGAGAGTAGATATACAGCAAAGCGAAGCTCATGATCATTATGACGATGATAATCGGGTGTGTTGTTATGGTGCTGCTGTGAGCGCTTCAACGGACTGAGAAGCAGGAGGGACAAACACGAAAGGGTATTTACGCTTTCGCTTTTTCTACTACGGCAGGTAGAACAGGAGAGATGAGTTGGTCGGTAGAAACCGGTAGAACCGTTGAGCTGGTAAGCTAAATATATTAGTTTACTAGTCCATATAAGCTGTTAGCTAAATTACAAGTAAAATTATTAAAAATCAGCATTTCATCCTGTCGGGATTTAATCTGCGATCATGATTATTCCCTTAATATCCTAAAAGTTAATTAGGATTTATATGTATAACATAATTTTACAATTAAAGTATACAGTAGTACGAATCATTTTTATGTTGACCCTATCAAATCACGCAGCCGAGATTTGCTTTATATGCGAATAAAGTAAAATGTATTCAACTAATACATTTCAACTTTAAAAAAAAAAAAAAAAATTCACCTTTAAATATATCACTGGGCGACTATATAGTAGCCTATATTTGTGTATTTGTTTTGGGTTACACTTTATTTTTGGTGTCCTTGTTACAGTGTAATTATATATTTAAGTAGCCTACTGAGTAATATCAATTAACTACATGTAGGCCTACTTACTGTATGGTTAGGGTTAGGATTAGGGTTTGGCTTAAAGTTACTTGCATGTAATTACGCATAATTAGGCTAATTGTTATTATAATGGTAAGTACAGGTATAATGTGTAACAAGGACACCTTAAAACAAAGTGTTACCTTGTTTTGCTATGTCCCATAAATGTCCCATCAGCCAGAAACCGATTTATTAATTTATTTATTCCTTTTTTTTTTGGAGAGGAGTGGAATTTTAAGCTACCATTTGTTTCAAAAATATCTTTATCTCTACTGTTTCTTCTCAGCTCTCTTTCTCACATACTGAGAGACACACACTTACACCCTCTGGGTGTTTTAGATGCACCAAGCTTTCAAAACAAACCAGCATTTCCTTGCCTCTATATTTTTCAGCCAATTGGATGGTGGTTTGCAGAAGAATTCTGATTGGCCTGTGACCACACAAGCGGCAGTGGCAGCTGCAGGAGGCAGGAGAGCAACAGAAAGAGAGAGAGTGGTACAGAGAGACAGGAGAAGAGCTCAGAGTAATCGTAGGAGGACAGAGAAGGGAACTTGTGTCAGCGTGGGTGCTGTAGCAGGAGAATGACATGCTGGATAAAGGGGCAGCGATGATGTCCAGTACCACATTCAAAATGTCCAGGTCACAGTGAGAGCCTCCTGTCATAACAACACTAGTTCCATCAAGATCCATCAGAAGAAGCAGACAGCATGCAGAACCTCCGGCATGCAGCTTCTGAGGCTTTCCAGCGTCTCGGTAAGTGCATTTCAGCTTTATCTAAAAATATACAAGCAGTATCAAAATCTGTCCTTAATAACGTGTGTTAATGTCTCATCACGTGGGAAGTAGAAACAGTGCATAATTAAAGAGACAAAACAACAATCTTCTTCATCCTTAGCATCTCTCAAACTATAAATAACTTGATTCATGCATGCACTCTGAGCTGCATATAATGGCTACATTTGCATTCTCATTTGTGCCTAAAATAGCATAATTAGCTCATTTCAAATAATATTCTTTGTATTTGCGCAGATTTGCATTTCTTGGATCAGCTGTATGCAATTGAACATACACTGTTGCTTATAGTAAATTTAATGTGAGAAGGTACCAGCCTATAAACCTACCCTTCTTGAATTTGTTGGTTTGATTGTCCTTGAAACAGTCTATTTAAATTTCTAAAGAGACCATACCCTCCTGAGCTCAGACCACCCAGTCTAAGGTGGTCTGAGCTGGTTTAAGCTAGTTTATATGGTCTCCCAGGCTGTTGACAAATGTCTGGTTGAAAACAGTTATTATCGTTAACTAAAACTATTAAAAGCCTTTTTGGTAATTGAAATAAAGCTGAAATAAAATGCAATGTAAATATTAGATAACAAACTAGGTAACTAACTGAAATAAGTTAATAACTAAATACTAAAGAAATAACTAAAACTTAACATAAATAAACAGTAATATATAAAAAAAAATGTCAGAAGCACATAACAAAAATAAATTATGAACAAAAATAAAATATGAAAATAAAAGCTATTAAATTATTTAAAAAATAAATAATATTAAAATAACACTGGTAGAACAACCAAAACAGACCATCTTATCAAATAGTAATATTTAAAAATGTCAAAAGCTCATAACAAAAATTAAATCTGAAAATAAAAGCTAATTAAAATTATTACAAAAACCACTATAAGAATATAAATAATATTAAAATAACACTGGTAGATGAACCAAAACAGACCATCTTATCCTCCTAAGGCTGCATTGAGATGTTTTTTCAGCAGGGTATGTAACTAAACCATAGCAGATGAAACCAACAGATTGTTTTGTCCAAGCACATGTCATTGTCAGTGTGCACTGGAAGACAAATAGCCCGTGTATCCTTGTAACAGAACAGAGAGGATTCTGCTTGACCTGTGGATGCAAAACACAGCAAAGATTTTATCCCTGGTTTACTGCATGGCAGAAGTGAGATTTTGTTGTGATGGAGGAGGGAAGGACAGGTTCCTGTAGGTGAGAGGAAAACAGCTTGCAACCGCATCTGTGTCCATCTCTTGAGAGGCAGGAGGCCTGAGAGCGAAGAAAACTGTGTGTTATGTGTGAAAAAAGCAGGCACTAGTGAAAGTCATTGACTTTAAGTATATCGCACTAGTGGTAAATCTGTCACTGGCTATTTCTGGACATGTGTTTAAGCACATTTCCTCACCATCTATGAAAGTAGCCCATTACTGTCTTGTAAGCAGTCAGCAAGGAATGCATTTTTCTTAGAACCGAATGCAAAAAAAATGCATTTGGTTGCTATGTATAATATACAGTATATAATTATCGGATGATATTGGATGTTTAATTGTGCATGCTAATTTATTACATTTTTGATGTTTAGATTATTTTTGGCATCATCTAACTCTTAAGTTAATCTTTAAAAACACTTTTCTGCAATTTTATTTGCATGTCTTGGTGTGAAATCAGCAATTATTTTCCTTAATTTTATGGGCCAGTTTCTTCTCTTGGTGTGTTTTTTTATTTTTTAATCTGAACTCATAATCATGGTCTGGCTTTAAGACCCTATGAAATGGCTTGATAAAGTCCTATGTTGACATATTTCCTGTTGAAACAGGAAGTTGGGGTGGCTTATATCAAAGGATTTGTCACTTATTTCATATTTTAAATTTATGATTTGCTTTTTGCTTTGGCTGATCAGAGGCAGGAGGGTAATTCTCAATTTCAATATAGAGAACATTTTTGGACAGAAATTTGTATATATTTGTATGTTCCTCTGCAAAAAAAGATTATCAATATTTTTGGTCTGTTTTCCCAGTAGAGAAAGCCTTTGTTTTTAAATTCACATTTCTGAATACCCTAGCTTATGGATGGTCTCAAAGCTGACAGACATTTATTGTGGTCTTTAACTTGACTCGTTTACCTGAGCTGATTTATCTGAGTTTCTTGGCCTTCATCCAACCAATCACTGCACTTGTCTGTTTTGTGAGTGATGGGTGGCTGGCAACATACTAAATGGCACTTACTGCTGTACACACTGCTCACAGAATACTGATCAGCAACGAGAGAGAGAGAGAAGGAGGGAAAACATGGAGAGTTGGCAACAGAATGCAGAACAGTAAGAAAGAATGCCAAGTGGTGATGAAGGAGGGAATGATCTTGATGGAATAAGGAAAGATACTCGTGCAGAGACAGAAAGAGTGGAGTGTAGAGATGGATGAGAGGATGAAAACAGAGAGCGGGAAGCCGTGATGCATCTGAGCATGAGTTATGAGCTCTCTTAGCCCTCCCTTACCCTGACTCATAAATATCTGTGCAGACAGACAGAGAGAAGAGAAAAAATGCTCGGGGGGAAGCAGAAACACACAGAGACAGCAGAGATCATTGGTCGACACACAAGGACAAACAAAAATATACTCTTCACCGTGTAACCTGTGTGATTGACATTTTATAATATGAGGCGTACTTTTCTATAACACTTGTGCATAAGAAATGCATATACATTTTCACCAAAAAATTCAAATTTGCTAAATATTTACTCACCATCAGGCCATCCAAGATGTAAATGTGTTTTTTCTTCATCAGAACAGGTTTCTAGTAACGTACCAATACATCACATGCTCACCAGTGGATCCTCTGCAGTGAATGGGTGCCGTCAGAGTGAGAGTCCAAACACCTGATAAAAACATCACAATACTCCACAAGAAATCCACATGACTCCAGTGAAGCTGTGTGTTTGTAATAAGCAAATCTATTATTAACACATATTTAACTTCAAACCATTGATTCCAGCCAAAATATGAGTCCTCTATGCATAATATTGCTTTCTCCAGTGAAAAAGCCATTTCATCTGAATCAGCAGAGAAATGTGCACAGATCAAGCAAACAAAAGCAGTCCAAAATAGCTCAATATGTTGGTGGATTTTGAACTCAGAGGACAACTGGGTATGGACTTTTTCACTGGAGGAAGTGTTATTATAGATTATGAACTATTTCCAGAAGCAGTGGTTTAAAGTTTAAATGCCTAAATGATGGTTTTGTTTCTCGCCAAACAAGCAGCTTTTACTTCACAAGATGTTAACTGATGGACTGGAGTGGTATGGATTACTTGTGGATTATTGTTATGTTTTTATCAGCTGTTTGGACTCTCATTCTGACGGCACCCATTCACTGCAGAGGATCCATTGATGAGCAAGTGGTGTAATGTTAAATTTCTCTTTTCTGATGAAGAAGCAAACTCATCTACATTTTGGGTGGCTTGAGGGTGAGTAGATTTTAAGCCATTTTCATTTTTGGGAGAACTATTCCTTTAATTATTAGTAATAATGCTTCCCTTGGCATGTATGCAAATGCATTTTTGATTTGATGCTTAATGTGAAATGGACTCCCTACAACCTCCTAGTATCATGGCAGGTTTTGGTTATGGTGACTGGTGATCTGGATGATGACCTTTCTTCGCTGTCAAGGACGACACTAATCTGATGGCAGCAGAGCTCCTCAGAGTGACACTTGCAGCAATGTCAAAAAGAGATTTTAGTAAATTAGATCTGGAACGATCCAACAGAGACATACAGTCTTCTGGGTCAACTTACAGGGCTTTGTAATTCAATCATCTAATGGGATATAGGTATATCAACATTAATGCAATCAACCATAACGAAAGCCTTTAATGAAATCCTTTGTATATCACAATCATAATAACTACTTTGGTATTATTCTTTCAGAAAACCGCAGCCGTCTCTGCAGTGGGATTTATATCACGCTAGTGTTAAAGAAAAGTTCTTTTAAAAAACTTTCTTCTTAACAGAGAGGTTCTGTATAGTACTTGACATGGTAAAAGGTACTGGACAGTTTTAGGGCAGAACTGTCTTCCTGGAGTCACACTGAGCATTAAAACTTACGAAGATGGGCTTATTTTTATATTCCCTGTATCTTTTACCTAAACAGAGTTCATTTCATTGTGACTGACTGTCAGAACATATCTAATCACGCATTACATAGCAGATGCGCTCCGTCTCGTAGAGACACTTTTCAAATATACATCACCTAAATGGATGTTTTAATAGCTTAGCGCTGTTTTACAGAGCATCCATCAGCTGAACTGTGATCGTGGGGTCTTTTTCTTCCTCTCTTTGTCCGTTCCTCTCTCTCTGATTCCGTTTAGTGTTGTATTTGCTGCTAAAATTTAAATGAAGGTGAAGGGTAAATCTCAGACCCCCTGTACATAACCACCTGCTCCTGTTCGCCTCTCCCGTCAGGAGCTTAAACACTGAGTGTGACTCACCTTGTACCTGCTGTATCAAACCACACACACACACACACACACACACACAATTACATACTGAGAATTCTGGAGTATTATGTGTTCTTCCATCTTGGTCTATAAAATAAAAACTTTTTCATTTATTAAATAGAAAGTGTTTATTCAATATAATTATTATCTTGATTATTAGATATTATATCTATATTGTACTTAATTTAAATATTTGGTATAGACCAGTTTTTAACTACTATGTATGTACTAACATTAATCATTTAATATAGTCCACGTGTGTACATGCATGTTTTGACATTTTTATATTTAGATATATTTGCATTTTTCCTTATTTATACTTTTTGAAAAATCCTACATGTAATTACATCTATAATTATACTACTGACTTTGTATGATATATGACTTGATAAGCACTCTCTCTCTCTCTCTCTCTCATTCATCTGACATTATAGTAGTAGGACTGCTTTCATTTTTCACTGTATCCAAGTGCTGTTCCTATAAAAAGTTCTTATTAATATCATTATAAAACCATTACAAACACACGAAAGCCATTTATCACACATTTTATTAATCAGATGTATTAAATGAGGATAATGTATGTAAATGTATTCAATATAATTAAATATATAATATTATTATAATTTTTGTTTAATTTATATTTAGGTTATATATTTATGTATCTAATGCATAAATTCAATTTGTTTAATTTATATATTTATGTTATATGTTTTATTTCATTATATTCATTCAGATTCAGATTATATTTAGATTGTATGTAATAATAATAATATATATATATATATATATATATATATATATACATATACATATACATATAGCTATTAAATATATCAAATGTTATAAAATATTTGATAAATACATAAGTTCATTTTTTCAGTGTGTCCAGGCCATTTCCTTTGTAAAGTTGTTTAAATATCTTTATGAAACCATTACTCACACATGAGTACTGCAGCAAACCCTGTGTATCTGGACATTTAAAGTGTTGTGGTCCATCTAACTGCTCTTTTATGTTTTACAGGGTTAAAACAAAGACATCTGGGCTATGAGGAGGTAAGAACATTTGACATGACATTACACAACATATTATAAGCACAAACAAACATCCCTCCACCCACAGGACAGGACAGATGACAGCTGGAGGCGGAACAGAGAAATACAGCACTACCCCCTAAAGGGGTTGAAAAAGAGAGAGATAAGAAAGGCAAAAGAACAAGTTGAGGAAAAAGAATGCAGCACTGCCCTCTACTGGGGAAAAGAAAGATAAGCTGTGTTTGGAGAATGATATACTGTTCTTACTTGCTCCACTATGTATAGTATGAAGAACACAAAGTGAATAGTTTCTTTAGGCACAGAATACACAGGTAACCCACTATCTTTGCTAAAATATGCAGTATACAACAGAGCCAATAGACCTATTAGACCTAATAGACAATTTTTATTTTAATGAACGTGAAAACAATATGTTGTTTTACATATAATTTTGCAGTATACAGTATATAGGGCACAGAATTCAGTAAATAGTAAGCTAGTATTTTCTTACAGAGAGGCAGCACAGCAGCGCACAACATTCGTTCCTCCTGTCAGTAATTGGTGTCTTATTCCAGGCTCAATCGAGCATGTCCCATCTGGACACAGAGTCCAGATAGCCAGAGACAATAAAGAATAGAGGAAACATCCATCATGCTAGTTCTCTCTCTACAATTACATTCCAGCAACCCCAGTAGCCTACAAGCATTGACCAGACTCGCCAGAGCATATGAAAACATACATGCTGACACACATCTATCTGTCATACTGTATATATAAGACATATAGTCTCGATTTGTTTTTTACTGTATATTTTTGATCAAACAAATGCAGCCTTGTTGAACCTAACACTTCTGTTCTCTTACTTACTGATCCAAAACATTTGAATGGTAGTTTATGTAATATAACTTATTAAGAATATGGGTGCGAAATAAGATTTTAGCCAGTCAAGAACAGCCCATCTTAGACAGAGATGAGCCATATTGTGTGAACAGAGTAATTCACCAATTCACCTCAGTCTGATGAGAAACGTCTTTATTAAGTCTGAAAACTGCCATATAGCTGCAAGTATTATGAGTTCTCTCTCACACTTACATTCTTTTATTCTCTCTTGTTTACTTATTTCTCTCTCACAATCACTATTTCTCATTGTTCGTCCCATCGTGCTTTTCTCTCCTGCAGTTGAATGGATGCATTTGTTCCCCTTAGCAAATATAACATGGCTGTTTGTGTTTGGCTCTCATGGATGGGAGATGGAGTCATAAGACCAGGCCTGCAGACACACGCACGCACACACACACACACACACACACACACACACACACACACTTTCCCATGCAAGTCATATGAGTTAAACGGCTTAATCAGAGATAGTGAGAGTGAGAGAGAGAGGAGAAGATTTGGAGATGGAGGATTTCCTGTGGAGAATGCGCGTCTGGGCGTCTTTGAGTTTGAGGAGATGTTGTTGGTGTTGCGGAGATAAAAGAAATGAAGTCAGAAGGGAAGAAAAAGAGGAAATGTTTGAGATGAGAGTGGAAGAGAAAAAAGAATCAATGAAAACGGAAGAAAAACCATCAAAAACTTGGAGTGTGTCCTCCCTCCCAGTCGCTGAGGTCAGATGGGTGTGCTTGTGTGTGTGTGTGTGTGTGTGTGTGTGTGAGAGAGTGTTTGACATCAAACAGCGCTATATGATGATGTCTTATGTGCTGAATTACAATAACAATGACATTTGTAACGTTATAGAAGAATGTCTCATAAAAATGCCACTAACTTTGTAATGTCATTGAGAAATAGGTCTGGTTTTGAATACTGTATCATCATAAGAGTCTCTAATTTACTGTAGTGTTAAAGGGTTAAACTTTTTTAGCATTTCTAACTATTTTAGTGTTTTTGTGTCACTTCCAAGACAATATTGAGAGCTGAATATAATGCATTTGATTGAAGGGAAGCCGTTTTAGTTCCAGATGATCTGAAGATATAATTATCTGGTTACAATACACTCTGTACGACTCCGAAGTCCATTCTGAGAGTGTCAGCTGTCCCTGTGTGCGATGAAATCACTCAAATGAACAGAATTTAGGCAAGGAGACAGAAATAGGGAATATTAGAGCTAAAAGAGACTTCTGTGTCAGGACATTCTGACATCATCTGCTGTACAACTTCGTGTGCTGTTGTAACTATGGTTCCTGCCAAAATACCATTTCAGTTAATTAATTGAAACAAAATGGCAGACATTTTGAAAGGTTTTTTACAGAGTTTGACATTAATTTATCGTTTGATTGTAGAATAATTAGCTGTAGCCATTAGCTGTAGCTTGTATCTTTCTTTCTTGTTAACACATAATTTGCTTTTATAGAAGCTACAGCACCACACAAAATTGAATGTTATGATTTTGAAAGACTATGTGTACCACAGAAAAGATGCAAAAAAAGAAAAGCAAGTAAGAAAAAGTCTCTCATGCTCAGCAAAGCTGCATTTTTTGATCAAAAATGTAGTAAAAACAGTAATATTGTTATTATTAAAATTTAAAAAGAAAAAAAGTATATTTTCATTTATTCCAGTGATTGCCAAGGTGAATTTTCAGCAGCCATTACTCACATGATCCTTGAGAAATTATTAAAATATGCTGATTTGGTGCTCAAGAAACATTGCTTATTGTTATTAAATAAATAAAAAAATTTCTGCTTCTTAAAATTTTTGTGGAAACTGTGATACATTTTTTTCTTTACTGATTTACTGATGAATAAAAAGTTACAATAACAGCTTAATAACTTTATAAATATTTTACTCATTTTTGATTAGTTTAATGCATTTCAATGCATTTCATTTCTTTAAACAGTAGCGAGTGTGCATGTGTGAGTATATATATATATATATATATATACAGTATATATGTGTGTGTGTGTATAATCATTTAATTGCATCATTTAATCAGCATGTAAAGCACTTTAGGATTCAGAGCTTCAGAGCTGGTACAAATTAAAACCCTGAAGCCACATATGCATGAAAATGAGGACACGGTTCACACTCGTACACACACAGCAAGGTGTGATGGATACAGTAGGATGGCTCTATCAGTGAAACAAGGTGTAATAACATCGCACACTGTATCTGACACAGATCAAACCCGGTGTGTTTCTCTGTCTTTGTCTCTGCTTTCAGCTGGGTGAGCT
The DNA here is from genome assembly GCF_012432095.1 of Onychostoma macrolepis. Taxonomy (NCBI): domain Eukaryota; kingdom Metazoa; phylum Chordata; class Actinopteri; order Cypriniformes; family Cyprinidae; genus Onychostoma; species Onychostoma macrolepis. The sequence goes on along the minus strand of NC_081160.1, from coordinate 7,478,089 downwards.
GGATGGGGTGGAGAAACCACAGCCGCACTGGTTTCACACGCTGCAGGTGCGACGGCTCAGAGTTCAGAGGGGCCGCAGTAACAGCGATCCTATGGGAGGAAAGAGCTTCCAGCAAGAGTTCCAGTGGGTGAGGAACACAGATACAACTCAGACGCACAACAAGAGGTTCAATCACAGATACACAGAGATAAACAAACAATGCACAATGTCTTGAGGAAAGTTACTTTTAACAGTACACGCTAAAATACATGACTTATTATAAACTGTAAATTTGTCACTTTTTTTTTTTTTTACATAAAGTAATGTTAACCCTATATGCCTTATTAATAGTTTGTACTTTTATAGCAAATAAAAGGCCTTTTAGTATAATTTTAAAATGTCCATCTTCAGGTCTTCAGGTATTTATGTTTTCAAGACAAACATTTACTGGACTGAAGCAACTTAGGTTTACTTAGGTATGTATTATGATACAACAGATTTTGAAGGATGTTTACTCATACATTTATTTTTTTTTGGTCTGAATGTACAATAAAATGTTCCTTTAAAAAATAGATTTTTCTGACTTTTCAGGCTTTACAGGGTTAAATACTTTTGTGCTATATTTTCTTAGCTGTCTCACTTTGTAAGTGGAAGCACCATGTTTGGCTTGCAGATTTTTTTTTTTTTACTTTGCAATTGTTATTTTTTGCAATTTTTTATAGTTTGCATATAATGATAAAGGCTACAACATGAAAAGGTGACTTTACCAAATTTGTAATGTAGCAGAAGTGTATTTATTCAAGAATCATAGAGGGTTTTTTTAACTAATTTATTGGTTTCATTGCTTTCAGATTAGAATGTATGGTGGCTACACCAAAGAGGTCTATAATAGCTACCTTTTGTTAATTTTAATGGCAGTTGCTTGGTTGGTGAAATAACAGCGTGTGCATTTCATTCACAGAAAACTGGCCTGCAGTTTGGGAATGCAACATCTTATCTAAATCTTGAAAAACTTGGAGAGGGCACATATGCTACAGTGTACAAAGGAATTAGTAGGTTAGTATTCATATGCCGATACCCATAGACACACTCAAAACAGTGTCATTCATAGAACTCACTTAGATGTTGCCAATAGGGAGACATTTATACAGAGGCAAGATGAATGTTTTATGGCAGTATTCAGTTAGCAAGCACATTATTCAGATACACCACCCTGGGGCTTTGTTCTTCTGTATAATAGACAGCAAATGATTCTTTTCATTGCCTCCCTGTGGGCATTCTTTGAGTTCTTCTATGGCAGCTTGTTTTACATGGATTCATTTTATAAGGTCATCCTGCAACATATGGATACCTGCCTGAGGCTTACACTGAGAGGCAGTTTGATGTTGTTGTACAACAACCAATGCTTTGTAATAAGAAACAGCTCCCATACATCTCTGTGCAGCTGTCTAAGGATAGAAAGCTTTACATTAAGTAACATTTTTGCTTATTTATGTGGTTAAAGGAACAATGTTACCCCACTTAAACTTAGTTTAGTTTCCATAAATGGTATCATAAATTTAACCACTACTAAACACCACCAGATGATTCAAATGATAGGCTTTCCAAGACTCATAAAACTGCAAATTTCTTTTTTGTTGCATTATTTCCTATTGAAACAGGAAGCGGGGGTGTGTGGGACACATCAAAGGGCTTGCCTCTTAGTTTTAAATAGCACAATAGGCTTTAATTTACAGACATGAATTATGATTTGCTATGTGCTATTGCTAGTCCCAGGCAGGTGTCATTTGATCAAGGGCACATTTTCTTCACATTTCAAAAAAATAGAAGAGAAAGACTTTACATTTTAAATGTTTATTTTCTACAGGTTTAATTTGTAAGGAATATACTAGCATATAAATAACCTTATAGCCAATAGTCAAAACTCCAAATTTGATTGCATAATATCTTTGAAAGGGAGAGCTTGTGATGGTGTTTATTCTCCAGAAAGCAGAGGTCAGGTAAACTGGATTATGCTTAAGTTTTTCTGTGTTTGTGACAGGATAAACGGTCATCTTGTGGCTTTAAAGGTGATTCACATGAAAACTGAGGAAGGAATTCCATTCACAGCTATTAGAGAAGGTACTGCAACATCACAACACACACAGCCAAGAATCAAAGTGCTTATACACACACAAAGGGTTGTGGGGTATTCTAGATATTGTTGGGCAATCTAGAATAGAAGTATATATTCAAGAAGTGTCCATCACATATGGACTGTATGTCATTAAAATATGAATAGTGAATAGAGTTGTGCATTAATAAATTGTTTTTACATATGTTCATATTTTTATTTTTTAGATGTTATATTTCTGTGTTCTGACATACTACCGCTCAAAAGTTTGGGGATTTTCAGTTTGTTTTTTGTTTTTTCTTTTTCAAATTAATACATTTATTCAGCATGGACACATTTAATTTACAAAAAATAACAGCAAAGACATTTCTAATTGTACAAAAGATTTATATTTCAAATAAATTCTGTTATTTTGAACCTTGAAAAACCACTATATTTAGTCTTGATAATATTAAGTAATGTTTCTTGAGCACCAAATCAGCATATTAGAATGATTTCTGAAGAATCATGTGACATTGAAGAATGGAGTAATGGCTGCTAAAAAAAGTTGCATTTTAAAATATATTACTATAGAAAACAGAAAATTAGAAATTGTAATAATGTTTCACAATGTGAAACATTGTAAAAATTTATGTATTTTGTAAAATGTTAAAATTTATGTATTTTTAATGGAAAAAAATCTGCCTTGGTGAGCAAGGCTAGATATGTGATTGTACTGCACTTGTTAAATCCGTATGCCGGTTTTATTTGTGATTACTCCCAGCCTCCTTGTTAAAGGGCCTTAAACATGCCAACATCGTCTTGCTTCACGACATCATCCACACGCGAGAATCTCTCACCTTTGTCTTTGAGTATGTGGTGAGTCCAAGACTCTGGCAGTCACCTTCCAAGATTATTTTGTTTATTTTGTCGATATGTCAGTCATATTTTACATCTCTTTCCCTCTCAGCAAACAGATTTGGCTCAATACATGATTCAGCATCCTGGCGGACTTCACTCGTACAACATCAGGGTAAACAAACACATGAATGCGTAAAAAATACACAAGGTCAGAAACAATGAGCCAGCTTTCTCACGCCAAGTCTGTTTCTTCAGCTCTTCATGTTTCAGTTGCTGCGAGGACTGTCTTACATTCACAGCAGAAGAATTCTGCATCGAGACCTCAAACCTCAGAATTTGCTCATCAGTTATTTGGGGGAGCTCAAATTAGCCGATTTTGGTAGTTTCACTTATGCAAACACTAACATGTTTACTAATATGCTCTATCATGCATTCTAAACCATGATGGGCCTCTTATACCTTCAGGTCTGGCCCGATCTAAGTCCATACCGTGCCAAACATACTCAGCCGAGGTCGTGACTTTATGGTACCGCCCACCAGATGTTCTCATGGGCTCCACTGATTACTCCACAGCCCTTGACATCTGGTGAGTCCTTGTACACACACACACGCAAACATGTTCATTCTTCTTAGAAAGATTCATAATAGTAAGAGCAACAGGCGCAATTCTTGTGCGCAATTCTCCCCCTTCGACTTAATGCTTTTTGCCAGTTTGCCAGTCTTGTCAGTTTAAGCATTCAAATGATTTTAAACTTTTCAAGCGCAAGATGATGAGAAAGAGAAGTCAGTCTGCATATTGTATATAGTTAAAAAATAGTTTGTAAATAGTTAAAAATAGTTTAATTTGGTCTTAAAGTGACAGCCACTTAATATACCTACTGCTGTCTGTGTAATTAATGTTAATTAAAGAACAAAATAAAAAATAATAGTGCTGCCAAATCGATTAATCACGATTACTTACATGCATCCAAAATAAACGTTTGTGTTTACATAATGTGTGTTTATATGTATATATAAATACACACACATACATGTATATATTTAAGAAGTATAATTAATGTATATTTGTATATTTGTATAATGTATATTTGTCTTACTAATTTTACTTATTAGTGCTATTGCTAGTAATTTGTTAATTTGTTCTTATTTTATTACTGTTTACTCATCTTTATCTAACGTTATTTATTATAAAACTAGGTTACATGGGTCAAACTAAATGAAAACAATAATAGAGAATAGCAGTTTTTTTGGTGAAAATTTTGAACCAAATTGGGAAAATCTGAATGAGTAGAAAAATCCTTAGTGTTCATCCTGTATAGGTTTGTGTATTGTAATTTATTGACACATGATAAACATTTACATATTTATCTACAGAACTTTTGGATTTATATATTTTCCCACTTAAGAAACATTTATATAATGTCCAGAAAAATGATGTTCTTTGTGTTTAATTTTGATAATCTATTGCATATTAAAATGGTATGTTGTAACTGAAATGAAAATCAACTCAGTTTTGGTCTCCCACCTTTCAGCTGCAGCCCTGGTCTGACAGATATGTGTGTATGTTGATGTTTAGGGGAGCCGGCTGCATTTTTATCGAGATGCTACAGGGGTCACCAGCGTTTCCTGGAGTAGCTGACGTCTTTGAGCAGCTGCTGAAGATTTGGGCTGTGAGTCTGTTTGTGAGAATCTACTAGAATTGTGTGAGATTTCTCTTCTATCCATGTATTTATCCTCCTCTCCTCGATATTCATCTCTCCTCTTCTTTCCTTCTGAGGTCCTCGGGGTCCCGACCGAGGAGAGCTGGCCAGGTGTCGGTGATCTGCCAAACCATAAACCAGGTGTGTGCAGAATCCTTCTTTCATCTGTCTCTGTACTGTAATCTCACAGATGTGTCCGCTATGAGAGGTGATTTCCTGCCTCAGCACAGATTTGTCTCAGTCGTTAAATGCATGCGTCTGTGTTAGTTACATAAAAATGGACTTAATGTGTGAACATCTAAATTAACTGGTTGAAGGAATAAGTTCATTTAAATTGAATAAACCTGACAAAATTATGTTATTGCAATTAAAGAAATTTTAGGGGTTAGATCAAAAAGAAATATGTTCTTAAAACGTTAGTCCCCCTAAAAATGGAATTCTGCCATCATTTACTCTCATGTTGTTCCAAACCTGTATGACTTACTTCCTTTTGTGGGACACAAAATATGTTTTGGATTATGATGTTATTCATTGATAATCTTCCCCTAAATCATAGCTCTCAAATCTCATTCACACATGCACGTATTTAGACTTGCCAAATGCAGATGCATCATGCAATTCATCAAAGCCATTCATTCTTGCATGCCTCATCTCATATGGTCTCTAAAGATTTTAAATATAGCCGCAAATCATACGGCAGTTTTTATGGTTCCTTTTAGGGCAGTGGTTCTCAAACATTTGGACTCCCAAGACTTCTCAATGACAACAACAACATTCAAAGGCCCCATGACCTTTCCAGTTGTTCAAGATTTACTGGATAAGGATTTTTAAAAAAGTTTTTACTCAATTTCTATCTGATAGAAAAGGTTAGATCTTGAAACTAGAAAAATGTAAATTAATTATAAAAATGCCAATGGAGTTATAAGATTTTATTCAATTTTTAATTTGAAGGGTCCAGAAATTACACTTTTAAAATAAGGCTACCTCATGTATTCAGGTTTTCCAACCCTGTTTAAAACGGGGAAATAAGTAATTGGGAATTAAGGTAAAGAATATCTTGTTTTTTCTTGTTTAGCATATTTTAATGCTTGTTTTATCTTATTTTAAATTATTTTAAAATCATCTTGGGCCTCCTTGAAGTTTGCTAAGGCCCCGTTTGAGAACCAGAGTTTTGAGGAATAAAAACTATATCGTGGTACCATATTGGTACCATATTGGTAGATATTATAGATATTGGATAACAGACAATTATTAGTGCATGCCCATTTCCTCATTTTTTTCTTTTCTTTATTTATACTACATTTGCCACTAACGCTCACATAAAGTTAATCTTTAAAATTCACTTGTATAATTTAAAATGATGGGTTTTAATTTTTTTTTTCTTTAATTATAATATATTTGGACAGAATGTATAGATTTTTAATATCAGCCATATATATGTTATCAGAGTTTTAAGGAATAAAAATTATATCTTGGTATTGGTAGATATGTTTTATTTATAGATACTGGATATATAACAGACAATTTACTTGTGCATGCACATTTTCTCAAATTATTATTATTATTTTTTTTAGATTGCATTTGCCACTACGCTCACATAAAGATTAAAAATAATAATAATAATAATGTTTTAATTCAATTGTATTTTGTAGATTTTTTGATATTGGCCATTTATATGTTATCAGCTATAACATATACAATGCAATAATATGCTATTCACCTGTTATTTATTTTTAAAAAGACTAAAACAGTTCAAAAGACTTCCATTAGTATACTGAATGTGCAAGACTTACAGTGTCAGGTGAATCCAATTATTTTAGCTGTACAAAAGCAGTTCTTTTATACTGTTTGATGTTGCAAACTGGTATTTGTTATCATATAATTTAATTTATTATCGTATAAACAATATACTGCGCTTTGTTATTTGTCAAGTTATTTACCTATAGGAGCTGATAAATCATAAATTGCTTACTTTTGTGTTGTAAAAGATAAGAAAAGGTGTATTATGCTCCAAAATATCAGGTTTCTTCCATGTAAATTAAAAATTTTGTGTTGCGTGAAAGTAAGTAAATAATGAATTGGAGTAAACTTTTCCTGCACATGATGACTTTTTACAGTTTTGCAGATTTCTGTTATTTTTAAACATCCAGTAAATATCAATGTACCCATAAATTTAGAATTAGAACGACACATAGACACCGTCATCTGTATGCACTGTGTGTGTGCTTGGCAATGTGAGGGTGTAAACTTGTTGCCAAGGGCATGTCGTTTTAATAACATGCAGTCATACAAACAGAAAATGGCTAGAGCAAATTCACAGAGTTGTGCTGAAGCTGTGTTTCCAGTATAAATCATTTTGTGTGTATAGGTGTTCTGTTAGCGGTTGTGTTGGCCATGAGTTGACTTGACACCTTTGAGTCAGACACAAACACACACCTTCACACACTCATGCAGGAAGGGGGTTGATGTCTTTCCATTGCAGCTCTGGAAATAAAGTGCAGACTCATTACACAGGTGCACAAATGAGCAATGTGAGGTGGCTTTGGGAAATATGCCTCATTTAGAGTGTGTGGGTACTGACGGAGATGGTGTGTGTGGTAGGTAAACTGCTGGCAGGCCTTGCCTGCTGTGTTTCTCCATGAATCTGGGTTTACCCAAGCCCCAGGCTGCTCTGTGTGTGTGTGTGTGTGTGTGTGTGTGTGTGTGTTTATGTGTACTGTGTGTTGGAGAGAAGGTACCTGAACCCGCTGTGGTCTCTCAGGTATATCCAGGTGTGCTGAAGCGTAAGTGTGGCCTCAGGTTTCAGCCAAGAATGACCGGGTGGCCCGTGACCACAGACACTGACAGAAGGACACCCATAATAAAGCTTCTTCAAACTGTCTTTATAGCATTTTTACTTTTATAGGCTTCTTTATAGTGGTTAGAATTTTTCTTTGGATGTTAAAAAAAATTAGTAGTTTACCCAAAAATGGAAATTCTATCCCACTGTCTCAAACAAAAAGCAGTTATTATAGTATTATTTATATACAGTTATATAGGGGTGGGTAGTATGACATTTCACAACATGAGTAATTTTATTTCATGATGATATATATATATATATATATATATGACAATATTGTTATTTTTATTTTTTACACTATCTTTGTTATTAAAAATAAGAACAAAGATGCAAATTATAAACAATAGGTCAAAGACAATATAAGAAACACTTTATATCATATGTGACACTGGTGCACAAGTTGCACGGGTATATTTGTAGCAATAGCCAACAATACATTGTATGGCTCAAAATTATTGATTTTTCTTTTAAAGATCATGTTCCATGAAGACATTTAGTAAATTCTCTACCGTAAATATATCAAAATATTTATATTATATTTTGATATATTTAAGAACTTCATTTGGACAACTTTAAAGGCGATTTTCTCAATATTTAGATTGTTTTTTTTCACCCTCAGATTCCAGATTTTCAAATAGTTATATCTCGGCCAAATATTGTCCTATCCTAACAAACCATAAATCAATGGAAAGTGTATTTATTCAGCTTTCAGATTCTGTATAAATCTCAATTCTTTAAAAAAAAATTGACCCTTATGACTGGTTTTGTGGTCCATGGTCACATATATCATCACCACAATATATATAGTGATACTGCCCAGCCCACTATTATTACTATATACTAGTATTTATTAACATTTTAAACTTTTTTTTGTTATATTGTCATTTTTTCATTTTAGTTTTAGTAAATTTAGTACTTCAACTTATTTTATTTCAGTTAGTTGCCAAGGCAACATTTGATTATTTTTATTATATTTTATTTCAATTAACTAAATTTGACTATTTTTACATTTTAGTTAATAATAACAACGCTGTACAAAAGAAGTAATTCATCAGAATGTTCATGCTGCTGTTTTCCATTTATCAAAAAGCATACACTGACCATGGGCTGTCATCTCCAAAAAATGACAAAAACGCTTTTAAAGTGGCCTTCACAGCCCTTAAAATGTAAGAGAGCAGCGTGAACATTCTGCCAAATATCTCTTTTCATGCTCCACAGATAATACAAGTTTGGAACAACACAAGGAATAGTAAATGATAAAGGCTTTCATAGATTGTCTCGTGGCTCATTGTCTTAACGTGCTCTGAGTGAAGATACCTGATCAGAGCTGGATGTTCTGGTGGTCTGTTAACTAAAAGAGGTCTCTTTGTGTTCCTGTAGAGTGGTTCCTGCCTTGCAAGCCCCAGCAATTTCGAGATGTCTGGAAAAGGTAAGACCAGTTCATGCGTGCATGCTCGTGTGCATATGTGTGTGCGTTTTGGCTCCGAGTGGGAACAGAAGGGTTTTTGTATAGCGGTCCTCATCTCCCTTCCTCCACCCCCACCTCTAATGGATGTCTGACCCATAGCTCTCTCTGTGTGTGTGTGTATATGTGTGTGTACATTGGCTTAGACTCGCTCAGTTACCCTATAAGACGGAGGATCTGGCCCAGCAGATGCTGATGATGAATCCAAAGGACAGGATTGCAGCCCAGGATGCATTGCTACACCCATATTTCAACACTCTTCCACCTCCGTTAATGCATCTAAGGGACAGTAAGTGCTGGAGAATTTCACTATATGAGCGGAATGCACGCAATTCCAGCTTCAAAGGTTAATCCGGTCCCGTTACAAACAAGATCAAAGTTAAATCCCTCTTAGTTACTGTCAAAACTGGCAACCTTTTCAACGCCGACTCAAGATGAAAAGAGATTGTGCAATTTTAGAAACGTCTTTTTCCTCCTGTCTCTCTAACTTTCTCTCTTTCTCCGTCAGCTGTGTCCATCTTTAAGGTGCCGGGTGTGAGGTTAGAGACGGAAGCGAGGGATATCTTCAGCCCCAGCAGACGAATGAAATCGCCTCTTGCTCCGCTGGCCAAGTGCTGGTGAAAGTCTTGCCTTTGTAAATAGTTGGTGTGCTTGTAAAACCAAAAACACACCAGCATGAGTAAATGTGACCCTGTTGCAGCATGACGTTCAGTTTGTATGTTGTTTATTCAGATCTTAATCAGCTTAATCAAATGTATTTCTGAAAGAATATCAGATTCTCTTTCATAAGATTCGTGTTTTTACAATTTGGACCAGTGTTACCTAAAAAAAGTTTTATGGTTGATCATGATGATCCAAGTCAAAGCTGATTTCACCACTGTATTTCATATACATTCTATATTTTGAGATCCATATCCACCTTATTTTTTAACGTAGGAGTGGGTGCATCCATTCGTAACGTGAATGTGTGAGGCTTCCAGTGTCATTTTAGCTGTACAAAAATAGTCCTTTATGCTGCTTGATGTTGCAAACTGGTATTTGTTATCATGTTATTTTAATTTATTATCATAATCATAAACACACCAGTTTGTTGCACAAATAGTTGACCATTTACTGCTTTTTCTTATTCATCTAGTTGGAGCAGCTAATGAATCGGAAGTCTCACATATTCACAGAAAGTAGCTTCTACATTGCAAAATAATTTTAATAGCATCTTATTCATTGAGAGAGGATCACATACATCTGCTTTCCTGCCTCTCTGCAAACTGATGTCCAGAGACTGTTTACAGCACACTTTCATTGTGAATAAGTTGAAATTAAATGCACTTATTAATTTTATATGTAATTTAGTTTTTGTATATTTTGCACAGAAAAGAGAAGAAGAGTGTGCGAGAGAGATGATTTGGGAATATGATATGAAAATATGTGGAAGAATATACCTACTAATATTTCAAAGCTCTATTGTGTAGTATGCAGGTGAAAGAAATGACTTGTATGCATTCATAAAACACACCTGGAGAGAGTCTCACCCGAAATTACCTGTTTTTGTACAGCACATACTCATATTTCTCCTGTACGCTGATGGCCACTGTGTCGAAACATGTTCACAACTGTTTTTAGCTGTGTTTGTATCAAGTTCATAATTAATAGTTTCTGTATCTTTACATTTTTTTACATATTAGCAATGTCTGTACATGATGTTGAGATTCAAAACGTGCTGCTTCTCAGTCGGTGTTCTAAAGGAGAGATGTACAGCAATATTGGTCACCAACATTAAAAAAAATAATAATTTCAAAGAACAGAAACAATCACAATGCCAGTCACTCGATGCTGATGTCATAAATGGATGTGCCTGAGTACTTCCACACACTTCAACATAATGCAATACTGTGAAATCTGGGTATGTGTTCATACAATTGTATACAATCCCACTGTGTCTTGACTTCTGAATAAATATTGTAAAAATGACACCAGTAAATAATTGTCTGTCTTTAGATTCAGTGGGTAGTGAAATAGTAAATAAATAAAAATAAGAATTTTATATTATTATTGTTTCATTCTGCTTTCTAAAGACTGCTTGGAAATAATAAGAATATACTTTTCATCTTTAAAAAAATTTTTATTATTATTTTTACAGTTTAAATGGGTCTGATCCAATTGGCATGCGGCTCATAAATCTATACTTACATGGACATTTCCGTCTCAATCAACCTAGAGTCTCAGCCAAACATTTTGGCATGATTTATTTTTGGGCAATAACAGCCCATTTAGACAACAAGATACCACCTGACGACCACAGTTTTTGTTTTTATGGCTGAATCTGAAATCGATGATACAACAAATAATGAATGTTCCGGTTCTTCAACCACTATGCTAACTAAACACAATCCAGATGGAGGGACTATAAAGAAAGGGATGGAAAACACGTGACGCGATACTGTAAAAATAAAAATAAAAAGTTGGGACATATGAGGAGTACTTTTCTTTTGGCTGGATCAGGTGAGTTGTGTAACTTCTGGGGTTTTGTTGTATGAAGATGGTGCGGAGGGTAGAACTTCCTGTCTCGTTATGAAACCACTGAATGGGCAAAACAATGTACCAACAAGCTCTCAAGAGATCGAATTTCATTTAAACCTTAAGGGCTTTACACACACACACACACACACACTCATACAGGAAGATCAAAACTCCAGTCTTCGTCTATCATTTTCCTTCTGGCTCTATTAAAGGCAGTGCTCCTGCAGTTCCTGAACCAGCCATGAGAGGGCGCGATCTTTCGCACAAATTCAATCAACAAGAGCACGACTATCGAAATACATAGATAAATATATATCACCACACTAGATAAATTCAGTCAAATGACCACTATATACTATAATTTATTTTATAATTTATTTATTAAAATTTTACAGTTTTTCATGTTTAAAGTTTGCTGTAAAGCCCTGTAGTTTAACTTGTGAACATGTGCCTTTATCGTGGCATGTTGTCACAAAAGGGTCACTATGTTTTTAGAACTGAAACAGAAGTAGAAATATCTTTTATTTATTTATTTATTTTTTGAGCTAGGTAAATAAACTCATCATGACATATATATATATATATTGTATATATATACACTGGAGTAAAAAGGGTAAGAACTAGCTTCAGACTTCTCTGCAGACATTTTAGCGTCCTACACCTTCTCCCTAAAGCTGATTTCAGCAAGTCTGTGAAATGTGTGTGTTGGTTTCCGTCACGGGAGTCAGTGGGTGGAGAGAGTTCTGACGGAGTGATTCAAGGCCATGAAATGAAAAGCTGAAAGCTCAGATGGTCTCTCTCAGTATGTATTTTCCAAGGCTTAGCTCACTCTGATGTGGTCTTGTTAACGTTATTGCAGCGCCAGCAAGGTTTTATATGGGTTTATGATATTAATTAATGTCAAAGCACAAGGTCATATAAGACCCGTTAGGTAAAGTAGAAACTATTAAGTGCTTACTGATGTCGGTAAAGCTCTGACAGATATAAAATGGTAAAGGCCTGTATAAACACACGTACAAGCCAAAAAGGTCACATGAACCAGTACTCACTCATAAAGTGTCCACAATACAGTGGTGGAGATCCATTACTCACTGCTGAATTAAAGCAATCTGCGATGGTGCACATACTCGTTTCTTTTTACACGTGAGTGTATTTAAGAGTGTGCAATTTGAGGAGAGTCAGTTCCAGTGTATTCCTGCAGAAACATAGGTTTAGGATCCCTGGAGAACTGAGCACAAAGAACAAAAATGAATTTGCTGTCTGTCTCCAGTGTTCAGGCATCTCATCCGATATCCTGATGATTTGAGAATGCATGAGGACATTCCATTAAACCATTCATCTGTCATCACCCACTCCACCCACTATAGGATACTTTTAGCCTGAATACTACAGTATCTCCAGTCTAACACCCTGAGATCTCCTCTTAGCTTCTCCTAACATACTCTCCACTTAAATATGATTTGTTAGAAGTGAAAAGAAAACTTGAGTCATACTTCTCAGTAGATGTGCACAAGTCCACACCTTCCTGGAAATCCTATAACATCAGAGTGATTAGTTATAATTATTCCAAGTCTAATTATTCCCAGAACTCTCTAACAAATGTCTTTAAACCACTCAATACACTTTAGCCACACCCTAGCAACCACTCAGAGCACCCTAGCAACGTTTTAGCAACCGCATAGAGCTTTTGTATCTATCTGTCTGTCTATCTATGTCTTTCTGCAACCAATAAGAAGACTTTAGCAACCATATAGCAAAGCCTTGGCAACCAATAATAGCATGCAAGCAAGTGCTTATTAAACAAAAAGAAAAATTTTGAAACAAAAGAATACCAGGGCAACATCTTATTAACCACCTACTGACAACATACCAAGTACTCAAAACACTAGTAACATCCTTGCAACTATATATAGCAGAGCTATATGAAACAGATTTTTTTCTTTAAACTATTCTGTCTCTCGATATCTGTATCTGTCTATCTGTCTGCCAACCACTTAAAACACTGGTAATACACTAGTAACCAATCAGAGCACGCTAAAGCCCAAGTATACTTTTACGCGTTTTTGTATGCGTACGCTAACTTTGTCAAAGTGGAAGTCTGTTGTTGTTGCAGTCTTCGCTATTTTGTTGTTGTTTTTCGACTCTTTAGTTTTGTTTTCTACTGTGAAACAATGGCCCGGACCAGTGTTGCCACATTGTGGAACAACTGATTAATGAAAAGCAAATTCAGTGTGGATATGCAGCCTGTGCATACAAAGTGCCTCGAGGGCAGTGCGTCGACATGCAGCACCGGTTGCGCTTCGGGCGTCACGAGTTCGAGTCCTGGTCTGGCTCGCAGACCTTTCCCGATCCCATTCCCTCTCTCTCTCTCTCTCTCCCACATCTTTTCCTGTCAACTTTGATCTGTCCTATCAAATTAAAGGCAAAATGCCAAAAATAAATATATATATATATATATATATATATATATATATATATATATAAAAAAATCAAAAACACCATCGCAATTACATAACTAGTAACACCCTAGCAACTGTAACAGAGCTATAAGAAACTGAGAAAACAATCTATACCTTTTTGGAGCAAAAGAACAATAACAACTACATAGCAACACCCTAGTAAGCACCTACCAACCACTCAAAACACTAGTAACATTCTAGCAACCCTTCAGAACATCCTTGCAACTATAGCAGCTATTTCAACAAGTTGTGTTCCAAATTTGAGGTTGATATTTAAAAAAATAGCTTCCAGCAAGATTTTGTTTGGGAGCAGTACCAGACGTTTCCACTAGAAGACATGAAGACATTTGTTTCCCATTAGTTTCCAATGTGGCCATTTTTGACCGCGAAGAGTACAAGTGTGTCTTTTTCTTTTGAGACCATTTAAACTATTTAAATAATGTCCATGATTTGTGTGTGTTCACATAGCCAGTGCCAAAACTGTTACCAAGTTTTGTACCATTCCGATGAAGTAAAAAAATTCTAAAAAACCACAACATTAAAATTTTCAATCAAAAATGACTGAGAAAGTGTATAGCTTAAATTCAAGTTGCTTTGAAAGATAATCTGCTATCTACTGTAATGGTATTATCAGATTAATGTTGACTGTACAAATGGCATATGACACTGTATGAAATGACACAGGCACTAAATAACGAATGCGATGTGTCAGGACTTTGCATTAGCCTTTCACATGGAGGATAAACATGAGAAAGGCATGTGGCCTGTTGGGTAACGTTTCAAGGTTGCAGTAGCATTTGTTTGGCAGCATGTGTAGCTGAGGAAGACGACTGTGAAGTGTGAGAGAGTGTTTTGGGTTCTGTGCGTGTGTGGTCTCGGGCTCTCACAGCTTTTGTGGCTCTCTCTATTTATTCATGGCTTCTCAAACACATGCAAGAGACAGCTGTTACGCCCAACCTCCATGCAGGCCTCACAAGCCTGGGCCTGGATTTACACACACCAGCCAGATAGGTGTCACTGTATCTGAGGTGGAGTGTGAGGATTTGTGGGTCAGGGGAGGCGTGAGCTGTCACAACGAAACTTTTTGCTGTTAATCGCCGTATGGAAGGTGATAGATGGCTGTATCTGTGTTTTTGGAGCACAGAGTGACTTAAAACAGTACAACTATGTTAAGAATCTTCCATTAAAACAGTCTTGAATTTTTCCTTCTTTCATTAAAATGGCCTTGAATCAATTCAAAAGTCTTTTTTTTTTTCAGCGGGAGGAATCTTTAGAGACACAGTCTCTACTTTATTACCTTATGCAACTATCTGGAATCTCATGAAACACTGGCTTTTTTCCCATTGAGAATATTTTCCTCTTACCCTCCTCCTGATCCCTCACTGCTCTTTCTTTCCTGTCTTCCTCTCCTCCCTGCTCCATGTGAGATTGAGTCTTCAAACAATAGATCCCCCTGCCTGCTCATTTAATCTGCATATCACTCTTCCATTGACCATTATCAACAAAATAGCCACCCATACTTAGCATGCAAATTATCTAGTTATTTGGAGAAAGAGAGAGAAAGAGTGAGGCCCAGTGGGGGGTCTGCTGGAAGAGTGTGGGTTTCCTTTAACATAATGGGATTTTAACTGGGGGAAGGGGCTTATTGTCTTTTGGTGACTCATTGAAACCCTTCAGGTTTTTGGTTTTGTTGATAAGATATACCTGTTAAACTGTCTCAACTTTTGTCTCCAAAATGTTTTGAGCACATGTTACTTTCTAGTAATTATTCACACTGCAAAACCTCTTGACAACACTTTAGTAAAGCACACCATGTTGTAACAGCCTGAAATAGGAAGAAAGCTTAACAAATCTAGCCTATAAACACATTGAAATGTCCAGTTTTCTTGTCACGATTGTTATGTTATTTAATGGTTACAAAAACAAGAAACTCATTTAATTTCATCTGAACATAATGTTTATTGTTTATCTTCTATGAGCATTACAATTTCCAGTTTTCTTGTTATTATAAGGTTATTTAAAAGTTACAAAAAAAGGTTTCTTAGAATGTTACAAATACAATACAGTACATACAAACAGTACAAGGATGTTGTTCTAAGAACAATTTTTTATCAGCATTATGAGTATGAATAAAGTTGTAAGAATGTTCCATAAACATTAAAGAATAGTTTGTCCTAACATTTATATAACTTTTTAAAAACGTGAAAGTTGTGAGAATGCTCCCTGTTATCTGGGCTAAAGAAGGTTCAAAACAAGTTAAGCTATATCTACAGTATGTGTCAAGACATTAAAGCAGAAACGAATAGCTCATATAAATTCTGGCATACAAAAACTGTTTTATTTAAGCTGTTAAGTATTCTTTTAGCAGTGGGAATAAACTCATATTCATCACCAGACTGAAATCTTAAAGTCCATGTAAACACACTTAGTTTAGTTCTCTTAGTAAGAAATTTCATTTTAAATTGTAATAAAAAGAAAATATTTGAAATTGTAATAATATTACACAGTATGACTGTTTTTACTGTATTTTTGATCAAATAAATGCAGCTTTGGTGAGCATAAGTGACTTCCTTCAAAAACAACAAAAAACCTTATCACCCCAAACTTTTGAATAGTACTTTGCAAGCAAAGCGGTTTGATCACATTAGCCTCATGTAACTTGTGTAATGTAATCAGGGCTGTCCCTGGCTGACGCGGGGCCCGGTGCGAGGTAGGGAGCGGGGCCCCCCTCGGTCCATTCACGATCGCGTTCCCGGTGTGACCGCACCAGTTGCACCGCCCAAAGGACGGCCCTGAATGTAATGTTCTTGCCATAATACTAACAAAACAGCATGAGCTGTAACATTTATATATTTCCAGTGAAAGTGCATGACTGTAAACTCTCTAACTTCATTATTTGTAGAAGAGTGTGCTTTAAACTACAGCTATATGAATTGTAGCCCAATGCTTTGATACACACCAATCATCATATGTCTTCTGTCTTGTCGAGTGTTACATAAGCTTTGCCAAGCAAAGCAACGCTGCTCCATCTTCCAGTTCTCCTTTACTCTGACCCATCAAGCATCTGGCTGTGTAGTTTGATATACTATAGTTTACATTACATGGAAGTAGGGCAGCACATGGGGGACCAGGCCAGCCACTGCCGCCATCAAATGCACTGGACGTATTAGGCAGGATTTCCTGCTATATTAAGAACACAGACGTGGGGCTCAGAGGAATGACACAAGAGGCCCGAACATCACTTTTGGTGTCTCAGTTCATGCTAGACATTACCTGAACAAAATGAGAGAATGTGAAAATATAATTGTGAGGGATTTTGACAGATTGATCAAGCGAGGAGACTGTTGCCTGGTTTTTGTAAGATGTACTTTGTCCCGGGTGGACTGTCAAAATATGTATTTCAGAGAAAGAAAGAAAGATACCAGAAAGTTAATAAAAGAGTTAATAAATCTAAAATATGTTCTACATCTGTAACAGATGATATAGTAACTAGATGGCAAAGACTAGAAGAAGTTCAGCAAGATGCCAACACACATTATTGGTATGCAATTTGGCAACCTAGTAAGCCGAAAAATATAAAAATCAGCAGAAAAAAATAACTGATCGAAAAAAAAACAAGTTTAACAAATGAAAAATTATTCAGTCCACCAGGGAAAAATTAATTCAGAGCAAACATTCCACTGAAAGTGACATAAATACAGTGGCAAAATAGGGGCAAAAACTGTCCCAATATTAATTATTTTTATTTTCTTATTTTCAATAGAAAGATTAACTAATTAGATTTAATTAATTAAAAGACATTCTCTATTAATTTCTTTTAAAAATTATTTATTTATATATATATATATATATATATATATATATATAATATAATATAATTTTATATGTATACATATATCAGAATTTGATGCTTATTTTCAAAGCTGATTAAATCTATATTACATCTAAAATCTATCACAGTATGTTTTAGAAAAAATGTCCCTAAAAATCAACTCCAGGGGGGAAATATTACCCCTTTAATAATAATTAAAAAAATCTTTTGGCACTGCTCTGTATCCATTAGATTGTGTCTAAGCACTAAGTAATCTGTGGTCAGATTCGGGCCAACTGGAGCGCTACTCTTTCCTACATTCCTTCTTGCTCTCACCCCTGCTTTGCTCTGAGCCAGATTTTTAACACAACCACCCATTTAGAATGAACCTTCCTTGCGTTCGGTCAGCAGAGAGCCGTTGATGAAGTGTATCAGCAGCAGGAGTGTGTAAATGTACTTTTCCTCCATTTGAGAGAAGATTACCATTTGAGAGCTGACCAAGCCAAATGTATACCAACCCATTAGCGGTACTGTACACAGACACAATGTTGCATGAGGTGTTTTTCCTAAAATGGAGCTGCCTGGGTATCTGTGTTTGACTTTCCTGGTCAGTTCTCACTCGAACTCATGCACTGCAAGCGAGGAAATGAATTAGAGGGCTTAACAATGACTGAAAAGCACCCCAGAAACAGCTGCACATTATGAAACACCTATTAACATTCTTTTGTTAAGTAAGTGAGTATCTGAGAGAGAGAGAGAGATTGAGAGAGAGACAGTCACATGGACAGACAGACACACACTGAAGTATTATTCTGTTGAATATTTTCCCCTATGTTAGTTTAGTCACAGGTTGCAAATATATTGCTGTACAGTAATGAAAGCCGGGATTATTGAGGATCAGGTGAGTTAACAAGTTAATGAGCAGCTTAATTCAGAAAACATTCTTACTATGGCAATCCGGTGAGAATTTGGTCTTTGAATGACTTTGAGACTTTTTCATGACCTCTTTTCTAAGAAATCGGACTTTTAGACCTAATTAACAGGTGAAAAAAAGCCAAGAAATATACTGTACAAATATACTGTTAAATTTAATAATAAATAATGTGACAGTGTTACCATTATGATGGGAAGCCTGTGTATTTTACAACTTATTAGCATATATTTAATTAAGTTATATTATGTACACATACCAATCTACTTAAACTACCAAACTCTGTTTTTTTTATTTTTATTTTTTTTATTTAACCTTAAAATATAATATAACACCATAATAATAAAAGGCAGTAAAATAGAAAGTCACATGATGAAATCAGAGTTCATCATAAGTGGCTTCTCCCTAAAACATGGCCAATTCTCATGTCACGCAAAGATAAGCAAAAACACCATCAGGGTAACATACATGATGCTAAAATAATGCAAAAACATTAACTAAATACCTGAAAATGTATCACAAAATAGTACATTACTGATAACAAAATGAGAATAAAATAATTATTCATTCAAAATATAATCATGTGATGTGTCATGCTTCTGGGAATGTTCTTTCTCTGTTATTCGGAGTAAATTGTCTGGTAATTCATAATTCATTTACATGCAAAAAAAATAAAAACATTAGTTTGACAGTATTTTATAGTAAAATGATATATAATGCAATGTTAAACCATTTACAACTTTTAACTGTGTGTGATAAAGTTATCCAATCAACAGGTTTTTTAGGTTTTATAAAAATGACAAACATTATTTCAGTCTAGATTTACAATGATGGTGAGACCAAGACCCCATATCTAGAAACCAGAATATCGCAGAAACTTGGGTGGGTCTCTTTTGATTTGGGTCAGTAAGCAAACACCCTAGCAACCACTTAGCAACAAGCTTAAAACGCCCCAAGAGTTGGGCAGGAAATTCTCTTTCTTTAAAAGAAAGTAAATATCTAGTTCCATTGTTCTCACATTTATCTAATGTGGCCCCCAATAGAATACAGTGAACGTTCAAGCTATAATCTGGAGTCTGACTAGATTAATGTTACACCAGTTTCACACTGGACACATATGCAGCATTTAAGTGGCATGTGATTTCACACTAGCAGCATTTCTATAGTGTGCAACTGATGCTCTTTTTACGTGTCTACTATGTGATCATACATCCAAACATGTCCAGAAAAAAAAAAAGGTTTTGGCTTTGTTTTCCTAGTTTTTCATACTGTAGAAGATAATCAGTAAAAAAATTAGTTTAACAAATAGCGTGCAGACATTATATATAGTATAATCATGTTCATATAGTATAATCAACCAATCATGGTGTGCAAGAAGGTGGGTCAAAGCAATGCAGATATGCATACATACAGTACAGTATAATGTATGAGGACTGAAGAGAGCATGTCAATAGGAAAATAAAGCCAAAACTCATATCCAGGAAAACAAGAATGCATATGATTAAATGAGTTACTCTACATAGCTGTTTTATATCCTTAAGAAACCATTTTTTCAAAGCTTAGATTGTCCTTTTGTTACAGATAATTATTTCACTGTTCATTAGTTCACAAGTTTCATTAGTTGTTATTTTAGGCTAAACAGATGTATCTCACCTCCCTCACACAGCAAAAGAAAACCAAATGCTTCTTTGGCACCATGAAAGCCACAATACAGTGTTAGGAACGACAAATTGTTGTCAGAGAGTATGTGTGAGAGGAAAGAATTGAGAAAGAAAGGAGATAAACATTGCAGTAATTAGGTGTCAGATTTAGCTGAATAATCCGAGTCTTTTCAACCTGGGATTCTGATATAGTGCTTCTTATGGCCTGGTGTAATATCAAAAACAGTTACTAGCTTCACATCAATGTATTCTTAAAGACTACAAATGTCATCTTTTATTAAAAGATCTGCCGAAAAGTATTTTTTCCCCTCTATTTAAACAAGAAGAGTACAGACTGCTCTGCTCTGCTCTCACATAATCTGTTTTCTTTGCGACTTTCTTTCAGATGTGAGTCCATCCCTGAGTCCAAACTGCTGCTAGCAAGATCCCTGAATCAGTTTTGAAGTGATATTGGAGGTCTGGTCAAATACTGTGTGTTTGCGTAATTAATTCAGCAAGAGATAAGGAATGCTGACAGATGGATAAAATATTCTGTTGAATGTGAAAGGGAGAGACAAATGTTTGTATAACAGACATTGGATCCAGATATCTTTCTGGCAGAGATGTGGATAAGCAAAAAGAACAGACATAGTGATAAACATATCTTTAAAGTCATTGATTAGGTTTATTTAGACTCTGATTGCTATCAAATTCATTTTGATTTTGAGAACAGGCACATTGTCTGTGCTATTCAATTAAGGGTGCACCAAAAAATGGAAAAACTATTTGAAGCACGACTGGAAAAAAAGTGTTTTGCATCTGTTATATGCCTTGCTTTAGGCTTAGACCATTTAAAAAAAAGTGTTTTGCAGTGTGTCGCCCTATGCATTTGCCCTGGTTTCGTCATCAGATGTGTCTCTGGCTGTATAAATCTACAAGACTCACATACCATTGAGATTTATCAACATCTCTGAGCTCAAACATCACTATAAATATGGCCATTACAGCAGGAATATGTCACTAGTTTGGCCTATGGTTTCCAATACTTAGCCAGTGATTTCTCATAAACAGATTTCTCATTAATCATAAGTACACATGCGCAGGCTTTCTGCCCATTTTCAGGTTACAAATCACAAGACTTAACTTTTCACAAGTTGAATGTGCTCGTATATTTGTTTGAGAGTAATAATTCAGTCCGGCTCCCACTTCATCACCAAATGGCTTTATGATCTATGTGGCAGAAATCACATTCAGTTGAGGAGTCTCTGCTATAAATCCATTAGTTTTACTGCACAAACATCTATTTCTAAGGTTCTTGCACTCGAATCCCAGATAGCTAAAAAAAAGATTGTCCCTCCAAATATGATCAAATTTTAAAGACAATTTAAATCACCTATGCACCTAAGATTCACTTTGAACTGGAGAATTATTACACTCGTTCAGTTTGGGCCCCAAGATTCCAGCACATATTCATACATTTAAAATAAATTAGAAAATTCATTTAGGAGAAGAAGACACTACAATCCCACCCTTTTCTAAAATATTCCTTCCGATCCAATAAGGAACGCTGCGCTAAGAAAAACACATCTTCCCATTGGTGGGAAGGTAGGAGGTTTCAAGGCGCCCCGTGGAGAAGCGCTAGGGACCTTGAATGAAGGGCTGCTTGAAACCGTTTTATCATTACTGTGGAGCAATGTGGAGTCAGCGTATCAACTTTACAGTGATAGAGCTGCAGATTCAACAGGAGTGGCGGAGAAAGTTTCTTACATTGTGTTGTAAGGGAGAGGAGGGCCGAGCTCAAAAGGAGGCAGATGTTTGGGGATTCTGATGATGAAATATGTGGAGTAGTCTCGAAAAAAAGGGGTCATGAATACCTGAACGCAAAAAACTCTGAGCTGGAGGATAGTTTGTGATTCGCCTACGAGTGATCAGACACGTCTGGAGCTCCAGATCGGATTGGAGGAATATCCCATTGTAACAAGTTTCGCGGAACACGAACATTCTAGTAAGTTTACATTTGTTTGTGTTCGGTTTTATGCGACAATGGATGAAGTTTAAGTCTATTTATAGAGTTTTATGTGTGTAACGTTAGATATATTTAATCTCACGACTTGGTTTTCGTTGTGAATCATTCCTTTGTTTAAAAGTTCCCCGAAACTCGTTTTTGCATTTTTTTTAAACTTACAGCTACTATACACTTTATGTTTTGTATTATTTTCTTGCATGTAATGACCTCAATTTCACTAATAATTGTTCATTAGAGACTATTACTTCTTCCAATGGTGTGACCGGTGTTTATACAATTATTCACTAGTACTTAATTATTGCATACTTCTAGTTATAAATTCCCTACTAGTCATTAACCATATACTGACGATTTAAGTTTTCCATTGTTTCTGGTAACACATTGAAAATTTTGCCATTTAATTCTATGGAGTTGCCTTAATTTAACTAGTAGCTTACTAGTTTTGCTCATTAGTTACAATTCCTTTATACTAGTCATATGTAATGATTAGTCAGAATGGCTACTTTTATAATTACAATTAAAAATTGTACTAGTAAGGTTAGTTACTAGAAAGGTGTGTCTGTTTAGTTAGTACTAAGAAAATTGGAAGAGATGCTAGTAACTATTTAAATGGTTACAAGTACTAAAAAATGAAGTATTAATATCTAGTGAAGAGGTACCAGTAAAACTACAATATGTACTAGCAACAAATATTTTTGCCTGAAGTAAACAGCTGATATATATCAGTAGTTGATACACTTCCAGTAACAAAAGAACAGTTGCTTGCCACTACTTGGATAGTGACTAATTGAATAGATAGTTTAGAAAAGAAATAGTATCTCATGATTAGTTAGTGAAATTCTTAAAAGATACTAGTCGCTATTGGATTACTTCTAGTTAAAAATAACTACTAGCTGTAAGATATAAATGGTTAAATTTTCCACATTTCTATGTTTTCCAGGCAATCAATGATGGCTGTATGGGAAGTCAATCCATGCCTCTTATTCATCGCAACACTTCTGCTTGGACTGTCTTCCGCCCAGTATCACGGAGAGAAGGGTATCTCCGTCCCAGAGCACGGGTTCTGCCAACCCATATCTATCCCCCTGTGCACAGACATCCAGTATAATCAAACTATCATGCCAAACCTCCTGGGACACACCAACCAGGAGGACGCAGGACTGGAGGTGCACCAGTTCTACCCCTTGGTCAAAGTTCAGTGTTCTCAAGATTTGAAGTTTTTCCTCTGTTCCATGTATGCGCCGGTGTGTACTGTTCTAGAACAGGCAATTCCTCCCTGTCGCTCTCTGTGTGAGCGTGCGAGACAAGGATGCGAGGCCCTCATGAACAAGTTCGGCTTCCAGTGGCCCGAACGACTCCGCTGTGAGAACTTTCCAGTGCACGGAGCAGGAGAGATCTGTGTGGGACAGAACAAATCAGACCCCGACATCCCGGCGACAGACCCTGCGCCTTATATACCGGACCCCTTCACTCCACGCATGCATGCGCCACGCCAAAGTCAGGCTTTTACTTGCCCTCTTCAACTCACAGTCCCTTCCTACCTCAATTACCAGTTTTTAGGGGCAAAAAACTGCGGCGCCCCTTGCGAGCACAAACAGCCGCACGGCCTGATGTACTTCAAGGAGGAAGAGGTCCGATTCGGTCGGCTCTGGGTGGGAATCTGGTCAATCCTGTGCTGTGTGAGTACCCTGTTCACGGTCCTCACTTACCTTGTGGATATGCGCCGGTTCCGTTACCCAGAACGCCCCATCATCTTCCTTTCCGGGTGTTACTTTATGGTGGCGGTGGCTTATGCGGCCGGGTTTTTGCTGGAGGATAAGGTGGTCTGCATTGACAAGTTCAGGGATGACGCTTATAGGACTGTGGCTCAGGGGACTAAAAAAGAAGGTTGCACCATTCTCTTCATGATCCTGTATTTCTTCGGCATGGCCAGCTCAATCTGGTGGGTGATCCTGTCTCTGACGTGGTTCCTTTCTGCTGGAATGAAATGGGGCCATGAAGCAATCGAAGCTAACTCTCAATATTTCCACCTGGCAGCATGGGCCGTCCCTGCTGTGAAGACCATCACCATCCTCGCCTTGGGACAAGTGGATGGTGACCTTCTGACCGGCGTATGCTACGTGGGCATCTACAATGTTGACGCCTTACGTGGATTCGTCCTTGCCCCCTTGTTTGTTTACCTCTTCATCGGAACGTCTTTTCTTCTGGCTGGATTTGTCTCGTTGTTCCGCATCCGTACCATTATGAAGCATGACGGCACCAAGACAGAAAAGCTGGAGAAGCTGATGGTGCGTATTGGCGTTTTCAGCGTCCTCTACACCGTTCCGGCTACTATCGTTATTGCATGTTACTTCTACGAACAAGCGTTCCGTGAGCAGTGGGAAAAAACTTGGCACATGCAGACGTGCAAGCGTTTTGCCGTGCCGTGCCCGGCCAACAACTTCGCGCCAATGACGCCGGATTTCACTGTGTTTATGATCAAGTACCTCATGACTATGATCGTAGGAATCACATCAGGATTCTGGATCTGGTCTGGAAAAACTCTACAGTCGTGGCGCAAGTTTTACAAGCGGCTGGGCAACAACCAGGGCGAGACGACAGTGTGAACTGAGCTTTGTGAGAAATACAGGTCAATATTGAAAGGAAACGTGAACTGCGATCAGGTCACACATACTACATTAAACCATGCTGATGGTAGAAGACACTGCTGCGTGAGCCCAGCATGATGCTTTTCTCATTTATAAAGTGCCCAGACTTTGCCAATCCTTTTGAAAGCACAACTCCAAAGAACATGCATTTCTCCAATGGACTAAATCTCAAAATGGTTTTTAAACTTCAAGCCTTGGAAACCCTACTAATGATTTTAATGGAAAAGATGGCAGAACTCTTATCTTTCATACTGATGTGGGGACTTTAATGATGACTTCGGTTATCAGGAGTATACGCCACGTTTTCTTCACCCCGTGGCGTGCAAAAATCTCTGCAATTTTGTCTTGTGCCTTGCAGTACTGATCAATTCCTGTTGTTGAATGAATGTCTCTCTTGTTTTGTTTTTTTTACCACATTTTTGTTCATTTTCTCATAGATTACATATTTTAGTATTTGGTTGCACATGGCCATTTATTTAGATTTTAGAACTAGTTAAATTTAATGTTCTTTGGTCATGAGTTGCTTATTCATCCATGTTGCCATATCAAGCCAGGTCTCATGAAGTAATTTAATATTCTGCCATTTTAAAGGCCTTAGTGACGCGAAAGTGACTGACAGGATTAAAAATGTTTAGCCCAGAAGTATGTACAGGAGGAAATGTTACCATATTTCGTTTTTTGTAAATATCACATTTCTGTCAAAAGATGTATGATGTATTTAAGCAGATGAATTTTGTTTAAGGCCTTTTTCAATTTCACTTAATAAAGTGATTAGATTTTTAAAAGCTGCTTTGGCTTGATTTCGTTTGTACAAATGGTGACTCGTGTCGATGCCCTGACGACACTTTGATATTTCCCCCAAAACAGTTGTTAGCAAGTAGTTGAAACTGATAGCCGCATAATTTACTACAACAACAGACCTCAAGTGAGTATCCCTCCATGTGTCTCGAGTCCATTAATGGTTTCAGTCTGTAGCATGAATCTTAAGAGGGGAGAAGCAAGGACAACGACAGAATAGGAGTGAACTAAAGAATTAAGGGGGACTATAATGGTGAAAGAGTAAACATTTCTTCTAAGACATAAAACATAAAAGTGGCCTACAAAAACAGGATATAATCACAAATGGTGTGAAGTTTGCCACCCTGCCTCTGGGACAACAGGAAGCCCTGAGATGCACCAAAGCATAAGATCTCTTCCCCTCCTCTCCAAATGAAACTGGATACTGCTTCATTCTTTAGGGTGAGGGAAACGCCCCATCCCACGTCCCCTTCTCCTGTTTTTTTTTTCTTCCAGAGAGTTGGGGTATGTTTCTGTGTAAGGGCATTTGGAAGGTGATGGGGGTGGGTGGGTTACAATATCTTTGAGAATAGATACAGTACTAATGAGAATTTTGAGAAGGAAAGATCTAGAATTCTTGTATTCGGTATCTGGAATACCACGTTTCATCCGTGTCCAAATAGTATAGGATTATGATTACATGGCAGCAAGCCATAATGCTACAAACTGCCTTTGTAAAACATGTTTTTAATCTGTAATTTGAACAATAATGTTCATAAAACATTCATAAAGTAGCTCTAGATCATGCAGTTGTTTTTCTAGTGTAAAATGATTATTTGTGTGGGTACATGCACCCCAGTGTCTGATTGGGTGTGTTGGCACTCAATGCCTCTGGGGATGTGAAGTGTGTAAAATTCACAGCGTGTGCAGCCAAGAAACGTCCATCATTTGGATTGACAGTTGGGTTTATGGAATTTTTTACAACAGTGTAAAATGTCACTGTCTGATTTGCTTCCAGCACATAAGCGCGCACACACACATGTTTGTAACATAACAACAGTGGTTTTACTGAGGTGAGATATGGGGCATTCTTAGGAAAAATTTGTCACATTATTTCATAACTTAAATTTTTACAATTAAAAAGAAAGTGTTGTAGAAACAATTTTCACTTATTTATATATATATATATATATATATATATGCCAAAATGGCAAATAACACATTGAATTAAATGTAAAACTAGAAATAGAAAATCTAAAATGGTATTTTCTTTTAACACGTACTCCAACAATCTTTGTTTTATTTACAACTTGAACAAAATATATTTTAACAGTGTACTTTTTTCCTGGCACTCACCCCTGTTGTGCTGTGACATTTCCCCTTTTAAAAATCCTGGTGTGTGATCTTTGTGACTTCATTTGGGGAACGTACATTAAAAAATTACCACATAGTTCAAACAGAGGTATATTTCTCAAAAAGTCTTTATCAATATTTCATAATGTGTACACATTGCCTTGTCAAGCTCAATAGTTCAGCTCTTTTCTGGGAAGAAATAATGTTCTTGGCACAAGAATACCAACTGTAAATAATGTGTTTGACAATTATATTTGCTAGATAAAACTGTTAACAGACATTTTTGCATTGATCTTAAATTCCTTCAACATTCAACACCAAAATATTTAGAAGGGTTGACATCAAACATATTTTGAGAGATGAATGTCATGTGTGATTTCATACAAGACACACCAAACTGAGTGATAGTATCATAATTTACTCAGATATCTATTAAAATGATCAATGTGAAACTTATGCAGCACTTTAGGGTTGGGCTTAAAGCTAGTAATGATAAATATTGACACTTTAAAAGACTATAATCATAATTTAGGACCCAGAATAACAGTTTAAGAAATGTCCATTAAAGTCGGCATGAGATGAATATTCATTTTTTAAATGCATGTTATGGAGCTTACTGAGAATGATTCATCCATGCACATGTTTCATTTGAAAAAATGTTTGACCTCAAATTCAAGTCATTTCACTTTCGATAATCCATTTTACTTGTATGTACATCGCAATACAGAAAACAAATCTGTTTGCTGTTTCTTCGCGACTTTCAAGAAGTAATATTTGTTGACCACTAATCAACATATTTGGGAGGTTATAACCATTTATTGTGTGTCTATGGCTAGTTAGGGAAATGACACTTTGGCCCCAAAGTGAAAAACAAAATGATTTATTGAAAGTTCAACAGTAACAGTGAAGCCACAAATACCACCGTCTCCTGAGAATTACCCATGAATTAGTGCAAAAGTCAATCTAAGGGCAAATTCGGATGTATTTGCACAGGTTTTCTCTGAACAAAAGTGTGCAATTCGACACAAGACACATGTCTGAATTTATATTATACAAGATGCTAAACCAAGCTCTGTTTACATACCACACCAGTTAACAAAAGAGCCCACAGGTCCTCTGAATATGGCCACACCTTGACAATTTAAGGTCACCCACAGCCAAGCCTATTGGGTCAACAGCTACATCTGTGATGAGCATTTAAGTACGTTTTTGTGGAAATCTGTTACCTATTGTGTGTCCCAGGTGCCTTCCACCTCCTGAAAGAGACATGTTTTCCCAGGTAACTGCACACCCTTTATAGGAACAGTCTTTCAATCCCTTGAGATACAATTACCTGAATTTGTATCGATACGCAGGCCACAGACAAAGCTATAACCTATGTTTTTCAAGGTGTTAACATTGTTTACCTGTGTAAAGAGCTGTCTCAGCAGATCACCTTGATGGTTTAGGTATCTGATGTCTATTCTGTGCTCTCTCCTTGATAGAAATATGAAAAGGAAGTTGACGGTGGGGCTGCCCAGGGAAACATTCCTTCTTGATACATAATATTTCCCCCAGTTCATTTCAGTTTCCCACAGAGCAGATCAGCGAGTATTTGTGCCAGAAATATTGCCACACTTTCTCCTGCTCTTTTTCTCTCTGTGTATCAGGTCTGTTATCTGCACCCTTAAAGGGCTCATAAATTTATAATTTTATTTTGTCCCCTGGCCTGAGGTCCAACTATAGTGTTGGTCAATGTTTTTTTCACCAGATAATTTTTCATCCTCTCTGTGACCCTTCACGTTTTCTGTTTTGCGTATAACACAACAACTCAGTGCTTCTCTGTAGGTCAGGTGGAGTATTGCTCCTTAGTAATATTAGTGCGCATGCGCCAAACACGTACTAACGATAAGTTAGTCAAATCACTTTGTCTGAGTTTTTTTCCTCCTAAAGTATGACGCAGATTAGCGTTTTTTTAAATTAGCTATACAGAAAATAAGCACTCTTTACACAAGTTGTGTACAGACTCACATTTAAAACGCTCGAACGCCCGACTGTGGGAGAGACATTTCGCGCCAATTTTTACAATTCGCGCCAGGGTTTACAATTAACGTTAGCTTTTTTCTTTTCTTTTTGTCTTTTATATAAAAGCTTTTATTTCATTTTTAATCTTTATTGTATCGTGACAATTTCACAATTCACTATAAAATGTGCCACACAAAGTGTTTATCATTTGTAAATCACTTTGGATCAAACATCTGCTGAATGAATATACATGAAATGATCACAGCAGAGGCCTTGTTAAAATAACCATAAGCCATTTCCTAATGCAGGTTCTAGCACTATGTTTGGTAGACTTTCACACAGTTTGCTGTAATTATTAGTTTTTCTGGTGTTAGGAACATTTTTATGTTACCATACCTTCTGGACCAAGTTTCTGAAGCCCAAATAGGTATTGTATGTAAATGTGCATGAATACTCATCTGTCTGACTTCTAGAAATATATAACGAGCCGTTTTTGCAGTTTAGCTGAATGTATGATCTTTATGGACGAGGGGCTCTAAAAGTTACAGGATGCTTTCATAGTACAATTCTTTTACTCAAATAGACCAAGAAAATGTTGATTCCTCGTTATATGATCCTTGTAAAATGTACATATGCAACACAGACATATACATCCTTCTAATGCAAGCTAAATTTAATGAAAATGTGAGCTCATAGGTGATCTGCACCCTTCCCCCCTGAATAAACACACGCCAGCCCTCCTCCATTTTTTTGCGAGGCCTCATCTGGTAGTGTTTAGGGTTTCGGAGGTGCTGTATCCCAGGCACAGAAATTGGATCATCCCATTGGGGTTCGGCTATAGCGGAGACCCCCACAGCAACACTTTGTGCCTAACAACCAGCACACACATTATTCATGTGAATTCTCTGCATTATGTTTGAACACCAATAGGATGCAATGCATCGGTGTGATATTTGACTACACAAAGTCAAAAAGTCCAAGTCTAAGGTAACAATGAGGCAGGAAAACTCCTTGATCTGAGGGTGAAACTATGAAAAACCACTTAATCTCAAAGGGGAAAACACAATCTTGTTTTATAAAGATCTCTAAGGCATTTGTATGGCTCATGTAGCACCAAACATTATTTATAAGTGTTCCCTTTCTTTCCAAGAACCTCATTCCATCCCTCTTGCTTTTGTATCTCTTTTCATCTCGCTCTCTCATTCTCTTTCTCATCACTTTATCCACCCATTGCTGTTTTTCCAACACCATGTTTCACTCCCAGACCCCTCCGTTTCAACACACACACAAAACACACTCTCTTTTCCTCCTGATTTAATATCTGGCCCTTCCTGGAATCAGACACTTAAAATAAACAATTTTTCTGTACAGCACAGTAAGGCCCTCTCTCCCACCACACAGAAATGCAGCAGAGCACGACCCTCAAACATTGTATCCTTGAATGTGACATTGGAAACGCACCGAATCACAGGTAATATTGTTACTTTTGCAAAAAACTAATCTTTTCAGAGCTCCAGTCTAGGAACTTCAATCCGTTATGTAGAATTAACACTAGAATGATCACAATGTTAAGTAGTTCCAGACAGTTTTTCATGCGTCCAGCCAAACTGGATCAATCCCATAATTACAAGTAATTGCTTTAGAGAATGACATTGCATTAAAGCATTGGTTCTCAAATTCTTCCTCCTTTGATCAAATCAGAATCTTCAACCACATACAGTCACAATATAGTTATTATTTATATAAGCAAAAATATATACATCCTATTTTGATTAATATTAATATTACTGTGTACCATGACAAGCTGGGAGACAAAAAGCTTATTTTTACTTTGTAAGGTCACAGATTTTTTATTTATTTAATTGTAAATCATATATATTTGATTTAATTGAATTTTAATATGACAAAATTTTTATGTATATTTTTTGTAATACCAAAAAGAACACATTGAATTGGATAAACTCTAAACAAAACAACGTAATATTGTTTTTCCAAAGTGGAAGTGTTAATAAATTTTGTTATATAGCACTTTTTTATATATAATACTTTTTAAAATTACTTTATATTAGTGCTGTCAAACGATTAATCGCATTCAAAATAAAAAATTTTGTTTACATATATCACGATTAATCATTTGACAGCACTACTTTATATATAATTTTGTACAGATACCATCCTTAAATTGGTCTTATTTGATTTTAAAATTACAAAGCGGGGAAAGAACATTTATATGACATATTGCATTTTATATCTTATTAGTTTATTGTCATATGCTGTAACTGATATTTATCCAGTTAAAATTTGTATTTTTTTTTTCTTTCTTAAAGTGAAGATTAAAACAAGGACATCTATGGATTTTTGGATACATGTATTTATCAATTTCAGTTATCCAAGACTTGCTGTAAAAGTGTTGCTGCCATCTAGTGTTCATAAATGGAACATTCACTATAAGAGAACATTTCCTATTAGATTTGAAAGAACACAATTTACGCAAATGGTTTTATGACACATTTTATTTAAAAAACAAGACAAAAGCAAAGTCATAATTCTTCTATATCCACAAAACCATCTGGACCAAATATCCCTCCCCTCTCGCAGAAAATTAAAAAAATATAAAAGTGTAAGAAAAGGAACATGAGTACAGTGACACTGTTGCTGTATTTAATCTGTGTATGTGAATGACGCCCCTGAGTACTAATCAAACAACATAGTTACCCATTATTTTCAGGTTTTGAAATCCATTATTGTGGCTAAAATGGAGCCAAATATCCAAGACCAGGTAGAAGAGAAGGTGACAACACGGATTCAGACAGGGGTACAAATTCTAATACATTAGACAAAACCATGCAAAAACACAATACAGTGACCTCCCTCTTGCGATTCATAGTGTGCCTATATACCGTACAACTGTACACAGTTGTTGCAGACACATGCAAGAACGAAGAAACATTTTATACTTTTCTAATATCAGACAACAATTGCACATAACTAAGCATCCCAGAATGTAAAATACTCCAAGGGTTTCTATTACATTATGGCAGGTGTGTTCACTAGCATAAAATGAGCCAAAAACAATTAAATGAACAAGTGTCTAATGAAAGCTAAGGACTGACAGAACACGTAATGATGGCCAACTAAATGAACACCGCCTTAATTACTTATAAATGCAATAACGATGCAAGAACACCAAAGCTGGCATCCTAAATTCGTCTTGATTTGCTGATTAGATTTAACAGCATAATCTAAATTTTTTTTAGCAGTACTGTACAGATAAACAGACCGTTCTCAATCAGCTCAGGGCACAACACAACATGTTACATGTGTCATTGCAGAACATAACCAGAATCCTTAAAAAAAAAAAAAAAAAAAAAAAAAGCGTATGAAGGCAGGGATGAGTTAGCAAATTAACAGACAGAGGATAGTGAACGTGGGATATGGCTAGAAAAACATTTTCTATTGTAGTTCCACCCAGCTCCTTCAAACACAGCAGCCCTGACATTATCTATTTGATCCAGATGGTTTTTCTGCTTCCCTTTGAGGTGACAGCAAAAGGAAACAGATGAAATACATGTCATACATACAAAATTAAGATAAAAATAAAGAGCATGAAAATAAAGGTCTAGTCATTCCGACAGCCACCGGTCTGTTCCTGATACACCTCAATCACGTCCTCATCTTCCATTCCCAGCTGAAACAAGAAATAAAAGAGAGAGATATACGGTGAGCAGGAGCAGGTTTGAGTCAATTCTTTATCCTCTTGTACAGCTAAATGTAGCTTAAATCATTTGCTCACTAATGCAGTGAATGGGTGCCGTCGGAATAGGAGTTCAAATAGCTGCTAAAAACACCATGCAGCTTTTTGGGACTTAATATTTTAATTGGTGGACTGGAGTTGCGGGAATTATTCGTGGATTATTGTGATGTTTTTATCAGCTGTTTGGACTCTCATTCTGACGGCACCCATTCACTGCAGAAGATCCACTAGTGAGCAAGTGATCCTAATCTGTTCAAATGAAGAAACAAACTCATCTACATCTAGGATGTCCTGGGAGTGAGTACATTTTAAGCAAATTTTCATTTTTGGGTGAACTATTTCTTTAACAATTTGAAAAAATAAAATAAAGAAATAAAATAGTAGTTTGTGTTTTGTTTTGTATGATTTGTACGACAAGCAAAGTTACTCCCACTGATGAACCAGCTGACTTTGATTGCTTACTAATTGTTTAAGAACACTTGTTTGAACAATTGATGTGTATCCTGAAGAAGGCTTTGAAGCTGAAACACGTAGATCCAACTTTTTATTTATTTTAATGATTTAGCCCAGGTAATTAAAGGCTTTTTATTGTTACTAGGAGTGCCTTGGGAGTAATTCATCTTTTCAGTTTGATATTTACTTGCAGCACTCTTGGCTCCTGTTGTTTTGTCAAGTAGTTTGTGTTTGTTTCCAGTCAGTTACAGAACAGAAATGAGCTACTTTTACATGGAGTATAAATATCAGTTAATAATAATTTTTTTACTTTGACACACTTTTAGGGTTATTTTATAAAAAGAAAGTTCAACATTTGTCTGAGATAGACATTTTTGTATCAATTGTGTAATAAATTAGCATTTTAGCACCCAGATTTTACATGTGATAATATGTGATGAACCACGAAGTGTTTATCGTGTAAGTGTCAATACAAATACAGTATCATTATAGTTAAAATTATATAATAAGAGATACATAGGCCCAACAAAATACCGAGTTTATTTTCAAATAAACCCTTTTTTCATATCTCATAGTTTTGTACATGGTGGATGGTGCATGTCACACACACCTGTCCATGTTGGCATCTGCATAATTTGGCTAGCTTCTACCTATGATTTGTGCAAAAATACCACAGAGTTTGATAGGATGCATGGCTTTGACATCAAAAACAAAAGGGAATTTTTGTTCTCTTCCCTTTACTTGTTGCAGTTTTACTCATGGAAGCGTGTACTGTACCTCTTTGGGGGTCTGGTTGTCTGCAATTCTCTGTCCCTCAAAAAGAAACCTTAGAGAGTTCATGGGTACACCCTGTATGAAATACAAAAACCAAAAATGTCAAAACCCAAAAACACCTCTGAGAGGCTGAACAAAATCAATAACCCGTTTCTAATACTTAAATTTATGTCGGACAAAATAACCATTACTAGAATTACTACATTCCTAACACATTTTACATTTCAAAATGTCATACTTTTCGAAAATCTGATTTAAATCATTGCATGCTCCCAACTATCTGTTGCTGGTTTGAGTGACGTGGAGGCATCAGCTCATTCATTTAGTGAAGTTCAAAAGAGACTCGCTTATGGTAAATAAACAGTTTTATGTAAAGAAAATATGTGCCTTGAATTCATTCAGTCATGTGATACTATCACTAAACCTTTGGTTGCACTGGCTGCCTGCTCCAAACACCATGAAAAACACTCTGCTGATATAATAAAAAATATTTTCTTATTTATTTATTTTTTTTAAATCTTTTTATTTAAAAAAAAAAATAAAACAAAGAACAGGGGCAATAGTCTGAAAACACAAATATTGTTCGATACTTATCCAGATCTAGAAATTATTAAAAACCAAATTCCATAATGCATAGGCACCCTGAGTGCTTTGACACAGACATACATTACTGTAAAAAAAAAATTGTGGTCAGATTAAGATTTTTTGAAAGATGTTTGATACTTAATTTTTTCAGCAAGGGGAATTAAGGAGTAAGTTAAATTTCAAAATATATTAAAATAGAAAACAACTTATTTTAAAAATCCTACTGACCCCAAACATTTGAACAGTATTGTAAATGGCAAATATATGCTAATGATGACTTACCTGTCTCTGACTGTAAGATTCCTTGAGCTTCTTTAAATGTGTCGTCATCTTCACTTTGAAGTGAATTTCACTGTTGTCCTGCAAAAGGGAATTATTAAATCACACATTTTGTCAGAATGACCAAATTGTGATCTGATAACCTGAATTACACGGTGAACTAGAAAACACCTCTATTTACCTGACCGATCACTTTCAGTTTAATATATTCTCCATCTTTCTTCTCGCCTCCATCACTTGAGGGCTTGGTCTCCTAGTAAAACCAAACGAGAGCCATTAGATTCTGTATGACTTGTTGTTTTGTTTCCTATGCAAGGCAATAACTGTAATACTTATTCTCGAAGTGGATTCAGTAAAACAATTCTTGGATGTATTACAAAATAGATCTGATTTTAATTTGTTCAGCCTGATGCAGTTTGTTTGCTCAGTATTTTATTGACATCTTCAGTCTATAGTGAAAGAAACTGTAGTGAGCTGTGTTTGGGAGCTTTGACTGTAAACATACAACCAGCCCCACTAACGTTACAGAAAAGAATCGCGGACTGATAATGCGACCACAAGACCAAACATAAACCAACATGAACAAAATGTAACAACTTTACCTAGTTATATTATTTCAAAAGAATGCAGAAATAGTGGCTCAGATGTGCAGCATGGTCCATCAGCTCAAGCCAACATGAACTTTGCTTTCAGCGCCCAGAGCTGCTAACTAGCACCTAGGCTAAGTGAAAGATTTGAGACAGAAATTCGCCTATTTTTCAAGTTTATAAACACAGTAAACGGGACTAGTGTACAAAACCCCGGAACCAACGACAATATAACGGTTTTAAAACATTACAGCATGACTTTCCCATCCACACAGTCAGTTAGCCATGAATACACAGACAGGCTAAAAGATGGGCCCTCTTATTTTCATTTTCTACAAGTCCGTCTTTCTCCTTTCCTCACACAAACAAGTTAGATTCTATAAAACAGGTTTAAACTCACCGTGTCTGACATGATGTTCCGCAATGTACAGCCCTTCTTAAGATCACGATCGCTTGATTTAAATAACGAACTGTAATGTGCAGTAATGTGAGGTTTTGCTACCACCAAACTCACAACACAGCGCCGTTGGCGTCATTGGAAAAGGGGCGGGACTTCCTATGACGCAGAGTCGTTGACTCAACGGTGTTGTTTTTCTCACCACGTTCTTTCTGATTGGTTCCATTTGCCTTCGATGAGGACATTGTTGGAAACTTCGGTGAAACGTGGGGAGGCATGTACTGTGCCAAAGCCAAGAGATGTTATCTCTGTTTACAATATTTTTACGAAAGATTCAAAAGATTCACTAAGGATTAAAAAAGTACCCAAACAGTGTTTGAAAACAACCATTTTTAAATTGGACTGTGTATATTCAACTTTAAACTAAAATAATTAATATACATTATAAACACACAGAGCAGATAATCTGTACATTAACAGTTAGAGTTGGTTATTTAAGTGAAAAGTCTGTACATGCGGTCTTGTAAATTACAACGAAAACAACATGAGATTCCTCTAGTTCAGACGAAAGTGCACATGCGCACATTTTATAGGTAGTACTGCGCATGCGCATCTTGTCCCCATGTGCACCTCGTGGAAAAGCGGCTCCTTGTAGCGGAAGGCTCTCAATGTGGGGAGCGCGGCAGTGAACTTTATTTAGAGCAAGAAAAACAATCAAAATGTTAGTGTTATTTGAAACTGCTGCTGGCTATGCCATTTTCAAGGTAAGCGTATTTGTTATGTTGTTAAGGGTGGTGTGTTTTGTAGAAGTATTCATAGATTTGGGTTTACTATTAGCTAGCCAGCATAGTTAGCAGTGCTATCAGACCAAAGACTTCCAGAAAGTCGCGAGTTAAACTTAAGTATTTTCATGGATATACGTGCTGAGTGTTTTTTTGCAACTACGTACTTAAAGAAATTTTTAAGTGAGGTCAGTGAGTTTTAGGCCAGCGTGTGTCATGTGGCCTGCGCAGCAGCACGGCCACGTCGTGTCTTTGAGGCTACTTATGAGAGATCTTCACTGTCTGTTCTTCGCGTTAGGACGATTTTGAAATCCATCAGTCGTGGACAATGTCGTTTAGTTGTTGCAAAAAATTTTATATAGCCGAGAAATGCTGTTTTACATAGGCACGCAGCTTTCAAAGAAGCTCTTTACAATGTAAAGCTGGTGCTCATGGTCCACATGGTCGCTCATGTCGAGCGCTGTATGGTTTGAGTTTAGGCATCTTAAAAATGACAGATAGATGGATTGTGACAGTACACTTTAATCATCAACTTTTTGTTTTGTGCAGGTCTTGGATGAACAGAAACTCCAGCAGGTGGACAGCCTGTGGAAGGAGTTTGAAACGCCAGAAAAAGCCAACAAAGTGTGAGTTGTACTTTTGTGAAATGTTAAATGCTGTTTTACATGACTAGAAAAGTCATTAACAAGTCAGACAGTTTCTGTAGTGATTTTTTATTTTATTTTATTTTTTATTTTTTTTTATAAATATATTTTCTTGGACGCATGTTATTTTAAATGTTTTTGAAATCCTTACTTGGTAGTCAAACAACTGGGAATCTCACCGCATTTTTTAAAAATCTTGGTAATCCGTCATTGTGTCATAATCTCTGAATATTTCATTTATTTATCTTTTTCTCATTTGTTCATTATCAGTAACACCCTATATATGTTTTTTTTTTTTTTTTCCAGTGTAAAACTGAAGCACTTTGAGAAGTTTCAGGACACAACAGAAGCTCTTGCAGGTAACTGTGCTGAATTGAATCATCAACACCTTTAGTGCTTTATTTATGGATGCAAAGCTGTTTGACTGTCCTTCAGCTCTGCGTCTATGAAGTATCTGTATTTCTGAGTCGTGCATGAAGTCACCAAACAGTAATTCGTCACTACCACTGAGACAGGAGGTTTCACTTAATTCATGTGTTTCTAAATATAAGATTAAAATGTAAGACAACATTAATATTAAAAAGCACACTCATTCAAAATTATTTTCTTTTGCCTGTCCCTATCAGCGGCCACAGCGATGGTGGAGGGGAAATTGGGGAAAAGTCTGAAAAAAGTTCTCAAGAAAGTTGTGGCCAAAGAGGCTCACGAACAGCTGGCCATCACTGATGCAAAACTAGGAGGAGTCATTAAGGTAAATGTTGGGGAAAATCTAAGTACAAGACCAGTGCGGATTGCTTTATGCATTCCATGTGTAATCGTGTTAAAGATATTAGCTGTATGAAACACTACAAGCTGTGATGATGATGACCTTTGCGTCATGTTGCTGAAAATTCATGAGGCATTTTTGTCACTACCTCATCTGAGCTTGTGTTTACTCCTGGACGTATCGTTTGTTAGTGGTTAAACATCAGGGCTGGTAATTGTAAGGCTATCACTAGTTCTCTGCTGTTTGTGCACTGGAAGTCCCTTTAGCTGAGACTCTTATTTTGCCCCCTGCAGGAGAAGCTGAACCTGAGCTGTGTGCACAGCCCTGCTGTGGCTGAGCTCATGAGAGGCATCAGAAACCAGATGGAGGGGCTTATCACAGGTCTTCCTGCCCGAGAGCTCAGTGCCATGTCTCTAGGTTTAGCCCACAGGTTAGTTTACAGTTAAAAATCAACAAAAATCCTCATGTCGTCTCATTTTTTTCCTCATGTCAATGATTAGTTCTTGCTGACCGATTTCTTTGAGGATACTAATCAGCATTCGTCACTACCACTGAGACTCTCTGAGCAGATATTCACGTTAATCTCAACACCTTTTTTTTTTGCACAGCGATTGACTGGTTTTCTTTTCCTATTTCCTCAGTCTTTCACGGTACAAGCTAAAGTTCAGCCCAGACAAGGTGGACACCATGATTGTTCAAGCCATTTGTAAGAATATGTTTATTTATTTATACATACTTGAGCCCATATGTAGATGGGAAGTGGCTTAAACAGCTGTTTACTCTCTTATTCTTCCGCCCACCTGCAGCTCTGCTGGATGATCTGGATAAGGAGCTCAATAACTATATCATGCGCTGCAGGGAATGGTACGGCTGGCACTTCCCAGAGCTTGGCAAGATCATCACAGATAACCTGGCATACTGCAAGAGTGTCCGCAAGATTGGTTAGTACATAAGCATTTTATAAGGATGTCTAGATCAGATCTGTTTGATGCTTTTCCTTTTTGCTGGAAAGAAAAACTTTATTTTAATTTTCCACACAAACAGCAAAGTCTAAAAGTCACAGATTAAATGGAAAACAAACCTATAAATATGTTAGATCAACCAAAAATCAAAGTTTACTTCACCCTCAGATCATCCAAGACATAGATGAGTTTGTTTCTTCATCAGAACAGATTTGGAGATTGAATAATAAAGAAGTTACATTTTAGAGTTTGTTTTTAAAAAATTGAATTGAGGGAGGAATATTAGAATACCAAACAAATAATATAAATATTTCAAATGTAATGTTGAACTGTATTTTTCTTGTTTCGAATATTTAGGTGCTCGCACAAATGTGGCTTCACTGGATTTGTCTGACATTCTACCAGAAGAGATTGAGGCAGAGGTTAAACTAGCTGCAGAAATCTCCATGGGAACAGAGGTGTCCGAGGAGGACATTGCCAACATCATGCACCTGTGTGACCAGGTGTGTTGAATGTAAAAAATTAAGTTTAGTGTATGTATTTCAGCTTCTGGTTTACACGATCAGTTCTATTGTTAATTGGAAAGGAATTCGTATTATTTAAGAAACAAATCACCTCTAATGTATTTGTTTTTTTTATCTCCTTAATGTCTAGGTGATCGAAATAACAGAGTATCGCTCACAGCTGTATGATTATCTGAAGAACCGTATGATGGCGATTGCACCCAACCTGACGGTCATGGTGGGAGAATTAGTGGGAGCCCGTCTCATTTCACATGCTGGTGAGCATGTTTTGGGAAAAGAAAAAAAGAACACAATTGTGATTGGAAATGTTAATTAACTTGTGATTAAACATGAAAAACTTGTTTGTCTCATCAGGATCTCTGCTGAACTTGGCCAAGCACCCTGCGTCCACCGTTCAGATTCTCGGGGCAGAGAAAGCTCTGTTCCGCGCTCTGAAAACCCGTCGGGATACTCCCAAATATGGTCTCATCTATCACGCCTCTCTGGTGGGGCAAACCACAGCCAAGAATAAGGGTAAAATCTCCAGAATGCTGGCTGCCAAAACAGCCCTTGCCATCCGTTACGATGCCCTGGGAGAAGATACCAATGCGGAGATGGGAGTGGAAAACCGAGCCAAGCTGGAAGTGCGATTACGCTACCTGGAGGAGAAAGGGGTTAGTTGATATAGCATACAATTTATTTTTGATCATGTCGCAAGCAGTGATGAAGATGGCTTCATGTCACAGTCCTGAAAATACAGTGTGGGTCATTAAGTCACTATCTCTTCTGAGCTTGATTTGTTTGCTCTTTACAAGCAGTTGTTGTATATAGCAGTTCTTTCTTAGGAAAGCATACCAAAGCAACACTGTGAGTGTCTGTATTTGCAGTCAGAATGATAAATCCTTGATAAATAGTTTTGTTTTCTCTCTTAGATCAGACGTATTAGTGGTTCAGGCAAAGCTCTGGCAAGGGCTGATAAATATCAACACAAGAGGTG
Organism: Onychostoma macrolepis; assembly: GCF_012432095.1. Classification (NCBI taxonomy): domain Eukaryota; kingdom Metazoa; phylum Chordata; class Actinopteri; order Cypriniformes; family Cyprinidae; genus Onychostoma; species Onychostoma macrolepis. The sequence continues at coordinate 7,437,501 of NC_081160.1, read as the reverse complement.
AGTGTTTCTTCATCCATATTGTTTAGCTCATACTTTACAACAACACTGACACACTACCAATATAATTTTTATTTTTAATGAAAGAAATGAACTTTTATTCAACAAGGATGCATTCAATTACCCAAAAGTCACCCTAAAGACATTTATGGTGTTACAAAAGATTTTATTTATTCTGTTCTTTTGAGCTTTATATTCATTAAAAAAGAAAAATCCTGAAACAACAGTTAAAAACAATTGTTTTAAATTGTAGTAATATTTTAGAATATTGCTGTTCTTACAGAATTTTTACAGATAATTATTTCAAAAACGATTAAAACATTTCATAAAGCATACAAACATGCTAATGATTTATGTAAGCTTATCACAATTAAAATAAGTAATTATACAAAAATTAAGTTCTTTTTTTTTTCTTTTTCTTTTGTAATTTTCAAACCATCTCAGTAAGTGCCCTCAAATGCTCTTTCAAAATTGTATATATAAATTAATAGAAGTACTTATTTTATATTTAAAAAAAAAAAAAAAAAGTATTTATAAATTATGCCATTTATGGACTTTCTGCCTGTAAGATCTGTAACTGACACAGGAAGACTTCATTGCAATTATTTCAATAACATTTCATCACTAGCCAAACCTGAACTGTGACAGTCTTAGATTTACATCCATTCTTTTACTTCCTGCCAGTGATGTAAAGGTATACGACCCATCTGGTGACTCAACACTCCCCACCGTCTCAAAGAAGAGGAAGATTGAAGAGGTAGAGGAGGGTGAGGAGGAAGAGAAGCCAGTGGAGGCTAAAGCTAAGAAAGTAAAGAGGGAAGCCCCCACAGAAGGTAAACATCCATACAGCATTATGCTGAGACTTGACTGGTGTTGCAGACACGTTAAATGCAGATGAACATTAAATAAATATTAATCACAGGAGAAGCAGAGACAGAGACACCAAAGAAGAAGAAGAAAAAGGACAAGAAGAAAGCGGAGGAGGAATACAAACCAGAAGAGGAGGAGACGGCCGTCAGCCCAGCAGAGGAGGTGAGAGGGGTGGAAAGATAAATTAATCTCTGGTTGATGGTGCATTTAATTCTCTGAGTCATTAATATGCTGATGTGGAATCATTCTTTAAGTTCAGCTTATCTAGGGACCAGATTTTACGTTGAAGCACTTACATGATGTGTGAAGTACTTCTTGCAGTTTCTACATGTTACTATTTATGCTTTATAGACTACAAAAAAGAAAAAGAAGGAAAAGAAACGAGCGGCTGAGGAGGAGCCGAAGGAAGAGGAGGAAGAAGCAGCAGTCAGTCCAGCAGAAGAGGTGAGGACCATGATGCCAAATGCGTTTATATCGCATTTTATTTTATAAAACCTAAAACAACCTTTTTTTTTCCTTTTACAGACAACAGAAAAGAAGAAGAAAAAGAAGAAAAAGGTTAAAGAAGAGGAGGACGACTAGATGAATTTGACTCTTTTTCCATGAACTTTGCTGTATATAAAATGACATTTTTATAGTTTTTGGACATCATATGATGGTCACATCCCCTTTTTTTTTCTGTCTCCGGCTCAGATCACAATGAACAGTTCCAGTGGACTGTTATTCCTTTTAAAAAAAATAAATTTAATTATAGGACATTTTCTCTCCATATTCCTTGATTGCAAGAGAAAAGTCCATAAGATTTATATATTTTGATCCTCCTCCAGTGTGTTGAGTTGTACTGGATCATACAGTTCAGTTAGTCTTTTATAAATGAATATTTTTAGTTTAAAGTGAGGATGGCATCACATTCTAAAAGAAATATCTGGGAGGAGTACGTTTTGTGATATAAAACTGGGTCATTTGTGTCTCAGGATTATTAAATACTGTATGTTTCTCGTATGTTTGCTCATTGACTTCTTTTGTTTAGTGTTTTTTTTTTTTTATGGTTAATGCATTATACAAAGTGTACCATTGATTTGTAGTTTAGTAAGATATTGGTCATTGAACTTCAGTCACGGTACTGCTTGCCCAAATCTGCAACATTTGACCTTTTTTAATTAAAAGCTTTTAGATTCAAATCCAAAGCACTTTGTTCCAGATGATCTCAATCCCAAAGAGGAAATAAGATGCTGCTTACAAATGTAATGGAGATGAAACTCTGGACCGTGAGGAAATTTAGCCAAATCTTAGGATGGAGTACTTTGTGTGTGTGTGTCTGTGTTTTACATTCCTCTCTGGTTCCTCCTCTATCCTTGTTCCAGTAAGATCAGGCCAAGTCAAGAAACTTGGCCAAAATACAGCATAAATTTAGCCAGCCATCAGCATGTACTTGGTCTAATGAGCAGGAGATAGAGCAGCTATTTTGATTATCTCTCTAACATGAGAGGAAGTGACAGAATCTGGATATCACTGGGCCTCTGAGCCAAGATACAGTAAATCACAGTTCTTAAGAAAGCAGTTCGTTTTTAATATTTGTAGGTAAGAAAGCATATAATTTTGATTATCAGTTTGCACTCGAGCATGAAATGCAAAAATGTTACACCACATTCCGTTTGTTTTTCACCAGCAAATTGTATTGGAAAAGAGCCAGCGTTCATTTAAACTGGAGTGTTTTGCTTCTGGTGGTCTTAGACATCTACACTAATTATATATTGGTTCAGCAAAGAAACTTATTAATTGGGTGTTAACAAACTATATCAGTGATATATTATTTTTTGGCTTAACTAGAAAATAGAATTAAGAACTAATATTGTATATTACCATAAAAAATCTGTGGAATTACAAGACTTTATTAATTTACATGACTTTCACATCTAGTAACCAAACCCTTTGAATAAAAAATGGGGTGTATTAAAATAGGAAACAAGATTTTTGTCTTATTTTAAAATCTTTTTTAAGTCATCTTAAGACTCGCTAGTGTGCACTAGCCCCTTATTGAGAACCACTGATTTATATGGTTCTTTAGATATTAAAAGAAGTTCTTGATGTTTCATTATAAATGGCAGAATTTGTACATAGACGATTTTAAAAAGTCACTAGAATGCTTTTCATGCAACTTAAATAGGTGCTAATATTGTGTCAGGCTGACACTTGGAGCCTTTATTTTGTAAGTGTTGACATGTTTATCCCATAGATCCCAGCATATCCTCAATTAATAACAGTATTCAGCATTATCATTAAAAGCAGATCCATTCATCTTCAGCTTAATGTTACTTGGTGAGAGGACTCCTTAAATGGTGAGAATGAGTTGCGGTGGCAGAGATTCTTAACGCAGCAAACGTCTGCCCTTGTTCTCTGGCTCCGTAACCCTTGCCTTAGTAGCGCAGTTCTCTCTGGTCCATTTTGGCTATTAACATGAGAAAAAGGTTTTATCAGGAACTTAGACAGATTTATGGACTTAGCCTTGACCATTTCTTATGGATGGGAGCCCATGTTTTGCAAAGTTCTGGAGCTCTGGATATGAATAACCGAGGATGGTCGTGTTGCTCACCACACAAACACAACACAACACACGTTTAGTCACGTTTATGGTGGTTGACATGTTTGAACCGGTGTCTTTCTAGAAAGGGCATTTATTTTGTAAAATACCTTATGCAAGCAGCAAAGCATAATACAAGTAAAATACAAAATCTAGATCTCAAGTGATGAGAAATAAGTTCGTTATTAAATAAAGTCCACGGTCATTTATATCCAGGTGATTGTTAAGTCAGGCTTTGGCTTTGATGATTGACATAGATGATGACCTTTGACCTCTACATGAAACTGTTTATTTATGTAACTGTGAATTAACAATGTAAATTCAAAATGACTAATGATAGTGGTGAAGTCCCTCTGGAATATTTTCTGCTATCGTCTACAGCAATGAAGTCTCTCAAAACACATTATTTTGATAAAAGAATCATTTTATTCTTGTACTAAAACATGATGTTTTTCTCATTTGGGATTGAACTATTCATGCATGGGTTAAACAGTGTTAAAGATGGTCCTATGAATTTCAAGCATTAGACCCAAATGTTTTTAAGATAATGAGAAACATAATTTCAGTCAAGTGTGAGAATCGTGTGCATTGCGAGAATTAAGACCATGTCACTCATTTTCATGCTCAACAGAAAAATCTTACAGACATGCATGTTGAATGCTAATATGGCACTAAATATGGCAGTAGCCAACATCCTCATTCTTAAAGTAAGGTTTTTGTGTTTCAAGGGAAATTATTCTTGTATTAGTTTTTATTGCCTCTAATAATTTTGAATGATTTGGGATTTGTGCAGTTAAATAAATAAGAAAAGTTGTGTTTTTAGTGCGGCTCTGCTAAGCTACCCATGATTGAGAGGACATGGGGGTTCTCCACTCATGTGTGGTTGCCAAGTGTTCCCTGTAACAATCCTCCCTTCCCACTAATCAAGACATTCATTTTATTACTATCAAGAGCAAAACATGCATATTAAACCCAAACACTCAAGATACAGACAGCCTGCAGAGATAAAGTGACCCGTTAATTTAGTTATGCTCTAAAAGAACATGAAGGAATATTCTAAATTAAAAGTTAGTTCTACAACTAGAAAGCATATTTGTGGGTCAAAATCCCAAATATACCATGACCTAAATTATTTACTTGAAGTATTACCTAAAATTTTAAATAATATAAAATTTCTGAGTATTTGTATTTTTTTAATATAATGAGTTTTACAGCGGTTTTTTTTTTTACATGCATATTCTCTTTAAATATTTTTTGTACTTATATTATAATTTCTAATATTATTTTTATTAAAACTTTTTAATAATAATAGCAAACAAATTGTGAAAAAATTATTTTACTTCATTAAGGAATTTCTGGAATGCAAATGAATAGACCACTTAATGTGTGTGTATGTGTGTGTGTGTGTGTGTGTGTGTGTGTGTGTGTGTATATATATTCAAAGTGGATGTTATGTGTTTTTGACCCACATATGTATTTTGTGGTTCAATAATACAGGTTAACATCTATTGACATAATGTGGCATAATTTCTCTCACAACCAACTACAGTATAAATGTGGAATAATATATAAACACAACTATATACTAGTGTTTAATCAAAATAAAAGGAAAATTATGTGGTAATATGTAGTATTTGTGTGGTCAAGACAACTAAAAAATTGATTATATTTATTAAAAAAAGTACTCAGATGCATCAGTGTTTTCTAACAAATGGTGAGTATCTCAAAATCTTCTCAGTCCTTTAGTCTGCTTTCACCTGGACACGATGCCTCCTGATTGATCTGTGCTCCTGCCAGTCGCTCTCCTATGTTCCCACAGTACAGAAGAGAACGCATGGGCCATTTCTGGTAAAGAAGACACAAGTCCATCACTTTGATCTGAAGATACTGAATCCTTAAAAAACCTAGAATAATGTTTCAATAATGTAAAACTTTAAAGAGATATAGCACTATATATCCATTTCTGACAGTGTTCTCCATTACATACTGGCCTAATATTAATCAACTTTCACCTTCACAGGATGCAGGTACTCTGCTCTCTGCAGGACGGTATGGTCCCCCAAAATCCCACCCTGGTCCAGGGTTTCGGTCAGGTGGGCGATATAGTTGGTGGCCAGGACCAGGACGTCCAGTTTGGAGAGTTTTGTGTCTGGAGGGACGGAGGGTAAAGCAGCCTGCAGGCTGTGGAAGGCTTGTCTAAGGTTCCGAACACGACTCCTCTCTCTCGCTGCATTCTCAGGAGAGTTTTGGGTCTTACATGGCCTGGATGGAGTTGTCGGTCCAGACCTTACCTAACACGATAAAAAAGGAATGAGCGAAAACTTCTTACCATGTTTTGTGAGTTTTTAAAGGTGGGTCCCACTTTCCATTAGGCATCTTCAGTTACTAGTTGTATCAAACTGCTGGTTATATCAAAAAAGTACATGTACTTATAGTATTATCCAAGAAAGTACTGGTAGAATAAAGTAACTACATGGGTTAAGGTTAGGTTTAGTGGTACCCAATTTACTTTAATTACAGCCATAGTTATGTGCATGTATTTTTTAAATACAAGTAGGCCTACAATGTAAATACCTTTATCTACACAATAAGTGCATTGAAAATTTCAAAATGTCATGCTTAATTCAATGTGTTCGCTGTTTATTTGAAATTTACTAGCAATTTCTGAGTGAAAAATTGTTTCCACACTGTTTTTAGAGTATAAAATTATCCATTTAAATGTTATTTAAATGGTATTTAAATATACTTAATATAAAGTGGTTTGGAAATCTTTTAAATGAGGTTCAAAAGACACCACTAATGAAAAAGCTTCTATTCTGCCTTTTTCATTGTAATACAGACTTTTTTGTTTTTTATTATAAATTATATTAACAGCAAAAAACTCAAACGAAAAGTTACAAAAATTTGAAGTATTTTTAATAGCTGTAGAATTATTAATTAATTTACTAACATTATTTATAATTTATATTTATTATTGTTAATATTTATTTATAATAATAGTTATCTATTAATATAAAAAATCAATTCAGTTGAACTAATTTGGGACTAATTTTGAAAACATACAATCACAATATGTGAAAAGCCACGATATTCACTTTTGATGCACAACTCATCTCATTACTCTTTATAACCAAACATTTTAAATCCAAACCACTTCTTCCTTCACTCACCCACTTCTTTGGCTCTCGATGTGTTGCCTGTTTCATGCATGGTTGTGTCCATCTCTGTGCCCGCACACTCTTTCCTCCCATCTCCCTCCTCTCCTGTGCCACATCCTCTTCCAGCGCTCGCTCTGCCATGAGAACCACCGGCGAGACCACCACACCAGTGTGTAAATGACAGCATTTGAGCGTCTCCTTCGAAATGCTTGAAGGGGTTCGGCCCTCTCCTCCACCCAAAGGCCCAATGTCCACCCCGCTCGGCTCCATCCCCTCCCTCTGCCTTATCTGGTGAGGTAATGTGGGGATCTTCAAGCGGTACGTTATCTCTCGTCCTGCCTCCCACGGGTGCTCACTGCCAAGGGAGCGGACTCAGGAGAGTTGCATGGTGTCCCCAGGCAGGTCGGCAACAGCGGAGGGTCTTGGGAAAAGCGGAGAGGCCTCTCGCAGCTGCGGACCCACAGCAGACACAGCCTTGACCCCTCGGCTTGCTGGGACGACGTGACCTAAACAATGCAAAGTTACTATGTCGGCTGTCAGCTTGATGGGTGTTGATCAGACTGCTTGGCACATGTTTGTCAAGGATCTCTGGATAAAGGGATGTGATGTTGTTGTGCGAAAACATGAAATATTGCTGTTCATTGGGAACAGTGAATTAGAAGGACATGGCTATATAAAAAACAAAGTTTGATATGCTTAACTGCTACTGGCTGATAAAACATCACATACTTGAAAAGAAAACAGGAAAACAGAACAAAGTTCCTCTGTTCTTGCACAATTTATTGAACTATGCATTCAATTTCTAGTGACAGAAGTTAAAAAAAAAAAATTCTGTCTAGTTCAGGGGTGTCAAACTCAGTTCCTGGAGGGCCACAGCCCTGCAGTGTTTAGTTCCAACTCTACTCAAACTCTCATACTGTGTAGTTTTCAAATAAGCCTTAATGACTTGATTAGCTGGATCAGGTGTGTTTAATTAGGGTTGCATCTAAACTGTGCAGGGCTGTGGCCCTCCAGGAACTGAGTTTGACACCCTTGGTCTAGTCTAATTGTCACGTGTATGTTCCTGTTTAGTTCCTGTTTGCCCTTATTTGGTTTGGTTTTCCTGTTCTCATTATTAGTTAATCACCTTCATTGTGTTCACCTGTGTTGTATTAATCATCTCATTAGTTCCCTTTGTTTGGTTCTATCTTATAAGTCCTCAGTTCTCCCTTAAAGTCTTTGTCCTGGTTTGATGTTTATGAAATGGATTACAAGTTGGAATTAAAGAATCTTTAAGTTTACGTCTTCGTCGTGTGCTATTACTACAACCACGTCCCGTGACACTAATATTCAAAATACTAGCTTCTTCTCAAAAGGAAATGTTATTACTCAGACGTTGCTCTTTTATAGCTCAAGATATATACACATTTTCACATATATACCACATAATTTGGTTTGATGTTATTTTCTTCCTTAGAGAAAATAACAATAGAGTTAAATATGAAAAAATTGTCGTCATCTATAAGAGCATGAGGGCAATCACAAAACCTGGCAGAGCATGCCCGGGTCCCATTTCACCCCAAAATCAAAAGAAATTATATTTTTCTAATTTTGTATGTATTTTAGGACCAAATGCACTCTTTTTTTTGACAGAATATGGGAAGTTTGTTTCAGAGTGGTTCAGCAGAATTGTGTGGAGTAATGAATCGCGATAAAACATGAGCTGCATGGTGATGCACCAGAGTAGTGCCTTTGAAGGTCTGGTGAGAAATACAATAATAAATGCATCTCTACCACAGTGAAGCATGGGGGAAGATGCGTCATGATGGGGAGCCTTTTCACCTGCTGGTACTTGTGAGCTGCTTCACTGTGAGAAGTCAGTTAATTCTTTGGAATATAAGAGTATATTGCAAAATGGCTTGCTTCCCACAACTGAAAAATTATCTAGAGGAATGATCAGACTTTTTTCACTGCAAAGACAACCAAGAAGTGACCAGTAATTAGTGGTTAAAATTGTAAATGGACAAAATATTGTAAGCAAAATATTTAGCTATTTTTGGCTTGGCCCACTTTTAAATATATTGTAAAATTAATTTTTATTATTTTATATTATACAGTATACGTGTGTGTACCTGGTATTGCCTTCATTATGGGGTCCAAATATCCCCACAAGGATAGGAATACCTTATGGGGACTTTTTTTTTTTTGGTCCCTATGAGGCATCAAGATTAAAAATAATACAGAATGACATTTTTTTAAAATCTAAAAATGCAGTACGTTTTCTGTGTTGGGTAGGTTTAGGGTTAGGGGATAGAAAATACAGTTTGAACAGTATCAACACCATTACGTCTATGGCACGTCCACATAAAACATGGAAACCAGTGCATATGTGCGACATGAATTGTGACATTATTTTCAAAATATATTACATTTTATTACATATTTTAATAATTACATATTATATGGGTACTGAGAATGAAATGAAACAACAACAACAAAACACAACTGTTTTGGGACTGGATTGTACTTTGTTTCATTGAAAATATCTTAATGACCCTTAAAATATGTTTCATCTTCTTTATGTAAAATGTAGTCTCTTGTTAGGTGAAAGTGTTTTGGGCTGTGGCTTTTGGTAAATCTGTCTCACTTAGACATTGTGATCTCTTTTCTAACTCTAGAACCTTTCCATTGTCCAGCATCTCGTTATTTTAAAACGGGTTTGCATTGCAACAATCATACTTTACAACATTTATACCGTCTTCTTACTGGAAATCCAAGTCGCTTTATATTTTAAATGTATGTAACTCAACTCAGACATCAACAGTTGCAAACGCGTTTGTCGACCATCGATTGCTCTGTGATCGACTGTCATGTCTTCATCCGCACGCATCGGGAACCACATGGTGGCAAAGTGGCTCCATACAGAGTGAAGTTCGCCAGTGATCAGATGCGTTTTCTAAACAGTTACAGTCTAATAAGATAAAATGTCGCAGGTACAGGCCCGGTTTTTCACCGAAAACAAAAAGTGAGTATATTTGGTGTGCATAATACAAACAGCTGAAACGTTTAGCTTAGCTAGATATGAGATATCCAGCTGATTTTGCTTAGTAGCATTCATAGTGTTTATATAGTGAAATTCGTTTCTTTATTAGCTGTGCTCAAAATTGTGGGTATTTACCAGTTTTTTAAAGATATGTAGATGTAGGATGTGTTTGTACGAGATGTGAGATGCTCTTCTCTGTAGGTATCTGATAGATGATGTTCCGTTCTCCATCCCTGCTGCCTCGGAGGTGGCGGACCTCAGTGGTGTTATCAACAAACTGCTGGAAGCTAAGAATGGTCAGCTTGTTTTCCATTCATTCTTTTTGATCACGTGTTTTCACCTAGTTATGTTGTGGTATACTTGCTTACTATATCACTGACTAAAAATAATTTTCAAAACATTGTGTAGAATCTCACAATAAGTATACAGAAACGTCCTATCTTAATTCTTGACTTTCTCATTTCCTCAATGAAGTTACCATGGTCACTAAACATATTGGATGGGTTGGGATTTTAAGTTAGGATGTGTCTGTAATACAGCCCCAGATTCAGACTTTTGAAGCTGCAGTGCTTGATTATGTTTTCCTTCTATTTGTCATTTAATTAGATTCACATCACTCATTTCTCAGTCTCTTTTTACAGATGGACACAAACATGTTGAGTTTGATTTCCTGGTTCAAGGTCAGTTTCTCCGCACTTCACTGGCCAATCACATGGAGATAGAGAACATCTCAACGGTAAGGCAATGCATATGCAGTCTCACCAGCACACATTTATGGACTGCCTACAGTCTGTTCACTGACTCTGTGATATGTATTTTGCTCACAAAATGACAAGCTCTAATCGGACCGCTTGACAGTAACATACCATTTCAGTCAGACTATTTGAGACAAAACTTACAGGGATCGTTCAGCCAAAAATGTCAATTCTGTCATCGTTTACTTGCCCTTGTGTTGTTTAAACCTATTTTTATTTTGTAAATAAATACTGTTTATTCCTGGAAAATCCTGGATTTTTTTTTTTTTTTTAAATAGAAATGTTAAGCAGAAGAACAGATGTTTTCAATGTTGATGATAATAAAATAAATGTTTGTTGAGCATTAAATTGGCATATTAGAATGATTTCTGAAGGATCATGTGAGACTGACGTAATGGCTGCAGAAAATTCAGCTTTGCATCACAGGAACAAATAAAAAATTTTTTTTTTTTTTTAATTGTAGTATTATTCTACAATGTTACTGTTTTAATATTTTCTTATCATTTATCCATCCATTGAAATTAAACGCAACCAAATTTTTTACGCTTCAAAAACATATCAGCAATTGTCTTTTTTTTTTTTTTTTTTTTAAGCGTTTTTCAAGCTGTGTTTAACAGTTAACTGCAATGAAATTGAAACAACTTATAAAATATATTTGCAGTTTGGTTAAATGCTCATGTGTGTTGTATGTGTGTGTTTACAGGAAGAAGTGGTGGAAATAGAATATGTTGAGAAGTTCACAGCCCCGCAGCCGGAGGAGTGTATCATGCACGATGACTGGATCAGCTCGGTGGAGGCAGATTCTGAATGGTGTGTTTCATGCAAAACTAAACAGAAGTCAAAATCAATTTGCTTGGACAGTTTTGTGGCTGATATATAAAATTCTATCCTCTGCCCGAATCCCAGGATCCTCACAGGCTCTTATGATAAGACTGCACGGATTTGGTCTATGGAAGGGAAGGCTGTGATGACTGTGGCTGGACACAGCGATGTTGTGAAGGATGTAGCCTGGGTGAAGAGAGGTTAGAATCTTTTCAGTATGAGATGCCTATTGCCTAATGTAATTTGTGTGAATCTGAGAGCTAACGATGCATGAGGTTTCTGAATTTGTTATTTCTTTTTCTGTTTGATGGTTCTGTGGCTTCTAGATGGTCTGAGCTCTCTGCTCCTGACCGCATCTTTGGATCAAACAATTATATTATGGGAGTGGAATTCCGAACGGAACAAAGTGAAGGCCCGACACTGTTGCCGTGGACACGCAGGAAGTGTAGACACAGTTGCTGTCGACCCTACTAGGACAAAGGTTTGTGTGTTTGCTACTCTTTCAGTCTGTTTGACTTTTCTAATGTTAACCAAAAAACAACACCATACATTTAGTTTGCTAGACACTGTATGTGTGTCTCATGTTTTGTTTTCTCTTCAGTTTTGCAGTGGCTCATGGGACAAAATGCTTAAGATATGGTCAGCAGGTATGTTTTCTTTTAGAACGTTCAATGAGATGTTTAATTAAGAAAGACAAGACAAACATCCACCTTCAAAAAAGAAAACAACGAAATGATGTCAAGTAATTCTTTTAGAAAAAAAGCTGACTTGTATTATTGTTGTCTTCAGTGCCAACAGAGGAAGAGGATGAGATGGAGGAACCCAATAGGCCACGCAAAAAACAGAAAACAGAGCAGATGGGGCTCACGCGGGTCAGTATCTATGCATGTTCTTGACACAAGGACTCTTGTTATTAGTTGATGCTTTGCAGTTTTATAAATTCTTGTTATTCTGCTCTAGACTCCCCTCATGACTTTCTCTGGTCATAATGAGGCAGTGTCCTCTGTGCTCTGGATGGACGCTGAGGAGCTGTGCAGTGCATCATGGGATCACACCATCCGTCTATGGGATGCAGAGACTGGTGGACAGAAGAGTACAATAGTGAGTGACACTAGTTCATCATAGAAATATAGTAATAGACTCATTACGTCCATTTGTTTTTGTTTGAAAATGATTTCCTTTTTTTTTCTAAGAAAATATTATTGCATTTTTCAGTTCTCTAGTGTCTGCATTGTGTCACAGATGTGGACAGGAGAGCATAATAAAATGTTTAATTTATTTATGAACTACTTATAATAATAATTTTTATTATTGTTGTTTCTAAATAACAATTTATAAATGTTAAAGTTACATGTAGTTTTATAAATGATTTATAAATAATATTTATGAACAATAGTTTGCTTATTGATTTCTTTATTGATTTTTTTAAAACTTTTTTTATAAATAATAATAATACTAATTATTATATATAAAAATAAAAGTATAATGATTATAATTATTGTGATGGGTGGGAGTTCTGGACTAGTGAAGTGTGTAGTTTTTGTACCACTAATGTCACCAAGCTTAAAATAATGACTGTTTTCAGATTTGTTTCTGAAATTTTTCCTTTCTGCTGCTGGACAGACAAACGGAAAGTTCCTTATTAGTTATCTTAATCATACACCATTAGTTTATCCACTGTTGATCTGTTGGGCTGATCGCAGTGTTTTCTGCTTACTACTACTAGTCTCTGCATATTAAGTTGGATCAGGAGAATATATTTTAAGAAATGAAAAATATACACACATTACCTTTAAGGACTGTTGGATTTACAGACTGATGCTCTTGCATTGCAGACGGGCAGCAAGGTTTTTAACTGTGTCTCATACTCTCCACTGTGTCGCCGTCTGGCCTCGGGCAGCACTGACAGACATGTGCGTCTATGGGACCCAAGATCTAAAGGTGACTATCAGAGATCCCATTTAATGATGCCCTTTCATACCAAGTTATTTTCATTGCTCATTATCTCTCGTTTTGTCCAGACGGCTCTCTAGTTCTCCTGTCTCTAACGTCCCATAACGGTTGGGTGACGGTGGTCAGGTGGTCTCCATCTCACGAGCATCAGCTGGTGTCAGGATCTCTAGATAATGTGGTCAAACTGTGGGACACAAGGAGGTGTGTGACTTACAGATACATTATAACCCAAAACCATCCTGTTCTCGCATGTCTGTCCCTAAAAGTCCTGGTTTCCTCTTTACAGCTGTAAAGCTCCACTGTATGATCTTGCTGCCCATGAAGACAAAGTACTGTGCGTTGACTGGACAGAGAATGGGGTATGACAATCCATCCAAATATTTGTCTGTTTTACTAGGACTGTTAAATGCGCCAAGTAATCAAATCGGTTGTTCACACCGAGATTAATATTCTGTGTGATAAACATTTTAATTTAAACTAAATAGTAAAGTTTGTAGACAAACTTTGATGTTGGCTTTTGAAAGCCTAGACTGAAAGTTTAAAATAGTTCAAAAAAAATTGTCATGATATCATGATTTAACACACTGCTAGTGTGTTTTATCTTCTAGCATGTTTTATCACACTTGTAGCCTTGGCACACTGCTTATTTCAAGACGATTTAGCACACTGCTAGCATGTTTCTGGCATGATTTAGCATACTGTAAATAGGTTGTTAGCCTATTTCTTGTAAGAGTTAACATTTTAAACAATTTTTATTTGAATGAAAGACAGAAAATGTTTAAACTAACATTTTTTTAGTTTTATTTGTTTTTATTACAACCAGAGGTACTTGTCAGCTTAGATATGAGGGCCTTCAAATATTGTTTTGTAGAGTTTTGGCGCTCTTCTTCCATAAAATTTGTTTAAAACATTAACTCGTACTAGAAACTCATAGTCATAGAAACCATTAGTCTAGTAGTCTGTTAGTCTTTTTTTTCTGGCTGTAAGGATATGTCCTTTACCTACTTCCTGTTTCAATAGAAAATACATCAACACAGTAAAGAAAACTGTATGTTAAACCATTTCATGGGGTCTTTAACAGTGAGTAAACTTGAAGTATATTTCACAATATCACAATTTCTTTTCTCTGTTTTTGTTTCTAGCTGATTTTGAGTGGAGGAGCAGATAACAAACTCTACACATACAGATACTCGGCATGCGTCTCGGATGCAGGAGCGTAGAACACTCTTCTCTGGTGCTAGTTGTCATTTTTCTTCTGTCATTTGGAACATAAGCAACATCAAATTTTACTTTATCACCAGAAAAAAAAAAGTACATTATACACCAGCTACAAACATACAACACGACCTCACAGCCTTACGGGAGACAAACACATAGTTCATGAACAAATTTCTGAGTAAATCATGTGTAAAACCATTCTTACGTACATTGTCACATTCAGTTCAGTGGGGTGCTTTACATATGAATGAATGGTTTCAAGAATCATTTGCTCTAATTTGATGAGCTTCTGTTCAGAGAATTAGGCTTAATTGTCTCATCCAGCCTCATTCAATGTGACAAATTACATAACGGTTTACCAATGATTTACACTCAAATCAGTAAGTTCTGCTCATATTTTATGAGTAATACGCATAGTCTTATGTTTCTGTTCACAGTGATATTCAGTGTTTAATGCTCATTACGCCGTATAAAACCGGTCATGTGTCAGTTTTACTCTGTTGCCTTTTCATAACAAATCATAAAAGTTAAATTGTTGGTTACTTGTGTGGTAAATTGTGTAGTTTTAAAACCTTGAATTTGAAACTATATATTTTGATTGTTCTTTCACACGTCCTGTCATTAAATATTATACTGTTCCAGCTAATGTTGTTCTTGGGACTGTACTGAAGTGAAATAAATTCTAAATTACAGTTCAAATGGTGAATGTTGTTTTATTTCACGCCAGTTAAATAGTGCAGTTGTTATTTGAGAGCAGGCAGTGAACGTCCAGCCGGCAGGTGGCGGTAGAGTTCTGGGTTGGTTTATATTTTTCAACCGTTTTATTCGTAGAGAAAGAGCGTGCTGGATATGGCCGCTACAGCAGTGACGTCCTAAACAATTCTCCTGCATTTTTATATTAAAATGTATTAAACCACCACTGAATTCACAACAGGAGAGTGTTTTTTTAAGGCTGACACCATGGGGAAGAAAGATAAGAGTGATCGAGGTAAGATGGATGCCATGCTTTAGAAATAAACACAATTTAATCAGCAAAGTTTGATGGATCATACAAGATCTGCTGTTATCTAACATGTTTAACTAATGCAGCAGAAAACATTACAGAGGCATAATGGTTTAAAGATAACCATGAGCTTATTTCTGTTCAAAAGTAATATATAAACACTATGGTATACAATCTAAACAGACTGCCTAAATCAGGAGTGCTCAATCCTGTTCTTCCATTCCCTTGAGAAAATGAAATGCCATTACATTACACTTGTAGTATACTATGTGAATATTAAAAAGGTGTATTGTGTGTGTGTGTGTATATTGTATATTATACATACACATATATATATATATATATATATATATATATATACACACACAAATAAAGAACATTTGTAGATAATATAGTTGTAATTAAATAAAATGGCACTCAAGGGTGCTTAAAGAAAGTACTCCTGTTTGTAAAAGTACACTTTGCAATGTCCAGTTAAAAGTCATTATATTTTAATTATCTTTTGTCATGCTTTATTGAAGAAGTACACTTATTTTGATGTGTTCAGTACAACGTACTAAAGCACATGTGAAGTACTTGATTACAATTTTAACTTTGTGTTTTGATAGTGTAATTAACATTTTAGTAAAATGTATGACATACGTTTAAACAGAAATGACATTTTAGTTTACTATAAATGCTTGTCAGTGCATTCAGCAGTACATTTTAATCATATTTGACAATATTAGTAATGATGAAATTACATAGAAATACTTGCGTGGATCAAAAAAATCATTCTTGCGTTCAATTAACTGCATTTAATAAAAATTAATTGTCAAAAAACATTACATTCACAGTCGCACTTAAGAATATTCTTATTTAGTGTATTATTTACATTATAGACACTCTTTGTAAATTTATGTTAAAGTGTAGATCCAGATATTGTTTCTAAATGCTATTAACTTAAACTATTGCAAAAAAACACCAGACCAGCGAGGTCTTCAGGTTCTTTTTGGAGCTCAGAGGCAAGGTTTAAACTATAACCAGATCTTCTAAAATCGCTTAATTGGTTGTTTTTTTTCCACTTTAGATAAAAAGTCCAAGAAACGTTATTATGATGAGGAAGAGGATGATGAAGAGGTGACGGGCAGTGAATCTCAGGAGGCCATTCCAGCAGCTGCTGGGAAGCAGGTGGAGGAATCCAGCACTAAACTGGATGAGTATGGAGCCAAAGACTACAGACAACAGATGCTTCTCAAGAATGACCACAATTCCCGGCCCCTATGGGTGGTAAGACTAAAGATCCTTGATTTATTAGGCAGTTACAACAGAAGCTACGACTATCCCATTATGTATTTGTCTGACTGTTGTAGGCTCCTGATGGTCACATCTTCCTAGAGGCTTTCTCTCCCGTGTATAAATACGCTCAGGACTTCCTGGTGGCCATATCAGAGCCGGTGTGCAGACCTACCCATGCGCACGAGTACAAGCTGACGGCTTATTCTCTATACGCTGCTGTGAGCGTCGGCCTGCAGACATCTGATATCATAGAGTACCTGCAGAAACTCAGCAAGACCTCTGTGCCAGACGGCATTGTGCAGTTTATTAAGGTGTGTGTGTGCTGGAAGTGAAGTCTGTGTGAGCCGTGATTGTGGGAACCACTCCACACTCATAAACCAATGCACTTACACTACGCATTCACACTCAAAAAAAAGTGTGTATTACAACTCTTTGTTGAATTGCATGTTTCTCATTTGTAAGTCGCTTTAGATAAAAGCATCAGCTAAATGCATAAATGTTATGTAAAAAGGTTTTTATTTTTAAATTATTATTTTTTTTTTTTTACAATTTTGATATATCAAAGCCACTCTTTTACTCTCTCTGTTCTCCTGCAGTTGTGCACAGTGAGCTACGGTAAAGTCAAACTGGTCCTGAAACACAACAGGTCAGTTCGTTCTACATAGATTCCTCTTTCTTTACTAAATAATTAGTAATGTATGAGCACATTGTATATTGAATATTACATATCGCTTATGATCTGTTGAATGTTTTAGATGTTAGTTCTGACATCTGGTGGCGTTTTGAGCATAGCAGTATTTAGATAAGAGGAAGTCGGGTGTTGTTTTGGCTAGGGATACTCATTTTAGATTTTTATAAAATGTTTTTTAAAAGAGTGTCATGTGCTCGCTAAGGCTGAATTTATTTGATCAGAAATACAGTAAAAACAAATAAAATGCTATTTTTCAGTCTTCAGTGTCATATGATCTTTCAGAAATCATTTTAAGATACTAATTTGATGCTCATAAAACACTTAGTGGAGGATTTTGCTGCTGAATATTTTTGTGGAAACTTTTTTTTTTTTTTTTATCTCAGGATTGTTTAATAAATGGAAAGTTAAGAACAGCATTCATTTGAAATATATATTTTTTTGTAACATTGTAAATGTCTTTACGGTTACATTTGATCAGTTTAATGCATCATTGGCTTGCTATGTAAAAGTATTAATTTCTGTTATTAAAAATTGTACTCGCCACAAATGTTTGATGAGTTCATAAAAACTAGACCAGGGTTCCTCAAATCTTTCCCTGGAGGGCCAATCTGCTGCAGAGTTTAGCTCCAACCCCGATCAAACTCACCTACCTGTGATTTTCTAATGATCTTGAAGACTGATTAGCATGCTCAGGTGTGTTTGATTAGGGTTAGAGCTAAACTCTGCAGGAGTGGGCCAGATTTGAGGATGCCTGAACTAGACTGTGCCACAACTACATGGTATTGATAGTGCAGATGGTTAAGTTTGTGTGTATGTGTATGTGTGTGTGTGTGTGTGTGTGTTGAGAACAGGTACTTTGTGGAGAGTGCGTTCCCTGATGTCATTCAGAGGCTCTTACAGGACACAGTGATTCGGGACTGTCGTCTTCGGTCTGCTGAGGGTGAGGAGACTGAGCTCATCACTGAGACCATCTCTAGCAAATCTGCAGTAAGTATGAGCACAAAACATGTTGTCTGGGTGTAAACATTAAGACACTTACAGTGGAGAAAAACTAATCTGGTACCATCGTCCTGTCCAGATCTCAAAGTCTCAGCAGGACAATGGCGGTCCATCCACCTCCCAGCCTGCAGACGGGCAGCGCACAGGAAATCAGGTGCCGGAGGACATCTTCAGTTACTATGAGCAGATGGATAAAGAGGAGGAGGAGGAGGAAGAGACACAAACAGTGTCATTTGAGATCCGTCAGGTATGTGAATGAGAATGTTACTTCGTTGTGAGTTACCCTGACTGTTCCTCTGACAGGCTTGGTTTAGTTTAAATGGTTATTCAGTGAAGATTTCATGCACGGTAATCAAATTTTTTCTTCATATTTGTGCTGGCACTTGTTAGGAAATGATAGAGGAGCTTCAGAAACGTTGCATTCAGTTGGAATATCCTCTCCTGGCTGAATATGATTTCCGTAACGACACTGTGAACCCAGACATCAACATGGACCTGAAGCCCACTGCTGTGCTGAGACCATATCAGGAAAAGAGTCTAAGGAAGATGTTTGGGAATGGCAGAGCTCGATCTGGAGTCATCGTCCTGCCTTGTGGTGAATAATCTCTTTAACTTATGTACAGTGTTTGAATCATTTCTTCCCAGAAGCATTTGATGCCTAGTCTTGGACTGTAGGGTGTTGTGCATCCTTTAAACAGACAAGGCTTTGGAAAATCTAATTATAAAATTTAGTAATGAAATAATATGAAATGAGTCATTTCATACTATTTTCCATCAATGCCCTCATTGCATTAAAGCATTTTGTGTCATTGCCTGGGTTCCAGAAATGCACAATTTATTTATTTTGTTACATGAAAAGAGGCATCTTTTTCTTTTTTTTTTCTTTTTACTTTAAAACCTTGTGCTTTGAAGGAAAATAGAATAATTTCTGCATCATAAAAGGATTATTGTGCTTGCCCTGCCAACATTTTCATTGCCCAAAACACACAAAAAAATAAATTAACAATGGTATGAATTTAAATTTAAAACAGATTTTATGCAAGTAAATTTATAATTAATATATTATTTTGAATGTATAATTGTTACATTGATTCCTTAATTTTAATTTATTTTTTAAATATTTGTTTTTATAATTTTACTTTTTTTTTTTTTACTATCTTTTTTTTAATAATTGCTGGAAATTGTACAGTTATTATAATTAGTCTTGAAACTCCAAGACAGCTATAATATCATTCACAACGAGACATTGTTGATTGGTTTTTAATTATTAAACCATTTTTTTCTTGTGCTCTCAAGTCATTCTTGCAATTCCGTAAAATGTATTTTAACTAGTTACATCATTTCACATAGCTTTAAAAACTTAATGCCGTAGAAAACCAACTGTTTAAGTTTACAAAGCATATGAAAAGCATGTACAAGATCAAAGAATTTAAGACTACATTACCAGAGCAACTCGGGTTTAGAAGCTCTTTGAATGTTGTTATTATTGAGATAAATTGGAATGAATCTACATTGAGGTCTTTTGTTTTTCTACTGTTCTGTCCCACAGGTGCTGGAAAGTCACTGGTGGGTGTCACTGCTGCCTGCACAGTGCGTAAACGCTGTCTGGTGTTGGGAAACTCCTCTGTGTCAGTGGAACAGTGGAAGGCTCAGTTTAAGATGTGGTCCACCATTGATGACTCCCAGATCTGCCGTTTCACTTCAGATGCAAAAGACAAACCCATCGGCTGCTCGGTGGCCATTAGTACTTATTCTATGCTGGGCCACACCACCAAACGCTCATGGGAGGCTGAGAGGGTCATGGAGTGGATGAAAAGTCAGGAGTGGGGGCTCATTATACTAGATGAGGTGCACACAATCCCAGGTAGGTTTAGTGTGTGAGTGTCACATACCATAACTGTGACTTAAGATAAAATATCAAGCAAGAAATCATGTCATCAGTGCAATATTTTTATTTATTTATTTTTTTTGGTCACTTGGATTCTTCTTTTTCTCATTTCACACTAGTTAGCTCCACCCACTGTGAAATTTCAGTAATTTCAAGACAGATGACCAATCGCAATTCAGTATGCAAATATTACAAATACATCACTGCTGTTTTTGAATTTTGAATAGCAGACATTTTAACAATGGGACATTTTCTTACCTTCTTTCTTGGAGGAATATTTCACCTAAAAATGAACTTTTTTCAGCATTTTATTCAACTTCAAAAAGTTCATAAAGATATTATAAAGGCAATCTATATGAATGGATATTATTTATTGGAATGAATATATACTTGGTTTAATCCTAGTCTTCTGAAGAGACCGAAATCACTTTATATGATTAAGAGATTCAGTTAAGGCTTATATTCAGATTTGAGCAAACACGCATGCATAATGCACATTAAATATGGTAAACAGAAGCAGAACCAATGAGGTTGTTCTTCACAAAAAGCACAGATGTTTGTTTTCCGTTATTTTTAGGTGTTTAAATCTGAATCAGAAAATTGTAGAGAAGCAAAATTACATTTATTATAGGACTATCTTCTAAATGGGTGGAATTTCGTCTCTTGGCTTAGCATTTCACTTTTATTGAGAACAAGTGAAAATAATTATTTTAACACAAATAACATAAGTGAAAACGATACAGATTCCTGACTGTTTTGTGTTTGTATTGCAGCAAAGATGTTCCGTCGTGTTCTGACAATAGTCCAGGCTCACTGTAAACTGGGTCTCACTGCCACATTAGTGAGAGAGGATGATAAGATTGTCGATCTAAACTTTCTGATTGGGCCGAAGCTCTACGAGGCGAACTGGATGGAACTACAAAACAATGGTTACATTGCTAAAGTCCAGTGTGCTGAGGTGAGGGTTTGAAATATTAATGGTCTTACTGAAACAGTATGTAACAGGAAAGAAATCGAACATTTTGTACAAAAAAGACAACAAAAGATCTTTTCACATGCGTATTTCATAATGTGAACTTGGGTTGATGTCTGAACCTTGTCAGGGGGTCAACAAGGTGCATGAAATTGTGAAACATTGTATCGGGAGGCTTCGAAGCCTGGCGTACAAAGAAAATACAGTACAGTTATTCAGTATTGCCTCTAATTTTTGATCTTACTAAACAAAAGCCCAGCAGATCCTTTAGCCACATGAGCAGAAAACCACATGTGCTGACTTGTGCGTTGTTCATTGTACACTGAACAACATCTTTACAAAAAGGCTCTATAAATAATATTAAAAAGCCCCAATGCAAAGCATTTATCACATTTTTTGTTGCAGTCAAGTAAGCCAAATATATAAATTAGATTAGGCTATAAATTAAATGTATACAGGGTTTTTACGGTCCTGGAAAACTTTCCAGAAAAAAAAATGATTTCATGTCCTGAAATGAAGTGGAAAAAGTGGCAATTAATAAATCATTAAAGGTCGTGGAAATTCTATTTTCAGTGTAATTTTTTTCACAGTTACTATTTTTTTTTTTTTTAGTTCAACTGAAGTATATCTATACAGTTTTAGATGTAAATAAGAGTATCTGATTATTCTAAAGAAAAATCCTTTTATAACTCTTAACATCAGAATGAATGTTTAGAAACTCAAACTAAAAAAAAATCTATAGATAAGGTTTATACGTGTGTGTGTGTGTGTGTGTGTGTGTGTATAATAACTTTCATATACGCTTTAAGCTGTTTTAATTAAATGGAAGCTTCATAGATGAGAGTTTGTTGGAGAAACCTTTTGAGGAGCTAATCCATGGAACTAATCAAGCTAATTGGAGGGGTGGAGTAATCCAGTGGGTTTTGTAGAAAATGTAAAGAGTGTACACAAAAATGTATTGTTGTTTTGTGTGCTTTAAGCTTACAGTGTTTCCCTCTCGCTCTCTGTGCGTCTAGGTATGGTGTCCCATGTCTCCCGAGTTTTATCGTGAATATGTGGCCATAAAGACAAAGAAGAGAATTCTGTTCTACACCATGAATCCCAACAAGTTCCGTGCATGTCAGTTCCTGATCCGCTTCCACGAGCGGAGAAACGACAAGATCATCGTCTTTGCCGACAACGTCTTCGCTCTGAAAGAATATGCCATCCGCCTGAACAAGTAATCCCTCACATTCACGTATGCGTGCACACCACTGCTTTGTGAAGTTCAATAGTCATTCATTTCCCACTTTTCCAGTGGCCTCTGAGTATTTTTCCCTTTAATTTGCTTTATAAGCATGGAATATTTTAGTTAAAAGGTTTTTGAAAACCAGAAAAAAAGACTTGATTTATGCACAAATGAACTGCTTGTTAGGTGCTTTCAAACATAAAACATTTGGTTAATTACTGTTAAATTGCCAGATTGGCTGTTGCAGAATTTGCATTACATCTGCTGTTCAGACAAGCAGGAGTTTTTTTGTAAAAGCAGCTTTTCTTATTGATGGAAATCTCTTGGGTAGTGCAGTTTTTCAGTTAATGGAACATTTAAATCACCTCAGAGGTCATGCTATGTCCGTCGTGAAAAGTTTAAGCAATATTGCTAAATGCAATTTCTTTATGCAGAAAATGATTTTTTTTCTGGGCCCTTTAAGGTTGTTTTCAGGGCTGTATTAAAAAAATTTGTTTTTTTCATTTTAATGCTACTCAAAAGCAAGTTAAAGATTTCAGAAATGTGCAGTATCAAGTCATAAACCTATTAAAAGCTGCTAAAGAACAGCTTACACAAAAGCTCAACACACCGCATGAGCTCAAATGATCCACAAAAACGTCTTTTTTTGAGTACTTATCACAACTTTGTATGTTGTAAGGCCATGATGCAAACCTGTGTTTGTGTCCAGGTGTTCTAGAAAGCAATTCTACGAGACTGACCCTGGAGCGACCTCTAATCAGCTTTACTTTGCTCTTAATCACATTTAACTTTGCAAAATGAATGGGCTTTTCCTTGTAAAGTGTGTTCGAAAAGCTATACTCTAAATCTCAAACTGTATGGTGACTCTGTAGGACTTTGAGGGTTTGAGAGGTGAAGTTTGCAAACTTCCAGTGGCTTCTTTATATAATTTTATCATTTTTATATATAATAACACACAATGGGATTCTGCTAAAAAGATGCTTTGAGTTATGTATTATATTATATTTTAGCAAATATGTAAGCGTGCAAACTCCCTTGTATGAGAAATGTTTTCTTCAACATGCTCAAGAAGATGATATATATGATTTTTGGTATACATGTACGCTGTTAAAAAAAAAGAAAGAAAGAAAGTTGAGCCAACTTAAAATTAAGGCAACCAGCTTCAGCAGATAAACTTGTCGTTTTAAGTTGATACAACAAAAACTTGAGAATCTCCCACAAAAATAAGTTGAGCAAACTCATTTTTTTCAGTGTACATACACATACATTTTCTTTTGTTCTTTCTTGTCAGACCGTATATTTATGGACCCACATCTCAAGGAGAACGTATGCAGATCCTTCAGAACTTTAAACACAATCCCAAAATCAATACCATCTTCATCTCCAAGGTAAATGGCCTACTTTTGCTCACTTTCCTATGAAAATGTAGATTAGTATTTTTCATTTTTAACTTTTAAATTCTTAGCCTCTTTTACACAAATAAAACATTCTGCAATCTGTGTCAGTAAATAATTATTTTCATTTTAAGCAGCATTTAATTCAATCTCAACACTACTTTTACACAGTCAGAAGTTGCTGTTGCTGTAAATGCAAAGTTAACAGAATTCAGCAGAGGCGATGTACACTGTGACCCTTTAATTCCCTTCAGAACTTGACGTTCCAACCATATTTCAAGAAAACAAATACAGTTCTGCATTTTAGGTGCTTTAGAAATGCTAATAACATTCATGTGTCTAATAAGATGTGTTGTGACCTGAAAAAAAAGCCAGCTTTTCTTTTCTTTCTTTTTTTTTTTTTTTTTTTGGCATAACTCGTTTAACAAAACAAACACTCTGCTTGCTGTTTAAAACATCATAAAACTATGTATCTTTAAAATTCTAGCAGACTAAACAATACATTTCTGAATGTTGTCAAAATTATACCCTTTTGTCCACAAATCGTGGTGAAGTAAATTATGAAAAACTTTTAGAAATGTACATTTTTAGAAATTTTACATCCAACAGATGTTCAAAACATTCATGTCTGCACACAGAAAAAAAGGGGTTTAAAATAGTACCTTTTGGGGTACAACAGCTTGTCGCTGGAGCAGTACCCTTAAAAGGACATATTTGTACCTTTTATACCCCTAATAGGTACATATCAGTACCTTATGGGTATGTATTACTACTCTAAGGTACTAATATGTACCTATCAGGGGTAAAAAGGTACAAATATGTCCTTTTAAGGGTACTGCTCCAGCGACAAGCTGTTGTACCCCAAAAGGTACAATTTTAAACCCTTTTTTTTCTCTGTGTGTATGATTGTCTAATTGAGACATTGATTTCAGGAGTGCTGGGATGCTGGCTTGACTTCATTAACTTTACATTCTATCTTAATGCAAATGTTTGGAAATGATATAATGGGAAACATGATGCACGTGTGCTGATATGATTGTCCTCAAAAGTCAGGCTATTCAAATAAGATAAGAGTAGCTGCATAGGAAACGGATGCAACGTAGGGGTGACAAAAGATGGTATGTAATAGAGACATTATATATATATATATATATATATATATATATATATATATATATATATATATATATATATATATATATATATATATATATATATATATATATATATATATATATATATATATATATATATATAAATTTAAAAATAATAATAATGCATTTACAAATGTCTAAAGAAGCCTTTGAAAACCAAAAACTACAAAGAATACCTTATTTATTTGCTTTTTAAATGGGTTCATTTGCATCTTTTATCTTCATTAAATGCCTTTGCCTTATTCTGCTATAAAATATTAGCTGAAACAGCATTCCATCAACAAAATTTGTTTTAAACTACATTTTAAAAAATTTCATAGCACATTTTAAAATTAAACTACATTTAGTGAAAAAAACCGGTAACACTTTAAGGTTCATTAGTTAACATTAGTTTACGACATTAGTAAACATAAACTAAGAATGAACAATACTTCTACAGAATTTATTAATCTTAGTTAATTTCAGCATTTACTAATGCATTAAAATCACAAGTTGTGTTTGTTAACATTAATGCACTGTGAACTAACGTGAATAAACAATGAACAACTGTATTTTCATTAACTAACATTAACAAAGGTTAATAAATAGTGTAATAGTGCATTGTTTGTTCATGTTAGTTAATACATTAACTAATGATAACAAATGACACCTTATTGTAAAGTGTTACCAAAAAACTTTAGTTTTAACTCCAGGAAATTAACAGTGTATACTATTATATTACTAAACTAACTGAATGGCTTCAGTGTGTTAGTTGTTGAAATGCAACAAGTCTATCTTTCGTTTTTGGCCCTAGTTTTCTCATATTTGTTCCGTTTGTCTGGTTTCACATTTTGCCATTTTGATTTTTACAGACCTATTTTGCTGGTTTGCTTGCTGATTATTGGAGCATTACAATGGCTGTCTTCCATTCTTATTCCGTCTTCTCTTGTTTTCTTCTTCTGTCAGGTAGGAGATACTTCATTTGACCTGCCAGAGGCAAACGTGCTGATCCAGATCTCCTCTCACGGCGGTTCTCGTCGTCAGGAAGCTCAGAGACTGGGCAGAGTGCTGCGAGCCAAGAAAGGTAACCAGCTATTGGAAGTCAACACGTTGAACATCATTATGGGATATCTGGTGGACAGACCAGTTAGATGTTGTATAGTAACGCATGCAAACTTCCCTTGAAGGAATTGCAATGGAACATTTTTGGATGAATTATCACACAAGTTTTCAAACTAAAACTGACCGGTCTTGTCTTTTTTGCACAGGTATGGTTGCGGAAGAATACAATGCTTACTTTTACTCGCTCGTCTCTCAGGACACGCAGGAAATGGCTTATTCCACCAAGAGACAGCGCTTCCTGGTGGACCAGGGATACAGTTTCAAGGTTTCAAGACCACATTTGAACCTAAATTTGATTATGCTGATTGGAAATGGTGGCCAAACTGGATGGTAATAACAGGTACACTGAGTCTCAGTCTGCCACATATCATTTTTTTTCATTTTCTTTTTAGGTGATCACAAAATTGGCTGGGATGGAGGAGGAAGACTTGATGTTTTCCTCTCGTGAGGAACAGCAGCAGCTCTTGCAGAAAGTTTTGGCAGCATCAGATCTTGACGCAGAGGAGGAAGTGGTGATGGGAGACGTGGGAGGGAAGCCACAGGTATCTCCACTCATTTTTGTTCCTCTCTGCCGCCTCATTTGTTTGCTGTTTTGATCTTGATCATTAACCACAGAAATGACAAACACTGGTCTCTGTTCGGATTTAAAAGAATGGTCCCCCAAAAATGAAACATTTGTCATTTACTTTCTTCTGTGGAACATTAAAGCAGATATTTAGCAATATGGTCATGCTGCTTTCTTCAGTGCAGAGAAAGTGAACACTGATTGAGACTTGTCAAGCTCCAAGACTAAAAAAAAAAAAAAACCCATAAAAGTAGTCAGTGTAACTTGTATGCTGTATTCATTATCTTCTGAAGTAATATGTGAGGAAAAGACCAAATTAGTTTGCTGAAAATCTCCTCTTCTCTGCTTCTACAGTGTTATTTTAGTATTATTTAGTTACTTCTATAGTTTTTATTGATATTTTTAATTACTTTTTATTTATTTTTTTACTTATGTTTGCCGTTGTCATTTAAATTTGATTTTTTTTTTATTATTATTTAGTTGTGTTTTTGTCATTTTATTCTTTAATAGTTCTAAACAAAACTTTAGAACCCCTCCCCCCCCCCACCATGGAAAGGTGTGGACAGTTATTTTTGCGACTCACCTTATTGAATATGCATTTGTAGAAGTTTCCCTTTCGATCGGTAAATTTATGAGAGGGGAGTATTTAAATGAATCATGCAACACGATTTACTAAGATTTGTGCTCGTCAATTCACTGGTGTTTGCGGCATTATTTAACGCCCCAGAAAAGCATGTCTTAAAGCAGGCGGTAATTTGCACTGGTCATTATGGAAATTAAATGTTGCGTCTGCGTTTTTTATTGAATTGCGCTCTAATGCGAATTTGCCCTGTTTAGTAAATCTGGCACTAAGAGTCGTATGGATTCATTTTATGCTTTAATGTCAGTTTTTGATCTTAACAGCCTCAGACTCCATTCCATTTCGTATATTATATATAGAAAACGACTTTATTCAATATTTCTCCTTTTTTATCTTACAAAGGAGAAAAAGCCAGAAGCTTTAGAATGACTAAGTGAGAAAATCAAATGTTTAGGTCAACTGAGGACAGGCCAGGCACTTCTAGCTCTTGATCCATATGGCCTAAGATCTTTTCAGCTTATGGTTTATAGCATTGACGTTTGATTGGGTTAATCTGTATTTTGTGTCAAGATGATTTGTTAATTTATCTTTTTTTTTTTTTTTCTTCTCTTTTGAACCATTTCTATAGTTTTCTCGCCGAACGGGAACTATGAGCTCCATGTCTGGTGCAGACGATACCGTCTACATGGAATACCAGACATCCCGCAGTGGCAAGTCTTTAGCCGGCAAGAATGTCCATCCTCTGTTTAAACGCTTCCGCAAGTGAACACACTCACGGCTGATGTATTCTCAGCATCTGGAGATACCAGGCCACTTCCTGGGACGCCCAGCAGCATAACAATAAAAGACACTTCATGGCTGCTTGTCTCAGACAGAGCAATTTAAAGACTGAGAAAGAAGCAAAACTGCTGTAATTTCAGAAAGATTAAAAAAGCTATTATGTATAGTATTACAAACAGGATGGTTGTAATTATAAGAATGATTTCTTTGAATTTGTTGTGAGAAACTGAATTGTTAAAAAGGAAGAAGATTGTACAGTATGCAAAAGCCAAAACAGAGCCTGTTTTTGAAATGTACTGGTAAACTTTTATCAAATAAAATGTACTTTGATATCCAACAAGATTCGTTTAGTGCATTAGGTATCTTATTGTCGATGAACAGTATCTTGGTTAATTTTCATTTATTAAATATGTCATTGTTAGTTCGTAATGCATTAAGTAACATTAATGTATACAATGAGTGAGGGTGGTGTGCATTATTTTTTTAATTCAACAGTCCAGAATTAGTTATTACACTTAAAAATGCTCTTGTGTGGAACTATTTTCTTACCAGTTCCAAAAAAGTAGTAATGGAGGCTTGAGCCAATGAAATGCAGTAATTGGAGAGAGAGAGTGTTTGTGAATTGCCTGAGTCTGTGCTGCTCTCTGCAGAGTTTGGCAGCAGCATCTCTTATTGCGAAGTTTAACTACTTAAACAAAAAAAAAAGTATTCCCAAAAGTGAACATTCTGTCAACGTTTACTCACCCTCAAGTTGTTCCAAACTCATATGAGTTTGTTTCTTCTGTGAAACATAAAAGAAGATACTTTGAAAAATGTTGGTAACCAAGCAGATGCTGGTCTCCATTGTTATGCGTACACTGTAAGAAGTGATAAGTTGACTTAACTTAAAAAAATTGAGGAAACCCGTTGCCTTAATTTTTAAGTAAATAATTTTTAAAAAATAAGTTGATTTGTCAAGTTCACAACTTTTTTTTATTTTTTTATTATTTACTTAATTTTAAGGCAACGGATTTCCTCAATTTTTTTAAGTTAAGTCAACTTATCACTTTTTACAGTGTAGTATGTAGAAGAATACTATTAAAGTCAAGTTAAACTACTGAAAATATCTTCTTTTTTGCTCCAAATGAGAGGAAAAGTCATACAGGTTTGGAACAACTAAAGGGTGACTAAATGACGCAATACTTTTTATTCTATTAGAATTTCATGTAATGTAAAAGTAGTTTTTTTTAATTTGTCCTAATGTGACTAGCAAGCCAATTAACCATGCTTGCATAACTTGAACTTTTAGTAAAAGTTTAACTAAATAGTGAGGTTCTTTTCATAACCATTTTTTGAAAGAAAAGTTCCACTTTCTTTGTAATTCAAAACTTGCATGACTCTCTTTTGTGCAATCACCGAGGCAATCTTCAAAATACATATTTTTTCAACAATTTTGGGTGGATTATCCCTTTAACAAAAATCAAGATATAGGTTGGAAATAAAGTCTTTGTTGTTTATCTCACTGTACATCTAGTGAATGCAATGTTTTTTCACTATGAACTTGGTTGATCTCTTGTGGCTGCAAATGTAGTCCTCTTCTCACAATGGTGCTGAAGGTAACCCAGTCCAGCTAACTCAGATCCGTATCCCCATGTCACTTCATGTGATTTGCTGAATCATATAATCCTAGTCTTTCACACGGAGAAATCCGGAATCCCCATTCATTTTAATACCTGAGTTTGTAATCCTATTATGGATGGATATTAAAAGAACAAGCCTCATATTCTTCAGTGTACAAACTAATGAAAGGCTGAGCTGGATTTTAGGTTTATGTATTTAGACAAGCTAAAGTGACTTCCAGCACATATGCATTTTATGTTAATTATTATCAAACCTATTGTTTTGGTGTTTTCACCTCCAGCTGAGCTACAGAAACATGCAAATTATCAGTATTTTATTTATGTTCTTGCCTTAGGAGTCTGAGGTGATTCATCACTTCGAATATAAAATATGCAAACTAATGGCATCCTGACGTTTCAGGTTCATTTCC
The DNA here is from genome assembly GCF_012432095.1 of Onychostoma macrolepis. NCBI lineage: Eukaryota > Metazoa > Chordata > Actinopteri > Cypriniformes > Cyprinidae > Onychostoma > Onychostoma macrolepis. Next base: position 7,407,462 of record NC_081160.1, on the reverse strand, counting down.
TGTGGTTATTTGTTCATTGTCCATGATTTTTATTTGATCCACATTTATGTTCAATATGAATATGACCATTCTGAGAAAATTCCGGTAAATTAAATCTGCCACTATATGGCAGGGCTTAGACTAAACCAAGATTAGGCCAAAATTCAATTAGGACATTTAAGTAACATGCCTTAGAAAAAAGCATTACTGGTGTGCATCTTAAGACAAAACAAAGGCACTGACATGTTTTAAGATCAATCAGTGCAAGTTAATTTTAGTTGAAACAACTCCGATTTAGATTTTAGTCTGGGACTAGGTTTAAGCCTTGTCTGTGAAACCGGGGGATATTGTTTTATGTGAGTAGTTTTACTCTCTGTATTGGTCTACATAAACTGTGCTATAAAGACAAAACTTTATTTCTGCTTTTTTTGTCAACCTTCAAAAACAAAAGGGCTTTTATTCGACCAACTTTTCAGATTATGATTATAGCATGATTCTGGGTGATCCAGTGATTATTTGAAAGAAATGTAATGAAATCTCAGTACACGTTTTTTGCATTTGCTTTAGTTACTCATTGAAGTACTGACATATGAATAGATATCATATATCTTAGCAGGAGACTCTTTTCACAATGTAATTGTTTGTCTTTCATTTTAGTAAATTCTTTCATTTGCGAGGCATGATGATTTCTGTCTACATGTTGTCAAATTGTGAGAAACTATGCTGAGTGAACCAGTCCTTCGCTTCTGATATTGTATGCTCTTGGTTTGGACTTTCAGCTATGGGGTTTGATAAACTATTACCATATTATGGAGGCTTTTTCTCTTTTCTTCAGATGTCAAAAACTTGCTGCATCATAGCCCAAAAAACGTGTATATTAATGTGAAAAAAAAAAAAGAATTCTGGCATAGTCTGTTCCTGTGGCTCAGTGGTAGAGCATTGTGTTGACAGTGCAAAAGGTCATGGGTTCAATTCCCAGGGAACACACATACTGATTAATAAAAATTTATAGCCTGAATAGCTTTGGATAAAAGTGTCTGCTAAGTGTATCACTGCCAAAGGTGCTTTGACTAATTATGCTCTGAATTTGTCAGTGTGGTATTTCAGGGTTTTTTCTTCTTCTTTTTAATCAGTTTTTAGTTGGGGTTGTTATGGGGTGTGGAGTGTATATTAATGTGAAAAAAATTAAGAATTTTGGCATAGTCTGCAAAATAAAATACTACAAAAATGTATATGTATGTATGTATGTATGTATGTATGTATGTATGTATGTATGTATGTATGTATGTATGTATGTATGTATGTATGTATGTATGTATATGTATGTATGTATGTATATATATATATATATATATATATATATATACATATACACACACATATACACACGTGCATCTCAATAAATTTGAATGTCATGGAAAAGTTCATTTATTTCAGTAAAGGGAACCCAATCAAACAAATGAGACAAAAATATTTTTGTCATTTATTTATTCAGGAAAATGATCCAATATTGCATATCTGTGAGTGGCAAAAGTATGTGAATTGGATTAGCAGTTCATTTAAAGTGAAATTAGAGTCCATCTGTGAAGAGGTGTTTTCAGTCAGTGCAATGACTATCAAATATCAGTACATGACCTGTTTTATTCAAAGAACAGGGATCTCTCTGATCGTGTTTGTGGAAGTGAATCATGTCATGAACAAAGTGAACCTCAGAAAAAGAGTTGATGTTGCTCATCAGGCTAGAAAAGGTCACAAAACCATCTCTAAAGAGTTTGGACTCCACAAATCCACAGTCAGACAGATTGTGTACAAATGGAGGAAATTCAAGACCACTGTTACCTTCCCGAGAAGCGGTCGACCAACAAAGACCACTCCAAAGCAGAATGTGTAATAGTCTGCCAGGTTGCAAAAGTTTCCAGGGTAACTTCTAAGCAACTAAAGGCCTTTCTCACATTGGCTAATGTTAATGTTCATGAGCCCACCATCAGGAGAACACTGAGCAACCATGGTGCGCATGGCAGAGCTGTTCTCCAAAAAGAAGGTTGCTTGCTAAAGATCATGTGGACAAGCCAGAGAACTATTGGAGAAAGGTTTAATGGATGGATAAAACCAAAATTGAGCTTATTGGTTCAAATGAGAACCTATTATGTTTGGAGAAAAGAACACACTGTTTTCCAGCTTGAGAATCGTATCCCATCTGTGAAACATGGTGGTGGTAGTATCATGACTTGGGCCTGTTTTGCTGCATCTTGGCCAGGACAGCCTGCCATCATTGAGATGGAACAATGAATTCTGAATTATAGCAGCAAATTCTAAAGGAAAATGTCACAAGAGAATTCTCACAAGAGAACGTGGGTCATGCAGAAAGACCAGGCCCGGATTAACACAGTGTAGTGCCCTAGGTTGACCACATTTAAAGTGCCCCCCATTTAAAATATTTAAGAGCACTGTCAAAAATTCAGAAGCACATTCTGATCAATAACAAAAATTAGCCTTCCCATTACAAGGTAATATTTGACTCCTTAAAGTGATTTACAGGGGCATTTTTTTCTAATGTCATTGTCAAATTCAAAAATTTATATTTATAAGCTTTTGCAAAATTTCTAATAAGAAAAATAGACTAAGAACAGGTAGAATAAGAAGAATAAGTTAGCAATCAAAAGAAATCAGTATTAACAAAATTATTTTCCACTAAAAAGGTGGCACAGAAGAACACAAAAGTGGCATGTAGGTAAATTTACAGACATTTAGAGAGACTCAGAGGTGGCATGGATGTTTTAAATTCATAACAATGTTGTAAGATTAATGTTTTAAATATAAAATTTTGAATACAGAACTATTGTTTGATTGAAATGATTTAAATAACTGAAATGACACTTTAAAAATAAAACTGCCAGCAGGTGGCGGATTTTATCACTGAATTATTCATTCAATTGATTCGTTTGAATGGCTGATTCATGCAGGAACAAAGCAAGTGTCTTCATGAATGGGTAATTGAATCATTGACTCACTAGATTCATTTAAAAATGCAGGTTCATTCATAAACAAAACACCGCTTGGAGCGCATCGGCTCAGCTGTGACTGTTTGAAACTATTTTCGTTGAAGAAATAGAGCAAAATCAGGCAATATTGTTAAAGTCATACAATGTATGTCACTTAATATTAACTTATTGTTTATTGAACTGTTGTATTAATTTAACATCACATTTGCAAACTCCCTTAATAACCTTTAAAACCTGTCACTCACTCCAGTTCATCGCAATCTCACAAAACTCCATTATAATCAATGAAACTCTCTACACTGCACAACAAATCTCTTATTTACACCCTGTATACACTTTGTTTGTTATTTATAACGAGAGGATTTGTGAGCTTGCATGACTCAGCAATGAACAAAACTCCAGTATTTTGAGCAGTGAGTGGATTCTGAATAACATTGCATTAGGAATCAACATAATATGTCTGCGATACATTATTCAACGCTGCAAAAACAAGTAGACATCTTTGAAGCTCACCATGAAAAATATTTTAAAGGTCTAGTCATTATCTTAATCACTTTGTGCCCCCCTATGTGCCCCAAGGCACTCACCCAATCCCTATGGATAATCCGGCCCTGAGCAAGACAAGAACCCCAAGCACACAAGTCATTCTACCAAAGAATGATTTAAGAAGAACAAAGTTAATGTTTTGGAATGGCTGAGTGTCAAAGTCCAGACCTTAATCCAATTAAAATGTTGTGGAAGGACCCAAGCAAGCATTTCATAGGAGGAAACCCACCAACATCACAGAGTTTAAGTGGTTCTGCACTAAGGAATGGGATAAAACTCCTACATGTTATTGTGCAGGACTGATCAGCATTTACAAGAAACTTTACCTTCAGTTACTGCAGCAAAAGGGGGTCACACCAGATACCAAAAGCTAAGATTCACATACTTTTCGATCACTACAGATATGTAACACTGGATCATTTTTCTCAATAAATAAACAACAAAGAAAATATTTTTCACAGTCACTTCAGTCACCGCAGTCATCAGCACCGATGTTCACTAGATCACAATCACCTGCATTCTAATTCCCTGCACCTGCTGCAGCTCATCAAGCTCCACCATATCTGCACACTCTCCACACTCCCTCCTTGTCCGGTCTACGGTTCACATATCTGAACCAAGCTGGACCCCTTTGTGCTTACCTGTGTGGTCTTCCTTACCTCAGATGTTCCAGTTTCTCCACTGCTCCAACCGCTCCCCGGATTCCTGCAAGAGATCACAGTCACTGCAAGCCTAGCTATCTGGACCTTGTCACGTTGTGCTTCACTCACCTCTCATCGCCTCCTGGTTACTCCTCAGCCTCTTTCAATAAAATACCCTTGTTTGACCACTTAACTCTGTGTCTCCTAGCCTGTGTCGTGACACTTGTTTGATTCGGTTCTTTGTCTGCTTTCAAGACTTGCATGAAAATCTGATGTTTTGGGTCATACTTATGCTGAAAAATAGAAAATTCTACAGGGTTCACAAACTTTCAAGCAGCAATATATATATATATATACATGTACATTTTATATATATAGTATATACACTATATATGCCACTTTGTATAGGTTTAACAATAAAATAACCAAGTATACACATGTAAAATTCAGTTTTCAGATGCTCAGTGTGAAACAGTTTACTAATTCCTTCATAATTATTATAAAATTTATGAGCTCACATTAATTGATAGATTAGCTGGACTACATTTTTTTTTTTTTTGTCATACCTTAAGATTATTGATGTACCTGCTGAAGGTGGATGAAATGGTCACAACATCTAATCGGTTCATTTTAAAAAAGGCAGAAAGAAAAAGAGTTTAATATTTTTATTTAGCAAGGATGCACTAAATTGATCCAAAGTACCAGTAAAGACTTGTATAACGTTACAGAAATTTCTACTACAAATAAATGCTGTTCTTTTGAACTTTCTATTCATCAAAGAAACCAAGGCTGCATTTATTTAATCAAAAATACAGTAAAAACACTAACATTATTACAATTTAAAATGACAGGTTTCTATTTTAAAATGTGATTACAAAGCTGAATTTTTAGCATCGTTACTCCAGTCCTCACACTCTCATACCTTTTCAAAAGGTACATGTTTGTACCTAAAGGGTCCATTTTGGTACCTTAAAGATACATATTAGTACTTAAAGTGTACATACAGGTGCATCTCAATAAATTAGAATGTCGTGGAAAAGTTAATTTATTTCAGTAATTCAACTCAAATTGTGAAATAGTTTAAGTCTTTGGTTCTTTTAATTGGGATGATTTTGGCTCACATTTAACAAAAACCCACCAATTCAACAAATTAGAATATGGTGACATGCCAATCAGCTAATCAACTCAAAACACCTGCAAAGGTTTCCTGAGCCTTCAAAATGGTCTCTCAGTTTGGTTCACTAGGCTACACAATCATGGGGAAGACTGCTGATCTGACAGTTGTCCAAAAGACAATCAGTGAGTGCGTTTACATGTACCCTCTTAATGCGATTATAATGAGATTTTGACAATATTGCGATTAATCTTTACCTCATGTAAACGCAATACTTCGATCTAAATAATACGATTAAGCTCATAATCGCAGCAAGCATAATCGTATTAACATAAGTGGCGTACGCCGATTTTAATCGAAATACATAGGCATGTAAACCCCTTAGTCGCAGTATTACCGCTCTGACCAAAGTGCGCATGGGCTTGTGACATGAATAACGTGACACGCACCTGTAATACTACGGAGATTAGAAACGATGGAGGGGAAGAAAGCATCGCATTCTGAGGAAAACGCAACAAACTGCCAGCAGTCTCTGTTCTTTACCCTCATCCAGAAACGGCGAGTAGAACGCGACGGCAGCATATAGGCAAACAAATTCTATCACATTTCTATGGAGCCGAAAAAGCGTGGAATACAGCCATACAAAATCATTATGCATTAGACGTAAATAAATTAAAACAGCGACCAACACTGCTCTTTCTGAGTCCATCATTTGTGCTGTCCAGTGGGGTATGTGAATAATGGCAGTAAAAAAATTAACCACAGTTCTTAGCGAATAATGGAAATTGCATGTAAACGGGAGTAAGAGCTTTGCTCTTGACATGTAAACATCATAATGCGATTAAGTCCTTACTCTGATTATTGGAAATAATCGCAATATTCGTGCACATGTAAACGCAGTCATTGACACCCTTCACAAGGACGGTAAGCCACAAACATTCATTGCCAAAGCAGCTGGCTGTTCACAGAGTGCTGTATCCAAGCATGTTAACAGAAAGTTGAGTGGAAGGAAAAAGTGTGGAAGAAAAAGCTGCACAACCAACCGAGAGAACCGCAGCCTTATGAGGATTGTCAAGCGAAATCGATTCAAGAATTTGGGTGAACTTAACAAGGAATGGACTGAGGCTGGGGTCAAGGCATCAAGAGCCACCACACACAGACGTGCCAAGGAATTTGGCTACAGTTGTTGTATTCATCTTGTTAAGCCACTTTTAGCCCAAGTTGCTTGAAGTCCAGTGTTAAGTTTCCACAGTCTGTGATGATTTGGGGTGCAATGTCATCTGCTGGTGTTGGTACATTGTGACTTTTGAAAACCAAAATCACTGCACCCGTTTACCAAGACATTTTGGAGCACTTCATGCTTCCTTCTGCTGACCAGCTTTTTAAAGATGCTGATTTCATTTTCCAGCAGGATTTGGCACCTGCCCACACTGCCAAAAGCTCCAAAAGTTGGTTAAATGACCATGGTGTTGGTGTGCTTGACTGACCAGCAAACTCACCAGACCTGAACCCCACAGAGAATCTAAGGGGTATTGTCAAGAGGAAAATGAGAAACAAGAGACCAAAAAATGCAGATGAGCTGAAGGCCACCGTCAAAGAAACCTGGGCTTCCATACCACCTCAGCAGCCACAAACTGATCACCTCCATGCCACGCCGAATACCAAGTATTGAGTACATATACAGTAAATGAACATACTTTCCAGAAGGCCAACAATTCACTAAAATTTTTTTTATTTTATTGGTCTTACGAAGTATTCTAATTTGTTGAGATAGTGAATTGGTGGGTTTTTGTTAAATGTGAGCCAAAATCATCACAATTAAAAGAACCAAAGATTTTTTTTGTGCATTGAATTTATTTAATACACGAGTTTCACAATTTGAGTTGAATTACTGAAATAAATGAACTTTTCCATGACATTCTAATTTATTGAGATGCAACTGTATTTGAACCTAATAGTTACAAAAGTATACCTTTTGAAAAGGTACCGCCCCAGTGACAGCTTTTGTACCTTTATTTCTGAGAATGCAGTGTCACGTGATTCTTCAGAAATTATTCTAATATGCTGATTTGATTCTCATTATTAATAATAGTTCTTTAGTATCAATATCATCATCCTTAATATTACATACATTTTCTCATAATTGTTTTTGCTTTTTTGTGGAAACCACGATAGCCTACATGTTAAGATATTTCTTTCAAAAACATTAAAAATCTTAATTACTCCAGACTTTTGACTGGTAGTGTGTATTTTGTACAAAAACATGAAAATAAAAGACATCTAAATAGTGGTAAGATTCCTTTAAATGATCTTGTTTGCATTATTTATTTTGCAGCAGCAGCTATATAGTTGCCAACCTAATTACAAAATACAAAACGTATTTTGTAAATGCAATTCCAAGGGTAACACTGGCACTTCTCTTGGTTCTGTGGGTTTTGTTTGAGCACATGGCTGAGGATTTGAGTTCAGCTGCCATGTGCTCTCTTGACCTGTGTCTGTGTGAACACATGGCTTTTGTTTGTTGCTGTTTGTCATGTGCTCTTCTGTTGGTCTCATGTCTTGGTTCTGCCCTTTGACACCTTTGCTTTACCAGCTCCACTTCATTACATTTCCTTCCCTGAGTCTTGTGCTAGATTGTTGTTGTGCCCATTGAACCGCTTTATCCGAGTCCTTTCTGCTCTTTGCACGCGCACCTAACAATAAAATCAGCTACATGATAAAATAATGAATGGAGATTAAAGGATTAGAGGATTGTGCGGTGAGAAGCCTCATGCACCTGCAATTGCCAAACATGGTGTAAGAACACAAAGGCAAAACAATCTTTCGCAATTATTGTTGGCAAAAGTGAGTCTTCTGAGATGGTAGTGTGTTTGTGGCTTTTCCCTTTTAAATAACTAGATCTGCTTGGCTCGGGGACAGCTGTTTTGATATCAAGAAATCATGTGAATTCTCTAGAAAGGATAATCAGTGGGCTTTCCTTCTGTGTCTTTGCATGTGTAGTTAAAGCGATCAATAGTTTAATATGAAAGATTTAAATAGAGGCAGGCAAAGTTCTTTTCTGAAGCATAAATTGAATCCGTGATTCATATTTAATTCTTATGATGAGAATCTGGCATAAACATTCTGAGCTTGATTTTCTCTTGTTATTAAAAAAGAGGGTCTAAATACAAGAGGCCTCAAACTGCGGGGCTCTGTGAGTCTTTTCATGCAGTTGTAAAATGCTAACAGAACATTTAATGTATGCTGGGAACACTTAAGAAATTAGGTATTTAAATTATGCAGTTTGCAATAAAAAGAAAGGAACAATACATGTTATGTAACAGGTTTTAAAAGAAAAAGAGGAGAAGGATGGGGATCATGAAGAAGAGTATGAGAACCAACATTTAGGGTGAATGTTCCTGCTGTATGTCCCAGTACAACCTAAGCTGTTCTAAGGACTTCTTAGTAAGGAGATGAATCCCCCTTTTTTCCAGGACTTCAAAAACAAGCTTGTGGGAAAGTTGGCAATAGTGTCCAGAGCTGAGCAATGTTCAGAGGAGATTTGCGTTTGTGTAAAATAGAGGTCCTTACCTCAGGTGCCCCCAAACGACACACTTGATTCAAAGCACCTGATGGGACACTCAGGGCAGTAAGGTAGTAAGGTACATCTTTGAAGCTTATTTACCCCTAAATGATACATTAGTACATATTAGTACTTTAAAAGTAACATATAGCCTACCTTTTGAAAGTGTAGTGACAGCTTTGTTTTCTGAGAGTAGGCCTACATGAACTAAAAAAATACATTTGCACTCATGCAGCAACATGAAACTTGGCCAAGAGATTTTTATTGTACCATGTCCAAATAACAAACACAGGCAGGGATGCGAAATCCAAATCTTATTTCTACAGGGCCCACCACCAGAGGGGGAAAAGTCCCCAAAATATTTAGAAGAATAGCACAAACTGTCGCCTATTTGCTGATATCTTGTATTATGAATCCTATGTCATAATATCTGCTGCCATGCATTACGCACCGCTTTTTGTTTGTTGTTAGGATGACAAAAACGTTTTAAAATTTGCATTTTAACTGCTCTTGTCAATGTCAAAACGAATGAGATGGCCAATCAGATCAAAGAAGGCGGGCTAGATAAAACGTATGATAAATATTTATTTTTTGACAACTGTTTCATGATTTTAAAAGACCGTCATTGGCTATAATCTCCAGGATAAACTATTTTCGCCGTAATTTCGGATTTGCATAAAAATTATTTTGGTCCCATGGTTACGGCCTTGACTTCATAGGCTGTTTGATCGCGGCTTTTGGCTACATTCTTAAATGTCATGTTACAACGTACCCCTCAGCTGTTACAATGTACCCCACCTATGGGGCATGTTGTCACATTTCACTTCCAATTTTTGAGGGTAAATAAAGAAAAACGTGTACACTATATTTATGAAACAAAGCGACATATTTGTACTAGACAAGTGTGAAATTGCTGTGGATAAAAAAATATACTCTGAACACAAAGTGGATTTACACAATTTGAGAAAGTCAAAAAGTGTTACTTTGTGCCCCGCTCTCCCCTATATCAACCTGTCCTCCAACCAATACGCCCGAATAGGTCGTTTGTCCAAATCCCTGAAATACGACCCATCAGAGCGTATACTACAATTGCGCCCCTATCGGCAACAGGACATCTTCATATTAGTAGTTATAGCTCGGGTTTCGTGTAGCTCGGTTGGTAGAGCATTGCGTTATAAGACATGTAATTACGCGATCATGGGTTCTCTCCCAGAGAACGCACACGCTCATAAAATGTGCACTGAAATCATGATTTTGCATGATTCCTGTAAGGGGTAGGTTTAGGGGTAGGGTTAGGTGTGGTCATTCGTGCAAATTAGCCACCTAGTAAAATATGTACGAATACTGTGAGATCGGTGTAAAAAGTCCACACATTGCATTTAAATAAACACGCATTTTTATTGGTAATGACAGTCATACGTCATTTCATGAGGACAGACGCAACACGAGACTGTCATTGTTTTTACGCGCGCTAGAGGGCGCTTAACTTTAAAACGTAAATATAGGTCGTAATAAGGGTTTGCACAAACGACCTATAGGGTCGTTTTATATACAGGTGCTGGTCATATAATTAGAATATCATCAAAAAGTTGATTTATTTCACTAATTCCATTCAAAAAGTGAAACTTGTATATTATATTCATTCATTACACAGACTGATATATTTCAAATGTTTATTTCTTTTAATTTTGATGATTAGAGCTTACGGCTCATGAAAGTCAAAAATCAGTATCTCAAAATATTAGAATATTTACATTTGAGTTTGAATAAATGACCATCCCTACAGTATAAATTCTGGGTATCTCTTGTTCTTTGAAACCACAATAATGGGGAAGACTGCTGACTTGGCAATGATCCAGAAGACGAACATTGACACCCTCCACAAAGAGGGTAAGTCACAGAAGGTCATTACTGAAAGGTGTGGCTGTTTACAGAGTGCTGTATCAAAGCATATTAAATGCAAAGTTGACTGGAAGGAAGAATTTGGGTAGGAAAAGGTGCACAAGCAACAGGGATGACCGCAAGCTTGAGAATACAGTCAAGCAAAGCCGATTCAAACACTTGTGAGAGCTTCACAAGGAGAGAACTGAAGCTGGAGTCAGTGCATCAAGAGTCACCACGCTCAGGCGTCTTCAGGAAAAGGGCTACCAAGCCACTTCTGAACCAGAGACAACGTCAGAAGCATCTTACATGGGCTGTGGAGAAAAGAACTGGACTGTTGCTCAGTGGTCCAAAGTCCTCTTTTCAGATGAAAGTAAATTTTACATTTCATTTGGAAATCAAGGTCCCAGAGTCTGAAGGAAGAGTGGAGAGGCACAGAATCCATGTTGCTTGAAGTCCAGTGTGAAGTTTCCACAGTCAGTGATGATTTGGGCTGCCATGTCATCTGCTGGTGTTGGTCCACTGTGTTTTCTGATGTCCACAGTCAACGCAGCCATCTACCAGGAAATTTTAGAGCACTTCATGCTTCCTTCTGTTGACAAGCTTTATGGAGATGCTGATTTCATTTTCCAGCAGGACTTGGCACCTGCCCACACTGCCAAAGGTACCAAAAGCTGGTTCAATGACCATAGTGTTACTGTGCTTGACTGGCCAGCAAACTCGCCTGACCTGAAAAGTATGAAAATGAAAAGTCAAGAGGAAGATGAGAGACACCAGACCCAACAATGCAGATGAGCTGAAGGCCACTATCAGAGCAACCTGGGCTCTCATAACACCTGAGCAGTGCCACAGACTGATCGACTCCATGCCACGCCGCATTGCTGCAGTAATTCAGGCAAAAGGAGCCCCAACTAAGTATTGAGTGCTGTACATGCTCATACTTTTCAGTTGGCCAAGATTTCTAAAAATCCTTTCTTTGTATTGGTCTTAAGTAATATTCTAATATTTTGAGATATTGATTTTTGACTTTCATGAGCTGTAAGCTCTAATCATCAAAATTAAAAGGAAATAAACATTTGAAATATATCAGTCTGTGTGTAATGAATGAATATAATATACAAGTTTCACTTTTTGAATGTAAATCAACTTTTTGATGATATTCTAATTATATGACCAGCACATGTGTATGTGTATATATATATGTATATATAGGGTACAACGGGGCTAAAAGCAGTGCTATTACCTGCGCCTAAAATGTATAATTGCAGAAAAAATGTATATGTTGCATTAAACATTAATGGTTACTGTCATGGGCGGCGCTGGGGAGGGGCTAGCAGGTGCTCCAGCACCCCCATAAAAAATGAAATAAAATAAAAACATTTGACTCAACTACTGCAATGCAATAGGCTACAACGTGACGGGATTTGCAGTCGTGCGTAATGTCAGCATTTTATTTAAAAAAATGGATCGGTTCAATTGTGCCAAGTAAGCCTGCCCCCGACTAAAGATTTTTCTAGTCAACTAGTCTCACATTTATATTAAATTGATTTGTATAATAACCTAAACCATCCTTTAATATAGGCATTTAGGCGTATTATAGCCTATTCCGCGCTCAAGCGCATTTGAGTTTCCCCTCTTTTCCTCGCTTTCATTCAGTTTTAAATAAATTGTAAAAGCTCCATGCACATTTTACATTCACTTTCAAATTTGCGGCAATTCGGCATCAAGCAGTTGTTTGGTTTTAGTTTGTTTGCGTTTTCCCACTTTCCTTTGCTTAAATAGCTTGTAAAAGCACCGTGCGCATTTTACTTTCACTTTTAAATTATCAGTAAATTCGGCATCAATTGCTTGAATTCAATTCAAAATACAAAGTCGGCAACACCAAAGCTCCAAAAGTATCAAATAAATGTATTTTAAAAAAAATTCGCTCGAAACGTAACACTGTGAATTTTTTAAAATAAATTTAGAATCACAGTTTAAATAAAATACAAATCAGCAAATACTGTGGAACCAAATAAATGAGAACCGAATGTTAAACAAACAAACAAACAAACAAACAAAAACTTCCAATATCACCTTAGCCTAATGGCACGTTAACAGGCTTTTCCAAAATCCAAAATATTTTTAAAAACAGGCGCTTTTACATTTCGTTTTGAAACTCTTCTGCCATGGTCTTGTCTGTCTCACCTCACTCTTCTTGTCAGTCAGCTCGTGATAAATGAAATCTGGTCTGTGATGCGCAACTGTCGTTCGTTCGGTGTGCTGCATTGATTAGCCGCGTTTAGTTCTAATTGTTGTGTCTGTTCTCTAAACTGAACTAAAGTATTTTTATTACTATTAAAAAAAATCAAAATCACGGTGAGGGACGGTGCTTAACACCGGTATCACCGCCAACACCGTTGCAGCAAGCCTAATGCACCTATACTACATAATCAGAGAATTATTTTTTTGTTTGTTTGTGTGTTTTTTCTTAATAGGTTTTCAAGATTTCTGAAAGATTTGTTATGTCTGTGAACTGGTTCATTGTTGTGAGCGCTCCATTCACGAAGACTGCATGAGGTGACAGAAAGCACATCCAGAAATGACACGAGTAGCCTATTTTCAACTCATTCCTCAGGAAAAAAAAAATAAAATTATTGCGCGAACGCCCCCATGTCATACAGTAGGCTACGCGATAATACTCCCACTCCTCATAAACATTTGAAATGCGCCTATATAGCGATTTTATTATTCATATAAAAATAACAACAACAACATGTTTTGGTCATATTTACTATTAATTGCCCAGCTCCCCTTGTCATTGATCTAGCACCCCCTCAGCACCTGCGTTCAAAATTCTCTGGCGCCGCCCCTGCCTACTGTCATTAAAATATGTTAATATAAAAATATATATTTTAAAATACAGAAACAATCATTTTAATAAGTAAAGATTCTGAAAGTATTGAAGGAGATCCAATAAAAATTGAAAATATAATTACAGTAGTAACAACAAATTATATTTTATTATATGATATGATTAATATCATGTTTTTAAATATGATGGTTTCATTCTAAACATGGTGATTATCTCTAATATGGACACATACATAATATATATGATATTTATAACAACATAATATATGATATTTACCATCTGAATCTAACCATGTCATGTGAACAAATGGAAAAGTCAGCGATCTATTAATTATCATGTTAATTACTGTGCGCCTTTAGCCCCAACAGCAGAGGCGCTTTTTACCCCAAATACCATACTTTTACATATTCTTTCGTTATTTAAAAAGTGTCGCTAATTATCTTAAGCAAAACTGAAAATCATAAAGAAGACCTTTGTCTCAAAATATATGCATTAATTTTAGCGATTCTCATTTGCTACTTAAATCTACAACATTTAAAAAAACATAAAATATTAGATCAAGTAGGCTAAGTACAGAATCAATCTGGCACTGCTGCGCGCGATCGCGTCAAAGATCAGACAAACAAACACGTGCATGTTGAAAAGCGAATGTTTTGCAAAGTGCTACGCCACGTTTTTGTGCCATCTAGTGGTTTAGATGGAAATAACATCAAAGGCGCCTTTTACCCCTGGGCGCCTTTAGCCCCGTTGTACCCTATATACAATTTCTTACAACTCAGGTTTGGGGACTAAAGAGTTTAATGCGGGTCAACTCACGAGCTGCCAGCCACAATCGATTTATGTAGCTAATCCCCATTTTATTTTGCAACAAGAGAAAATCCTTCACCTCAGCTTTTCAACGACGTCCACTGCCTCGTGGGGGATGCGTGAGGACCTCTGTTCATGCCAGGGCCAAACTCCAGTGTCCAATCCCCTTTCGCTGATCCCGCACCTCTCCCGTGGACCTTTAAAAAGCCGTTGCGCACCACACATCAGTGCGCATTCGCTCCATTCTGCGAACACCTCCACATCTACAAGTCACTCCTGACTTCAACTTGGTGGCACGTTATACAATCTTTGAGATGGCTCTTCAAAGCAATATTCTGCACCTGGCCCGCAAGAGTCTGCTCCAGGAATCATGCAAGCAGTTTCTCCTCCAAACCAACGGGCTGCACAAGTCCGTGGCGAGCGGCTCTCTGGAGATCGCGGCGCACAGTCAGGCGGATCTGAAGGAGGAGAACATGGTGCGCCCCGTCGGTGAGGAGCAGAAGGTGGAGAGAGTGAAGACCCTCCATGAGATGCCTGGACCCAGCACCATGGCGAACTTCATCGAGTTCTTCTACCGGGATGGATTCAGCCGCATCCATGAGATCCAGGTGAGTCTGCAGCGCTCAAATGGGACCACCGTTACGCGTTACCTTTTGTGTTTACATTTCAGTGGTGTTTCTTCAAGTGCACAGTTTACACCTTCAGTACGCGTTTAGTGGAAATGACCCAGACGCAATCATGTAGACTCATCCATGTGGTTTCATTTAACAAAAAGGCCACACATTTCAATTTTATCTAAACTTTACCTCCTGTAACTTTTTATTTTACGAGTTGGCAGAAATACGTGCCAGAAATGACCAGTGACAAGCTGTTGCACAAACGTTAAATAAACTTTAACGTTTACTTTAACGTAAATAAAGATTTATTTGTTTGGAACATAGTCAAGACTCGGCTACGTAATGTGCAGTGCGGACACGTGAGGTGTTGGATTACTTGTGGAGTTGCATAAACCGGCGAGTGCTGTCTCCACCCCATCGCGAGGGACAGTCGCAAACCTTATTTTATTCCAGGCGCAGTCTACACGAAGGATCAAATTCGAATTATATAGCATGCAATTCAAACACCTCAAGAATGGCCAACTATAAAGATTAGCAGCTGTCAGAGAGAGATTTGCGCCCCCAAGAAATGTAATTCCTGATATACAGTGCAGTGGTGTGCGGGGGTGTGTTCTGAAATGAGGAGGCAAAGTCCTCAAAGTTTTTTTTTTTTTTTTGTATCATATGTACATTCATGTCCCAGTCACTTGTTTAAATAAACATTAGGCTACTTACACTATGAGAGAAAGAAGAAACAATTCTATTTGATATTTTTACATTAACAATGTAACCGATATTCCATTTATTAAAGCCAAGTATTTCATGAAGTTAGTGTTTTCAAACATTTTACATTTATTCCAAAATAATAGCTAACTCAAGACAGTAACAATTTGTGACTTATGTTTAGCCATTCTTTTCAATAGTTAAGGTTAAACTAGGCTACTTCTGAATTTTTCAGGTTATGGGGTCATCAAAGCTCAGTAAATATTGGTTTAACTTTTAATTTTACCAAGCTGATTACTCACTAAAAACTCCCACAGAGATCATGTTTTCATGCCATTTGAAGTATTATTTTGATGTAGCAAAGTGGTTATATGATATGATTATAGATCAGGGCACAGGTGAAGTCGGGAAACGTGTCCCGACTTCACCTGTGCCTTGATCTATAACAGAAACTAAGAGGGGGAGAAGGTTAATACAACTGATAATAGTTTTATCAAAAAAAAAAAAAAAAAAAATTGCAGTCTGCATTTAAGATGAAGAAAAACAAGCTTCTAAAATGAACATGTCACAGACTAGCTAAGCTTCTAGCTGATGGCACAACACATTAGATTAAGCTAGTTGTGCAGATTACTCGATATGTAGAGTTTGAGGGGACCAGGTACTAACAATACATCGCTAATGCTTACTTTTGGCAGATGTTGAAGACATCTAATAAATACAGACATTTTCAGCGATGCGAAAGTAAACCAGAAACTCATATCCCGACCCAACTTCTGGCGACAGTGAAAGTTCATTGCTACGCTTGTGCACAGAATCTTTTAAAACCAAAGTCCCTAGTCTTTGTTAAAACTCAATGGGTTCAGGGGAGGCGAGAGAGATTAGGAGTCCCACTGTAACTTTACCTGCTGGTGTCGCTATTGGACAATGTTTCTTTAGAAAAATGTTACCATTTTTCAGTATGTATATGCTATGTATATACAGAACGTTTCCTCCGAGGAGGCAAGGGAGGCAGTCTTCTCAAAATGATGTTTTATTAACAAAGTTCAGGAGGAGCGTGTCAGATACTTAGCCTAATTAACACAAGAGGAACGCACTCAAGTTAATCAGCACCATAGGTATAAATACAGCTGACATACCTCTATCCTTTGACGGTTAATCAGCATCCCTCCACCGCCCCTTCTCCACACTTGAGTTCTTACCACACTTATACAGGGGGTACTCTGGGTTCGGGCCATTCCCGAGCTCGGAGCCCTTCCCAGGACAGCACGCCAAATACGCATTACTATACTCCAGCTAATTATATGTAAGTGTGAACTTGTGAAATACTGGATAAGAAAAAAAAATCAAACAAATGCCAGTATTACAAAATAAACGCTAAGAAGACTATTTTTGTGACTGCGGATCATGGTCTCATATACTAAGGGTTAAATCAGATACATATATATCTTTAAGGTTATAGTTGCTTTTATACTAGACAAATATTTAATTCAGTTGAATTCAAATTCTAACTCATGCATTGAAACACAGTCAAAAAACTCCCCAGTACTAATCTAAAATGGCCAGTGATGACTGGCATTGGTTTACATGTATATACTAAGGATCAGTTGCAGTTATGTTGTGCAACAGTTATCTTAGGACTGTGAAAGATGAGAAATGTCTTCCAGGATTTTCGGGCTGAGGAGACACAGAGGTGCCTTTGTGTTGTCTTAGTATGAATAGTACTTAGGACTTGAGAAGGGGGATGAAAGTGGGCAAGCTCGCAGTGAGGGCCGTATTTGCAAACGGCTTCAAGCATTTGCAAATGGGCCATCCATACTGGGAAATGTCCTCCTGTGCATACTGAGCAGTTGGCTAAGAGCCATATGGTCTGTGGGGAGACAGATATTGTCATTCAGGAAATGAGTGATGTGATATGGGCAAATATATTTTATTGCTGTATCATGGTTATGTTGTTTCCATTCTTATTTCAATAAAGCATTTACAGTTTGAAGGAAACATCTAAACAAATGACTCTAATGCAGATTAGCCAAAAACAAGAATAAAACAAATATATTAAAAGTAAATTATATTTATATGGTTCAAGTGAATTTCTGAGATCCACATTGATCAGGTTTACAAATCTTTGTGTAGTTGGAGCATTCTCAGAAGTATGGGAAGATCTTCAAATCTCGATTTGGACCTCAGCTGGTGGTGTCCATCGCTGACAGAGACATGGTGGCACAAGTTCTCAGGACTGAAGGTGTGACTCCTCAGAGGGGTAACATGGAGTCCTGGAAAGAGTACAGAGATTTAAGGGGAAGATCTACTGGACTCATCTCAGCGTAAGTACATACTGATGTGCTTTCTTGAGGGGTGCTGTAGTCTAGTGGTTAAAATCTGAGCTGCTAACTTGTAGGTTTGCCACTTTGGATTAAAATGTACACTGTCGTTAAATCGTTTGGCGTAAGTAAGATTTCTGATACTTTTGTTCAGCAAGAACACATTAAATTGATCAAAAGTGGTTACACACAATTGGATATTTCCATTTAAGCATTTCTTCTTTCATCAAAGAGTCCTAAAAAGCATTAAGGTTTACACAAAAATAGTAAGCAGCATAACTGTTTTAAGCATTGATATTAGTGAGAATTTTTCCTAATCACCAGATCAGCACATTAGATCATTTCTGAAGCAATAATGGCTCCTAAAAATTCAGCTGTGCATCACCGAAATGTTACATTTTATAATATAATAAAATAGAAAACAGTTATTTATATTGTAAATTGTAATATTTCACAATATTACTGTTTTTACTGTATGTTTGATCACATAAATGCAACCTCGGTGAGAATGGGAGATTTATTTAAAATATAAATTTTTATTTTTTTTAAAATCTGAACCTAGAATGGTAATAGTTGAATGTCAAATGCGTAATCTGAACCTGCAATATCCCAATTTTTATTTATTTATTTTTTATTTTCATTCCTGTCTCGGCTAACAATTATAAGATGTTTTCTATCTCCAGCGAGGGTGATGAATGGCTGAAGATGCGCAGTGTTCTGCGCCAGCTGGTCATGCGGCCCAGAGATGTGGCTGTTTTCTCCCCTGAAGTCAACGCTGTGGTGGACGACCTGGTGGAGAGAGTGAAGACACTGCGTAGCCAGCAGGACGACAGACAGACTGTCTTTAACATCAATGATCTGTTCTTCAAATATGCAATGGAAGGTGAGCCTGAGGGCACAGTGCACTGAATTTTTGTGGTAAATTCTAGTTGTGTATTAAAGGTGAAGTGGTCTGATATATTAAGTTTTATGTTTTGGTCAAAGGACAGGATTTGGCTGGGTTTTTCCTTTCATAGTGGTTTGATTTCCTCCACCGATGCTGTAGGGATTTTTTTTTTTTAATTAAGAGTAGAGTCAGGTAGCATAGTGGTCTTTCTGGAAAGGAATATGAGGGCTTTGTATAAATGAAATTTGACCTATTTCTTAGGAGTCTGAGTCTGGGTGTTAATCAGATGTTCCATAGACATATAAGGATTTTTGGGGGAGATTTTTTTTTTAATATAGTAAGTGTTGTTTTGCCACCTTTTTACATACTTATATGGCACGTTATACAAAACCATTTTAAAGCAGCTTCACAGTAATAGTAAAATAAAAGTGACAATGTTGGCAAATGTTCATCAATGATGAAACAACTTCAGTTTAGTTTCATTAATCAGCTCAGTTCATTCAATTTAACATTGATTTGGTTTAGTTCAATAACATTGTCAATACTGCATAATGCACCAGTGATGAAACAACTGCAATTTTAGCTACAAAAGCAGCTCTGTAGAAGATAATGGTGTCCGTAATCAGCTCAATTCAGATTAGTGTTGATTCACTTTAGTTCAATAACAGTGTGAATGCTGCAAAGTTAATAAATGATGAAACAACATCAATTTAAGCAATAAAGCAGCTGTGAAGAAGACAATCGTGCCATTAATCAGCTCAATTCAGTTCAATGTTGATTTAATATTATAATTATAATTTATAAGTATCAGTGTAGAAAAGCAAGTGTCACTTTACTCTTAATAGAACAGTGGATTAAAGATTCAGATAAGATTCAGATTAGCACATGAAAGCTTTAGCAAATAATTGGTTTTATTTGTGGAAGATTCAGTATGGTAAATCCATATGATATGAAAAACACAATGTTAAATTCTTTCCTAGGTGTTGCAACCATTTTGTATGAAACTCGCCTGGGCTGCTTGGAAAACAAAATTCCCAAGATGAGTCAGGAGTACATTGCTGCACTGCACCTCATGTTCAGCTCTTTCAAGACCACCATGTATGCCGGTGCCATTCCCAAATGGCTGCGCCCCATCATTCCCAAACCCTGGGAGGAATTCTGCAGCTCATGGGATGGCCTCTTCAAATTCAGTAAGAGCAGAGGGAACTGTGGTGGGGTTCAGTGTCATTGTGAGAAAGTTGGTCTTATACAACTACTACAGTTTTTTTGTTAAATGTTTGAATAAATGTATGTTTTAGGCCAGATCCATGTGGACAAGAGGCTTTCAGATATTAAAAAGAAGTTGGAGAAAGGCGAAGAGATTAAAGGAGGTTTGCTGACTCACATGCTGGTCACCAGAGAGATGAATCTGGAAGAGATCTACGCAAACATGACAGAAATGCTTCTGGCTGGTGTGGATACGGTAAGAACTGGTCCAGTAGCTGCTGGGAAAGACATATGAAGTCATTGCTTCAGAACTTGTGGTTCATGACAAGTAATTTGGCACAAATTCATTGGTAGACACTTAGTAACCCAAATTAATCTAGCCTTTACTGAAGTTATGCTGCAGTATCTCCAAGCAGTGAATGCATGTGTGGTGATTTAAAAAGCAAAACACATTGTGTATTGAGACAGCTGGAGAAACGGGTGAATCTAATGGTGATGATAAACGAACCTTCTCATCGGGACAGCATCTCAGGCGCCTTTTTCTCGTCCCGTGAACTCTTTTCAAATGGTCAAATCGTAACGGGTGTCCGAGTTCTCCATGGAGAACTCTGTGTTCACCTGACCTAACGCTGACCTCTCTCCATACGTCTCACCCACAATAAACAAGACCAGCCAAGACTCTCCCATTTCACTGATGTGTCAGTTGGCATCCTCTTCTCTTTGATCTTTCCTTCTCTATTTCTTTCAGCCGTATGATCACATTAGCCATCGTGAGCCAAAGCCGGTCATGTAATCTTTCCCTCTCCGCCTATCTGTCTCTGTCTTGCTTTCCCTTCACCTCTATGAGGCAAAGTGCCTGTTTTGGGTTCATGCTCCAAAAAGGAATTAGTCACCCAAAAAGAAAAAGGTGAACATTGTGATCACTGGAGCTGAACGCATATGAAAGCAGCCGTTTTAGGCCCAGATTTATCTGAGATAAAAGTAATGATTAATGAAGAGAAGCATAGCAGGTGGTTCATTACAGGATGAAGGGGTGGAGAGAGATGGCTTAAAAAGGGGGCGAGTGAATGATGTTGGCTGGGCAATCTTTGAAAGGAGACTGAAAAAGCAACATTAGGGGGTGGACAGGTTTGGGAGAATCAGTCCATGGGAGTGAATCAGTGGTTATGTAATGGAACGTCTTATGCAAACCTGCAAAATATAGTAGAGCGGTGACAGAAATGATCTTTTCCATTAAGGGGCATTATTTGTCCCTCAATTTGATTTCCAGGGGCATTTTTTTTTACCTTCATACAGTTTATTTATTTATTTATTTTTAACTGTATTAAAATGTATATGGCATATTTTGTCAAATTCTTAAATTTATCAGTAAATTCAATTAGAATAATTAGACATTGTGACACTATGTCCTAATTATTGCAACTGCTGGTACCAATCAAATGAAATCAGTATGAACAAAATTCATTTTTGCACTTCCAAAATGGCACAGAAACGGCATTTAGATGTATTTACACCTCTAGATGTACTGTTTAATACAGCTTAGAGGTGGTATGAATGCATTTACATTGCAATTCCATAAATAGTGTTATGAGATTAATGTTTTAAATATAAAATTGTGAATAAAAAAATATAAAAGGATGAGAGAAATGAAATTATACTTTGAAAATTAAACTAAGCGGAAAAATAAAACAATTTCTTAATGAGTGAGTCATCGAATCATTCATTCAACCGACTCGTTCAAAATGGCTCATCTAATCAGTAATGAAACACTGCCGTGGCCTTGTTTAGACCTATTTTCACTAGCAAAATACTGTTATAAATCAATATCACACATGCATCATATTTCAGAAAAACAACACATGCTTTTATGATATTGCTTAACTATATCATGTATTATTCCCCATATGTTTAATTTTGCACCAAGCAGAGAAATTAGTGTAGATCATGTTACTAATCTCTAATGAGTCATCAAATGTTCTTCTCTCTGCCCCTCTACAGACCTCTTTCACACTGTCATGGAGCACATACCTTCTGGCAAGACATCCCATAATACAGCAGGAAATTTTTGAGGAAATAGACAGAGTGCTGGGTGGGCGTGTCCCAACCGGAGAGGATGTTGCTCATTTGCCCCTTATTAGAGGGCTCGTCAAAGAGACTCTCAGGTAAGCTCCACCCACCACTCATTATTTAATGCAAAGTTTATTGAGTTTAGGACAGAAATACAGTGATCATTCAAAAATCAAACAGTATAAACACTTCCCTCCGTCTCTCTAATGCATGCAGGCTTTTCCCTGTTCTGCCTGGAAATGGACGCGTTACACAGGATGATCTGATCGTCGGAGGTTATTTCATCCCTAAAGGGGTAAGACCATATATCATGTGTATGCAAAAGCACATTTTTATATGCTTGTCTCATAAACGCGTGTCAAAACCTGCCCCCGAGTAGAAGCATTGTTTCATGCCTTTCTTTCCTGCTGTTCTAGAACACAGTTGACTTGTATTGTCACATCATTAATTATGTTAAAAAGATGACACTTTAAAAGAAAACAATTGTTACGCAATAAGGAAATTACTTCAATCAGTGATTCTCAACCCACTAGGAGGCCTCAGGAAATTTCGATGGGGGCATTTTTATTATTTTTTTGAAGAATTAATTATTTACATCTGAATCTATGTTGATAAAAAAAGAATTTATATTAATATGATTTAATCATTAAAATGATAATGATAAAAACACAAACTATCAATAACTATTAAATTAATAATTAATAACTAAACATAGTAGCTATTGTTTTTATTGAAAAATCTCCCAACTTCCTGTGTTCACAGACTCAGCTGGCTCTGTGTCATTACTCCACCTCTATGGATGAAGAGAACTTCCCCCGTCCTGGAGAGTTCCGTCCAGATCGTTGGATTCGCAAGGATGCATCTGACCGTGTCGATAACTTCGGCTCCATCCCGTTTGGCTACGGCATCCGCAGCTGCGTTGGGAGGAGAATAGCCGAGCTGGAGATGCATCTGGCTCTCACACAGGTGCTTGTTTGTATATGCGTCTCAAAATTCAAAAGATCCAAATCATAGTGGTGCTATTATTAAGCAGATTGTTGCAATAAAGACAGATATTACTTGAATGTGAACTCTAATTCCCTTGTCTAATGGTGTACTGATGTTCTTCTCCATCACAGCTCCTGCAGAAGTTCCACATTGAGGTGTCTCCCCAGACCGCTGAGGTGTGTGCTAAGACTCATGGCCTGCTCTGTCCGGGAGCACCCATCAACCTTAGATTTGTGGACCGAAAGTAATTTGCCATGACACTGTGTGTGAATTTAAACCATAATCCATGCTGTGCTTCTTGGAGTCCAAAGACTGTTGGTGTTATTGTGTATTATAGTGCCTCCTCCAGCTTTTATCCAGCGAAGAATGTGTGAAGTGCCTCGAAGACTGTTTTAATAATGCTCTTGTGTGAATGTTTATAGCCAATCAGAAGACCAAATATTTTAAAAATGTTTTGAACAGGCACCATTTCATATAGTCGAATCAATATGAATTACTTCAAGAATTGCTTTTTAAAAATTGTATTATATTATTCATTTAGAGAATTAATTTACATCATACTATCTGTAATTTTCTCTTGTATCTTTTTCATTTTGCTCAGCCTTAATAATTAGCATGAATATGGTCAAGAAGACCTTGTATATAGATGTTTTACTATTAAATTAGCTTAAGCACTAAGCTCATTATTTATTTAACATGGTACGCTTATGTAAGCTTAATGACTTTTAGCTTACAAGCAGAAAATTCCTAAAGCAAACAGGCGTGAGTAAATCCTATTACAACTACAAAGCTACTTTAGAAGACCGTGCTAAAATCCTGTCCTTTGGACACTAATATTAAGATAAATACTGTGTAAGAAAAACACCTCAAATCGCAGCAATGTCCAGCTTGATTTCAGTGTGGCTATTATTATCTAATTTGTTATTCAAGAGCGAGGATTTTGTGTTGGTTCCTCTTTAGTGGAAAACATTTTAATGCAAAATTGTGCCTCTTTTTTTAGGGCACTAGCCTTATAGGCAACAGATGGATAACAGGAACTGGTGGAAATGAACTATTTTTGGATAAAATGAATGTTGTTTTTGAGGGTTGTGAACTTAATGTGTTGTATGAAATTGGGAAGTGTTTTATACGTGGAAATGCCTAAGTTACTGAATTTTGTACGAATAAACTAGACTTTGAAGACCTGCTGTTCATTTGTTGTTTGTTCTGTTTAAACACTATTTAGGAGGGGAAAAAATCATAATAGTCTGTCACACTTACCTGAACCACATGAAAATGAATGAAAAATTGCCTCTCAGAACCTTTGCAATAAAATTCCTAATGTAACATTGACTCAGTAACGACTTTTGCCCTAATAATTGTGATTTTAAAATTTCATTTACATAAACTTTGACAGACCGATGGCACATGACTTCAGACATGCATTTATCCAGCCCTATGTAGTCCTTACCTTTATCCACCAGATGGCAGAATGGTTTAGAAAATAAATGAGGAGGAGGTCAAATAATTAACATATATTCTAAAAGAGTCAATTATAAACCCCTCGTTTGCCATTAGCGGTATAGACTGAATCATCTAAATTACAAATAACCAAGCGAAATATGTCAAATACATGCTGTAGCGTGAGGTGCATTTGCGCACGCAGCAAACATGTGCCTGTAAATCGAATGGGAGTTATTTAGCAAGAATTCCATGTTCTGATTGGTCAAGAGGAAGCGAACCACGTTCTCTGATTGGCTATAACTTGACTCTGCGAGTCTGGCCATCCGAGGCATTAATTAGATGACAGTCGGCAGATGGCGCTGTGGAGTAACGTGAGTTGTTTGAGTCAAAGGACAGCGGTGCTGTTCTAAAGTAGTGTGTGTCTGCGTGTGTTTTTAAGTGGACTTAATATCTAACATCTTTTGCTAAATGTGTCGTACTTGGGTTAATTTTCTGATCAGACCCGCTAATGCTTGTGCATTGCTATCATCTTAGTTCGTGAATCTTAATATTCTTCTCTCAGTCTAATTGACAGCAGTTGATCTTCGTCAGGTCGAGCGCGCTGAATCTAATGTAAACAAACCCTGTTTCGCAGTCGATAATTAGCTGTTTTCATCCACAAACTCGCCTGGAATCACCCTCAGCGGCTTTCACCAACCTCTCAAGTGTGTTGGAGTCAGCGTGAGATGATTTGAGTCAGGCCTTGGACTAAAGTTGAAGCCGTTTAATTGAGTCTGTCAGATTCTTCGCGAGGCCTCATATCTGTGGATGAGGAAGTGAACGGACCGAGCTCACCCAGGTGATCAAATACTTTTTATTTGTATCCGTTTTATTAGATAACTGCATAATAAAGGCATTTTAATCACACAAGGCCGTAAAAAGCTCCCTGTTAGCTGTTAAAGCACAAAGTGGCTCGTTAGCATCTTGACGCAATGCTAATTTTGGCCTAGAGAGCTAAGCGACTAACTTGTTTATAAATATGATTTAGGGCCGTACTTATATTTAACATTGTGTCTTGGTGCAGACGAGACAGAATTGAATACTAAATGCCATTGTGACCTTAGTACAACATCAGTATGTAATCGCATTTGGTTACTTTGACCTGCCATAGTTTTGACAGGTGCTAGCAAGCTAATCAATTAGCTTGGGAATCAGCTTTGCGTGCCGTTAGAATGTATCCGTACATTAATTGAAAAATTATTTTCTGAAATCGTTCTTGTACGTTTTGTCATATTGTGTGTGTTATTTTGTCAGTTGTTACTATGTTTTACTTGAACTGTCATACATAGCAATGAATTGGGTAAAACCTTGTCTCGACTTACGACTTGTTCTGATAAGATATTTTTCTGTAATTTGACTTTTACTTTTAGATATCGTGATTTTTTTATGAGTTTAAATCAAATACTTATATGTGTGTGTGTGTGTGTGTGTGTGTGTATCAGCCAAACTAGCTGCTGCTGTCATCTAATGTCATCCAGTTCAGATTCTGACAGATGCCTGTTGAAGACAGTACAGTAACTGGGTCTTTTAAAGGAATAGTTCACCCAAAAACGAAAATGTACTTCAATTTTTCTCACCCTCAGGCCATCCAATATGTACATGAGTTTATTTCTTCACAGGATCACATTTGGAGAAATGTAGCATTTCCTCACTTGCTCACCAATGCATCCTCTGCAGTGAATGGGTGCCATCATACCATCAATATTGTGAAGTGAATAAACAAATTCATCAACTCATTTTTAGCTTCAAACTGCTGTGTCCAGCTAAAATACGAGTCCTATATCCATAATATTGCTTTCACCAGTGAAAAAGGCATTTAATCTGAATAAGGAGAGAAATATGCACAGATCAAACAACTTTTACAAGTGAATACAGTTATAAACAAATATGTTGGTGGATTTTGATGGAGGACAACAGAGGGTGGAGGTTTTTTTTTTTTTTTTTTTTTTTTACTTGAGGAAGTGTTAGTATGGATTATAGACTCCACTGTATTTTGGCCAGAAGAAACGATTTAAAGTTAAAACACCTTAATGACAGATTTGTTTCTTACAAATGCACAGCTTTTCACTTCACAAGATGTTAATTGATGTAATAGAGTCGTGTGGATTGCTTGTGGATTATTTTGATGTTTTTATCAGCTGTTTGGACTTTAATTTTGATGGCACCTATTCACTGCAGAGGATCGATTGGTGAGCAAGTGATATAATGCCAAATTTCTCCAAATCTGTTCTGATAAAGAAACAAATTCATCTACATCTCGGATGGCCTGAGGGTGAGTGTGTTATTCAGCTATTTTTTAGGGAGTGAACTATTCCTCTAATGACAGACTATGATTCTAATGTCATGTGATAATTCTGAGTAATTGCAAAAAAAATGTACTCATTGTAATTGTAATTCTAATTCCATATCCAACAGCATTGCTTTCCAGTGTGCTGCTATATAAAGATGAACTTGTTTTTGCTGTTCTGCAGCAACAGAGAACAATTTAGTGCCAGTGATTTCACTTAATAAATTGTTAATGGTTTATTGTCACTTATTTTATGTTAATCTCATTAATAAATAATGCTATTATTTATGTAATAAAAATATTGTTTTCTTGTACAGGAGAAAGGATCCCATTTCATGGGAGAATCCTCTTTCCTTTACTCCTGGGTGAACCGGTGATCTGTCAAAATGGGTATGTGCTCAGTTTTTAAAAATTTGTCAAAATACTGAAAGAATTTTTATTAGTACAAAGTATGTAATCTGTGTTTATAATGAGAATTCATAATTGTAGTAAAAATACTTTGTAGATGAGCAGGAGGCCCTGAATTCCATCATGCAAGACCTGGTGGTGCTGCATCGATCCAGTCGACCAACTGGTCTGCCTGACCTGGGCAAACCCAAGGCCTCCTCCCCTAAGAACCAGGTCTGCATTGACTCTTTTGTTATTCACATCAGCACCAGCTACTTTGAGTTTCTTAAAAACAAATAAACAAACAAAAAAAACACTGACTATAACTGTTATCTTAATGTATAAATAAATAAAATAATTACTCAATATTTACAAGAATAAAACATATTATGACAAATGGGCATTATAAGTTATATTACAGCATTTACCACTTATCTGTCACTTGAACACATACAAAGAGAACATATACTGTAAAAGTGACCACAGTTAAATAAGGGTGATGACGATGACATCGTTTAACTGTTGTACACGGGTCTTCATACTAGAGGGTTATGTAGTTTAAAATGTCTTGATATTTTTCTGTACCAATTTTTAGTCTGAGGAACATCAAACAGATTATAATCAATCTGGTGAACATAATCAAACTTTTCTGCAACTCAATATTAATTATTTTCCTTTTTTAAAAATTTGTTTTAATTATTGCATATTTATAATTTTATATACAAGTAGTAATATAGCATATATAGTAATATAAAGCAATATTTTGCAAAAACATTTTAATAAATGAAAAATACCATAGAGACTTCAATGAACATCAGTGATGCTGCATTCGTGGAATACATGCATTGAAATAGACAGTTTGAACTCATTAATGGAGCCTTAATGCCCTTTTTTAATAAGAGGCACTGTTAAAATATCTGTATTAACAAACTGTGAGACAAGGACAGTTCAAGAAACTAATCCATCAACACAGTCACAGGCACATTAAAAAGTGCACTAAAATCTTTGCAGTATTGCTATCAATGCTTATTTTCTGTTACACACAAATGTTGTGAATCTATATTTATATTGTCTGTGTTTCCTAGTGCTGTTTCACACTGTTGTGAATAAGAAACTGTGCATTGATAGATGGGTAAAACTGTGTTTTCTTGTCCACAGAATGATGTAAGGGTGAAGTTTGAGTACAGAGGAGAGAAGAGGTAATGACCACAATTCTTGCTTCTGCTCTACATCACTTCCTATTTTTAGCACTTCCCTCTAGAGGTTTCTCTTAATTAAACCTGTCTGACAGAGCCCTGTAGACGCTGGTAATGGATCTTGTGTCGCTAGTCCAAATCTGCGTTTTTATTCCCACTTTTATTCACTTTACATAATGTACTTTGGTCTAAGCCAAATTAATTTAGGGGCTCCTTATTTAGTTAGTGTTAGTGGATTAGTGATGTAGTTTTGGATTGTCATGTGTTTGTGTGCATCTGAGTGTGTGTCTTAAAGTGTTTGTGTGTGTTTATGCAAAGACTAAGCACCAAACACTGCCAGAATAGATGCCACACTGGAATATGAATGAATGATTTTTATTTATTTTTGTAATTTTGATATGATCACCAGTGTTGGGGGTAACACATTGCAAGGCATGTGAGTTACGCAATCAGATTACTTTTCTCAAAAGTAATGCATTACTTTTAATTTTACTATGAAATATCTACTTTTTCAAATAAGTAATGTAATTTATTCACTGACACCTCTCCTGTCACTGTGTTAAGAGAAACTGGGAGTGAGGTGCAGAGGCACTTTCATTAGCCTGAAGCTTATTAATTTCACTGTTGGTATCAAAGGGCTTTTACAGTTGCCAAAAATCTAACTTTTTTTTTGTTATTAAAAACAATTAAACAAGCCCAGTCCAGGTGACAAAAATTAATGCAAAAGTAACATAATATATTTCTTTCCACTAAAAGTAGCTATGTAATGCAATTGGTTATGTTTTTTAACTGAGTAACGCAATATCATAATGCATTACTTTTAAAAGTAACTTTCCCCAACACTTTGCATTTGGAGGAACCTTTTGCTTGATTTTGTCAAAGTAGCAGATGATGGTGTGGTTTATAGTGTATTATGTGTTACTTAAGGATCCTGCAGTTCCCTCGACCTGTCAGTCTTGAAGATCTGAGCACCAAGGCTAAAATAGCATTTGGGCAGACCATGGACCTGCATTACACCAATAATGAGGTAAAAGATGTTACTACAGCTTTATCATATTTATGATATGGGATGTTTTCATAACAGAAAGCCTGTTTTCCTTTTCTCTGTCCTGTAGCTTGTGATTCCGTTGAGTACTCAGGATGATCTGGATAAAGCTGTGGAGCTGTTGGATCGATCAGTGCATATGAAGAGTCTAAAAATCCTGCTTGTGCTCCCCTCCTGTACTCAGGTCAGGGGGCATTATAAACTGCGTTCAGAGAAAAAGTGCTAGTCTGAGACCTGTAACCTAATCTAAGACCTAAATGCATCAAATGTTCTTGTGCTTTCAGAACTCTGTCTCCAGTAAGGACCTGTTGCCAGCTCACGAGAACTTGGACAACACAGACTTCAGTGTTGCAGATAAAAAGAACATGCTGGCACTCATAGGTGGGTTGGACTCAGTGGTTTTGAATTGCATCCTTGACAGAAGTCAACATAAATATGAAATTGACCCCATTTACTTTTTGAAATGCACACTCTTGGCCTCATTGTGTGCAATTCATTGAAAGATTTGAAAGAAAATCTTTCAAAGATTTCTTTGAAAGAAAAAATCTCTTCATTATATTTTATTAAAATATAGTGACTTACTCTTCTTCTGAAATGACTTTCCATTTGGGCTGATGTGACAAAACTTTTACTTTTCAATCCCACACCTTAATCTACCTGACTCCATTCTGTTCAGATTATGAAAGTTCATAAGGTGTTTGTTGCTCTCTTGCTTCTTCTCCAGGTTCTCAGTCAACCGATCGTAGCTCTCCTCCTCCAGGCTATATTCCTGATGCTCTGCAGCAGGTGGCCAGAAACGGCTCTTTCACAAGCATCAACAGTGAGGGCGAATTCATACCAGAGAGCATGGACCAGGTAAAAAGTCTCACACATCTGGGTGAGCTGATGTGGGTTTACTAAGCAGTAGCATAATCAGCCTGTTTCCTGACAGCTCATTTATCTTTTCCTGTTTTTCTCTCTATAGATGCTGGACCCTCTGTCTATGAGCAGTCCTGAGAATTCAGCGTCAGGCAGCTGTCCTTCACTGGACAGTCCACTTGATAGGTGAACAACTAACCCACACATACATGTAGCCACAATAAAACTATTACTGAAGATGGTGCCTTGCCCATAGACTTCCTTTAACGAATGCATTACTGAAAATGCAATCTGAACTTGCAACTACAGCATTCCTTTAGTATGTCAGGAAAAGTATTAAGTAGAGATGCACCGATTGTAATCTTCTTGGCTGATTCCGATTTTCCATTTTTTTTTGTAAGAGTGACCTGCCGATACCGATTTTCTTTCTAAGAACTATAATTGACAGCATATATATATATATATATATATATATATATATATATATATATATATATATATATATATATATATATATATATATATATATATATATATAGTGAGGAAAATAAGTATTTGAACACCCTGCTATTTTGCAAGTTCTCCCACTTAGAAATCATGGAGGGTCTGAAATTGTCATCGTGGGTGCATGTCCACTGTGAGAGACATAATCTAAAAAAAAATCCAGAAATCACAATGTATGATTTTTAACTATTTATTTGTATGATACAGCTGCAAATAAGTATTTGAACACCTGTCTATCAGCTAGAATTCTGACCCTCAAAGACCTGTTAGTCTGCCTTTAAAATGTCCACCTCCACTCCATTTATTATCCTAAATTAGATGGACCTGTTTGAGGTCGTTAGCTGCATAAAGACACCTGTCCACCCCATACAATCAGTAAGAATCCAACTACTAACATGGCCAACACCAAAGAGCTGTCCAAAGACACTAGAGACAAAATTGTACACCTCCACAAGGCTGGAAAGGGCTACGGGAAATTGCCAAGCAGCTTGGTGAAAAAGGTCCACTGTTGGAGCAATCATTAGAAAATGGAAGAAGCTAAACATGACTGTCAATCTCCCTCGGACTGGGTCTCCATGCAAGATCTCACCTCGTGGGGTCTCAATGATCCTAAGAAAGGTGAGAAATCAGCCCAGAACTACACGGGAGGAGCTGGTCAATGACCTGAAAAGAGCTGGGACCACCGCTTCCAAGGTTACTGTTGGTAATACACTAAGACATCATGGTTTGAAATCATGCATGGCACGGAAGGTTCCCCTGCTTAAACCAGCACATGTCCAGGCCCGACTTAAGTTTGCCAGTGACCATTTGGATGATCCAGAGGAGTCATGGGAGAAAGTCATGTGGTCAGATGAGACCAAAATAGAACTTTTGGTCATAATTCCACTAAACGTGTTTGGAGGAAGAAGAATGATGAGTACCATCCCAAGAACACCATCCCTACTGTGAAGCATGGGGGTGGTAGCATCATGCTTTGGGGGTGTTTTTCTGCACATGGGACAGGGCGACTGCACTGTATTAAGGAGAGGATGACCGGGGCCATGTATTGCGAGATTTTGGGGAACAACCTCCTTCCCTCAGTTAGAGCATTGAAGATGGGTCGAGGCTGGGTCTTCCAACATGACAATGACCAAGCACACAGCCAGGATAACCAAGGAGTGGCTCTGTAAGAAGCCTATCAAGGTTCTGGCGTGGCCTAGCCAGTCTCCAGACCTAAACCCAATAGAGAATCTTTGTAGGGAGCTCAAAGCCAGAAACCTGACTGATCTAGAGAAGATCTGTGTGGAGGAGTGGGCCAAAATCCCTCCTGCAGTGTGTGCAAACCTGGTGAAAAACTACAGGAAACGTTTGACCTCTGTAATTGCAAACAAAGGCTACTGTACCAAATATTAACATTGATTTTCTCAGGTGTTCAAATACTTATTTGCAGCTGTATCATACAAATAAATAGTTAAAAAATCATACATTGTGATTTCTGGATTTATTTTTTTAGATTATGTCTCTCACAGTGGACATGCACCTACGATGACAATTTCAAACCCCTCCATGATTTCTAAGTGGGAGAACTTGCAAAATAGCAGGGTGTTCAAATACTTATTTTCCTCACTGTATATATATATATATATATATATATATATGCAAAAAATTATTTGCATAATAAAATAAATTATTGAACATTACAGTTCCCCCGATCTGAACTAAGTTACAGATGTTCTCTGACATAAACAGCTCTCAAAATAAAGTGCTCTGTGACTGGAGAGAGTTAGAAATAATTAACTGAAAATGAGTTGCTGTATATAACAAAACGGATGATATTTCCCACTGTTTATAAATGGTAATTTCCCTAAAATGTGTTATCTTTCACATCAGATTCTTACATTGTTTCATTTAATTCGGTTAGAATAATGAGACTGTGGAGTTGTTGTCATTCAAATGAAATCAGTATCAACAAACTCCATCTTTCTACTGCAGGAAACGGAAGCTGCATCTGAAGTGGCATTAGATGTATTTACACAGACTGTTTGATGAAGCTGAGGTGCCATAAGTGCATTTACACCGCAGAATTTCAAATGCAAAAATATTATGTAAAAAGATTAATGTTTAAAACATTTTTTGAATATACAAAGAAATTTGGAAAAATACAGTGATACTTTTAAATATGAAACCATACCACCAGTAGGAGGCAGCAAATGACTCTTTTAATGAGTGAGTCATTTAGTCATTCGTTCAACCGATTCCTTCAAATGGCTCATTCATTCAGAATCGAGGCAAATGACTTTTCTTTATGAATGGGTTACTGTATCATTGACTCGCTTGATCGTTCAAAAACATGGATTCATTCAGTAACAAAACAGGCTGTGGTGTTGCTTGGAGACAGGGGCCAGTTGTATAAACCTAGCCTCTATGTTAAAAGTATGAGTTTGAGCAACTAGCAGTTAGCCAAAGGGCAGCCAGTCTTATTTTTGGATTCTACTTGGATTAATCTATGCTTTTATGTTACTGAATTAAAAAAAATATGACCAGTCTTGAAGAAAAAAATTTGAAGACTAACTTATAAGACTAGTCTAAATCCTTTATGCAACCATCCCCAGTTCTGCTGTGGCTTTGATTAGAACGATTTTCTTCAGCAAAATTGAGCAAAAAGAATCCATATTGTGCCTAAAATGTAAGTCACTTAATTTTTAACTTTGTTTATTGAACTGCTATTGTATAAAACCAGTGTTACATTGCAGTTGTGTAGATATTTGGGGTGGGAACATCTTGGTCGTATAATGTTGCTTGCCTAAATCTTATCTTATAAATGTTTTTTTGTATACATCTAAAACTTTTTTGTGTTGCGCTCATTTGTTTTGATTTCTGCACAAATCTTTCTCTCTCTCACTCTCACTCAGGATGCACAAGCCTCATTTGGCTTTACATTATCAGTCACTGTTTATGCTGAATGCATAAATTCAGAATCATTCTCACGTGAAAATGTTTTGGTGGCCAAGTTTCAGTGCTTCACTAGTTATTTTTGTTATTGAGGTTTTAATCAGGCTTCTTATCTGGTCGGGCAAATAAAATTCTCTATAACTTGCCCCTTTAAAAAATCTACTGTCCTGTGGTTCCCCCACAGTTTACTTTGGCCCTACACGTATTACAAATTGTGAACTTTGTGTCTTCTTCACTCACAGTGGAGAAGTGACATGTTTACATGCAGATGTAAGAGTAAGTGTGACGTAAAAATGGACCAGCTCAAATCGGCAGACTGACCGCAGACTCACTGGTCTAGGCCAATCATGTGGAAAATCGGGTGATTCCGGTCCCCGCCTGGTCGATCGGTGCATCTCTTGTATAATAATAAGAAATTATCCTTGAGCTACAAATGAGCATATTAGAATGAGGATCATGTGGCACTGAAGGCTGAAGTAATAGCTGCTGAAAATTCACAAGAATAAATTGCATTTGAAAATATATTAAAATAGAAAAAGCATTATTTAAAATGGTAATAATACTGTTTTTGCTTTTTTGATCAAATAAATGCTGCCTTGGTAAGCATGAGAGACTTTTTGAACAGTAATGTACAGTTCCTGCATGCAGTTAAATTCATTTTATTTATTTTTTTAATGGATCTCTTACAGTGATACCTATCCTAAATCCCGTATGCCTCGAGCCCTGAGCTACCCTGATAACCATCAAGAGTTCCCTGGTAAGCTGTTGCTGATCCTTCTGCTTTGATGTCACATAAATACTAACGTTAGATTACATTTCTAAGTCTATCTTGATTGTTTCTGCTCTGTTTCACAGAGTACGATATACCAGTGTTTGAAAAAACAGGGAAAGGAGGAACCTATCCTAGGCGATATCCCATCTCATTTGGTCTGCACGACTACAGCGATGGTGAGATTATGTTGGACCTTGGCCATAAACAGAAGCTTTGGTCATTTTTCCAAAAAGCAAAATCAAGCTAGCATGCGCTGTTCCTAAATTGGATCATCTTTCTCCACTCAGGGCGAAAGACCTTTCCCAGAGCGCGGCGGACTCAGGCTCATGGTTTTCGTTCTCCAGTGAGTTTCAGTCCAACAGAGCAGCAGAGCCCCAGCACTAGCAGTGGAAGCAGCATCTTTACTCCTGAGCTAGAGGAACCGGGGCGCAGACGCCGTGGCAGCGACATAGAGCCAAGTTCTAACCCCACTCTCTCAGTCATGGACATCAGCCCTCCAAGCCGCTGTGAGTGCATTTAGAGTTTAGAGGAGAACATCTTTTGTTTCTACCAGTTTCCTTTGTACTAACAATGTTCTCATTGTGGCTGGTCTAATGTTAACTTGGTGTCGACATGCAGATGAATCTTATTATAGTTCTGATTTGTCAGATGTGACACTACTAATTATAGCTTGAGTTTGAGGTGTGCATTTGTAATTTGCTCAGCTGCAAATTTATGTTGCTTTCCAATAACCAAATATTTCAAGGGTATTTTATATACATTCCCTTTCAAAATACATTTATTCAGTAAGGATGTGTTCAATGGAGCAAAAGTAACAGTAAAGACATTTATAGTGTTACAAAAATTCTTTTGTTTTAAGCTTTCTAATCGATTCAAAAATTAAGCAGCATAACATTTTTAACTGGTATAATAAGAAATGTTAATTGAGCTCCAAATCAGCATATTAGACTGATTTCTGAAGAGTCAAGTGAGATCGAAGAATATTTTATATCTTAGTCTAGTTTTCTTCATTTAATCATAGTACTATCCTACAAAATTTCTTAACCTTTTAGAAATTGCTCTTTATGAGTGCATTATCTATAAAACAATTTTTATAGTCTTTAATAAATTATAAATCCACTAAAACATGATGGACTAGAGAAATCATTGAAATAAATTGGTCAAAAAGCAGAGGGGAAACTCTGTATAGCGTGTTGTCCTCTGTGTAATCGTCTCTTTCCTTTGTTTATAGCCCCTCGTGCTCCCACAAACTGGCGTCTAGGGAAGCTTTTGGGGCAAGGAGCATTCGGGCGAGTGTTTCTTTGCTATGACGCAGACACCGGCAGAGAACTGGCTGTTAAACAGGTGCAGTTTGACCCAGATAGCCCAGAAACCAGCAAGGTGAACATTGTTTTTCAGGCTTTGTACAGCGAAAAAAGGTGTTTAGTAGTGAACCTTTGCACTTACTGTGGTTTGTATGTGTGTTCAGGAGGTGAGTGCTCTGGAGTGTGAGATTCAGCTGCTGAAAAATCTATTCCATGAGCGCATTGTTCAATACTATGGCTGCTTGCGAGACACGCATGAAAGAACTCTTTCCATTTTTATGGAGTACATGCCTGGGGTAAGTATGCGCTAATTCGCGCATTGATGTTAAGCTTACCAACAGTAAATATACAAAACACACTAACAGCTCTTAGTCCTTTTCAAATCGGACATGACTAAAAGGGTAACGTCCGGTTCAGTAAGTGAGACATTAATTCAGAAACTGCCCTAATGGATTCACTTACTGTTCATTTACTGAATATTTATCCCTGTAAATGACTTCCAGTAAGGACTGTGTAGATACGGTGTCTTTCTTTTGACATTTTGATTTTATGTTCTACAGGGCTCCATTAAAGACCAGCTGAAGTCTTACGGTGCTCTGACGGAGAACGTCACACGTAAATATACACGGCAGATACTAGAAGGCGTGTGCTACCTGCACAGTAACATGATTGTCCATAGAGATATTAAAGGTGAACCAACTGCATGCGATGTTGTCAGTTGTGATGAACTGAATGTTTATGTTTTTTAATATTTTTTTATACACATATAGATGCAATACATATAGCACTCAAACTTCTTTTGTAATTGTCATTTGAATGTCTAAATCTTCTAATGCTTCTGCATGTACATTAGCAAAATATTCACACTTCTTTTAAAAATGAACATTAGCATTGGAGTTCACTGTTTGTCTTTGAATGAAACCGAGTCAGTACTATTGTCGTTACGTTTTATGCTTTAACATAGAACTGTTACTTTAGACATTTTTGTTTAATTTATAATCTCACTTATTCCTTCCCTCCATGATCAACTTTTTTCCCTTGTTCTTTCATTCATACAGGTGCCAATATCCTTCGGGACTCTGCAGGTAACGTGAAGCTTGGTGACTTTGGAGCGAGTCGGCGGCTCCAAACCATCTGCTTGTCCGGGACGGGCATCAAGTCAGTGACAGGTACACCTTACTGGATGAGCCCTGAGGTCATCAGCGGAGAGGGGTATGGCAGGAAAGCTGATATCTGGTAAGCCCTTAAAATCTGCATGAAATGAAAATTCACTTCCATCTTTTTTTTAAATACATGATTGCGAATGTTTTTAATTAAAATGTTATAAGTTGATGGCAAAATGACAGACTTCTCTCTGGTGACTTTTAATGACAAACATTTAATCTACTTAAATCCATCCCTTTCTTACAATAGACTGCATATTTATGTTCATATCTGTCTGTATTCAATCAACAACCAATGGGTAGAACCAAGTAACCCCGCTGTACATTTTTTACCGTTTCAATATTCTGTTTAACTTGAATGTACATCACAACATGGAAGAAAAAAGGCTACCTCCATTTCATTGTGACTTTAAATCTTTTAAGCTGAAATTGTGATGCTTGCGGGGCTCTACAATAAGGACCTCTGGTGGCCCTGGGTCAGTGTAATAGACTGTCCAGTTTCTAGCATGTTGTATGAACACTATGAGAAAAGATTGTGTATATGTTTTTGTGCGTCTCACTTCAACTATGATAATAATTCCTCCCTGAATCCAGGAGCATCGGCTGCACTGTGGTGGAGATGTTAACTCAGCGGCCGCCCTGGGCGGAGTACGAAGCAATGGCAGCCATTTTTAAAATCGCCACACAGCCCACCAACCCCACTCTGCCGCCTCACGTGTCGGACCACTGCCGTGATTTCCTTAAACGGATTTTTGTGGAGACTAAACAGCGTCCAGCTGCTGATGACCTATTACGGCACACTTTCGTCCACTAGCCACTACCCCTTCCATCTCTGACCAATCAGAGACTACCAAAAGTGTCTGTAGGACCATCCCCTTTTCAGACTCTTCCCAGCAGGCCTACGAGCCCCTACTCGGACCAGAGCGCATAGCGAAGAGGGCAGTGGCCTAATCTCACACCTCTGCTGGAGCAGGACGGTGATTTGGAGCAGCTTGATTCAGTACGAAAACATTGCACCTTAATTTCACTCAGGGGTAAGTACCCCTAAAGACTAAACGGATATCGGTACCCCCCAAAAACTTGAGGATGTTGTCTTTTAAAGGCTTTCTTTTATTCATTTTAATGTTTTGATATCCCCCATGATTGTGGAGAGCCTTTGCTCTGGGGAGTCCGGTTGGGTTCTGGATGCACTGGGTTAATGCAGGAAGATCTTGGAATGTCAACCCCAGAACAAGGCAGGTACACCAATACGCTGCTAAAGGGTAAAAGGAAAAAATGAAACGGAACAGAATAGATGACAGGATGCATGGGACTCTCCAGCCCGGCTGTCATGGCTTCTAAAAGTTCTCATTTTCTTGCACAGTCCTCCTAGAACATACACACACACACACACACACACATGCACGCACACACATATATACATGAACTCTGATGGAAGATCTTACTGTAGAATATTTACTCACTATGCTGTACAAACGTTTGCGTTTGCTGAACTCTCTCTCACCTTCTGATCGCAACCACATACCAGAGTATATTTGCTTTTTCTAGCTCTAGAATTCATCAGGATCTTGTACCCGTTTCTGCTTTGTTTC
Source organism: Onychostoma macrolepis (assembly GCF_012432095.1). Lineage (NCBI taxonomy): Eukaryota > Metazoa > Chordata > Actinopteri > Cypriniformes > Cyprinidae > Onychostoma > Onychostoma macrolepis. The sequence goes on along the minus strand of NC_081160.1, from coordinate 7,368,772 downwards.
TGTTTTTACTGTGTGCCTTTTTACAAAGTCTCCTTCCTCTTTTTTTTGTATTCTGCTCTGTCTTAAGTGTCCGATCATTTTTCTAGAATTTTATAGGTTTAATGCACAGCCTCTCACAAGTCTTTCTGACTTTGTCTGTACAGGAATTATTTAGGACAGTTCGGCTCTTCACACTGTTTCTAGATCAGCATAAACAGCCTCTGCCTTTTTTCCCCCTTTGGTCCCTCTGCTGGCAAACTGATCTCGGGTCAGGTTCACCTGTGCATTCTCTTAACACAGTGCCGTACACTTCAATCTGATCAGGTAGGCAGGTTGAATACACACTCACTCACCAAAGCGTAAAAAAAACAAAAAAAACCCGGACCACACAGGCAGGGTTTAGTGCCTGGACATTTTACCGTAAGAATCGCTCTGATTCCAGTATAAATCTCAAGAACATAGAAAGCTAAGATGCTTACACACTGAGTCCGAAATTTTCGTATGCGTTTTTTTTAGTATTCGTCATCCTTTTCCATCAAAATGCTTGCCATGAATGCAAAAATGCAGAAAATCGAAGCTGATCTGAATTTTTTTTATTTTTATGACAGACAAATGTTTCGGAAGGCGGTGTGTAAACATGATTGACACAATGTGAGGTCATATTTATTTTTTAACGTGTGAAAATTTCGGACTCAGTGTGCAAAGACCTTTAGAGTTGAATAGAGAAATGGATTGCTCTCAATATGAAAGTTGACACTGTAAGTGCACTTCTAGTGAAGACTACACAACCTGGATCCGTTCTGCTGATATTTTCAATACCAGATGTCTGATGTTCCAATTCATCAGAAGTCTTCTTCACTATAATGTATTTCCGTAGGTTTCAGAATATGCAGAATTTCACAAATCCTAACAATACTCAGCACTTGACAGTACTAACGGTTTGCCTATAAATTAACCTCGCTATCCCACAATGCCTTGGGACAGGATGTTTCACCCGTTCACACTCTTTGTCAAGCACTTGGTTACACACTTTCTGCTAGTGAACGCTTTTGAATATTTTAGTGAGTGGTCACGTTGCTGTTCAAGACTCATTCAGAGATCTCTCCTCCACGTAGTGCTATAATGCCTGCCTTCAGGTGTAGGTGATAACATACCTTTTGCGGTTACCCTCGTTCCTTCCTTAATCCATTAGGTTTGTTTTCTTCATTCCTTGTCACAATCTGCCGTTCTTAATTAGAAAGCTATTTATTCTTCCCCTCTCATAATTATGAGAGTATGGTATTAATGAGTTGGCATATGCTTATGGTAATTTAATAATCGTAGAATGGAAACAATTCAAATTTAAGCAGCGATTTCATATTGCTTACTTATAGTGACCTGAGAATAAGAATAAGCTTCATACTCGTGGTCCGTTCACACAGGACACGTTCTTGTGTTCTCTCTCTGTGAATTGGTGAATTTTTTTTTTTTTTCTTCTTTTTGCACATGTGGGTCAGTGACAGAATGCCATAATCATATTTTATTTAAAAAAAAAAAAGCAGCATAATTTCAAATATGTCAGGGTAATAACTGTCCTGATATCATAATAAAAAATACTTAAAATTTATTATTTTTTTAAATTTTTTTTTTAAGTAATTTGACTGAAGATGAAGATAAAAACAGTTATTTTTAATTATTTATTAGTCTTATTTTATTTAAAAACTTTACCAAAATTGCTTTTTAATTTTTGAACTGTTGTTTGCTAAATCAAATTCTGACTAAAACTATCAAACTGATAGTCGCAAGAAAAACTTAAATCAAGAAATTATACTCTCATACAGGGCCCCTGCAAACCCTCATTTCTTAAAATATTAGAAAATGACATTTTATGATAAATGAAATTTATGATATTTTTATGACTGGTTAGTTTAGGTTGTAAAATGTCACGCAGTGTTAGTATCCCCCCAAAAAATTACTATATTTAATTTAATTAATAAAAATTTTTTTTTTACTTAAAGTAATTATTTTTTTTAAACAACGATTAAAATGTACACTCAATTGTATTCAAGTAATGTTATTGGTTACACCATTTTTAAAGTCATTAAACACTAACTCATATGAAACCAACTTGAGAACAAAATATACTTTAAGAATCACGAATGCTATTATATATCATTGACCCATGTGTCCGCTGCTCATTGTTAATTTTAAAACAATGAACAAATGAACACATCTATAAACATTGTTTTAGAATGTGATCGGTCTAGCTGTTTCAGTGTAAGAACTCGTCCTGTGTGAACGCTGTAACTAGCAAAGTAAACTACCCTGGGCCGATAGATTGTGATAACATGAGAGAAACTAGCTTTTTGCTGTCAGTTAGAGTAACTATAGCAATGAGACTGCATGTGGTACTCGTTTTTCAGATGGTACAATTACACTCCAAGCAAACGTTTACGGTTTTCTGTTGGTGACTTAGAAAGTCTACCTCCATTGTGTAGAGTTACTTAGGAATGATTTCATGCGGCTGTTCCGGATCATGATATCTGGGAGTGAAGGACATGGAAGACCCGCTCACACAATAGACCTACTGTATTAGCAGTTCTCAATCCGAGGCCCCCTTCAGTCATTTAAACATGGGCAGGCCCACTTTGTTTGCTCTTGTCCCTTGCAGCTGTTTTTTTAACGTCTTTCTTGTATAATGTCATGTGATTTGGGCCCGCCGTTGCTAACCCTGGGTTGCTCTGGCAGTATTTGAAGGAATTTCTCCGCACCCAGTATAATGAGCAAAATTTCTGGTCTGTAGAGTTTTAAAGTGCCAGTTCATAGAACTAAAGCCACATTTATTTTCATTTAAGCATTACTCGTTAGGATGGTGTACAGACATACTACATGAAAAGTAGGCAGTGTATGTTTGTAATGTATGTACTGTTCAGATTTTCTTTTTGATGCTGAAATGTTTGCACATTTTGAGACCATGATTTTTACACTGATTTTAATACTTTTGCCAGTGTTCGTCAGTCATTGTGTGTGTGTGTGTGTGTGTGTTTGCAAGCGATATGTGATATTGCGTGAGTCTGAATGCTTGTTTTCTGTTATGAAATACGAGAAAAAACAGTTGCCCTGGTTACTAGCCATGTTGGTTAGGTCGGTCACATGGTCACTCACTGATCTAAAGTCTGCTCTCGTCTGTGGTTAATTCATTGCCACTGTTGTGCTGCAACTCGTTCCTCAAACACGCTTGCAGAATTAACAGACGAATGGTGGCTGGTTTTTGTAAATTCAGTTTGAAAATGAGAGCCGAACGTCTAAATGCTGACTGGTGCCAAAGAAACTGACTCGGACCAACATGACTGGTATCCTGGCCGGAGTTTGTTGTAAAGCAAATTGAGAATCTTCCTACTGGAATGTAATGTCAGATTTTTTTCACCACTGGGTGGCATCATTCAACTATTTGCCTGTAAATAAATTGTTGGATTTTTTTTCTTCGAAATATCTCTCCAGTTTAAGAAAAGAGTTCCATAGCTGCATAATGCATTGTTTATTTATGAAAGTAATTACAGGAAGTTTTCCATGAACTCGAACAGGCTGGATTCGTCAGTGAAACACGCCACTGCTGCCACTCCAGGGTCATGAATGCACTTTGTATTTGTTTGTGTGAGTGTTATATCGTCTGAGTGTGTTTGACTGTCTGTGTTTCAAAGAGACTTCTTTTCTGTGTGCCGGTTGAGTGAGATTATTGCCAGCGCACTCAATGCCTTGCGCCTTGTACAACTGATGACAGAAAAGAAAGAAGAAAAAAAAAAAAGACAAAAACAAAAGAAGTTTAGAACTCTGAAATGAAATGTACGTTTTTTTTTTTTTTTTAGACAGTACACTTATCTGGTACAGAACTTATATCTGTTGTTTGTCCTCTTTGTCTATTGTATGAGAAAAGCCATGTTTATAATTCAATTTGGTTTGTGACCAATAAGCCTGTTTATATCAAATCTGTATATCAGTGGTACGCATATTTTTTTTATATATATATTTTTATTTTCTCTGTTTTTTTAACTCAAAATTCTAAGCATGATTGGCATCATAAAGGCCCACCGGGGCTCTGTGGTCTGCTGATGGCAGGACTGATCGGCCTATTTGCAGGTTGACATCTTGAGATTGTCTATGACGGCTGGCACTTTGTAAAGTGTTGCTAATGATGATGAAAATAATAAAAGATATTTATTTCACATTTCATGGTGCTATACTCATTGCTTGAAATATAGTGCATCTTAGAGTCATGTATTTTTCTGTATTAATATTTTTACAGTTGGAAATTGCTCTGTGAGTGCAATAGCTGTGAAATTATCTTTCAAATAGCTTATCTCCTTATTTTTAATTCTAATATATATATATATATATATATATTTACCTTGTAGCCATATAGCATGCAAAAGTTTGTGGTCTGAGTTATTTTTATGTTTATGAAAGAAATCCCTTATACCCAACCAGGTGGCATTTATTTGAACAATATTGTAAAATATAATTGCAATTTAAAATAACTATTTTCTCTACTATTATTATTACCCAGTCTTCAGTGTCATATGATCCTCCAGAAATCATGCTAAAGTTAAATTTGGTGCTCAATTAAGTTTTTATTATTTTATTTTTTTTAATTGTTTTGAGTGTTGAAAATTACGGAGCCCCGCACGTCATGCAAGAAACAAATAATAAATTGTGCGCACGATTTAGCCTACTATTTTTTTTATTTATTATTTTTTATGTCATGTGCGGGGCTCCGTAGAAAACAGTTGTGCTGCTTAATATTTTTGTGGTGCTACACGCTTTTCAAGATTTTTTGATGAATGGAAAGTTCAAAAGATAGCATTTGTTTGGAATACAAAAGTATGCATTTCTTTAATGCATCTTTGCAGAATAAAAGTATTAATTCCTTTTTTTTTTTTTTTTTTAAAACAAAAAAAACTTACTGACCCCAAACTTCAGAACGGTAGAGTTTTGTTTTAGCGGTAAGAAAAAAAAACCCTAGTATATACCTTATACAGGTGACTAAACAGTAACGCCTCGTGTTTTTCCAAGTGTGACAGTTACATTGTGTCAAACGCTGGGTGTGTGCGGTGCGCACCGTTCCGGGCTGTGTCTCAAAACCCAGTGAACCCTTTACCTAGATAGCTTTGTTGAGCATCATTGGTGTTTTGGTTTGAAACGTGGCAATGTTGTCTATGTAGGCAGTTCACTAGGTTTTGAGACACTGTGAATCCCGCCCAGGGTTTGACGCAAAACATTTTAGTATGCTATCGTCTAGTTTCAGATGCCCAGTTCGACAGACGCCAGTCATCATGTTGTCTTCTCTTGTAAAAGCTGATCGTCTCGCAGCTCATGTTGGCAAAAAATATGCGCCATTTTATGAATTCGTAGCGCGAACCCTGAAGTCTCAAGCAGGCAATGTAGATTTGCACAGCGCAACATCGATCACTGGTAACTACAAAACCATAGCTGATCTACCGGGACCCAGTCTGGCCACAACTGCGTACTGGCTCTTCGTTAAAGGATACGCGGATAAAAGTCATGCAATGCAGGTAAGACACATTTTGTATTTTTATTTTCACTTTTTTTGTTCACTCAAACTGCTGCGTAACATGAATAATGTTTCTTTGGGAGTTTTTAATTTTTTTTTTAAAGATGCACACAATCATTAATACATCAAATATTAATGTCCATTTAAATATAAATATCTGTATATGAAACTATATAAAGCAAAGTGTTGAGACATTGCTAACTACTCGTGCAGGAACTGATCTGTTAGGAAATCCTGCCTGATGCTGATATCTCTGGAATGTGAAATCAGTATGGAAAGCCCTTTTAGTATGCATTCCTTAAATCTAACTAATATCTAAATGTAGGCCTATGTTAGTAATTGAAATGTGACTAATATCTTTTCCAGTTTCACTACAGTAGCTATTTGTAATTATTATTTTTCATTATTCCAACAGTCCTCCCGAATACTTATCATTTTATGGTCTTCTGTGGTTCAGATATCAGCAATTAATTTCCGACAAATGTGCATTCAAGGTGTTTCTGTAAATTTTTCTAGCTTTGCTAATTGCGAGTGAAATTGTATTATTATTTGCTTTACTAAACAGTGTTCTTTAAACTTTCTTAATTAGTATGATTGAGTTATTTTGATGTGCTAAGAGATCAACAGGAAATGTTTGTGTGCAGACAAGTGTGAAACACCTGAAAAAAGGAGTGTTATTTTTAGAGACCCTACATCCTTCTAGCTTCTAAGAAGATGATTTGCATTAAAACACCTCTAGGGGACATTTGAGATTGAAGCATCCTGGTTTGATTGGGAGTATAAATACTGAGTCAAAGTGTTCCTCCTTTTGTCGCGCTCTGCAGCCGACTTGAATGAGTGTTATCACTGTAGACATTTTCTTGCTATAAATCTTCAAAAGACTTTTGTCTTACCTTCATTGAAATGGAAAATTGCCACAACACTAGTACACAATTATTAGCTATTAAAATTTATTAGCTTAGTTAATCACATCTATTCCAATAGTTACTAGTATTTATTGAGGCTGTAATAGATAGTTAAATATTAATTTACCTTTTTTTAGCATTAGCATCTATCCAAATTGTTATTTATGGCATGTCTCACTACTAGTTACAGTTGATTTTTTTTATATAAAATAACTTTATATATTTATAACGTCTAGTCAGGGTGGCTACTATACCATTTTATTAAAAAACCTTTATTTTTTTCAAAAGCTATAAATTGTATAAAAACAATATTGTCTAATAAATTCCTACTAATTTGTTGTTTTAATCCTAAAAAAGCAGGTGTATACTAATGACTATAGTTACTGGCGGGTTTAAAGTCATAAGCAAAAGTATTTATATTTTCTAGACTATAGTAATATGTGCTATAGTGGCTAGTAGCAAGTACTAGCATCTCTGGATTACTACAAAAAATTATAGTAAAATCGAAATTGGTATAGTTTTCGGGAATAAAGGTTAACACAGCTTGCCATACTTATGGAGATTTATAGGGCAGATGTCTGAGCACATTTAGTAAGGGGTGAGGTGTTGTCCAATGACCTGTGTTCCAAAGGTTGTAGGCATTGAGATGACAGAATCTGAATCACTACTGTGTCAAAGAACAGTTGCTGTAAAACAAGGGTGCCCAATCCTGCTCCTGGCAATCGACTGTCCTGCAAAGTTCAGTTCCGACTCTAATCAAACACACCTGAAGCAACTAATTAAGGTCTTCAGGATCGCTTGAAAATTAAAGGCAGGTGTGTTTGATTAGAATTGGAGCTGAACTTTGCAGGACAGTAAGGATTGTGCACCCCTGCTGTAAAATATTATTTATGGAATGTTGCTATTGATGAAATGACCCTACTGCCAGATAAAAATCACACTTATCTCTGTGTGTCAGCCCCTGTAAACAGCAAAAGGACGTTAAATGCGGCCCACACAATTTAGCCAATCAGAAAATTTGGAGGCTGTTCTGTCATAACATCGCTTTTGTTTGTTTGAGGGACTTGACATGTCAAGCTCTGGTTTAACTAATGGTGCAATTTCAGGGCAGTTTGCTCAACTTTATGTCCAACCAGTGGAAGACAGGGGAGTGTTTGTGCTGCTAATGACGTATAAATCAGCTTGAAAGGGATAGTTCATCCAGTAATTACAACTCTGTCATCATTTACTCACCCTTATGTCGTTCCAAACATGTGGTTAATCTTCAAAACACAAATTGAGATCGATTTAATGAAACCCGAGAGGTTTCTGTCCCTCCATGGAATGTCCAGATAATTAAAACTTACAAAATCCAAAAAGTTTTGTAAAATAAGTCCATGTGAATCAAGCATTTTAATCCCAGTCTTGTGAAGAGATGCAATTGTTGTACAGATTTAATTTAGATTTGTCTTTTCATTTCAACCATGATCTACACAAGCACAGAGAACATCACATATTGTAAACATGGAAGCTTTATGTGTGTGTTCTAAACTAAACTGCACAATTCATATGGATTCCTTTTACAACAACTTTGATCTTTTTGGGTCTCCTAAGTTCTGGTTTGTAATAAACAAATCCATCATTAAGACATTTTAAACTTCAAACCATTGCTTTCAGCTAAAATACAAGTCCTCTATCCATAATATTGCCTTCATTGAAGAAACAAGCTCATCTACATCTTGGATGGCCTTAGGGTGAGTACATTTTCATTTTTTGGGTGAACTATTCCTTTAAGTCTCCTTTGGAGTTTGCTGAGGGCCCTGGCCCCCTAGTTTAGAATCACTGTGTTAAACAAAAATGGGAGATGGTATTTAAACATTTTACAAAACAACACAACTCGTATTTAACCTTAGGTTACTCCAGGGAGGAGAGTCAATTTATTATCTGTATTGCAAGTAGCTAAATGGCCTATTGTGTATGATAAATAATTGGCAATACACACACACACACGCAATGTTTTTTTCCCCCCATGTCTATTGTGCAGGTGGAGCATAAGCGCCTATATGGTCCGATCTGGCGGTCACGCTTTGGGCCGTTTGATGTGGTAAATGTGGCGACGGCTGAACTGGTTGCACAGGTGATCCGACAGGAGGGCCGGTACCCAGTGCGGACTGATCTGCCTCACTGGAAAGAATACAGAGACATGAGAGGACAGGCGTATGGAATTCATGTAGAGTAAGCACCTATTGTCTGCTGTGCCAAACCTGTATGACTTTATTTTTTCTGGAGCTCTCAATCTTCAAGAGGATGCAAAGGCACCATAAAATTATGATGAAATCAGCCTTTATGACTCTTAACACCACATCGTCCAAGCAAAACAATAGCTCTGTGTGCCAAACAGTACTGAATGTAAGATTATTCCATGATAATCTTTATCTCTGTGAGGCTGAGTTTAACTCCATTACCAGATCAATTCTATTCTATACAAATCATCCAGAGCACTATTGTGAATTGTATCAAATGATTCATTGAAAAGATATGAAACTGTTTCGGTCATGACTCCCATGAAAGGTGGACCTCAAGATTAACAGCATTTTGGTTTAAGTGATTGATTGTCATTTTGGCATCTGTGAGTTTGACAGCCCCAGTCCTTTACTTAACATACTTACTGATATGCTATTGAAATGTTTAGCCAGAAATTCCTTCAAAATTACACCTTTGATGTTCCATGAATGAAAAAAGGTCATATGGGTTTGGGATGACATTTATAATAAATAAGGAGTTCAGATGCAAAAGCCACTACGTGCTTATTAAAGAATTTAATTATATATATATATATATATATATATATATATATATATATATATATATATATATATATATATATATATATATATTTTTTTTTTTTTTTTTTATTTATTTATATATTTATTTATTTTAAATAAATGCTCTTCTTTTGGACCTTCTTTTGAGCAAAGAATACTAAAAGAAGGCATCATGGTTTCCACAAAAAAAAGAAAAATGAAGTAGCACAACTGTTTTCAATATTGATAACAATAAGAAATGTTTCTTAAACACAAAATCACAATGGCTGATAAAATTCAACTTTGCCATAAAATCATATTTTAAAATACATTAAAATAGAAAATAGTTCTTTTAAATTGTAATAATATTTTATATTATACCTTTTATTTTATTTTTTCACTCTGTTGTTGATCAAATAAATACAGCCTTGGTGAGAGCAAGATACTTCATTTAAAAACGGACCCCAAACTTTGAGATGGTAATGTACCTCTTTAATGCCGATATTTGATAAAATCACCGATTTATACTCCTTTTTTCTGCATTTTTCAGCACAGGCCCTGAGTGGTATCGCATCCGCAGTGCTCTGAACCCTAAGATGCTTAAACTGAAGGAAGTAGCAGCATATGCACCCATCATTCACGAGGTTGTGTCTGATCTCCTACAGCGTGTTGAACTCCTGCGTCTGCGCAGTCCAGACCAGGTCACCATCAACGACCTCGCCTCTGAGCTCTACAAATTTGGCTTTGAGGGTGTGTATGGATACAGAACGGTAACAGTATCCTGGAGCTCTTTGCTGTAATGTTTGAACAAACAGCACCATACTCTTGTGAAGTCTATTGTTTTTATTTTGACTGTGGTTTTTCTTTCCTGCTGTTCAGGAATATCCTCAATCCTTTTCGAAACACGGTTAGGATGTTTACAGGAGGAAATTCCCACAGACACTCTGCGGTTCATATCTGCTGTTAATGACATGTTGGCGCTGTCAGAGACGGTTCTTTTTTTCCCACGCTGGACTCGTCACATCTTCCCGTTCTGGAAACGGTTTGTCCAGGCGTGGGATGACTTGTATGACGTAGGTATGGTAAAGTTTATTTTCTTTATTAGCGACGCACAATATATCATTACCGTATTGGTTATTAGTGATTTTTTTTATTATTGAATTTATATATACATTATATATCTGTGTGTGTGTTATATAGAAAATTTCAATATATCTTTTTGATTTTATAAATGTCTTTACTGTCACTTTTGATCAATTTGCATCCTTGATTAATTTCTTAAAAAAAAAAAAATCTTAACCCACACTTTTGAATGGTTGTGCATCGGTGGTTGCGAAACAGTAGCATACTGATCCTTTCTTTCTTTGTTTGTTGTACCTTTGTCCAGCCCGTTGTCTGATTGATAAGAAGGTGAAGGAGATACATGATCAGGTTGAGCGAGGAGAGGAGGTGGAGGGCATGTATCTCACCTACCTGCTGTCCAGCAATAAACTCAGCTTAGGAGAGGTGTACATCAGTCTGACTGAACTTCTGCTGGGAGGTGTGGATACGGTGAGAACGTGTTTATTTTCACCTGGAACCAGCTGAAGAGGTGCAGATTAAGCAACGTGATTTGCTGTTAGTCAGAAATTAATCATGTTCCAAAAAAACAATATCCTGCACCACTGGTTCAGTTGTTTTGACAAGTGGGTGTTTTCTAAATGTACCTGCAGAAAACAAGAGGGAAGTTAAATTCCTGAGAAATAGAGGAACGTGAGAGTTTGTTTTTAAATATTGTTGCATCCCATACTGATACTTTCTTTGTGAAAAAGTACACTACAACATACTTTTAAAGAGAGTAATTATTACATAAATAATATACTTGTGCCAACTGAATGTAATGTTTTCAGACAGTTAATTGCATGTTTACTACAATTAAGTGAAAATTTATTATAGTTCAAATATATATTAAATGCAATTTAAACTGTAAGAGTGCTTTCTGAACCACTTAAGTTAGACTTGAGTACATTTTTATATGTAATTTTATAATTATGAATTTTATAAGTCTTTGAAATATAGTTAAAGTGTATTCCCAAAGTTCTGACATGCAATTATTGTAAATTAAAATTTCTATTGAAATTTAATGCATGTAAAATATATTGAAATGTAATACCTTAAGATTATAATCCAGTACTTTACATGCATGTCATCACAAAAGTCTAGTTTTTTAAAGCACGAAACACAAAAGATTATGAAAATGTAATTGTTTAAAATGTACTTTAAAGTAAAACTTAATTTGACATTATTACAAAACATAAGTATCATGACCAAAATTTCTTTCTACTAAAATTCTGATGGCTAAAAACTTAATATCTTCTTCTATACATATACATTATTTGTTCGCTTTTGGCCACTGGAGTCAACTAAAAACATTCAATGCAGTTGTATTGCATTAGAAATTTTATTGTAAAAAGTGGTATCCACAAAGACAAACTTCACTTTCTGACCCGTCCTTGTAGGTACTTTTAATCAATTGTGGTCAAGGTCAGTTCACACAGGGGAAAACCACAGATGTAATCCACCACATTAACTTTAAACGTGTCCCACTATTGTTTCACGGACAGAAAGTGTCAACGATCTTATCCATCCCTAACTGATAATAACCTTTAACATGCTGTACTATGTTCCTAATCTCTATGGAAATGTCTGTCAAGGTCTCTCAGGGTCCGTCAAGGCCGCTGTTTATCAGATTTCCAGAGCTTTCGGCTAAATTATGTCCCACGTTTAGCAACACAGGTGTCGATAACCTGCTAAGCAGCATTCCTTGCTGATGTATTAACCTATTTCTGTGATGTATAGCTGCTGATTTGAGAGAGCCCCGCCCCCTCACCTTCTGGGCATAATTCACTTTGCCAATCAGGTGTCTGTATGATGACATCAGCTGAGATCTGTAAATGCATTATGTGATAAGACTATTTTCTTTGTCCTTGAAAGACGTCTAACACATTATCATGGACCTTGTACCACCTTGCACGTGATGCAGAAGTACAGAGCCGCCTCTATAATGAGATTGCATCTGTATGTCCGAATAAAGAGCTGCCGACCGCAGAACACCTAACAAGGATGCCCTACATGAAGGCTGTCATCAAAGAAACTCTCAGGTGAGGGAAATCCGTCCTAGTCCACCCCCAAACACTTTGAAAACTGTGCTATTCTGTCTTGAAAGGGGTGAAAGAGGTCATTTGTTTGCTACAATATGCAGGAGTGGCCAAACCTCACTCATTTTATACTGCGAACAATAACCTTTGCTCAGTACTTATTTAAACAAACAACTCACATCATTAATAATGTCCTTTACAGTGAATAAACATGCAGATTTCTTTTAGAGAAACAATGCATTTGTGATGAACTTCTGTTCTGTGTGTTCTTGTTTTAGTTTGTAGCTGAAATTGCAAGTATAGTATTGCCTCTAAAATTGATAAAAATAAAAGATGTTCGATTATAACGTTATGACCCTTTAAAAAGATACTGGCAAAGACTTTAGGATATAGTACAATTTGTGACACAGTTTACATCTTAATCATTAGTTTAAAATATGGATTATAAAAACAATTCACTGCATTAAGAGACTCGTTTCAATATTTAGTAGCTTTGACAGCACTTTAGATAGATTAAAATGTTTTTTTCTCTGGTGCTGTTTTTGTTTACATAATATATGTATGTGTACTGTTTATTTATTATGTATATATAAATACACACACATACAGTATATAGTTTGAAAATATTTACTTGTGTATATACATTTATATTATTATTTTATATTATATATAAATATATTTAATATATAAACAACATATTTTTCTTAAATATATACATGCATGTGTTTGTATTTTATATATACGTAATAAATATACACAGTACACATTCATATATTACGTAAACAAAAACTTTTATTTTGAATTGCGATTAATTGTTTGACAGAACAAATTTTCTCACAATATGCTGCTTTTTAATCGTAGGATGTATCCTGTTGTCCCTGGTAATGGACGCCTGACTGTGGATTCGGAAGTAATTGTGGATAATTATTGGTTCCCTAAGAAGGTAACCACACAGACACTCGCACAGCTCATAGAGTTCTATTGAAACGTCTAATACAGTAAATAAACCTGTCTCTGTCTCTTTCTCTCTGCACAGACACAGTTCCATCTCTGTCACTACGCTGTTAGTCACGACGAGAGTAATTTCCCTGAACCGGAGAATTTTGTTCCAGACCGCTGGTTGAGAGACAGCCCGTCTCGCTCTCAGCATCACCCCTACAGTTCTGTCCCATTTGGGGTTGGTGTTCGGGCTTGCGTGGGGAAGAGGGTTGCAGAGCTGGAGATGTACTTTGCCCTAAGTAGAGTAAGTATGGCGCTTTCACATTATCTGCAAGTTCAATTTCACACCCATTAGTCAAAATATTCTGTTAAACAAAGAACAAAACCTGAGAAAAAAAAACAATCCTACTTTTTCCCTGGTTGACAATATTGATTAGTTGTTTTCAATCAATCGTTATTTTGTTCCCTAAATTCCAAAATATTACATCCAAAGTCTGATAAACACTTCCAAAAGTTGATTTTATAACAAAATTCAAACAAAATTTACACACTTTAATATGGTGTGACATCGCTGTAGGTGCCTCAGTTAAAATGGCAAGTGCACATCAGTCCTCTTTAGTACTAGTTATAGCATGAAATAAACATCAGAAGGTGTATTGAAAGTACAGTACAACTCACTGAAATGTATCATGTCTCATGTAATCGCTTAATCAGTGTTTCAACAGCGGTCAATAAAACAGCTTGTAAACAATGAGCCTGAGTTAGCTAAAAAAAATTACTCTAGAGAGGAGCATTTTGCTGAATATTTGCACTATATTACATAATCACTGTCTTATACAGGTGCATCTCAATAAATTAGAATGTCTTGGAAAAGTTCATTTATTTCAGTAATTCAACTCAAATTGTGTAAACTCGTGTATTAAATAAATTCAATGCACACAGACTGAAGTAGTTTAAGTCTTTGGTTCTTTTAATTGTGATGATTTTGGCTCATATTTAACAAAAACCCTCAAATCTCAACAAATTAGAATACTTAAGATTTTCATAAGAAAACATTTTTAGTGAATTGTTGGCCTTCTGGAAAGTATGTTCATTTACTGTATATGTACTCAATACTTGGTAGGGGCTCCTTTTGCTTTAATTACTGCCTCAATTCGGCGTGGCATGGGGGTGATCAGTTTGTGGCACTGCTGAGGTGGTATGGAAGCCCAGGTTTCTTTGACAGTGGCCTTCAGCTCATCTGCATTTTTTGGTCTCTTGTTTCTCATTTTCCTCTTGACAATACCCCTTAGATTCTCTGTGGGGTTCAGGTCTGGTGAGTTTGCTGGCCAGTCAAGCACACCAACACCATGGTCATTTAACCAAGTTTTGGTGCTTTTGGCAGTGTGGGCAGGTGCCAAATCCTGCTGGAAAATGAAATCAGCATCTTTAAAAAGCTGGTCAGCAGAAGGAAGCATGAAGTGCTCCAAAATGTCTTGGTAAACGGGTGCAGTGACTTTGGTTTTCAAAAAACACAATGGACCAACACCAGCAGATGACATTGCACCCCAAATCATCACAGACTGTGGAAACTTAACACTGGACTTCAAGCAACTATGAGCTTCTCCACCCTTCCTCCAGACTCTAGGACCTTGGTTTCCAAATGAAATACAAAACTTGCTCTCATCTGAAAAGAGGACTTTGGACCAAGGATATTATAGTTTTGAATTTTTAAATTAGTTTTTATTTTAGTATCGTTTTCAAATTTCCTATAATTTCAGTTTAGTTTTAGTTTTAGTAATTATAGTTTAACAGAGTTAATGGAACACTTCCAGAGTAGACCAAACAAGACATTTAATTTGAGCAAAGTTGAATGTTTGCAGTTTACAGTTAACTATTGTATAAACCTCTTAATAATGACAAAATAATTCTTTACAATTCAACAAAAAACAAAAATATGCAGCTTATATGTATACAATTTATTAATTCATATTCATGTTCATATTCATACATATTAAAGATGTAATCTTGTTTAATATGCCAATAGTTTACAAACAACAAGCTAATCAAGGTTTTCAGAGTTACTAGACAGCATCAGGCAGTTGAGTTTGTATCAGGGTTGGAGCTAAATTCTGCAGGACAATGGCCCTCCAGTGCTGGATTTGAGGAGAAACGCCCTGCGTCTCAATGTGCATACTATGCACCCTAAATAGTATTAAAAATTACTAATATCACACAGAATTTAGCATGGACATTGTGCACATTGGGACGCAGGCTTGTTCTTTGCAATCGTCATTGAAACTCTGTAAACTTTATTTTTGTCCATCTGTGTTTTCAATGCATTATTTTATCGGATTTTTAGCACATACGAGCCACCGGTGCACACTGTATGTCCCGTCTCCCTCTATGAACGTGCACAATAAGAAGAAACAATCTAAAATGCTTTGAAACCTCATACTACTCAAAAATAAATGCGATATGGTGATTTAAATGATGTTTGCACTTTATGATGAGCAACGCAATCAATCCCAGTTCTAAAGCCTCTTTTACACAAAAACACAGCGCGGCTATCGCTTTCTCTCGTTTTGGATGCGTTTTATACAGTCAAGTCGGACGTTACCATAGTAATCGCAAAGCGTGACAAATTCTGTTTGTTAACTCACTCTCATGTTGTTCTCGCACGTCAAGCACGCTTTTAAACGTTTGTGCGCTGTAAGGTATGCATTCTTATTATTATTTCATATTTTATAGTTATTTCACATTTCATAGCCCGCGTCTTGTTTTTAAATGCAAAAACGCATTCTCTGTGAATAGCCGCTTCGGTCCAATGTTCCGGCACAGAATGAGAGCTTATTAAATCTCGAACATGATTATTTATTTTTGATAATTATTTTATTTTCGTTAGTTTTTCAGTTACTGTTGTTAGTTTCGTTTAGTTTTAGTTTTTCATTTATTTAGAAATTGTAATTTTATTTCGGTTTACGAAAATGTTTTTTGACCAATAGTTTTAGTTTTCGTTTACAAAAATAACCTTGCTTTGGACCACTGGGCAAAAGTCCAGTTCTTCTTCTCCTTAGCCCAGGTAAGACACCTCTGATGTTGTCTGTGGATCAGGAGTAGCTTAACAAGAGGAATATGACAACTGTAGCCAAATTCCTTGACACGTCTGTGTGAGGTGGCTCTTGATGCCTTGACCCCAGCCTCAGTCCATTCCTTGAGATGTTCACCCAAATTCTTGAATCGATTTTGCTTGACAATCCTCATAAGGCTGTGGTTCTCTCGGTTGGTTGTGCATCTTCTTCTTCCACACTTTTTCCTTCCACTCAACTTTCTGTTAACATGCTTGGATACAGCACTCTGTGAACAGCCAGCTTCTTTGGCAATGAATGTTTGTGGCTTACCCTCCTTGTGAAGGGTGTCAATGATTGTCTTCTGGACAACTGTCAGATCAGCAGTCTTCCCCATGATTGTGTAGCCTAGTGAACCAAACTGAGAGACCATTTTGAAGGCTCAGGAAACCTTTGCAGGTGTTTTGAGTTGATTAGCTGATTGGCATGTCACCATATTCTAATTTGTTGAGATGGTGAATTGGTGGGTTTTTGTTAACTGTGATCCAAAATCATCACAATTAAAAGAACCAAAGATTTAAACTACTTCAGTCTGTGTGCATTGAAATTATTTAATACACGAGTTTCACAATTTGAGTTGAATTACTGAAATAAATGAACTTTTCCACAACATTCTAATTTATTGAGATGCACCTGTATATGGTACGATTGAATAAATCTGTCATCAAAACATTTGTAGAACATCCTCCATTTAAATGTTCATGTTTTAAAAATGAATTGGAGTAGAAACGCGTATTTTAAAAGGTTCATATAATAACAACCTTATGTACAGTTTTAATGTTTGTATACAACTCAGTCTGAGTGTTGATTTATTATATCTAAAAAACTGCAATTGAATTTGGAATATGTTGTTCATTGTAACCATTCATTTTATAGAAGCAACTGACAGGGTTCCCCTATATAATTTACAGCATTAGTTGAGATTTTCTTTCAAGTTTGCTTTTAAGAAGAATGTACTGTACCTGGTGAAATTACAAATGAATCTATATCAAATTGGCTCAAAATCAAACCAAAAGCTTGTAAATTGTATTCAATTTCAGTACCCGGGCCTATTGGTTTAGCTTTCATTGTTCTTTGTTAGTCTGCGAAGTATGTACACACCTACGCATTTTTTATTATTTTACATTTTTTAGAATAAAAGTAATTAAAAATATGAAATATCACAAATGACATTATGGGAATTATGTAGTGATGATGAAAGTTGCACTTATCAAATCTAATATTTAGTTTTGTATTCCATCACTATCTGATCAGCCCATTCATTTAAAAATGACAATTTAGATTTGTTAAAGAAATTCCATATATACACAATTTAGATTTGTCTCTAAAACTAGTTTTCTTTAACTTTAAAGAAACCTTTAAATCAAAAAGTTTTTAATAAAAGTTCAGTCTGTTTTCTGAGAAATATATTTAGTCACATGCATCCAAACTTCTCGTTTATCTAATTTGAAGTTGATGTTTAAACTTCAGTTACCTCACTATCGTTATCTCTCTCGTGCTCTCATTAATTTAACCCTTTGCCCTTTTACCCCACAGCTGATGCAACACTATGAGGTCAGAACGGCGGAGGGAGCCCCATCGATTCAGCCCAAAACCAGAACCCTGCTCATTCCCTCCAAACCTATTGACCTTCAGTTTGTCCCTCGGCCTTGAGGCCAGCCAGCTCCAATCAATCTGTTAACCAAAATCAGTACTTTTCATTCAAATCATTTGGCCTGAAATGTCCAAAGGTTTGGCTTAAAACTTTCTGTGAAATCCTGTCTGTGGTAATTTAGGGTAAAAGTTAAAAGTGGGCCAGCTTTAAAAAAAAATCACAACTGAGCTTCAATATTATAAGGTATATTTACAGCTGAGGTGTTCAATTCACCTGGGTTGCGTTATTAAACAAGGATTTGCAAACAGTCTAAAAAATCCAACAGAGAGCTATATGAGCACCGGGTCTCTTGCAAAATCACTATTGCTTTTTTAACAGTGACGGGAAAGCAGGAAGGGGACAAGAAAACAAAGACCTTCTGTTCATGTGTTCTCTGCAGAGATACTATAGACAACAAAACCTGCTGTTTGCTATGGCCATCAAGTGTCTGATCAGTGTTCTTTAAAAAGTTTTCTGACTGTATTATTTTTTTATGATGCTACCTTTGCTGTTTTGAATATATTAATTTAATATTGATGTTATGGCATTTGTTCGAACTGTAATCAAAGGTCATTCTTTGGAAATCTACACTTCCCTTGATATTTGTTCTGAGCCAGGCTGAAAGCAACGAATTAACTAGAAACGGAATGAATTAGAAATGCTAGTTATGTAAATAACCCTGTTTCCAAACCACCCACATGTTGACTTGCATCTGTGAAAAACCTATTGCATTTCAACTAGTTGTTAAGGCCGCTGTTTTTGTATCAATAAAGAGCAATTTCAGTGTTTCAGTTGCAGTGCAATAATATAAGAAGGACATTTACTACAGCTATAATAGTTCAGTGCATGTGACTCTCTGTTGCTCAAGAGTTGGTCAGCTTTGGAAGTGATTTGGACGAGCAGCAAAACTCTTGAGCAACAGAATCAGCCGCCACGTAATATCTATCTGTAGTGCTTGCAAGTTTATGTGTGTAAACTTGTTCTAAATGAAATATGTCTACTGAAGTATACGAGAGTTTGCTCTGACTACTCAAGTTAAGGTACTTTTTACACAGTGATAAAATGAACACGAAGGAAGTAAAAAGGTAAAGCCATTGCTCAGTTAAGGACTGGGAGTTAGCTTACGTGAAGGTGTTGGAGGTATCCTTTTTTTTTTTTTTTCTCCAAAGCTGCTTGTTTTATTATTAATGTGCATAGTAGGCCTATTTTATCCAATATAATCACACAAGTATAGCAATTGATGCATAATGAGAGCATTTTTAAATACAATTTTTTTTATCAAGCTTTTTCTGTCATGCCATACGCTTTTTAAGTATTGAAATAAATGGCTTTCGTTAAAATGGTCTGACTCTCTAAATGTTATCAAAACCAATAAAGCCATCTCTGATTTACATACTCTAGTCTAGTTTTCAGTTGTTGCAAACCGAGAAATCCTGGCCCCTTGTGGTTATTTTGTGTAATACAGATGGATTTAAAGATCAAGTAACAATCCTGCAATCTGTCCAATAATGCTAAAGGTCGAGAAGGGGGGATTTTGTTGTTTTAGGTCAACTTGAAACGTTCACCGGTATAAAATCTCATCAGAGGAGATCCAAACCAGGCTTTGCTGAAATAGATTTTGATATAAAGTAATAACCACAATACCCCAATGGGCGGAGGAGCATGCAGGCACCCCTTTGTTTTCTGTTGAGGTAACGGTAAATATTTCATCCTTTTGTCTTGTATTTAACCCTCTGATACATTAATTATTAACTCTCAGAGCAAAAGAAATCTATTTCTTTTTACTTCAAAGGAATAGGCCTATAATAATCCCCAATATTTTTAATTATGTATTGTGGGAGTTACATAAATTTATATTTGCAAGCCTGAAGTGTTGGTTTAAGCCGTATAGATAACAATCTTCCCTGGTTTGGATCTACCATCACATCTCTGTAGTTGCACTGGCCGATATGGCAGTCATCTTGGTCTTAAACTGACACCTAGTGCTTTGGATGCAGCATCACACACAAAAATTTCAGTTTATAAACCATTGTAGAAATGAATGCATCCTCACTTATCCATTAATTTTATGGCATCGTGCAATGCCAATACTGTTACCATTTTAAAATGTAAATTAAAAATATAAATTATTACATTTAATATAATCAATATCTAGACTACAAGTAACATCCTTTCAAAGTGTACAACGTGCTTTTGGGAACTTGATTTATTAGCTAGCAAATTCATTTGAAATCGTCAAACCTGTTACTGTCAGCAGGATAAGATTATCAGTGTCAATAAAACTACCCCCCCCCCGTAATTTATGTAAATTCAATTACAAACAAGAGCAGCAAGGTGACTGCAGACCCTCGCCTCAGTCTCATCATGTGCAAGAAAATTCAACCAAATTTCAGCATCAAGATCTTGGTCTGGTTTAAGATGATCACAGAAAGACCAAGATCTGATCACCTTACTTGCCTAATAATTGAACCAGATCAGCATATTTTAAGTTCCGTGAGGGGACAAACAGATGGACACAGTAATTACAATACCCTTAAAACATTAGATCTCTTTTATTTTATTTAATGTGCTAAATCAACAATGAACTGACTTTAACTGAAAAATGTTTACTATTGTCCTCCTACATTATCGACACTATTTTCCTGTTTAACATTGTGAAGCTCCTTTGGCATAATCTGTATTGTATAAAGCACTACACAAATAAAGGTAAATGCAAAACAATATGATGCAATTTAAAATGGAAAAAACTTACAGTCCTATGCAAAAAAAAAAAAAAAGGACAGTTTGCTGAAGAATGTGTGTCCTGTCATCCCTGTTACTCTGGTCAGTCCTGTGACTTTGATGTCAATCCTGTTGCTGTCATTAATTTCATAAACATTTTAAAAATGATATTTGATACAGCCTTCCAGGTTTTTCCATTGTAACTTTACAGTATATTTTATTTTGGACAAAGCACTTTTTTAATCTCTCTCTTGTAAAAAATATTTATTTTTCTTAATTGACATGGTCACGCTCCAAAATGAGGATGTTCTTGGATGTAAAAAAAAAAAAAATTTGAAACAATCCCAGTGAAAAGAGTGACTAAAATGCAGCTCATATATGTGAAAACTATCACATAGTTCTAATTAAACTATATTATACAGTAACGCTTGTGTCTGTAACAGGATAGACAGAAATACCAAAATACAAGGTAGAAAAATAGTTGTAAAATAATAAATTACATAGCCTGAGATGGCACAATGCAATTTCTTTTTTTTAAAAGATTTATTTTTGGCCTTTTTGCCTTTTTGTATTGTGATAGGACAGATCAGATGTGAAGTGGGAGAGAGAGAGAGGGGCGGGTTCGGGAAAGGTCCTCGGGTCGGGATTCGAATACAGGACACCCGAAGCTGAACTGGGCTGTAGGTCGGCGTGCTGACACACAATGCAATTTCTTATTTTAATGTGTCTTCATTTCATGGCTATTTAAAAATGGTTCATTAAACTTTTTTTTTTTTTTTTCATGTTATAGTATCTTTTCAAACAAGTAAATTCATGAATCCTAAATCCTAACCTTTAATCCATTTTTCCCAAAAAGGGCAAAAGTACTCCCTTTGCCTGACCGTGGTTGTTACCATGCATCACTGGGACCAAGAGCAGGATGTAGATGACAGCTATGTTTGTGCATTTTTCATATTTCATATGGTTGTTCCACTGTTCTGCTTTCAGAGTAAATTATCAGAAACAATTGTTCACAATTTGTTATACTGTTCATGTGTACTTGTATATAAATATTCAAGTAACTGCAGTAACAATTTGCTTTCCTTTGGGAGTTTTTCACTGTAACATGCACATATGCTACGTATATATATAGACTGAAATTTTATATTCACATTTTAAGCACAATCACTCTGTAATAATGTATAGTTGCAGCTGATGATAGATGCACAGATGCTCTAATGATACAGAACGCATAATTTCCAAGATGAAAAATTGTCAGCTTTATTATGAACAACATTCCAGAGTTTAACAAGTGAAATACCTGCTAGAATTATTTTTATTTTTATACGTTTATTTACACGTATATCTGAGATCTGAACGCTGACAGCAGAGACTACTCTTCAGAAATCAACAACATCCATTTTTAATCGACTAATTTGAGTAAACATCTGTTCTGATATGATTCATATGATAACTTATTACATACTAAATCAGATAATGTCGAATGTAAAAATCAGAGGGTTGGGTTTTGGAGGCAGTGCATACTACCAGGGTTTAGTTTAGTTTTTTCTTCTTCTCTTGAGCCTGACAGGAATAGAGGGACTGGTTTCCTCTGCTGTGTATCTATTATGGCAATGTCAAAAATATTATGTACAAATTTAAAATGATACAGAATAATACATTTAAATCTTTAGTTACAAGTACAGTTATGAGCATTGTGACGATTGTGGTATTGCACAACTTGCCGTCATTGCGATACTATTTGTTGGAAAAGTGCAGAATACTTTGTACAGAACACTGAACTTGGTTGACAGAACTGAAAGAAAATAATAAATGTGCCACGCCTAATAGCTGTAAAAATAAGACACTTAGGGAAAAAAAAAAAGCTTTTCAAAAATAAAATCTCAGTAAAAGAAAATATACACAGTGTGCAAATGACTTGGCATAGACAGACAGGGAAAAAAGGGAGAGCCCCATTTAAAAACAGTCCGTTGCACGTAATGGAGCATGTTGATGAGAAAGGACGACGTTAACATCCATACACATCCACACGTAATTCACTGACAAATTCACCTCAGTTTCCTCTCTATACAACACAATCTTTTTTAAATTATTAGCAATATAATATATTTTCTCGAACTTCCTTTTTTCTATAGTTAGTTTTTTTTTTGCCCATATCGACTATGGGAGGTGATTTCGCACCATTTTTCGCAGCGTGCATCTTTAGTCCTCAACTGTACGGCGGCAGGGGAATGTGGCGGGACTTCCTGTTCTGACTGACCAACAGTAGCTTAGCAGGAGGTTGAGTGGCATGTCTTGGCATGCTTTCCCAGAGTAGGCTGGTGAAACTGACTAGTGAATGTGAGTAGTGGTTTATTCCGAGGTGTTGAGGGGGCGTGGCTTTACCGGGTCGAGGAGAGCACGTGACCCGGCACCCAGCCCTCTGCAGCAGGCGATTGGCTGTTTGCAGGTCGGTAAACCAGGCACATGTTCTGCTGATTGGACGCCAGGATCTGTACCTTCTCACCAACCACCACGCAGATCTCGTCCTCCTTCACGGCGTTGTAATCCTGCGTCACTAGCACCGATGACAGGCCGTTACACTCCCCCTCGTCCAGATCCTGGAAACACAAAAATGAAACACATCTGAAGATCATAAAAACAGGAGACTAAACATTGTTATCAAGAATATACAAATTAATTGAGCTGGGTTGAAAAATGTTGATTTTATCGATATCGATAAAACCAATATTGATTATTAAAGGGTTAGTTCACCCAAAAATGAAATTCTGTCATTAATTCCTCACGCTCATGTCATTCCAAACCTCTAAGACCTTCGTTCATCTTCGGAACACAAATTAAGATATTTTTGATGCATTCTGAGAGCTCTCTGATCCTCCCATAGACAGCAAGGATCCTTACGCGATCAAGGCTCAGAAACGTAGCAAGGACACCGTTAAAATAATCCATGTGACATCAGTGGTTCAGCCGTAATTTCACAAAGCTACGAGAATACTTTTTGTGTGCAAAGAAAACAAAAATAATGACTTTATTCAACAATTTGTCTCCTCCGCGTCACCCTATAGTGCCATTTTGGAGAGTATCACATACGTAAACAACGTATGCTATTCTGTGTCAGCAGCACCATACTCGAATACGCTGTTTATGCTTTGATCTGAACGTAAACATATCCGCGTACATACGTTGTATACATTAAGTATGTGATACTCTCCAAAATAGTGCTCTAGGGTGACACGGAGTAGAAGAATTACAAATAAAGTCCTTATTTTTGTTTTCTTTGCACACAAAAAGTATTCTCGTAGCTTCGTAAAATTACGGTTGAACCAGTGATGTCACATGGATTATTTTATCGATGTCCTTGCTACGTTTCTGAGCCTTGATTGTGGAAGGATCCTTGCTGTCTATGGGAGGGCCAGAGAGCTCTCGGAATGCATCAAAAATATCTTAATTTGTGTTCTGAAGATGAACTGAGGTCTTACGGGTTTGGAACGACATGAGGGTGAGTAATTAATGACAGAATTTTCATTTTAGGGTGAACTATCCCTTTAAATTCCAAGAATCAATCTTTTGCTGTCTATGCTGTTTTTAGTTGATGCATGAATAAAACTTAACCAAAGATTAATTTAAATGAATTTTGTAGCCCACCTCCCATCCAATAAATCACAATAGGCTTTGTGATTTCTTACTTTTGATATGAAACAAAGTCTCAGCTTTCAAATTTAGTAAATTGTATTATGAAATTCAAACAATAAATACAGTTTTGGCGCACTTTAATGTGGTGACAGATTGCTTTCACCGCCTCAGTTCAGGAGGAGGCGCTAAAGTGCAGGTGAACCAATCATCTCTTCCGCTTTACTAGTAGTTGCAGCATGAAATAAACATGAATGAACACCAGAAGGTATGCTGAAAGACAGTACAACTGACTGAAATGTATAATGTTTCCTGTAATCTGTTAATCAGCTTTAATTGAAAAAGATGTCAATTAAACAGCTTGTAAACAATGTCACGTAATGTTATATTTGCCTCAGAAATGCCAGTGTCCATAGTTAACTAGAAAAATTAACTCTAGAAAGAGCATTTTGCTCAATATACACTATATTACATATTAATTTAACCTGTCCTTCAATATTTAATTTATATTTATATAAATGCATTATAAAAAGATTTTATGCCAAACAACCTGTTTATATTTTTTTTAAAACGTAAATGTTTATATATAAAAAAATGAATTTGAGTAGAAACGTGATTAAAAAGTTATTATAGACTCTTATATGCTTTTTGTGCAATTAAAATTTTTGTATTCAAATCGGTTGTTAATTTAACCCTTAGTTTTATAGATTACAGTAATTTACCACCCGACAAAGTTCTGTGCGTAGTACATAACAGTTTAGAGAGATTTTTTTCCTTGAGAACTTTGCCAAATATATTCAGTTTGATTTCTTTTGACTAGAAATATCTCCAAATGAATCAAATCAAGATCAGAGTAGAACTGAATTGCAAGCTCGTGAACTGAAATCAAATATATATATATATATATATATATATATATTTTTTTTTTTTTTTTACAAATGAAATACTTTAATGTATGTCCTTCAATCATATGGTCAAACACTTCGGACAAATCAGGACAAAGCTTCACACAGACAAAAGTCTGTTCCTCACTGTCAACCTTGACCTGGCATGAGAAATAAATAGCTGGGTGAAAAGCTTAGACATTTAAAAATAAAAAGTAGCAAGCGGCTCCTTCAGTCTGGTATTCAGTGACAGTGTGATTTATTAGGGACACAGAAAAAAGCAGAGTGTGCCAAGGCCAAGATACAAGCTCACCAGAGAGAGAGAGAGAGAGAGAGAGAGAGAGACTGCAGCGAGAAGAAAGAGAACAGGAAGACTGCAAGCCAGAATGGAACAGAAGAAAGAGACCCTACTGAGAGGAGAAACAGGTACAGAACACGGGCAGAGCTGGAAATCTAGGCCATTCTCCCCACTAAGAATAACTAGCAGCACCTCTCCTCCCCTCAAAGACAATTAGAGTGGAACTTCACAGCACTGCAGCACGGACACATCCAGTTCAGCGAGGAGACGCATGCACAGACTGCAGCAACTAGTGTAGTGTGAACTAATTACGTTTAATTACATCTATCTGGCCTGGATGAGACGCTAATTAAAATGGTCCGGATAACTAATTGATTTAGTTAGATTACACAAGCCTGTTTAAGCACAGAATGCCATTGAGATAATTGGTCTCCTGTCACACAAGCTGATTAGGGTGCTTTCATTCTAGAGCTTTTGCTGTGGACATCAGTTACACGTCAGAGTTCAGCGGTGAGAAAGATGGTCAGGGGAAGGGCTTTTAAACTTTTTGATGCTAAAGACCCAAAATATGATAAGCCCCCTAATATATATATATATATATATATATATATATATATATATATACAGGCAGCTACACTACCATTCAAAAGTTTAAGATCAGTAAAATCATTTTTTTATTTAAATATTAATACTTTTATTCAGCAAGGATGCTTAATACTAACAGGATGGTAAATACTAACATTGTCACAAAAAATATATTTTAAACACACGCTGTTCTTTTGAACTTTCTATTCATCAAAAAATCCTGAACAAATAAATCTACATTTCCACAAAAATATTAAGCAGCACAATTGTTTTCATCATTGAAAATAATAATAATACATTTTAATCACCAAATCAGTATATTAAAAAAATTTCATGTGACTCTGACGACCGCAGTGATGGCTGATGAAAATTTAGCTTTGCATCACGCTTGGTTTGGCTTCACTGGGCTTATTGCTTTAATTTATTCCTGTGATGCAAAGCTAAATTTTCATCAGCCATCACTGCAGTCATCAGAGTCAGTCGTGCCTAACAACGCCCCTTAGCTGTTATAAATTCATGGCTTCATGGGGCTTATTGCTTTTATAAAACGGTTATAACGGTTATAAACCCCATTTATAACTGTGAAAATTTTTTTATAAATAAATACAAATTTAAAAAGGAATTTGTGATTACTTTCATGATTTCTGATCAGTGTTTAAAAAGCAGAATGAAACAGTAATAACATAAAATTTGGTATATTTAAACTTATAAATAAATATTCAAATAAATAAAATATAAAATTAGTTTTTTTTCATCGATTCCTATCATTATGATGGAATTTACCTAAAATCAGAGCAATTCAAGCTTGAAGTACTAAGTTCAATGATATGGACATAAAACAATATAAGATCTAAAGCCACATCTGTGTATTCAGTATTTTCATCTTCCACATTAGTGCAATGTCTTGTCTTCAGTTGGAGCCTTTACTTCAGCAATTATTAATATGTAATAACTTTGATTATAAATTGTTATCTTAACTATTTTTTTTTCTATAAAATGTATAGTCATTAATTAATGTGAGATTTATGTAATGTTTTGAATCATGCTCACCTCCTCTACATGCTTATTGGGCATGTGGGCGGGGCTTCCATTGGGGGCGGTGTTGGGTTTGAGGGGGGTGGAGGGGTGAGAGGATGAGGAACGGCTGCTATTGGACAGCTGCCTGGTCAAAGAACCTCCACTCTCTTTCTTCTGGTACTCCTGTGGGTTCTGGAGAGCTGATCAGAAACAGATGAGGAGCAGGTTATGAATGATCCCATGAACAGCAATGAATTGATTAAACAGCACTGAGATCTGTTTGTGTATAAACCAACAATTGAAGATACCAACTGCCATCTTCCTTGACCCTTTCATAATGCGCTCACCCGTGAGGAAGTTGATCTGTATGTCCAGCAGTTCTCGGATGCTTTGGACCCACTCTTTCTTGATGTCGATGTTAGCGGCCTGAAGCGTCAGTCGTTCAGACGAGCCACGACATGACAACACAAACTTACAGGGGTCGCTCTCCACATGTTCCTCCATGCTCAGGTAGCTCACCTGCACACAAGAGGTTGGCATAAAAAGAGTTGTGTGTATTTTGTTTTTTACTGAACTTGAATCAACTTGTGCTGAATGTACCTTAATGCTCTTTTTAAACTGGTACCCTGGTGTTGACGAGCCTTTCCGAAGCAGCTCGCTGAAAATGACGATCTGTTCAAAGAGGAACACTCTGCGCTCTTTACTGCGGGACAGAACGCCAGAGTCCTGCTCTGTCACGAAGAACGTGTCCTGCTGCAATAACTTTCCCTGAGCTGTCAACTTCCCCTGTGCAAAGAAACACAAGCAATCATCAAAGCACTGATACATACAGTACCTTTTCATCACCTGATATTTCAAGAAAGTCAAGGTCATTTTGATTTCTGTGATTTTCCGGCACTGCACCTCAGACAAACTGCCTGAATTTTTTGGAAGCAGATTTGGAAGTACAATGGTGAAAAAATTTAAAAAAAGCTAATTGCAACTTTTTATCTTACCATTCGGACTGTTTTTCTCATATAATGAGTTTATTTCTTGACATTTTAAATTATAAACTCGTAATTGCAAGTATACATCTCCCAATTCGGGCTTTTTTTCTCTCAGAATTGAGAGTTTATATTTCACAACTGTTTTTTTTGTTTTGTTTCTGCCACAGAGTAAAATTAAAAACATAATTGTGATATATGTATATTGTGAAAAAAAAAACTAGCTATTGGTTTTCTTTTTATTTATTATACAATTAACAAAAAGCAAAAAAGGCCTCTAACACTAGCTTGCTCTATTCTTTTTCCATTCTATCTGTTTTAATAATCTGTTTTTAATATTCTATTTATTATATAATAATAAAAAAAAAAACCTAGCTACGTGTACTGCGTTAGGCTAACCAAGACTTGTCATAGCACATGCATATCACTGCTCTGTTCTTGATTTTGATTGCTTCCATTGTCCTCATTTGTAAGTCGCTTTGGATAAAAGCTGCTAAATGACTAAATGTAAATGTAATGTAAATGATATATTGAGTCTATTTCTTTCCACAGTGAGATATAAATTCAGAATTGCATGAAAAAATGTTGCAATTATCTTTTTTCATTTTATTTATCCCATAGCAGAAACAAGCTTACCTTATTACTTTTATATCATCTTTAGGTAGCAGATTACACTTTTTGGATGCAGTTTGTGCAATTATTCAGGACATTCCTTCTTAATGCATAAAATAAATGCATCAGCAACTTGGAACTTGATTAGTTTGTTAGTCTATTACGTCAGACTTACAGCTGTTAGTGAACATTCGAGTTTATACAGATTTAAGCTGTCACTACACTTTCAGTATAAACTTGATGTGTTAGCATAACGGTAGAACTCTATTATTACACTAATTGATGTGTCATGTTGCTTTGAGAAATTATAACTGTCAGTGTAATTTTACATCGGCGCTTAACGCTTCTGGCAGTGAACCAAACAGCTCACCTTTGTGACTACATATGTAATTGTAATAATTGCAGTTAAATAATAATTGAATGTACCTCAAAAGAGGTGAGTTTACCTCGTAGCCCTGCAATCGTCCAAGGTTCATCATGTCGTTACATTGTTTGGGCACCAGGGACATCAGCTCAACTGCTTTCTGCAGGACAGAAATTACAGACCAGCAATGTCAAAACACGACAGGACACTAAAGATAGAAGTGTATGTGGTGTAATTTATACATATCAATATAAAATTGCTTTAGTGACCTACCTCTGTCTCTTTACAGTCTAGACCTGCTTTAGTGCTGTACTTCAAAAAGTCCTTCAAATAAGAAATAAAACAAGAAAATTAAAATAGGATAATAATCTGACCATATAGCATTGTTATGGTTAACCAAACTGTATACATATAAACATTTGTGTTCATTTAAATAAAATAAACTTTAAAGTTAAAGATTAAATTAAAAAATGTAAAAAAAAATAAAAAATAAATAAAAAGAACAAATTTACAGTAAGTCAAATGAAAATGTAAAATCTAAAAATAAATATCTAATTCAAAATATTACTAAATAATATAATGTTATATTAATGCCATACAGTACTACTACTACTACCAATAATATAAATACGAGCAGCAGAACCTATACAAAAATGTATTTTGATATCGATTTTGGATCGAGTGTCTGTTTTTGCTCAAATCTACCCCTCTTCTGCCATCTGTCTACTATTACGAATAGAAGAGGGGAGACAGACTGAACTGACATATTTGTTCAATTCCCTGTCAAAAAAATTAAAAATAAAAACAGGACCACCGTGCAAACTGTAATAGACTGAATTAGGACAGTGTTCAGACTGACTTAAGAATGCATTTTTTGTTCCTTCAGGGCCTGTCGTGCGCGAAGCTTTAGTGAGAAAAAGATTTACAATTCACTAAACACACTGTTCCGATTCCGATTTTATTAGTCACTTAAGGAAAGAAGAAACACAAAAATCCCTTGGTAAAGAATAACCATCTGGTAAAACCGACCCGCTGAGAGACGTGTCTGCGGGAAAAGACTCCCTGTTCTCCAATGACTATGTAAATGAGGCTTGAAAACCATGAAGTGTGATGCTGACATAATGTTTTCTGGGTGTTTTTAGTGTGTTGCCATGACATGGCTACTGTATTCTGGGTGGCTGCAGAGTCAATGTTCTGGTCCGTATATACATAAAAAGTAAGGGGACAATAAGACGTTTTTAAAAACAACTTAATGCTTTTATTCAGCAAGGACTGAGTAAAGATTTTAGCATTGTTACAAAAATGCTATTTCAAGCACTGCACCTCAAAAAATGTCTCCACAAAAATGATTAAGCAGCACAACTGACATCAACATTGATAAAAATAAGAAATGCTTCTCGAACAACTCAGCATATTAGAATGATTTGTGAAGCATCATGTGACACTGAAGACTTGAGTAATGATGCTGAAAATTCAGCTTTGGCTTCATGGGACTAAATTAGATTTGAAAAATGTATATTAAAATAAAAAAAACATTCATTTAAATTGCAATTATATTAAACAATATTACTGCTTTATTGCATTTTATTTATTGCATCAAATAAAAAAAATAAAAAAATCATACTGACCCCAAACTTAAGAAAAGTGGTGTATGGTTTCAATGCAAATCTATGCTATTTTGGTAGCAACTATGTTTACCATGGTAAGTATTCTAAGGGTATAATGACTGTAATTCAGTGGCTAATACCTTGAGCAGGAGCTGGTATTTGGTGATTCTCTGGATGGGTTTTATCAGGTAATCACTGATGGACAGTCTGGAGTTTACCTCCTGCTGCACCTCCTGACAGAAACACCAACAACATCATCATCAGACAGAGCACTTTACTGCAGAGGAGACATAACTGAGCTGCTCAAATAACACTCACCTCGAAGAATCCGTCATATTCAGCCACGACAAACTCTGAGCGAGGCTTGTTCTGACAGTAGATGACATACATGTGTAACCTTCTCTCCTGGATAACAAAGGAAGACAATTGAATGAAGTGTACTACAACACACACACACACACACAGACACAGACACATATAGAGTTCATTTTGTTGAGCTCACATGCTTGATAAACAGCTCAGCCAGTCTGTCGTGGTCCTGCAGACATTTCTCTAGTTCACAGAGGAAGAACCTTTGAAATAAGAACAGAAAACATTTTGTCATGAGTAAACTCCCCTCACTCAAACAAAATTAGATTCCCATCTGAAATTCAGTCCATTTCCTTCTTTAGCACATGTCGTTCCTCATGTCAACCAGGAAATTTTACGTACAAGTTTTGCATGCTGATTATTTTGGTATCCAAAATGACAAACTGTAGCATGAAAATAGTGAGAAAGACTGCAACGGCATTGTGGAGTCAATATACATTACAATTCAAAAGTTTGTTTAATGTTATTGAAAAACTCTTTTATGTTCACCAAGGCTGCATTTGTTTAAAAAATACAGAAAAAACAATAATAGTGTGAAATATTAATATAACTGAATTTTTTTGAAAACAATTTAATACAAATAACCTTTTGTCTATTTTAATATATTTTAAAATCTAATTTATTTGTGTGATGGCTGATTTTTCAGTATCATTACTCCGGTCTTTAGTGTCACATGATCCTTCAGAAATCATTGTAATATATTGATTTGGTGCTTAAAAAAAAAACAAAACAAAAAAAACTCTTATTATGATCAATACTGATCACTGCTTAATATTTTTGTGGAAACCATGTTACATTTTTTTCTGGATTCTTTGATGAATAGAATGTTCAAAAGAACAGCATTTATTTAAAATATAATTGTTACTGTCATTTTTGAACGCATCCTTACTAAAAGTAAAAAAAACAACCTTACTGACCCCAAACTTTTTAATGGTTGTATACATAAAAATCTACATTTTTTGTTGTCTAAATGAATCAACACTCAGCAAAAAGTTTTAGTTCTTATTTAATGAGGATTATAACTAATATTCTGTTAGTACTTAATAAAAAGCAACAAATAGTATTTGACCAGCTGTGAAAACCATTTCTAGTCTAGCATTATGTTTAGTTCAATTTTAATTCCAACAGCTCTTTCTGGCAGCATGAAAAAGAAATGTGGTTTACTCTTTATGCCAGTCGTAGATTTGATGAATGTTCCCGAATACGATCTTATCCTTCCCCGTCATGTCCTCCGGAACACCTTTTTCCCCGATCCTTCTCATAAAGCCCTGGGGATAAGGAGGAAAACAGACATTTGGAGACTCTACTTCATAATAAAGCTTCCTTAATGGCTCTTTGTGGCACTTAGGAGAAAGTGGAGGAGAAGTCTTATCGATAACCATTTTGCACTGTGATTCCCTGGAGATTAAAAACAAGTTCTCTACTTGATGTTCTTTAAATCAGTAATTCTTTTAAATCTGCAACCTGATCCAGATCACATATATCTATAACATACCTCCACTATGACACCCAGATCCTTCACATAGTCCCTCTCTGTCTGCACCATTTCATTTAACACAAACCTGTGGACAGGAGAGATATCAGAATACACTAGAACATGCACATGTTCCAACTAGCACACTAAGATTTGAATCTTTATTTGTTGTTGAACTCATTTGTTCAGCAGTTTCTCTTCTTTTTATACACTCAGACGGGTGCTTACATTCGCCCTCTCATGGCCTTGTTCTTCTGCTCTGTTTCTGGGTCTCTGGGCGTCTGATCAGACGGCGTGACGCTACCCAAGACTGGGAAGGAGCCAGGCTCTGGAGTCTGAAAGAGATAGTGAAAAGAAAGAGAGAGAGAGAGTAATAAGAATCAAAACTGAAAGGGAAAACACAAACAATAGGTACAAGGTGTTTAAGGAATAGCTAAAATGTTGTCATCATTTACTCATCCTCATATCGTTTCAAACCTGTTTGACGTACTTTCTTCTGTGAACAAAACATACAAACAGGTTTGATGAACCGAATCAAATAACATTTTTTTCAGACCTTTAAAATGAATCATGGGTTGACTGAAGAAAGTGAAGGAACTGCAGAGGGTTTGTGAGATGACGAAAGGCTAATCATGAATTAAATCACAATTGTAACATTAAAATAAACACAATCAAAATTTTTAGTAGAATATTTCATTGTTTTACCTTTATATCATGTGATTATTAACTGACATCAGAGAATTGTGAACATGCAAATTTATTGTTGAATTATTAATATATTAATTTAAAATTTCAATAATTTCTAAAATATTTAGTTCTTACAGGTTCGGCTGGGGAAAAAAAGGTCAGAGAACACCTAGTTTAGAACAATAGAAAGATGAGTAAATGACGACAAAATTTCCATTCGTTTTTTAGTGAACTATTCCTTTAACAAACAGTATGAGGGATGCAGAGAAAAAAACGAAAAGGACAAAACAACAATAAAAAATTAAAGCAGGTTTATGTTTCACCTTCTCCTCCTGAGCGGAGGGGTCCTTGATGATCTCCATGGGGGGAGGGAGGGGTGTGTGGGGTTCGTCTTCAGCCTCTTCCTCTCCTCCGCTGTTTACTCCTCGTCTTCCTCTCTTTGGAGAAACAGAGAAAACGTCACAAACGTTTCAAGGGATTCATTAAAACCGCCACTGAAGAGCCGACAGGAATCTATCATTCATAACCTCCAACAGAAGACACACTCCTCATAAAACATGCACCTATACAGGAAGCTCTTTTACATGCAAACGGTTGAGTAGACTAAAATATGTGATGCCAGGTGTGGTCAAAGAATAAGTAGAGTGCACTTTTACGTGTTGTTTGGTATGTGGTATTGTTACAATGCTGGAATGTTGAACTGTTGCCATCTTACGCAAGCATGTTTCCTAAAAGGTTAATGGTTAATTGTTGTACCTCTTCAGTGCTGTCCTGGTGCGGCGGTCCCAATTCTACACTCTTTCGGCCATCTCGTTTACGTTGTTTGTTGTTGGGTTTTTTGGCATTAGTGTTGTCGCCCTTGCCGTGGCTGAGACGTCTTACAGGGCTGGTGAGCCATTTTTTTAACGTGTTTCCAGTAGTTCCAGAGCGTTTAGGTCCTGGAGAACCGGTCGGCAAAGAGGTCACCGATGTCTGTGGCTGCAGCGATGCGGCGGACTCAGATTTGACCTCTGAACTTCCCACAGGATAGTTTTCTGTTGACAGAGAAATTATATAGAGATATTCATAATACAGAAATCTTACAATGGAAGTAACAGCAAAGAAATAAAAGCAAACAATTCTGATAAACACAATTCTAGAAAATGATACTTTTAGATAGCAAGGATGAATAAAATTGATGAATTTTAAGTTGTCATTATATAAATATATATATATATATATATATATATATATATGTGTGTGTGTGCGTGTGCATATATATATATATATATATAATGACAACTTAAAATTAATCCATTTTAGTTATCCTTATTCATTGCTATCTAAAAGTATCATTTTCTAGTTAATAATTTAACATAATTTATTTAGTTTCAGTTATTTTCATTTAAACTAATCAAAAATTAGAAATGTTGGGAACTAGCTATGAAATACAATATTTTATGTATATTTTGTTTATTTTATAAACAAACAAAAATTATTTTAAGTTTCAAATTTTTAGTTTTAGTTAACTATAACAGCTCCTTTAAAACTTTTACATTGATAAAAAAAAAAAATACTTTTCAAATATTCTATTTCAAGTTTTTTTTTAAAACATTCTATTAATCAAAGAACCATGGAAAAAAAGGTTTCCACAAAAATAAAAAAATAAAATAAAATAAAATAAAATACATAAATAAATAAATAATTAGACTATAATGAAAAACAAACAAACAAACAAAAAAACCTACACTGGACATAACAGACAACCAATTAAAGCAACTCAATTAAAAAAAAAAAAAAATTCCAACATAATATTTAATTTAGCAATTGGCATGTAATACACAACCTCAAAACATTTAAAACATGACATAACCTCCAAAATATCCATATGACACAGAAATTTAAAATGTCCTTTTACCAGCTCAGACCAGTGAAGAAATATTCACTCCAGCTGAAACATCAAAACCCACAGAAGCAAATCCAACAGCAGAAAGCCAAGAAACTGAGGTGAAAGGAAAAGCAGTTGTCTGATCTATATAGGCTACTAGTTGGTAGGTGACAGATGCAATTGTAGAGCGAAAAAACCAGCTTGACCTGATCTGAGCATAAAGGCGTTCTGTAACTCCACATAGCAGGACATCACAACAAAGGGAAAAGTACAAAACCAAGGTACTGCGAAGTCCACAGCATGTGGAATTTACCACAGAAAATCATTTTAATTGTCCCTCAGATTGTAAAATCAAATATCTATTAAACTATCATACTGAAGTACATAACACTTCAACACGACATGACGTTAGCATGACATTGGTGGAAAAGAACTGCTTATCAGTCTTGTCTCTGTGAAGATATCTCCAGATCTTTCGACTCATATTACAACTGACTAAAGAAGCAAACCCAGTTACTTTCACTTAGTATCCAAGATACCACAAACGCACATGGAAGTGATGTTACATAAGTCAAGTCAAGTCACCTTTTTATATAGCACTTTATACAATACAGATTGTGTCAAAGGAGCTTTACAGTGTTGAACGGGAAAAATGTGTGCTGATAATGCAAGAGGACAATACTAAACAGTACAGTTTTCAGTTAAAGTCAGTTATAACTATATAGGTGAACTCATTTTTAAAACCCAACAAATAGGCTATACATTCATTGTGAAATAGCTTAACTTGTATGTTGTCTTCCAAATAAATGATTACTCACTTTAGCATTAATTAACCTAATATACAATATTACCTTTTTTTTGTTTTTATAAAATGTTTTATACAAAGGTTTGGGGTCAGTAGTAAGATTTTCAATATTACAAACAACAGATGTCTATTTCAAATAAATGCAGTTCTTTTGAACTTTCAATTCATTAAAAAAACCCTGAAAAGATCTCTGAAGGATGTCATGTAAGAAAGAAGTAATGGCTAAAATATACTGAAACAGAATTGTAATAATATTTCACATTATTTCTGTATTTTTAACCAAATAAATCTAGGTTTGCTAAACAAATCTTACTGACCCCAAACTTTTGAACAGTAGTGTTTTTTGTTGTGTGCTGCAGCTTACAGAGTAATACTTGTAAAAACATGGTAAAGAAAGGTTTCTATAGCACCAATTGGATGGCATTAAAATGTAAAAAATAAAATCAAATACTAGTTATCGATAACATTCTCAAATTATCCTTCAACATTCTGAGCTGCTGAGTTGATTACAGAGCTGCAAACTAAATGGGAATTACATCAGAAACATAAACAGAACAGAACAGAAGTTCATCCACCTGGAAAACTATTCCCTCCTCAAACAGACAACTGAGACAACTTTACAGCTCAAACAACATTTTTTCCCAGGAGGAATTCATGTAAGTGCTAAAAAGTAGCTAAATTATGAGCTTTGCGTTTCTGCTTTTAAACCCACCAGTACCAACAGCTGCTAGCACTGTAAGCGTATTACAGTAAGTATGTTTTATATCTGTTGTTAAGAGCAAAGGGATGAGTCAAACGATTCTGTGTGCTAATTAACAGCATCCACAGACATTGCTGCAAGTAACAGATAACCAGGAATATGTTTAATCCTTAGAGGATGAGGCGAAATAAACAAGCTGAAGTGTAATCATGCTCACTGCTGTCTGCTTCAGTGCAGATCATTAACTCAGTGCTGCTTCAGACACTGCGATACTGAGTTACCGCAGACGTTGCGTAAATATCTTCCCATGGGGTGAGAATGGGACAAAGGTCATTTCCTTTTTATGTGTCTCTTCAAAGAGCCATTTACCCCAGTGCACCCCTGAAACTGCCCTGCCAACACCCCCCCCACAGGTATTCACCAATCAGATCTCGCTCTGCTTGTCCTGACACCCTCAGGGAGGATCCACGCTGACCACGTGCCGGTATAATGCTCCTTTGTTAAGAATTACGCTTTATTTCCTCAAGTTTCACTGCTGTCATTGAAACAGGCGCCTCATGTTAAGCATTCCAGACAAACCGAATCTTCATACTGCTACTTTATTTAAATTTC
Source organism: Onychostoma macrolepis (assembly GCF_012432095.1). Taxonomy (NCBI): domain Eukaryota; kingdom Metazoa; phylum Chordata; class Actinopteri; order Cypriniformes; family Cyprinidae; genus Onychostoma; species Onychostoma macrolepis. The sequence goes on along the minus strand of NC_081160.1, from coordinate 7,331,526 downwards.
TCTCTCAATATCAGATGAGAAAGCCACCTGAAATAAACAGTCAGCCGCACTCGTGTACACAAGTCGCTGATGTAACATTCTAGCCAGAACAAAAACAACAGTGTAAAAGACAGGACTAGAAGTCCTGTAGAAAATGCAGGAACAAATGTATTGTGTTCACATTCAGCAGTGCTGCAGGGTCTGTCAATTATTACTATTGATCTCAAGCTATTTTTCAGTCAAAAGCATGACAATAAGCATTAAATTAACATTCGATATTAAAATATGAACTTCAACAATGCTAAAGAATGCTAAATTAAAATAAACCATAATGCGCATGTGACTCTGTACATAAATAATTAATATTTGATCACACTTTACAATTAAATACTTTAGCTAACATTGTTAATGTATTTAATTGTAAAATAAAAGTAATAATCATTATAAAATAGTCACTGAATCATTGAATAAGTGTTTATTAATCTTTGTTAATGGTAATCAATAAATATCCAACTTTTCATTGGAGGGTTATTGCAGTAAACTATAAAACCATTAAAAAAAATCTTACTTTAAATAAATTAACCTTTAAAAAAATTAACTATAAAAAACCTTGCCAAGGCGACATTTCTCATTTTCATTTCGTTTAACTTGATCTACCAAAATAACTAAAAATGAAATAAATATTCATATGAACTATATAGACATTAAAATAAAACAAAAACTATTAAAAAGGACAAAAACAAAATTACAAAAAATAACTTGTAATATATATATATATATATATATATATATATATATATATATATATATATATATATATATATAGAAACAAATTCAATTTTTAAACAAAAATATAATAGCATCTCAGTTCATGTTAGTTCAACACCATTAAATAATATGAGCAGATACAACTTTTGATTTTAATAATGTAGTAAATATTGAAATTAAATGCTTTTAAAGTATTTTTCATTGTTAGTTCGTGTTTACTAATTGTAAAGTTTTACCTTAATAGCTATGCAATATATGTAAATACTGGTACTGTTAACATTATAACACAGAAATAACATTTTATAAATCAGGCCATAAGGGGGTCCCTGTGTCATCAATCTGTCCACTAAGAGGTCCTCATCCTGAAAAAGACTGAAGACCCCTGATCCTAATTCACACACTGAATCACCAAAATGTGCCAAATCTTCAAAGAACATGTTATTCGTCAAGAAAAAAGGGTAAGAAATGATCAAACGGAGCAGGGAACTTGATTTGAGCTTCAAAGCAGAGGGAACAGCAGACACATTGGTTTGTTGATGGAGAAATTAGGTTACAGCAAAACAGAGAAGCTTGAGGGGGCAGTATATCACTCACACACACACACACAATACATACACAGCATTTGATGTTTTTCACTAACACTTTTCATTAATTATGGTTTGAAAAGAAAAAAACAAAAACAAAGGTAGACGTCAAAGATAGGAAAAAAGGGACAAAAACGGGAACAATTTTACATTAAAACTGGTAATAGCTAACTTAGTTTTATTCATGTCAAAAATATCATTTTTTATAATACAACTGCAACCTGACTGCATGAGGTTGAACTAGAGAAACTAATTTTGAAGGGTCAGTCAAAATAAAGCTCCTTGAGGTGTTTCTGTAGCGAGACTCATGGAGCAAGGACATGGGTTCAATTTTAGGAAACACACGGACTGATAAAATACATACCCTACATGCACTGTTAATAGCTTTAGATGAAAGGACATAACAACTGCACATTTTCACTTTTTACAATTTAAATGCTTATTGACCTCCAAAAGAACTCACTGAAATGACATCAATGCAAAAATCATCAATTCTTTTGCATTAAACACAAAACCCTGTTGTCTGTAAATAACCGTCAGCTGAGTCACCACAAAAAACCCTTGAGCTCATTTGAGATCTCCAGGGCACCGATCAGTGAACCGTTACATTAAATACCAGAGTTCAGATGAAAAGATCCACATAAAATTCCACCAACACACAAAACTCAATCATAATCATTAACCCAGGCACACAACACCCAACTCCCACAGGGCAACATACACAGACCCACATGCTTCCACACACTGCGAAAAGAAAATTCAGTTGAACGCATCTGCATACATTCCAGCGTGTTGAGTTACGCACCTGCGCCATCACAACAGCGAATCTTTCCCAAAATCCAACTGAGACAAACTCCACAAGAGCAACACGACCTCCCGCTCCGCATGCTGCTCGCTCACTGTCTCATATGTGCCTCAGGTGAGAGACAGAGGAGGAGAAAGGGAGAAGGATGGATTGGGAGGTAAAGGACGCTTTGGCTCTGTCTGCTTCAATACTGAAGCTCAGCTGGATAGTTCAGCGCTACTCTTCACAATAAAGGGGACGGGCCAGGAGGCGGGGCCAGGGGCCACAGAGACACACACACACATTCAAAAGGGATACAGGAAGGTTCCGCTGAATTCACACTGAGGTCTGCTAAACCAATATGCAAAAATAAAAATCTCCCTTCACACAAGACTGGAGAAACAGGAGTCACAGTTTTGATGTTGTTACAGGGAAAGACAAAGTACCATTGTGAGTGTAATTCATGTGTGTGTGTGTGTGTGTGTGTGTGTGTGTGTGTGTGTGTGTGTGTAAATCCTGAAATCAGCTACGTCTACATGCTGCAGTGGCCCATTTTTGAGAGGGTGTGTCTACAGTATATCACAAGATCTTCATCCCCACTTCAGCGGATTCAAGATCACACACACAAACGTTGGGCTTCCATGTTTTATGGGGACATTCCATAGATGTAATGGTTTTTATACTGTACAAACTATATTTTATGTTTCCTAAACCTACCCCTCACACAATATTTTCTGCAACAAAACAAACAAATTATTCTGTGATTTATAAGATTGTTTTTGCATGAGGACCAAAAAGTGTCCCCACAAGGTCAAAAACTACTGGTATTAGTACCCTTGTGGGCATTTGGTCCCCATAATGCAGGGGATACCAGGTACACACACACACGATTAAATAATCAAATTATATTTAAATATCTTCTGCATCAAATAACACACATTTAAGGTATGCATCACTAAGAAGCTCATTCTTGTGAGTAAAGACAGTCACGATAAAAACCTAAGTTTAGGAACAAGGGTCAACCTGACATTTCCTACAATAATGTTTATACTGTAATAGATATGTTCTGGCTCTATTGAATAGGCAGGACTGCTTAATGTTATTCACATGTGAGAGAAACAAAAACACCTGGAGTAAAGTGAAAAGGCAGAGTGGAAAATGTCCCAGATGAGGAAAAGAGGAAAAACTTTTATGAAAAAAAACAAAAACAAACTGTTTATGGTTGCTGATCAATGCTGCAACATGCCATATTAATATGCACAACCAATACTATTTTAGGGATTCTAGAAGTTTTACGAACTGAATGTTTATCATAGTTCTCACTCTTTAACTTTTCCAGTCATTCATGATTTATTAAATGAAGATTAAGGATTTTTTTTTTTTATTCGTGTTTTCTAAAAATAGAATTTATAAAATGTTTTGGTATATTGGAAATTGGCCTAACTAGAAAATGTATATTAATTATAAAAATAGATCGAAAGGGATTTTAAAGATTGTATTTATTAATTGCAACTTTTCCAGGTCTAGAAATCACACTTTTAAAAATGCGTTCAAGGCAGTGCTTGTTCTTAGAATATTTGAATGCTTATTTTGTCTTATTTTAAATTAAGTTGTGTCATGTTTTTTTTGCATATTTGTCACACTTAAAAGATTCAGATCAAACAAATTTTAATATTACACAAAGATAATGCAAGTAAATACAAAATGCAGTTTTTAAATAATGATTTCATTTATTAATGGAAAAAAGCTGTCCAAACCAACCTGGCCCTACTTGAAAAATTAACTGCCCCCTCCTATTAAATCATGAAAGAACTGTGATTAACCACATTATTTTAGAAAGCTGAGTTAAATTTCACTACCCAAACCCAGGCCTGATTACTGCCAGACCGGTTGAATCAAGAAATCACTTAAATAGAACCTGTCTGACAAAGTGAAGCATGTTTAAAAAGCAACACATCATGCCACGATCTAAAATAGTTGACATGTATTAGTATGGAAAGGGTTTGGGACTCCAGCAAACCACGGTCAGAGCCATTATCCACAAATGGAGAAAACTTGGAACAGTGGTGAACCTTCCCAGGAGTGACCTGCCTACCAAAATGACTCCAAGAGCGCACTGACGACTCATCCAGAACAACCCAGAACAACATCTAAAGAACTGCAGGCCTCACTTGCCTCAGTTAAGGTCAGTGTTCATGATTCAACAATAAGAAAGAGACTGGGCAAAAACGGCCTCCATGGGAAAGTTCTAAGGCAAAAGCCATTGCTGACTAAAAAGAACAGAAAGGCTCGTCTCACATTTGCCAAAAAATATCTTGATTATCCCCAAGACTTTTGGGCAAATATTCTGTGGACTGATGAGACAAAAGTTGAACTTTTTGGAAGGTGTGTGTGTGTCCCGTTACATCTAAAACCATGTGTAAAACCAACACAGCATTTCATAAAAAGAACATCATACCAACAATCAAACATGGTGGTGGTAGTGTGATGGTCTGGGGCTGCTTTGCAGCTTCAGGACCTGGACGACTTGCCATAATTGATGGAACCATGAATTCTGCACTCTATCAGAAAATCCTGAAGGAGAATGTCCAGCCGCCAGTTTGTGACCTCAACCTCAAGCACACTTGGGTTATTCAGCAGGACAATGATCTCAAACACACCAGAAAGTCCACCTCTGAATGGCTCAAGAAAACAAAATTAAGGTTTTGTAGTGGCCATGTCAAAGTCCGGGCACATGATCTTAAACAGTCCTTTCATGCTCAAAAATCCTTCAATGTGGCTGAATTAAAACAATTCTGCAAAGAAGAGTGAGACAAAATTCCTCCACAGCGATGTGAAAGACGCATTGCCAGTTATCACAAACGCTTGATTGCTACCAAGGGTGGCACAACCAATTTTTAGATTTAGGGGGAAATGCGTAGTGCCAAGCAGGTTTGGGCAGCTTTTTCCCTTAATAAATAAAATCTTTATTTCAAAACTGCATTTTATATTTACTTGGGTTATCTTTGTGTAATATTAAATATTAAGATCTGAATCATTCAAGTGTGACAAATATGCAAAAACTATAAAGAAAAAAAAAAAAACTTTAGTTACAGCTCCAATGAGAAAAGGTGTGGCATATTTTACAGATTTTAGTATCTCAGGGAGGATATAGTCCCATAGTGTGCATCATTTTGTTTCAGGTTCTGGGCTGGCTCTACTTGGAATACTATTTCTAAAATGTACAGGTTAACTATGAGACAACCGCCAGGGTAATATTTTGGAATCAAAGTTCCAACAGCATCAACATGAAGTTCCAATAACAGTACTGAAAAACGCCCAGTCGACAGAATGAGGTGTAGCATAGCGTACAGTGAACAGTCTCATAGGACAGAATCCGTCATGCCTGACTAAAGATTTTCCATGTTACCATGCATCACTTTCAGTTTATTATTACTCTGTTGTAATCAGATACAGAGCAGCACACACACATACACACACCTCTATCACCTACTAATATACCTAAATATAAAGGCAGAAGCGTGAACAGGCATAAAAAAAAAATTCATATGATAATTAAATACAGAAAAAGAGGGGGAACAGATGGCAGACTCTTTAAGTGAGATCATTCCAGAAATATTCCAGGTTAAATAAAACTTAAGCACTATGAATGTGACAGTACAGCTTGTCATAGTTCAGCAGTCATCTTGACCTGTCATTTTTATTTATTTATTTTTCTTGAAAGAAACGTACCTGGAAAAGGCAAGCTCCCCATTTCCTCTGTCTATTCTTAGATCCAGTCTTGAACAGTCATGAGGTCGGGGGGTTCTGGTAGGGATGTTTAGAAATGTGTTCTTCTAAACACAGGAAGTGCAGTGCAGGGAGACAACAGGAAGTAAAGGGACTACAATACAGAGTGTTCCGCTTCAGACAGTATGGGGCCCTAAAGGCGCACATTAACACCACCCTGACCCAAAAACCAAAGCTACACCCTTGTGGTCCTTAATTTAACCTCTGAAAGTTACTACCACAATAAAAGACCCTCTTATAGAAAGGTGAATTGAAAACTAAAATGCTTCCTCATGGATTCGGCGTGGATCTATTGCGTGAAACATCTCATGAGACTGTGAGAGTCCCAAGATTGAAGCTCCACCAAACACATACACCAATCCCCCGAGTTGGATCAAAGCAGGGTACAAGCCTTTTAGCATCACTATAGCACCCTGCTAATTAATGATCAAACCCTATTTGTATCTCTCCCACTGAGAAATGGCTCCCCTGGAAAAATCCAGAACACATGCTGTTCAGAGAGCCCTGGACATGTGCAACAGCTTCTGTCATCATAAACTTATACTTTATTCAGTAGCGGCTCCTGACCGTAAATTTAGGTGGGGCCGATTCTGGGTCGTAGCACTAATATATGAAAATCATTTTGTGAACTTTATATTCTAATCTCTGAACACATGCAGACAAAACTTTGGCAGAGATGTCCTTGCGCTAATGTTGATTGACAGGCTCGGAGAACACACATAATTGCCTTAATATAGCATTTATCACCTCCAAATGTTGATTTAGAATGTTACAAGTTGTAGAGCAATTCGGGTCCACTACTCCACATAGAAAAAAAACAAACAGACATGCCAACTAGTTACAGACCTGATGCACACACATAGCTGAAGCGGATTGATATCGTCTTGGTGGAGCGAGGTTCACGTAAGGTAACGTGAAAATAAGCGGGGCAGTTTCAAAACTGCCCCAATGGCTCTCAATTAGAGCGCAATGCAGTTCCCCTTTTCACCACAGATTTACGTTGCAAAATTGTGGGGCTCTGTTGAGCTCGAGATATTTCTCAGGCACCGTCTGCCCCGCTTAGTATCATGTATACATGCCTGCTAAAGCCATGCGTGGGATTTTAATATATACTGCTTACTTTACGACTTAAAATAGTATCGAAAATCTGAAAAATATTTGTTGCAGAATGCTGAACACATTTACAATTTATTATTGATTCAGTTTATATAGAGGTCTATGTTGTGGATGAATATTTTGGTGCCTGACTTTATTTGAAACCTGTATTGCTTTTTCCCCTCACAGAACACAAATGGAGCTATTGAACAGAATGTGAAAGCTGCTCTTTAGCATGCAATATAAGTAGCCTAGATATTAACTGGGGCTGTCAAAAATACTACAAATCAGTGGTTCTCAATCTTTTTGACTAAATATTTCAAAGGCCCCCTTTATTATACAATATAAACACAATTAGGCCTATATACACTGCTGTTCAAAATTTTGGGATTAGTTATTTTTTTAAGAATTTAAAGAAATGAATACTTTTATTATGCAAGGATGTGTTAAATGGATAAAAACTGATAGCAAAGACATATTGTTAGAAAAGATTTCTATTTTGAATATGCTGTTCTTTTAAACTTTTTATTCATCAAAGAATCCTAAAAAAGTATCACAGGTTCCAATATATATATATATATATATATATATATATATATATATATATATATATTTATATATTTTATGCAGGATAACTGTTTCCAACATTGATAATAAATCAGCATGATTTCTGAAGGATCATGTGACACTGGAGTAATGGCTGATGAAAATTCAGCTTTACATCACAGGAATAACTTATATTTTAAAATATAATTAAAAATTGTAATAATATTTCACAATATTACTGTCTTTCTCTAGTTTTGATCAAATAAATGCAGCCTTGATGAGCAAAAATCTTGCTGATTCCAAACTTTTGAACAGCAGTGTAATTATATTTACTGCAATATACTATTAACAGAAACTGTGTGTGTCAATATAGGTAAATTGACCACAATTTATTTCAAGTAGTTTAAGATATAATTTTTTTTTTAACTTACTGAGGAAAAAGAAATCTGATTTCAGTCTTTGTATTATTTTTATTATGACAGATCGTTTTAATAATAATTTATCTAATTCATGTTAATTATCATTCATTATATTAATAATACCAATTATCAGAATTTATAGCACAGAATTTGTATTTTTGGATGACCTATTATTTCTGACAAAATCATAATTTTTGCAAGCTACAAACAAATAGAAAACATTCTATTATATTAGAATAATTGTTGTAAATTCTCATGACGATCTTAAAGCGTAAAATTTTATAAAAGTAATAGCTCAAACAGCAGAGCATGGCGCTAACAACACAAAAGTCATGAGTTCGATTCTCAGGGAATGTATGAACTGATCAAATGTACACCTTGAATGTAATGTAAGACACTTTGGATAAAAGCATCAGCCAATATGGAGATGAACACAAATGCAGCAAAAAGTTCCAAATGACAAAGACATGCTCAACAAATATATCCAAATATTGACCTGTTAATAAACTGATTGCATTACAGTTTCATATTGCATCCCCAAGTGGCACTTGCTATTGAACTGCTAGTGGCAGCTTTGGATGGAAGTTCAATGTAGCCATTAGAAAGTGACACATGATCTGTGTTTGTGGGCGGTGAATATTTGTGTGGGTGTAACTCACCTTTCCCAGGTGGGAAAAAGCAGTCCATGTCGACACTACTGCGGGAGTGAGACACTGACAGGGTGCTGCTGGGAACCAGACCCTCCTGAGGGGGGGAGTGTTCAGTGGTCCGCACCAGACACCAGCCGGGCCGCTCTCCAGACCTCTCCAACAGCTCGACCGTCTGACCCGATTGAATGCTCAACTCACCCACCGATCCCGCAACAAAGTCCTGCAGAACCACAGTCTGCTCACAGCCACCCGACAACTACACAGAGAGAGAGACACAGCTTTTAGATTTCTAAAGAAGCCTCTACTGTTATCTAGGAAGAAAGGATGTGTTAGATATGTGTTTGTATCTATGCTAAAAACAGTTTTGTAAAAACTGTAGAGAAAAACATTAAAAAACGTTTAAAAAACATTGAAGAAAAGCATTTATTTAAAATAAATAAGTAACATTATTAAAAAAATCATCGTACTGACCCCAAATTTAGTCAAACCCGTATATATCTTTATTAATTTGGACATACACTACTGGTCAAAAGTTTGTAATGTAAGATGTCTCATGTGCTCACCAATGCTACATTTATTTATATAGTAAAAAGAGTAATATTTAGAAATATTATTACTATTTAAAATACCTGTTTTTTATTTTACTATTTTTTAAAATGTAATTTATTCCTGTGACGCAAAGCTGAATTTTAAGCGTCATTACTCCAGTCTCACACGATCCTTCACAAATCATTCTAATATGCTGATTATTATCAATGTAAAAATTAATTAACAAAAAATTTTTTTTTATTCAGCACAAATACAATAAATTGATCAAAAGTGTCAGTAAAGACATTTATAATGTTACAAAAGATTTAAAATGCTATTCCTCACAACTTAAAAACCTCCACAAAAGTCTTTTCATGATCCAGTCAAATACTGGTGGATATAAATTCCCACCCTATATTATTTCCCACAAAATATTCTGTCCAACCTGGAAATACGTCACAGTGCATGTTAAATGCATTGATAACGCATTATTGAAGTTTTATGATTTGGATGAAGATCAGAACACATTCATGCTAAAAATTTCATGCAGAAAAAGCATTTTCTAGAACTGTACAAAGCCGTCCCAGAAGAAAGGGAAAAACAGGGCAGGCTGAGAGAAATAAATGATGGTTAGGCTGCAGAGAGAAACCAGCTCACTGAACAAATATACACATCACCACCTGAGTCAAACTCACCCTACAGTGACAGAAAATCAATTCAACACCTCACACACACATTTACAGACACACAGAAACATGTTCTAATCTTCATCAAACACACCCACTGAAACAGAAACTGGGCTAAAGACTAAGAGAAACAGGATGAGTAAGAGAGGAAAAGGCAGGTCTGAACAGCTGTTCTCCTATGGAGGTCTCTCCATCTCTGACCTGCTTCCTGAATACATCAAACCTTCAGACTCTGCTGCTGGGTGTCTGCACCAGTTCTGTTCTGACCCAGCGTCCCACCCTAGACAGCGCCGCTCCCTGAATGTAGTTATGTCTGAACTCCCCATGTTCTGAGGGTCAAAACTCATATTCAGCTGGAAGGTAAAACAAAACTATGGAGCTGTGCTCATAAACACAGTAGAATCTTAAAAATGGACCAAAAAAGGACCAAAACATAGTACCATGACAATTTGTCATGGCTTTTTGGACATTTACCACCATGGTAGTACCATAGTAATATATAAATAATGTAATCATTCAGTAATGTGGAATATCAGCCTCAAATTAAAATGATTTCTGAAGGATCATGTGACACTAAAGACTGGAGTAATGATGCTGAAAATTTTGTTTTGCCATCACAGAAATAAATTACATTCTAAAATATATTAAAATAGTAAATACATTGAAATAAAAAACACCCAAATAGTTGTGTCAGGGTTAGTCTGTGATAATCATCTTCATTTAAAAACTACTGAATCATGTGGGAGGTGCACATCATGATATAAAAACAAATGTCTATGTGCTTCCTTTACTGTCTAAATGTGTGTGTTTACACATGTATGCTAATGTTTTTTGGAAGATTTTACTTTTTTGTGTTAGAGTTTGTGTATGAGTGTGAGTGTGTTTGTAATTACGTGTGTAATTAATGCTGTTCTCAAAGCTACAATGGAAATACAAGAGGCTCTAAGTGTAGATTTACAACTCTAGAGTCCCTGAAGAGCAAGGGAGAGACGAAGGAGTGTGTGATTGGGTGGAGGAGAGAGATACACCCTCCTCGAGGGAACACAGGGTGTTTTCCCTCCCTGATTCTTTACAGCTGGACAGGAATTCCCGCCATATGGAACAGACCATTCCATACTGACAGAACTCCCAGCCATGAGGAACGCATAATCCCCCACAGAGAATCAGACAGGATTACATATGTGCCATATGAGAACATTTAGCTGACACTTTCCCTTTCTTCACAACAGACGTCATGCAGACTGGAGTCAAGATGTACTGCTAACTTATAAATATACATGTGCAGTTCAAGTAATATTAATAACATGTAGTATTAGACATATGCTGTGTTTTGCATCAGTCACTAATAATAACAATACTAATAGGGTAACAATGTGATATCTTTGACTATCATAAAGTAATTTACAATCATAATATAGTACTTAATATCCATTTAAATATTTAGAAATTTTCATTTATATATTTACATGATGTTTACATGGTTTATCCATTATATTATATATTTTACATTTGAATAATTCAGTCTTATTTAATATATTTTAATATATTTTTTAATTACTATACTACGCATTATACTATATATTGTTCAGCTTTGAAAATAGGAGTCTAGTTATTAATTCGGATACCAATTATAAGATAAAGCATGTTATAGCTTTAAAGATCTGACTAGCCAAACACACACAAACACATGGAGTAGAATATGAACAGCCACTCCCTTCTGAGCAACCCAAAAAACACAGTCCAAATGTGAGCTCATGCTTATGGGGACAGAAAACACAAACACACACACAAATGCAGACAGATCCACAAGTACACTCCTACATTTAAAGTGCAAATGTCAACAGAGACACTTGAAATAATTTGAGACAGATTTTGGGGAAAACACATATAGCACTTGTTAAATCAGAGAGCGATGTTACTGGTTGGGCTGATTAAATAGCCACTACTGTCAAAAACAGCATTGTTAAAACACTTTTTGATATTATAGCAGTGTAACCGGTGAGCTATTTGTGTAAAAATTTTCAAAAGTGGCAATTTAAATCAATCTTGGTACCAAGGCATTATACTGGAAACACACATTTGAGAGTCAATGTATAAACACATTGCTTTATGAATTATTAAAAACATAAATAAACCAAACAATTATGTGATATCCTCTTATTGAAAGAGACAACACAGACACATTTCTCCTTAAAAACAACCACTAATACATAACTCCTTCACAAAAAAAGCAAAAGCCAATATAATCTACCGTAATATCCAAAAACCCATCAGAAGCATGTGTACTCACAGGTCTGGTTCTCTTGGGTAGTCTGAAACTCCTCCACCTGGGCATGATTCTATCTGTACAACCAATCCAACCAACCAGAAGTCAGTCTGCCAACCAGATCCGCCTTCTGATTGGCCGAGAATCAGGTAGAAAAGGCTCTAACCAAAGTTCTCACTCCCAGATTCTCACACAGAGCTAGTGACTGAACTCAACCTCAACATGTACGGAGAACAATTATTGAGCTGTCATATAGATCTGCGCAGCTGAGTGTTGAGAGAGTTCTGCCCATACGGGACAGAGAGGGAGAGACTGAGAGAAAGAGGAGGAAAACAAGCACAGACTCCAACAGAACTAAGAAAAGTGAGAGAGGAGGAAAAATTAAATGAAAAGACGCAACACCCCAAACTGGGTAGACAGAGTGAGGTCAAAGACTTTTGGTGTATGTGTGTGTGTGTGTGTGTGTGTGTGAGCATTGCGTTTTAGCCCAGATGGACGGCGGCCACGTGATCGACTGAAGAAGAGATGGATGGACCGGATCAAAGATATGAAACAAGTCAAAGCTGCACCCGAGAATGCCCTAGACAGGAAGAAGTGGAGAGCAACATACTGAAACCCCTGCGATAGCATGGGAAAAACACTAGGAAAGAAGAAGTGTGTGTGCACATGTGCATGTGAGATAAAGATAGAGAGCATATGGAAGATACACACACACAGGCACATTGATTTCATGTATTTTTGAAAACAAGAAACATTACTCACTATAACTGACATGTCAACTCTAAGTCAAACAAAATATATCTAAACAGACACACACACACACACACACACACACACACAAACCCAACTGCAGACGTACAGTTTTTATTAAAAAATAATTGTATTTTCTAAAGACTAAACCAAACCAAACCTTAAGGCTACTCCTAATTTTGATTTATTTATTTTCTGGAATAAAATAAACAAAAGCAAACACATGGTTTGCTTTTGAATTATTTTTTACCTTTGAGTAAAAATGGAGGTTATGTCAAATTTAGCTAACTTATGGGACAAATGCTGACAGCATGGCAAACCTCACTACCCAGAGACACAAACAAGTCAAGAAATGTCTAGTCTGTAAAAATAGGGAATATGAGAAGCCTATATATAGTTCTATATTTGAATGTCCATTGAGTCTCCCACACACACACACACACACACACACACACACACAAACACACACACACCTCTATACATACACACAAACACACAAACCTCAAACCACAATGACATAAGAAGGCCCTAGCAGTACAGTAACTCCAAAGAGACAGACCGCTAACAGAAAAAAGTCAGACAGACAGAAAAATGAAAATAATATGTGTAATTATATGACTAACAGACCTGGGTAGTAACGGATTACACGTAATCTTGCTTATGTAATCAGATTCCAAAAAGTTAAGTACTAGATTAAATAACATTTTAAAATACTTTGTTTGAATTATTACTCAGTAGGTTATTTAACCATGTATTACTGTGACAAACACATTTAAATGCAGAAATTCACATTATTTCTTATTTACATATAATGCAGGCATTTCCAAACTTTTTTGTCAGCTGAACCCTTTTCACCTAATATTTTTATAATTGATATCCCTGTGAGATTTGAAGGTAATAAATTAGTAATTAAGTATCACATTTACATGTTCACAGTTCTCTGACATTGGTTAATGGTCACATGACATGCAGGTAACAAATAAAATATATATTTTTTTAGTAAGTGTTTTATTTGGTTGATGTCATTTTAAAATTATTTTAATTTTACATTTTTATGATTTAACTAATTATTAGTTTTTCTGGTAACACTTTACAATAAGGTGTCATTTGTTAACATTAGTTAATGTATTAACAAATATGAACAAACAATGAACAATACATTTATTACACTATTTGTTAATCTTTGTTAATGTTAGTTAATAAAAAATATAGTTGTTTATATTGTTTGTTCATGTTAGTTCACAGTGCATTAACTAATGTTAACAAGCACAACTCGTGATTTTAATAATGCATTAGTAAATGCTGAAATGAACATTAATTAAGATTAATAAACGCTGTAGAATTATTGTTCGTTCTTAGTTCATGTTAACTAATGTAGTTAACTAACGTGAACTAATGAACCTTATTGTAAAGTGTTACCGTTTTTCTTTAAACTCACAAACTCTAGTAGGGAAAACTTGGCGTAATGTAATGTTTAATGCACTTCATGTTGTTAATTACAATAAATGGAATATATTTTCTTACTTTTGTATTATTATATCGATACAGTATACAAGGTTATCCTATTTAAAACAATGTGATAAACGAGTTAGCTCAAAAGTAATCTAAAAGTAATCAAAGAGCAGTCTGATTATATTACCTAAAATGTGTAATGTAATGGATTACGTCACTAATTACAATTTTTGTCATGTAATTTGGAATCAGTAACAGATTACAATTTGTAAGTACCCAGCTCTGATGACTAATCACTTGATTGCTTGAGTTGCTTTGTTAGGCAACAAAAGCTTAATGATTATATTTTCAAAAGTGGATGATGCTATTAACGGTACTATACAACTATTGCAAATATACCCTTAGAAGCCAACACTTGCCATTATGTGACATACAGCATCAGACAGTCAGTGATCGGTCAGTGGGTGTGTCATCTGAGACAGAGACAAGTCCGTGTCCTGACTTAAACCACATGAACACCGCAAAACAACAGATCTGGCAGCAGAGTGTGTTAGAAAAAGTGTTTCTAGGAAACATGAGCCACTCTTGACTCAGAGCTTTTTTGGCTGTAATTAGACGGTTGAATGAAACAAGAGCGGAGAGACTGGCCTGAGGTTAAGAGCAGGCGCAAGTAATCATAAAATTACAGAGAAAAGACAGAGGGAGAGATGAGGAGCGATGATACAGTTTTTGGCGCACTGACATACTGGATGAGAATAATAGTGAATCAGAACCAAATTTAGTGGGACAGAGATGAAAATTACGTAACAAAAACAATGCAGCAAGAAAGTTGGTGAAAGAACGAAAGCAAAATGACTCATCCTGCACACAAAAATAATTTGGGCAAAACTGTAAATCTCAGTAATGAACACACACACACACACTAAAAAAAGGATCTTCAGGGAGATTTTTGACCACCATCATCAAAACAACAAATGAGGGAATATCTTTTCCAGATTTCCAGAGACTACTGTTTTATATATATATATATATATATATATATATATACAGTGCTGTGAAAAGGTTTTTGCCCCTTCCTGTTTTTTTTTTTTTATTTGTCACACTTGAATGATTCAGATCATCAAACTAATTTTAATATTATGCAAAGATAACCCAAGTAAATACAATTTTCTGATAGAGTGCAGAATTCATGGTTCCATCAATTATGGCAAGTCGTCCAGGTCCTGAAGCTGCAAAGCAGCCCCAGACCATCACACTACCACCACCATGTTTGACTGTTGGTATGATGTTCTTTTTATGAAATGCTGTGTTGGTTTTACACATGGTTTTAGATGTAACGGGACACACACACAACTTTTGTCTCATCAGTCCACAGAATATTTGCCCAAAAGTCTTGGAGATAATCAAGATATTTTTTGGCAAATGTGAGACGAGCCTTTCTGTTCTTTTTAGTCAGCAATGGCTTTTGCCTTAGAACTTTCTCATGGATGCCGTTTTTGCCCAGTCTCTTTCTTATTGTTGAATCATGAACACTGACCTTAATTGAGGCAAGTGAGGCCTGCAGTTCTTTAGATGTTGTTCTGGGTTCTTTTATGACCTCCTGGATGAGTCGTCATTGCGCTCTTTCCCCTTTCCAGACTGATACATGTCTAGAGGTCGACCGATAGTGGATTTTACCGATACCGATAGCTAGGTTGGACCACACTGGCCGATACCGATTAATCAACCGATAGTTTTCAAAATGGATACTGAAAGAGAGCTAGTGCTTTACTATTAAAAAAAAAAAAAAAAAAGCAGCAACAGTACTGAACCATACTTTGTAAATGAATAAAAATATTAATATTATTTACTATATTGATCATTAAAGTTATTTCATAATTTGCTAATGTTAAAAGAAGAAACTTTAAAATATAAAAATATAGCCTATTAGTAGCTAATAGTGAATGTTGAAATGAAAACACTAACAAGGAACAATACTTCTACAGTTTTCATTAATGCTACGAATGGACTTTTATTGTTAAATGTTACCATTTAATTTCAACAGTCATGCTTAAAGATGGCCATGTTTAAATATCTACACAAGGCCATAGCATTAAAATTACATACATATGGATATTGTATGTGTACTCACACACTTTATTTGCTTCTATTTTTTAACACTTGATAATTATCTAATCAAAAAGAAAAAAAAAAAAAGAAAAAAGTTAGTCGCGCAGACTCATAGGTATCACACACACGCACACACACACACACCAGACGCTTTGCGTTCAGATCAAGTGGCGGTCTAAAACAATTTATTTAAATCACCAAACGGACATAAGTTTGCTTCAAGAATGAACAATGTGGCATAAATGAGTTTGAAGTTCGGTGTTTAAAAAAACAGAGCAAGTGGAAAGAGAGAGCGCGATCTATTACAGCTCTCTACATGAAGCATACAGACTTTATTAGAGCCACAGAAAGACAAACGTTTTGCTGAAAAATGCACAATACATAATTTATAGCCTAGGGTGAAGTCATTATATACATTCACAACGATTTGGGACAAATATAATGTAATTTAATAGAAAACTATGTGAATGGCGTTCTGTTCCGCGGCAGGCTTTTCTGTCGGCTGTATTTAAATGCGCGTCTGGAGTTTCCCGCTCTGTGCAGCGCGCAGTGTCACGTGTCAAAATAAACAACACGTGCTGTCAGTGATTTCCGCCTGTAGAGGCCACTCTCGTACTGTATAATGCCAGCGGACCCTTCTCAGCCATTCCGGCAACAGTTGCAAACCGGAAAACTATCGGCATGGATTTTTGCCGATAACCGATAGTTGTGGCAATCAACTATCGGTGCCGATTAATCGGCAAAACCGATGAATCGGTCGACCTCTATACATGTCTACTATTTTGTTTCTCATCTGTCTTGAATTTCTTTAGATCATGGAGTGTGGCTTGATGTGTTGCTCTTTAAACATGCTTCACTTTGTCAGACAGGTTCTATTTAAGTGATTTCTTGATTCAACAGGTCTGGTAGTAATCAGGCCTGGGTTTGTCTAGTGAAATTTAACTAAGCTTTCTAAAATAATGTGGTTAATCACAGTTCTTTCATGCTTTAACAGGAGGGGACAATTAATTTTTCACAACACTGTATATATATATATATTCTTTTTTACATTTACATTTATGCATTTAGCAGACGCTTAAATCGACTTGCAGTGCATTCAGGCTATACATTTTTTTTTTTATCAGTATGTGTGTTTCATGGGAATTGAACCCACGACCTCTTGCGCTGCTAACGCAATGCTCTACCACTGAGCCACAGGAACATAAATCATACAGAAGGATAGAAAGAATAAAAAGAATAAAAAAGAGATATTTTGATTGTATAAACGCAATTTTGGTGAGCATAAATGTCTTTTAAAAAAAACAAAAATATTTATATAATAATAACCATGTCCAAACTCTATAGTCAAACACACACACACCACTTATTTGGTGTCTAAAAAGACGTATGTGTGCATGAGAGAGTCAGATTTTCCATAGGGGGAGTAACTCCCATTTGACAGAAATAATTTTAAAACACATGTTTTCACATATATTTTCAACATGTTTATGTATGTTTGAGTAGAAATTTTAAAAATCCTCACAGTCAAACCTGCATGTCTAGCTGCCACCGACTTCAAATGTCACTACACGATGAGTCAAATAGCAATACAGTGTCAGTGTCTACATAGTGGATGTCAGAGTTATTGTTGTGTTTTTGTAGTGTAGTTGTACCTTGTCACTGTCTACAGTGTTCTGGGAGGTGCGGGAAGCGATGGAGATTGTGTCCGGCTGGCTGCTGGCATCACCCTGACTGTCTGCGTCCTCAGTCGTTTCTCTGAAAGATTAAATAAGATTAGAAACTTAACCTCTATTGCAATCACATACACAATCTATAATAAAACACCTAGCAGCAAGTACTGTGATAAGAGCTGTGCAATTTGGGAGTACAGATGTATTGATTCTCTCAATGCAGATTAAAGAAGAACCTGAGCAGAGAAAAAAAGAAAAATCTGTTTTAGGTGAATGAAGACAGCAGGTGGATGTGGTGAAATACCTCTTGCTGATGCTGCGCTGTCTGGCTGGGGTTTTGGGAGGGTGTATGGGCTCCTTTAGTGCCCCCTTCAGGTGAACCGTTCTCTCCTGAATCACTTCCCTGATGTTCCGGATCCACTCCTGTTTCACTTCTATACTGGAGGCCTTCGGGGTGGATGAGAGGATGCATGATTTCACCAGGCAGATTTGAGCTTGCAACACTCAGATGAGTAAAATGTCTCAAAGCATGTTCACCAGGGTCAGAAATTAACCAAAACTTAGAGCAGAATTACTCCTAAATATGAGAAATATATATAAAAAACATGCCCCAGATATTTAGGATTTTAATATGTAATTTCTAGAACATTTGATCTATTCCAAACAGTTCTGCAATTGTCATTAATTTGAATTGTTATTCATTTTTTCACAGTTCTTTCAGGACTGAAAACGAAATAATAGGCCTTTGTGTAAATCATCAAATATTTGAGTTATTTATTCATGATAATCATTTTATTAAATGTAGTAGCAGCATTAAAAAACTATTGTTTTAACCCTGTAAAGCCTTATATAAGAAATAATAGTAAATCTTGCAATGAAACAGTTTACTGAGTCTTTAGAAAATAAGTTTGCATCCATGTTGTTGTTTTTTTTTTAATATCATATTTGATATATCAGTTTTGTATGGATTATGTAGTATGATATAGTGATCATATGGAGTTCATTCTCAAAGAGGAATAAACACCTGGATTTTATTCAGAAGCGCAAACTTATGCAAGTTTTATTTTGGATGTAAAAACACACAAAATCAGTCTCCTCAAAGCCTGATTTATCATATTTGATACTCACATTTAAAAATAAATTTTCAAAAAAAAATAAATAAAATGCTGTATGGAAGTAAACCTAAGCTCAGTCCAGTAAGTGTTCATCTTGAAATATAAAAAAATAAAAGTTATTCTTACATTTACTTTATAAAAATCTGTGAAGATTTCAGAGCAAAAAGACATGTGTACCACAACCTGAAGGTGGACATTTTTACAATTATACTAAAGGCTTTGTACTTGCTAAAAAAGTATAAACTATCAATCAGACATCAAAAAACATGCATAAGAAAAAGTTACAAAATGTTTTTCAGCAACGTTCATTATTTATAGGCCTTAGAAATGTGTGTATGAAATATTTACGTATGCTTTATAGGGTTAAACCTATTAATCACATGCTTTATGCAATAATTTTAATCACTAATAGTCATAATATCAATAATGCATGTTAAAAAAGTACCCTCATATTCATTTCTTATTAGCATTGGCCACTATGTTTATCTGACACGGATACACACAGACATACACAAAATCACATCTTACCTTGAGAACCGTTTTGTTGTCAGATGTAGGCGTCCGGCCGGCCCATAGAGCAAACTTACACGGATCACCTTCAATGTGTTCGGTGACTCCTAACTCTGATGTCTGTCAAAACACATTTGAATTCACACTACCACTAATGACTTACTAATAAAGTGGGGAAAAGGCACTAAAGACCTCATTTTGTCGATGATATTTACACTTCTTGACAACGTGTCATCCTGGAGCTCCTTACCAGCAGCTTGTTCTTGTAAACATATTTGGTGCGTCCTGACGAGTCTTTCATCTCTTTACTGAAAACGAGGGAGATCTCAAAGAGAAAAAGGTGTCGGTCCCGGCCCTTGCGGATCAGAGATTTGGGGTCCCACACCTGAAAGGTGTCCTGTAGGATCAGCTCACCCTGTACGGCCAGGTTCTCATCAAAACCTGAAACCAGAACAACAATTACACAGATAAACAAATGCATAAGTGCAAAAATATCAAAAACTCATCATCGATCTGAAATTCGGATTCTGGCTTCATCAACCAAAAATAAATAATTAAAATAAGAATATTTTTTATAATAATTGAACAGTTAATATTATTTAATTTAATAATAAATAAAACAATAAAAACAAATAAAAAATGTATTTAATTTTCAAATTATATTTTAAAATCTGGCAAAATGCATTCTCTTTGTATATAGGCTTAAAAAACAAACTTGAAATTTTGTGTTGAATAATTGTGGATTATATGAATGATGTTAAACAACAACAACAACAACAACAACAAATAAATATCATCTGTTTTCAAGACAGTCATCAATTATAAGAAAATGCTTGAAAATCTATTCTGCACACAGTTATGTTTTCAGAACAGCTGCAGTGATTATCGCTCACCCTCCAGCATGCTGACGTGCATGGCGTCATTAGCACGTTTAGGCACACTGAGCATCACCTCCAAACCCTCCTTTATTTCTCCTTTCCCTTCCTCACAGCACGTCAGCAACTCCTGTTCACAAAAACACACAGAGACACAAACACACCCATTTAGTGCAGCAAACTGATTCAGATCAGGTAAAGACTGAACAAAAACACTGAGTCTCCACCTTCAGCAAAAGCTGGTATTTGGTGATTCTCTGAACAGGTTTGATCAGGTACGATGAGATCGAATTGGCCAGTCCATGTCTCCGCTGTATCTCCTGTGAGAAACAGCATTAAATAACATTTTATTTAACATTTTATTGCATAGATAGATGATAACAAAAACAGGTTAACCCAGCCTTTTCTGGCCTAAAATTGTATTCAGCTGATCTAGCTGGTCTCCCTTTCTGGTCAAACCAGTGTTTAGCTGGTTGGCTAGCTGGTCTTTCCCAAAAACGAGTACCCAAAATCCCTTTAAAGCCCTCAAAAAAGACCTATTTATCACCCTGTGTAAACTGTTTTTTTTGTTTGCTTTGTTTTTGTTTTTTTTACATCAGTGTATTCACATTTTTAAAAACATTCAAGAACATTCTCAGATTAATTCTGACTAATAATAGAAATTGAATTTATTCATTTGAAACAGAGTAGTAAGGGTGGAGGATAGCAGCTATCTGGCGCCCCCTGTCTGCTTATTGAGTCATCCCTATCATCTCAACCCCATGCCACACAAACCTCCAAAACGAACTGAGAGAAGAAAGAAAAAAAAAAGAGCAGCCTCACATCAAAGAATCTTCCGGCCTGGCCCTGGATGAGCTGACTGGAGTCAGGTTTGTTTTTGCAGTAGGTGACGTACATATGGAATTTATCAGCCTTCAGTACATGGAAAAAATAAACACATTCACTATTTATGTTGTAGGGCAACCTCACCAGAGAACCAGAGTACCAGAAGCTACTGTTTAAACATTAATACTTCACAGCTGAATTTATATTTTGGACCTTTCAAGTTTTAAATAATGATTAACAAAATACAGCGTGGGCAAATTTCCAATTTTTACAGCCTCTCAGCACACATTGGTTTTTAAATATTCATACGAAGTAAAATGATGATGACTAGTCCTTACTGAAATCACAATATGTTCTCCAAACAAAGAAAAATTTGAGGGAAAAGACGATGATTCATCTGTATCTCACCCATGTGACAAAACAATGGCCCACATCTTCTGGAAGCTGCTCATAGTTTTCAAGCTCTTTCAGAAAAATGCTGCAAAAACAAATAATGGCAAAACATAACTAGATTTGAACACTTTCTGAACAAAATATGAGGCTGTTGTTGTTGCTAATGACTAATATTTGGCCATTTTGAGTATATCAGCATGAAGAAATTTTCAGTTCGTATTTTATTTTCAAATTTTAGTAAATTTGTTATGTGTTTTGGCATTTTTATTAGTTTTTAAAATATTTATATATAGCATTGGTTTCGAGAAAAGTTAGTAATATTAGTCCTTCATAGTTTTATTATAGTTGCCAAGGTAACATTTCTCATCAAGTATTTCATCTTTTCATCCTCAATATTTCTATTTTTGTTTCATTTCAGCTTTATTCCAATTAACAAAAAAACAAAAAACAAAAATTAAATGGTTTTACTTTTATAATAACACTGCCGGGGATGAAAACTGAGTCAAATATGGCAGAAATGCGTCAGCAAAGCAACTGCCATTGAGATGAATGGGAATGCTAACAGATAGGTTTCTCCAAGAATTACAGATCTCCTTGGCAAGCATCACTTATTACTCACATACTTACACAGGCCATCACAATTACAGCTTTAAGAGCCATCAAAGTGACAAAGTGACTACATAAACCTGGAAATAATGAAGCTTGTTTGAAAACATACTTGTTGTGGAATTCATAAATCTCCTGAATATTCCCAAAGATCACATGTTCTTTGTTCGCAATTCCAGATGGGATATCAGCACCGCTTGTCATCTCCCAGAGAAAAGTCTGCACAAGGGAGGTTAGTTCATCCTAAGTTCACAATTCTTTTAAATCAGACAGCATTTCAGGCAAAGTACAGTATGTAACTATGCAACCTTGGATGAATCTTGCAATCAAAAGCAATGACTGTCTGAGATCAGTAAGTAAACCTCTAAAGCTTCTCTTTGATAGAAGAAACACTCTCACCTCCAAACACTCCTGTAGGTCTCGTACATAAGCTCTTTCTGTCTGGAGCAGCTCAGCCATAATATACCTACACAGAGACCAAGACGCCCCACTGAAAGCCCAGCAAATTACAGACATTGAAATGCAAAGAACGCCTGAGACAGCACTTCATAACACAAAGCTAATTCCTCAGGAAATGATTTAGATTAAAAAGGATTTCGTGTGGAGATGAAGCTATTGATGCTGTGATTTAGTTTGGGACTATCGGCTTAACCTGTGCACAGGAAGCTGGTACACATTATGAGGATTCTGAGTCATATTTAAAATCTCTCTAAGTCATGAAGTTAATTTCATCACTCACTCTTTCTTTCTGGCAGATTTCTTCTTTTCCTCATTAACCTCATGGTCGGGATCGTTGAGGTTGACCTGTGGGTCAGGGTGGGTCAAGCTGGCTGGGATAATGTCCAGCTCTAGATCTTTATTGTCCTATTGGAGAGTTCAGAGGAAATACTAAAATTTACAGTATGTGTTTAAGCAAAAGTTTTGATTCCTCAGGATAGAAACCTTTATATACAGTAAAAAAAAAAGAAAAAGAAAAAAAGTAGAACACATTTTTAAAAATTAAGATTTATAAATATATTAAATTATGCATGAAATGAAGAATAAATGCAGGATATATTTTCTAAAAAGGGATGGCTTTTCTCAGCCGCTCACCTCAGAACACACTCCTAGCACTCGGTCCAAGCTGCAGCGGTACTGACCCATCCGCATAGAGAAGTCTCTGTACCTTCTGTCCACCGTAGAAACCCACCTCTTGAGCTCGGTCACATGGACATGCCCTTTCTCAACCAGACTACCAGCCAGCTGGATCAACAGCTTCACCTTTTCCTGTGTTTGCTAGAAGAAAAGAAACAACATCAGCTCATATAATACAGGTTTAGACAAATGCATCTGTTCCCTTTATATATAGAAATATATGTAAGTGAATAGATGCGTTTGCCTAAATTTGTACAAAGCTTACTGATAGATTACTCAAAACACGATCAAACACTTTTGAAACCTATACATTTTTAAGAACGGTCAGGATATTCTTCATAATAATTCTGCTTGCATGTTCCACAAAAACATGAAGGCTTGAGACAACATGACAGTGAGTATATGATGACAAAAGTTTGAATAACTGCCCTCAATGACTGAGGATCTTACCTTTGCGGACACACGGAAATCTTCATACTCTTTTAGTAGTTCCTGAGTTTTTTCGCTGGTATCACCAGGTGATGTGTGTGTGGATAGAAAATATTCTCCTGTCTCCTGTAACCAGTCTATAGCCTGTGTAGAGAGCACAGTTTTAAAAATGTAAAAACCATTTCATGTGTTCATTTACAACCTCATTATTGGATATTTTTAGCATATTTTCTACTGCACAAATAACTAATTAGTTAAATATAAAAGGTTGCTCGGTTGAAAAAAAGAAGTGCACTTTATTGTACTGAATGTGCAGTTTTAGTGTATTTCAGATCACTAAAAAAATGTCATAAACACTTAAAAAGTGCAATTTGTGAAGTCAAATGAAAAGTTTTACATTAAAGTACATTTTAAATCATT
Organism: Onychostoma macrolepis; assembly: GCF_012432095.1. Lineage (NCBI taxonomy): Eukaryota > Metazoa > Chordata > Actinopteri > Cypriniformes > Cyprinidae > Onychostoma > Onychostoma macrolepis. Next base: position 7,307,144 of record NC_081160.1, on the reverse strand, counting down.
ATGAAGTACTTTAAAGAAGTACGTTTAATTTGTTGACTAACATACTAAAACACACAATTATAATTTTACAATTTTTTAAGAAATTGCAATGTCATCATTACAAATGTGTAATTACCAATATATTTAAATACATGACATAAAAGTTTCAATAGAAATGTTTTAGTTTACCATAAATGTTTCTCAATACATTTAGCAGTATACTTTAATCTTTAAAAAAAAACAATAGAAGTAATTACATATAAAGATGTAATTAAGTCCTACTTTGTTTTTAATACAAATTTAAACTATAATACATTTTGATTTAATTGCAATTAACATGCAGTTATGTGTCAGAAAACATAACATTTATATTAAAGTATATCATTTCTGTAATAAGTTAAAACTTTTTAAATGTATTCTAAAGAGCAGCTCATTTTTACAAAGGAAGGCAAAACCAAACCAAACCACCATCATTATCGAATCCTTTAAAAAATGTGCTTGTATAACGCTCTCACACTCACCTGTTTGGCATGTCGTTCAAACAGAACGTACTGTTGGCACTGATCTAAACGTCTTTTTTTCATAGTCCAGAAATGAAGGACACGATTTTCCCTCTGTAGCAGCTCACTCAGAATGGCTATACATAAGACACAAGACAAGATCAATAAACAATTACAAAACATTCAGGCACAATCACATACAGACAGACTGTATATTTTGCAGGTATAATGGCTTTAAGTAGTCCTGAACTGACCTTTGACTTGGGACTCAGTGGCTCGATTGTGGGTAGCGACTCCAGGCATGCTCACATTGTTTCGATGGATGTATTTAAGAAAGACCTCCGCATTACGACGTGCTAAAGTACACGCCTGGAACCAGAGAAATGAAACATTTTGTAGAATCAGTGCATCTAAACAACTGTACAGTGACATCATCATGTGCAGATGTAAAACGGTCAGTGACATTGATAGACACACTAATAACTCTGTTCAAGGTTTCTTTATTTCAAAAGGATTTTTTTTCCATGCTATGACCCATTTAAACTGACACATATGTGGCCACATATGGCAATTTCTTTTTGTTTTGCTGCAGATGCATTTTTTAAAAATATAAAAAGGACAAATTGGTGAGAGAGCTGATGAGCTTCTGTTGCAGGTGTTTGAGTCTGTGTGTGTGTGTTTATGTATGTGTGTGTGAGCAAGGTGTACCTTGAGAAAGGCTTCTTTCTGCTCCAGGTGTTTGTTGATGAGAGGGCTGACGTGGTCAGTCTCTGCTGTTGAGCCCAGTTTATCATGACCCCCACACCAGTCTTCCTCTCTCCTGTACTCCAGTTCCAGACTCTCCAATACATTACATACCTGCGACAGACATACAGTATGTTACACACACAGCAGCATCACAAAGCTTAAGTCTCTGGACTGTTTACAATGGTCAGTCAGAGAGCAGTGTAGACAATTACAGATATAATGGCAATATAAATAATAGAATACAATACAATGTAATGACAGTAAAGGGACATGTATAAAATTTCTGCCACTAAAAAAAAAAAAAAAAAATTGAAACAATATTTATTCCTAACATTTCTGTTAAGGGACAAGAGGGCATGGTTACTGTCCCATAATTAGATTTATTTATTTTTTAAAGAAATAAATAGTTTCATTTAGCAAGGATGCATTACATTGATCAAAACTGACAGTAGAAATTTTCAGATTTTTACAAAAATATATTTCAAATAAATGCTGTTCTTTTTCTTTTTCTGCTTGCTATTCATCAGAATCTCTGGAAATAAATATATCACAGTTTCCACAAAAATATTAAGAAGCATAATAATTTTTATCATTGACAATAATAAGAAATGCTACTTTAGCACCAAATTAGCTTACTAAATTATACCAATATAGTACTGTACTTACTGTATTTTTGATCAAATAAATGCAGCCTTGGTGAGCATAAAGACTTCTTTCTAAAACATTTGTAAAAATCTTACTAACCTCAAACTTTTGAACGGTAGTGTATAAAATATTCAGCTTCTGTTGCACTTAAAATTTCACTCGAAGTTATGGTTATACAGTGTGAAATACAAAGTTCTGACATGAAACTCTAGATGGCGCAGTCTGATAGATCTAACTCAATATGACATAAAGACATCATCACATGTTACAGCTGATTGGTTCTCTCCAATGAGCTTGCTGCTCAACATTCAAATGTTTGGCTAATGCTTATGATAGCAGTTGCAGCGCACTTCAGAAACCCTCCCCCTTCCCCAGCTCCACCTGTATAGATCTGCTACGGGGTGATCATGTATGCTATGGGGGTTATTCATGTTATATTTGCAGCAGCAGTATTTCTTACATGCTCACAGCAGCATGTTGTGAATGTATTGGCAGTAGCAAGTCTCAGTACTTGCTCTGCCACAGCAGCAGCGCAGCAGATATACTCCGCCAAGACCAACTACATTAACATTGTCATGTACATTACCATGACAATCCCTCCGAAAGTTGTCATGACAGAACTCTATGTACACTGCAAAAGGGTCTTGAAATCCTCCTTTAAAAAAAAATGAACTACTTAAAAACGGCATCTTAAAAATGCAGTGCTCATGGTGTGAGGCACTAAAAAATATATATATCATGAACTGCAAATGCATATGTCCAAGTGGTTAAGAACTACTGCTATAAATCAAATTCGCAACTTTGTCATCAGTTCACATTCTCAACTACAATCACAGCCATAGTATTTGTGGGCAGTGACAGTAACCATCACATAGTCTATTACATCTCACCTGTTCAGATGTTTTGTAGAAGGCCACAGAGGCATTAACCAGCTTTAATCTGTCCTCCATCTTCAGCATGAGGGTCTGCCAGTGCAGGGCCACGGTCTCGGCACAGGCCCGGACAGCGTCTGGGTCATAGTGACCCGCCTGCAACATCAGCTCCGCCCTCTGCTGGAGCTGCAGGGCACTCTGGTGGGTGCGCTGCAGGGAGTCGGCATGGAGAAGAGACTGTGGACAGCAGAGAAAAGTGGCTCCTTTTAATTCTTGAGGTGTGCTTAAATTAAGTTTGTTAACTGCCAGCACACAAGGACCACATGAGAGGCGGGTGAGGTCACGGAGGGGCTCCTTAAAGGAGCAATTAAGACACAATCAGTTAGACGTCCTGCCGTTCAAAGCCAAAACAATCAGCGGTGAAGCACAGCCTGATGCTTTCACAAGAGCACATGCTGGATGAATAAAACTAGCGGCCTGATTCACACATTTGTTTTGGTGTACTTGGATGATCTGATTTGATGAAAAGTGGTACTTGGCCTGAAAAGTTAGAGAAACGCTGCTGTAGATGATTAAAACATATATTTGGCGGAAGGGAGATTTTGGCAGATAGCACTGACTTCCTTTGATTTAGAGAGGCTGTCGTTAGTCGAGAATTATACACAGCAATTTGCTGAATTAAAACTCAGTCCTCATTTCAGGCTAATGTGATTCTTGCTGCTCATAAATTTGCTGAGTGATTGTTTTGTTTTTTTTAATTCAACTCAGCTGTTTTGTATTCCATCTCTTTGATGAATATAATAAAGGGGGGGCTTTATAACCTATAGACAAATTTATCTTCTGTTTATGACAGATAACAACAAAAGGGATGATGTTTCTCTAACACCCCCTAAAGATCTGTTTGATATAAGCCTAAAATAATTTCCTAATTGCAGATAATGGTGTAAACAAGGTTTAATATTTAATATTAATCTTCATATTGCAGCATACCGCAGCCTTCAGAAGCTGCCCCCTGCAGAAGCTATTAAGGAAAAAATGTGTGTACCTCGATGGCAAGCTGAAATTGTTCATGCTCTCTCTGAAGTTGTTCCGCTTCAGATAGGGAACCTGCATTCGTTGTGCTCGCCGTGAGCATGGATTCACCGTTGCGGATCCAACCCAGCACCTGCACAGATCAACACATACAAATGCACACACACAGCGGCATGTGACAAAACAGGCAACAGAGGTGAAAAATTTAACTCAATAAATTATTTTGGATTAATCTGTTAACATTCAGAGGTATTCATTTACGTTTTGGTGCAGCCTCCTGTATTTTTCATTTTCTGACAAAATTTGAGAAATGTGCTTTTCCTTGCTGTAACTCAATGTCTCAACACTGTCAGTTACAGAAATAATGTGCCATGTCAAATAATTAATAATGGCAAATCTAGCATTCAACTATAAATTTAGATTGTATGATGGTTCCAAACTGATTTTCAGCTCCATCTATTGAATTCTCATCACTGTCGACAAAAATTACAATAATGGTAATATATATATATACAGTATATATATATATATATATATGTACTTCGGCATATTAGAATGATTGTTTAAAGCTTCTGAAAATTCAAATTTTCCATCACAGAAATAAATTAAATTGTAAAATATATTAAAATAACTTGCATAATAGTAGTTTGTCAAGTATACAATATATAAACAAATATTTTAACTACTGCCAGTTTTCCCTAATTTACATTAAATATTTATTCATGTTCTGAGGTCATTAGATGAAATAATGCAGTTGCTTAATAAACATTATAGTAATCATCTCTACTTCAAACATTTCGTTCCACATCTTAAGAATCCGTAAAATGTGCATTAAGCATGCAGAAACATTAAAGCTGAGCTGAAGGGATTCCCCCTCCCACGTTATGTAACACACTGCCTACATTTACATTCATTTTCTAACCAAACTGATTTACAAAAAAAGTACATATAGAAACAAGATACAATACAACTAATTAAAGAACCAAGATAAAGCTGAGAAATCCCGAGGTGACAGCACTGCCAATAAGAAAAAGCAGTGCTGTCTATGAAATAGTGCAAGTGAATTGAGTGATTCATTTTTCTGAAATGCAGGGCTGCAAGTCTGCACCCACGCACTGCTCTGGATATATGAGCGACAGTGTGTGTGTGTGCTCAAAGTGTCAAAGATAAAAGCAATTAGCTGGGCACTTGTACTCAAGGCTAATGGCATCAGTCAGAATCTTGTAGCAGAGCACAAGCTATTTTCCTGAATATAGGAGTCAGGTGTTCCTCACGACATTATGATGAGTGTAAATTAGGGGTCCCTAAATGTGACCATGAGCTGAGATGTAGCAATTGATTTTAAACACACACCTGTTTGACCTCGGCCTGCAGGTGTCGTAGCTGAAGGCACTGCTCCAGACGTTTGTGTGTGTGTTCTGCGCTCACTTCTAGCTCATGCTGTTTTTCATTCAAGAACTCCAGCAGCTCTTGAACTTTTGCCGCCAAGTCAACGTCTTTTTCTCCAGTGATTTCCACACCTGAAAAACATACACAGATTTTAAGAATAAAATAAATATCAGCATATACACATTTACACAAATACGCTGCCTGAGTATATCAGTTTTACTGTATAGATAAAATATATAAATCTAAGAACCATATAGAAACAAATGATGCCATTTTTATGAAATATCATGCTATACAAATGTTTTTTTTGTAAATTATCATTTCATTTTATCATATCCAAAATCAGCTTATTTTCATGAAATACTTTACTTGAAATGTGCTATACTTGTCCCATATTTCTTTTACAGACTGACAAAAAAATGTTGCAGGCAATTTTAGCGATACTAGTAATGGATACACAAGTTCAATCAGCACCATGTCCTAATTTCAGAGATTAGCCCCATTTGCAAAATACAAATGAACAAACACATAAAATTAGGCATGCAATTTAAACGTGCTGTAATTTCTGTGCCACTAGTATCAGAAAATAAAATGGCAAAAACAATTATAGATTTCAAACAGGTTTCCTGAACAATTCCTCTGTTGGCCATGTGTTAGTCAAACAGTCCCTACCCAAACATGTCATGACAGACCATTGGTTGAGCTGCCGGGATGCTCAACCAATTAATGTTTTCTGCCAAAGAGATGTAGTGTTTACACTGTTTTGGCAGAATAAACCAACAAATAAATATAGTTGAACTTTAAATTTTAAATTTTCAAACAAAAATTTGAAATAATTATGATTCATGTTTCATGTTTTTGAAAGAATTGCTAAAGATAAAGAGATAAAGAGCCTATATTTGATCAAGAATACAATGATATTTAGAAATAGTGTATATTTAAATAACTGTTTTCCATTTTAATATATTTCAAAATGCAATTTATGCAAAGCTAAGTTTTCAGCATCATTACTCCAGTATTCAGTGTCAAAGATCCTTCAGAAATCAGATATTTAAACGAATAGTATTTATTTGAAATATAAATCTTTTGTAATATTAGAAAAGTCTTTAAGTCTTGGTCGTGTTATCATGGTTTCCATAAAGATATAGAGTAAAAAAAAAAAAATCCATTTTTAAAATTTATATGAATAAGAAATGTTTCTTGAGCACCAAATCAGCATATTACAATGATTTCTGAAGGATCATGCACTGAAGACTGGAGTAATGATCTTGAAAATTCAGCTTTGCATCAAAGGAATAAATGTCATTTTAAAATATATTAAAAACAGCTTTTATTCTGTTTTTGATCAAATAAATACAGCCATGGTCAGCATAAGCGGCTTCTTTAAACAACATTAAAAAATCGGAATTATTCCCAAATTTTGACCAATAGTGTATAACTCTGTATGTCAAGATAAGATACAAGGAAATATTTTAACATCAAAAGAATCACACAGTTTACATGTAAGTGTTAGTGTAAGGTTACGATCAGACAATAAAAGAAGAACTAAAACTGTTTAAAATGACTATAGATTATCACAGTGAGTTTTCTCTCCTGTGTTCAGCAGGGGGCGCTATGCTGTGAACCTCCTCTGAAGGTCTCCGTCTCCACTGTGATCTCAGTGAGCAGTTATGATGGCATGTGAGCGGGGAACATGTCAGACAGGTGAGCGTGTGATGAAATGTTCCAGCCGAGCGGCATCCATCATACATGCCTTCGCGTGTCTGTAACTGCATTAGCGCATGACAGACAACCAGCATACCAGAGACAGAGACTCTCTGCAGGTACAACACAGGGCGTTTTAACCTCCTTCTACTAACTGTTACATCACCCCGCTTATTCTCAGCTTCCTGTCTCCAATGATACAGCCTCACAGTGGGCCGCAGGAGTCGGTTCCAATGGGAACGTGATGTGTGAGTGACAGGATGGCCTCTGCAGTATCCCGAGCCTCCGAGGCAACCCCAAAGTGACAAGCGAAGGCCCCGTCACCATGGAAACCTCGGTATATGGGATGTAAAGGGGGGGTTTCCATAGCAACCTCACCCCTGCATACAGAGTTAATAGTATGAGAGATCCCAGAGCCGTACGGAGCTCTGTCTTCTCTCCGCTCCTTCCAATCCATTTCACCTTCACAGGCTGTCATGCACACATTTTCCATCCTTATCTTTCCCACCCAATCCTCCGCTTCTCTCTCTTCGTCTTTCATCACACGTATCTAAGACAGCCCATAATGTGGGTAGCAGGTTTTTGCTGTTGTGTCCATGGTAACTGTCAATAAAATGCAACAGAGCACGGAGGAGTGAAGCGATGACTGATTCACACTCTTTTATCTCTCCACTGAACACTAATTCATCATCTCTCCTGCGTTCTTTTCATCTCTCACTGGACGCTGCAGCAGACATTAGCGAGCCGTCTTACTGACCCAATAAACAGAAGAATCACAAACGCTGTTAAGTCGGATGTTGGATGTTGAATATTCACATTAACCCCAACAAGATGAAATCTGAAGGGTTAGTCAGTAAAAAATAAACAACGTTTTCATCACATGGTGTGAGAGACGTGGCACTGATATTAAAAAAGAAGCACACTGGCATTTGCACAAATAAAAATGGACAGGGAAAAAAGAACAGCAATGAAATTAAATTAAATCTTAAATATATATTATAAATATTAATATTAATATAAAACTTGTATGACATAATGTAATAGATGTAATAGATAACAGATTTCTAGTTACCCTATTTAAAATGTAATAAGTAGTGTAACTTTTTTCAATTACTTAATTAAATTAAAGTAACTGATTACATTTCTAATGAATGTTTTCAACTGTTAATCATTTTAAAACATGGGTTAACCATACTGGAGGATTCAAGACTGATTACTGTCAGGTTTACAAAATCCTTCATCACTTGAATTAAGATTATAAAAAAGTACTTTTAAAACACAGCCACCACAAAATCAAACTTCAACACCTTTTTTTACTTTAAGATCGTAAATACAGATTTAAAATAGCTATGATACTGTTTTTGAGATCAAATCTTTGCATAGCTATGACACTAGCAGCTAACAATGCCTTGGAAAAAACAGTTAAAAAACAATCTTAAAAATAAAGCATTTACATAAACCCAAATAGGAAATAAAACAGTTATCGAATAAGCATTTGCCCTACTGTGTCCTAAATTCCTGAAACATTGGTGTCTTATATTTATATGGAGCAGTCAGTGCAATTTGGGAAAGAAATCAATCAAATCTGTGTGTGTGAAAATATTCAATGTAACCTCCTTTGTAACTGTTAACATTTTCATAAGTAACTGTAATTTAATTATATAACAGATTACAGTTACATTTATTGTGTAATTAAATTACATAATTCCATTACGAGTAACTAGTTACTACACTGCTGAAATGACATGAAGATGAGTAGATGATGAAAGAATTTTCATTTTTGGGTGAACTATTTCTTTAAAACCTTATTAAAACTCCATTAATCTCACGGAATTATTTATGCAATTGTAATTGCAGTGTAAATGCATTCATGCCACCTCTGACTTGCAGTAAACAGTCTGTCAATACATCTAAATTCATTAGATTATTTTTTTAGATTAAAACAATATGCTAAATAGAAATATTTAAAAAAACAAAAACTATGAAAAAGTTTTCACTAAAATTAAAATGACTAGAATTTAAATGAAAACTCAAAAAAAAATAGATAATGCAAATTTATTTATTTATTAATGAATTAATTAATTACATATTTTATATAATTATAATACTATATAGCATATAAATAATACTAAAATATCTTTTGCCTTTACTCATTTACAGGCCCTAGTATATATCATCATGCTTCACCAAATTCATGTTTGTGGAAATCCACAAGCAATGCGGCTCAGTAATACACATTTATAGAGAACAGAACACATGGACGTTGTGAAAGGCACAGAAGAACGTGTTCTGTGTGAAGGGCCTTTTGTCTACCGCTGACAGATATGGATTGCTGTGGACTGTGTGCTTGCGATAGGCTTATGTTCAATTGCATGGATATAAAACAAACAATTGATTTGACTCCTTAAGTCATTTTTTGTGATGTCTATTCAATGGTTTTCCATAATCTGCCACAGCAATGTCTTTACATTATCTAGAGACATCCATAAATATTGATATATTTGATATATTAATTCCTAATCATTTGAGTCATTAATCATTTAATTCACTCAATAAAAATGTATCTCGTTGTCATGGAACCTGCTTCTGATCAAGCACCCAGATTATATCACGGTTTGTTGGAGGAAATTATGCCACACTGCTCAAATATTCTATGACCCGACAAATGCAAAATGAACATCGGAAAAACCAAGCGTGAAAGCAAACACAAATAGTGATACCACACAGCAACAACTGCCAACAAACACCAAAATCATTAACACACTGATTCAGCAGAACCCTACAACTGTAGAATGAAGCTATTACTCTCTCGCGCGCTCTTCCTGTGTCCTTCACTCTGTCTCTACATCTCTGACCAGCTCCTCACCTGAAGCCTGGACCTCCATGATGTACTGGTGAAGATCCTGTCCCTGCTGTATAACCTCGTAGGTCATGTTGTTCATGGCGAGTTTGCGCTCAGTGTGTCTGTGTAATCTCTGTTCAGCCAGCGTGAGTTCTTCTGTGTTGAAATCAGACGCCTGTCGCATCAGATCCTGTTTCCATGCATCCAGCTCACCCATCACCTATGAAACAGACATCATACAGTATATTACCAGTTTACATTCATATTGATAAAATAAACAAAATCTTTGCAATATAATGGAAAAAGGATGCAAAGAGCACCGTTAAAGAATCATAAAAGTAGTTTGAAGCAATATGTTTCCTGGTGTGTGAGATCAGTAACCAGAATTTAAGTCACTAATTGCCAGAAATCTTGACATCCATGATGCCCAATTTGTGAACTAATCATTCTTTTGAGTCTGATCTTTTCAATGATTTACTCATAAATCAGACTGATCCAGTTCAACTCATTCATTCAACAATCTGGTTTCAGTGCTTTACAGCTCACTGGAGCAGTGCTGTTATCAGTAAATAAAAAAAAAAAAAAATTAAAATGTTTTCTCTATAAAGTAATAGGTATAAAACAAATAAAATAAATAAAAATCAAAGAGGAAATGCTGCTAAATTTAAATAAAAATTAAAATAAAAATATACTGAAGCTAAATAGAAATATAAAAACCCAAAAAGTAATAAAAATGACAAAAGCACATAACAAAATTATTAAAACTTAAATAATAATTATAATAATAATTAAAAATAATTTACAAATATAAAAATAAAAGCAAATTCAAAATGTTAATATTAATAACTGGAGGCGAGGATAATCAGCTGATAAAAACCTAAATGCTGATTTGTCCATCACACAAAGCATGTATGGCTTTAGAAGACTTGAAATATAGTGCATGAGTCATATGAACCACTTTTCATATTTCTTTTGCGTTTTTAGTATTTTTTTAAAGTTTGACAGCCCTCGTCTTAATTCACTTTCATCATATTGAAAAGAGTAGGAAGAATATTCTTCAACAATTCAAATCTACTGTTCCACAGAAGAATGTAAGCCACTCAGATGATGGCAGAATTTGGGGATGGACTATGAGATAAAGTGTATACAGTAAAACAAACAACGCTACTCAAAACAATACATTTTACATAATACACAAACATGCAGATATGCAAACACAGACAGCACAGAAGCACAACTGTTCAAATAAAGTTACGCTGATAATGACTTGGGATCAGGCCATCAAACACACAAACACACACACAAACACACACACACCTCCAAGGCGTATTGTTCAAAGATACGGAGCTGCAGGAAGATGTCCAGTTTGATCCTGCGCTCGTGGAAAACCTCCTCCATATGAGCCTGAGCCTCATCCAACTGCTGAAGAACGCCCTCGATATGAGCCAAGGAGCTGGCATGAGGCAGCTTATTACAGGCCAACGCTGAGTCCCTGTTTGAACGAACACAAACCCACGCCAACACATCCAAGAGCAAATCAATATCAATAGAGGCCATGTTAATTCAGAACCAGTCTATCAGCATGACATAACATGAAAGGACTTGTTCAGACCTAATCTGAAAAGAATATTATTAAAATTGATCTGCAAACTGAAAATGGTTGGAGTTGTGGCCTTGTGGTTAACAGATTTGGATCTAAATCCTGTTCTTCACTAGTTTGTTACATTTTCAAGGCTGTTGCAAGTATCATATTGGGTCTTTTCGATGAAACTGTTCAATTGTTCCGCAAATCGCACTGAACGATTTGTACGCCAATTGAACTGATCGGATTGCAGCTGTTCTTGAGTCAACAGCTCACTGATTTAAATGATCCAGTCAGAGCGAGTCTCTAGTTAACAATTCAGTAAATTCACAAGTCTGAGTATGTGCACAACTAATAGCGAGAAAAAGAATTAATAATACCAAACTTTGGGATTTATTATTGTAAATGAAAACTAGTGTTTCGCATAGCGTTATTCTAATAATTGTATACATTTTGCCCTATGCGGCATCTGTTTTTACAGTATATTGTTTGTCAACACACACTTTTTCACTCAATGCAGAAGGCTATCAGTAACTTAAACTCATATTTAATATATTTAATGTTTTGATTGTATATAACAAGCACCCCCTCCCCCAGGTATTTTGAGCGGTGGGATTATATAAAATACTACTATTTATATATATATATATATATATATATATATATAGTATATTATATATTTAATACTATACATTTATATTTAATACTATAAAATTATTAAATATAAATGTACACAAGTTAAAAATAAATTACAAATTGAACAAAGCATTTAATTTTAATACTATTTAATTTTATAAGTATATTAAAAATCTAATACTTTTGTACTTTTACTCGAGTAAAATTCGAAAGGAGTATCTATTACTTTTACTATTGTATAAGAGCAGGTACTCACGTATGGCTATCAAGTACTCAAATACTTGATTTGTGTACTTCGCCCACCACTGGTTATGATCAAATACCGTACAATAGGAGCGAGCTGTAAACCTCACCGCAGGTGCTGAATGAGCTCTTCCCCTTCTTTGATGACATTGAGTGTGGCATCCAGAGTGCTGCTCTGCTGCTGCTGAAACTGTCTGATCAGCTCCTGAACAGCATCCACAGACTCAGAGTTCACCACCGGCTCCACAAGAGTCTTCTGCAAGTCCTCCATCCATGACCACAGCTAAGACAGACAGAGATGGTGGAGAGAATAGTTACTCACATCCAGATTTTAGTAAATTATTAATTTCATTGTGTATTTGGCTTTAAAGCATGATCTCTCTCATAAGCTGTTTCAGAGAAACCCAAGCAGTTTCTCATCACGCTGTGTGTAATACAGACTGAACAGCAGCTCAAAACACCCAACCACTGCATGAGCATGATGCACAAATTACATCTCTCAGCTGGATAAAGCAAACCACTGTCGCGCCAGGAAGCACGGAGACGAGGAGACGAGGAATTCACAAAACAAGAGTCTTGCAGTTTCTGCTGTCTCCCGTTTTCCTGGGTTCCAGTTTCCTGCCACTGTTTTGGATATTTTGGATATTGCACCCACGATGTCTTGACTCTTCTGTTGTTTATTTGTTTGTTTGTTCCTAATAAACTGTTTAACTACACTCGCAAGTGAATCTCAAGTTATTTTATGTGATAGTTATATGTATACACATTTCTTTTTTCCTCACATTCTTTCTTGTAACTCTTCCCTCTGAGTCACACACCTGACTGAATGGCTCATTATGGAGCTTATTATGCGGGCCTTTGTCTTCTCAGGTGTCAGTCACAGCATTATCCAGGATAGTTCACGCCCTCTCGCATAGACCCTTTCCACTCAAAAAGTGACTTAGAAAATTTAAATCAATATATTGTTTTCTCTGAATGAGTGAGTTAGATTATTTTCAGATCATTTTGAAGCAAATATTCTAGGCTACAAGATCCAGTTCTCAAAAGTCTTGTGAACAAATGTTCTGTATGTGTTTTATGGCCTTATTTCAGTTACTTTAAAATTTTAGTTTTTGTCTAACCACGCATAAACGTTGTCTTTTATGTCAAAAACACAATCATGTACGTACATGCTGCTCACATATTATTGTAGCCCAGTTTGTGCTGAATACAGTGTTTTTAGACTTTAGCCATTAAAATGTTTATAAGCAACTGAAAAAAGCACAAATGTCAGGGCATGTCAAAACTTCTCCGGGGCCCCAAAACACCCTCAGACCCCAGAGGGTTAATATCCACCAGGGTAACACAGAGCACAGGCAAGGAAGACATTCAAGAACCAACAAAACTAACTGAAAGGACAAGACCTTAAATACACAGGACAATCAGGGAGGAAGACGAGACACACCTGGAATCAAATCAACAATCAACATGAGGGAGAAACTGGGTCACAGGGAACACATGGGGAGCAAAAACACAACACAACAGTCCAGGGGCGTGACATTACTCCCCGGGCAGGGCAAGGGAGCAGGCAGACAGAGTCCAGGGAGGTGACGAAGGAGGGAGGAGACAGGAGGGAGCTGGAACAGGAGGAGCCATGGAGGAGGAATGGCCACTGACTCCAGGGGTCGACCAATGGCGGCGGAGCCCGAGACGGAGACGGAGAGCCGAAGAGTCGAAGAGCAAGGGTGACGTGGAGGATCTGGTGGCCCAAGGTGGAGCAGATGGCCCCGTCGACCGAGACGAAGGCGGGGGGCCGGTGGAGCCGGAGTGACAGAGGACTGAGGAGGAGCCGAGGGGATGGAGGAGCCTGACGGAGATGGAGGGACGAAGGGACGAGGTGCAACCGGAGGAGTGGAGTCCCGAGGCGCAGGATGGTCAACTCCAGACCAAGGCAGAGCTGGAGGAACGAGGGAGCCTGGCGGAGCCAGTGGACAGATGGGCCACGGCGGAGAGGAGGAAGCTAGGAGCCATGATGGAGCCGACGGGTCGACGGGCCAAGGCGGAGTCCGGGGCTCGGAAGCTGGAGACGGAGGTGAGGGATACTCCAGCCCCGGCGACGCTGGAGGATGGCAGTCCCATAGGGCTCGCACCGTACAGATAGGGGGCTGAGGGCGAGCAGAGGGGCTGCCAGATGACAGCGGTCGAGGAGGCAGGAGCGGGTGGGAGGGTGGGCATTTGTGAGCCTCCGGGCTTCCAGGGCTGAACTCAGGAACGGGAGCAGGCACTGGAGGGCGCTTTGGAGGTGCGGGCTCTGGAGGACGCTTATGGGGAGCGGGCACTGGAGGTTGCTCTGGAGGAGCGGAGCTGGACGGGACCAGCGGAGGTGAAGTAGACGAAGAAGGGCTGGACTGTGGCCCTCCCTGGGCCAAACGGTGAAACAGTAGCCCTCCCTGTGGCACAGTCCACGCGCCATACTCAGCTCACCCTCAGCCGCGGTGCAGGGGGCAGAGCTCCTCTCCGCGCTCTCACTGTATGCGGTATTCTCCCCCGTGGCGGACGTTGTTGCTGGCTCACACACCTTGACTGACGTCATCAGCGGCTCTGGCTCCGTGGCGATCCTCAGCACTGTCGCTCCGTGCGGCGATGGCTCATCGGTCCCGGTGGGCTCTGGCTCTCTGTCAGTGGTGGGCTCAGGAATGTGCTCCGCGCAGCGGGGAGATGGTGGGCTGGGCACTGGGTCGGCAGTGAACAGATGGGAAACGGAGATCTGTTTCTTGCCAGAGTCCACTCCACAAAGGCGGAGAAATTTGCTCGAGGGCCATCCTCGGACGACGGCGCTCTGCACGCAATGTTAAAACTATCGTCATAGTACACACAGAGCGCGTTGTCCGGGTAGGTGGTGAGGCTTGCGAGGACCAGAAACAGTCTGGTGTGGCCCTCAAGCGATTTCTCCCCCTGCTCCAGCAGGAGGAGGAGATATTCAGGGCGAAGGAGGGGGTCCATGGGTAACACAATGGAAATAAAACACTGAAGAAAAAACAGAAACAAAAACGGAGGGAACACACACAGAGGTAACGGTTTCGGTCGGTTCTTCTGTCACTATACCAGGAAGCACGGAGACGAGGATACGAGGAATTCACAAAACGAGAGTCTTTAATATCCAACAGGGTAACACAGAGCACAGGCAAGGAAGACATTCAAGAACCGACAAAACTAACTGAAAGGACAAGACCTTAAATACACAGGACAATCAGGGAGGAAGACGAGACACACTTGGAATCAACAATCAACGTGAGGGGGAAACTGGGTCACAGGGAAAACATGGGGAGCAAAAACACAACAAAACAGTCCAGGGCGTGACACTAGTAAAGTTTTGATGGATGAGGCAAAGGTAAATACAATTACAGTAACATACAGGAGTCATATATTAGGTATGTGTGAGTCTGTTATTATGCAAACAAATATGATGTGCACTGATTGCTATAACATCATATTCTGCATGAACAAATTTCAATATATTTGAGTAGTTGTCAAAATTTTTAAGAGTTTTTTTCTATAATGGATGCTGGCTAAAAAGTGTGATTGAGGGTAGTGTGTTTTAGTAGTTTCGTGTAGCCAGACCTTCAGACTGACGGCTGAAGGTCTGGAATAGATGGCAGCTTTCATTGGCGTCACGTTTCGGGGTGTGGAAATGTCGCCACAATAACAGACCGGTGTGTAAAACTCTCGGACGTATTTTAAAGATTCTATGCCGCGAACTTTAAATATTTCACATACTTTTGAAAATCCAGTGTTTAGATGACCCTGATAAGCACTCGTCGTCAGTTCTAAACACAACGGCTTTCTTCTTTCGTCAGGGGGTTTGGCGTCACGCCGTCTTTGTTTCCAGGTGGAACGCAACACACGTCTCCCGGAAATCCTGTATAATTCAACCAATCTGACAACGACTTCGACACTCCTGAAGTGTTTCCAGATAAGTGTGCCATATGCATCAGACGTTTAGCCAAAGTTCTATGGGCGTGACATCTGAGGCTGAGACTAATGGTTTAGTAATTCTGAATGGATCCATACGGTAACAGCTGCTAAGGTGTTCTGGGTACTTGTTAGAGCATTGCTGTGTCGTTGGAAGGCAATTGTCAGGGTGTCACTGTGGTGGTTGATAGTGTGTTGCTAGTTGATTGATAGGCTGTTGCTAATGTATTCTGGGTAGTTTCTAGGTCATTGTTAGGGTGTCGCTACGGTGTTGCTAGAGTGTTCTAGGAAGCTTTTTGGAATGTTGCAAGAGTGCTGTAAGGATTTGTCTACTACTTTACAGTTAGAAATACTGGTCTGATAAGAGGTTGTTTGAATCTCATTATGTTGTCTTTGTCCATTCAGTTTAGTTTTTAATTTGTGCTGTCAGTCAGTAAGTGGAGTTAAGAGCTACTAACAAAATCTCTCACGCATGAGCAGAGATCAGTCAAAACTGGTAAAACTATTTGGGAAGCTCTGTTTAGTGTGTGTGTGTGTGTGTGTGTGTGTGTGTGTGCGCGTGTGTGTGTGTGCGTGTGCAATACCTCTTTAGTGTGGGTGTGAAAAGACACTGAGATATCCAGCAGTAGTTTCCTCTGCTCCACCCTCCGCACAAACTCCTGAACTCTGACCTCCAGGTGATGGGCGGCAGCGTAAATCTCTTCTGGATCACACTCTCCCGTCTGAGCCAGCTGCTCCGCTGCCTCCAAAAGCTTATCCGCATTAGTATAAGTGTTCTGGAGCGAAAGAGAAAGAAAGCAAGTGAGAGAGAGAAATACATAAAAAATATCTTCCTTGAATATTAACAGGAAACTCAATAGTATGATGAATGATATCACTGCAACTGCTCATTTGCTCCTCTCTCATCAAGCATAAAATACACACACAAACACAACATAAATCGATTCAGTTCCAACCTGTGCCACCTCCTGGAAGTCATCATGCCGTTTTTGTAGTGCCCTTGCTCTGTGTACAGACTTCCCAACTCCTGTGTGTTTACTGAGGAATGCCTCACCATGGTTTTCAATCCAGTCCAAGACCTGCACACACACATACATACACACACATCAACACTGGATAGTCTATTTAAAATTCAAAGGAATATTCCAGATTAAAAGTTTACAGTAAGATCTCTCCAAATCTTCCCTTGTGAAAAGAAGTGTGCTTATTTGTATTATATATATATATATATATATATACATACACACACACACACAAACACACACACACATGTAAAAAGTGCCCTTAGTAATATAGGCAAATTAAATGTTTTAGTTAATATAAAGTTAATACATTTTAAATGTAACAAACTTCATGTTCATTACTAAAATTTACAATTATAAATATATTTGAATGCTTTAATCATATTTCAAAGATAATAGAAGTAATTATGATATATCAAGATGTACTTAAAGGTATAGTTCAATCAAAGATGAAAATTCTGTCATTATTTACTCAACCTCAAGTTGTTCCAAACTTGTATGAGTTTCTTTCTTCAATGGAACATAAAATAAGTTATTTTGAATAATGTTGGAACTATGGAAGACAGCAACTGTCTGGTTACCCACATTCTTCAAAATATCTTCTTTTGTGTTCAGCAGAAGAAAGAAACTCATTCAGGTTTGGAACCGCTTAAGGGAAAGTAAATGATGACATAATTTTCATTTTTGGATGAACCGAGTCGAATTTATATCGAATTTATGTCAAAAAGCACTCTTAAGTTCAACTAATTGCATTTAATATAAATTTAAACTGCAACACATTTTCATTGATTTCATTTCATTTTCAACATGCAATTAAGTGTTCAAAAACATTACATTCAATTTGCACTTATGCATATTATTTTAAAGTATAATATTTCCATAATAAGTACTTTTTTAATAGTAAAGTGTGTTTCTAATTTGTGATGTTTCTTTCCTATATAAAACATTTTACACATCATAAGAGCAAGTCAGAGCTTAAACAGTTTTGGATTTTTGAAGGTTCAACAAACTTTGTCAGTTAGAAGTCAAAGTTCTTTAGTTCACTGCACAAGTTCAGTGCTCGAGTAGGCCTTGTTTCTGTCTAAAGAGGACCTGGAAAGGATCCAGTCACATCAAAGAAACAACACAGTCCTGACAGAGAACCGGTGAAGTTACAACAAAAAGCCCCTGAAGGCGACGGCCTCAGGAAGTAGAGTGTATTGTTGGAGGTATTGACTAGAGGCCAAGCACAATACTGCTGTCCCTTGAGGACGCTGAGGCAATTTCAGTCAACTCTATGAGTCAGAGTCCATGTCACTTCCTTGTCACTTCCTCTAATGCTCTCTGCACTTGATATTTGTTCTGCCATAGGAGAAACATTGTTACACGCAAGGATCTAAAAACAGCTGCTGAAAGGTTGAGAGGCTGGGGTCACATTCGTCAGATGTTGAATTCTGTGGGTATATTGCATGCAGGGTTGCATGCATATCTGAGTGGTTCT
Source organism: Onychostoma macrolepis (assembly GCF_012432095.1). Taxonomy (NCBI): domain Eukaryota; kingdom Metazoa; phylum Chordata; class Actinopteri; order Cypriniformes; family Cyprinidae; genus Onychostoma; species Onychostoma macrolepis. The sequence continues at coordinate 7,288,520 of NC_081160.1, read as the reverse complement.
ATACATGATTTACATAATGTATTTATTTACCTGCTGCACATCTTGTTGAAACACACACAGCTGAAGTCTCTGATGCAGACGGAGCTTGCGGTGTTGCAGGAGACTCTCCAGTCTGCGATACTGATGAACCACCTCATGGACCACATCCAGAACCCCCCTCACCGCCTGACCGTAGTCGGCCCCTGCCGTCAGAGACCCGGAGTCAGCCGGAGGCTGAGGCCTCTGCAACACATCCAGTAGTGTCTTTCCTTTCTGACTGACCTGCAGTTAGAAATATAACATTCGTTAGTCAGTGGTGGACACTGTAACAAGGTATTTTTACTCTGTACTTTGTTACTTCAGGTAACTGTGTTTTAGAGTACCAATTACTACATTATATCTTTCTTTTTAAAGGCCCATTCACACCAAGGACAATAACTATAATGATAATCACAAAGATAAAGTTAGAATAATCATTCTAATTCTATCAGAATAGGGAAGTTCACACTACGACCATTTCTATAATGACAGCGATACGAAATTGTTGTAATTATTTTCAGCTGATGAATGATACAATGACAGCCAATCAGAATCCACTTGAACATTTAACATACAGATAACATACAGTAACTGCAGAGTGTGCTTATAATAAACAGAACATTATCATCTGTTGGTTAACGTTATAGTTATCTTTATAGTTTTTATACCTTTACGCTCATTTCACAAAGACATATTGTTTCTCATTATTTCGAACTAAAGAAATCGAGACATCCTCTGAGACACATGACACATGTCCAGTTCTTGAACAAATTATTCTTTTGATTCTTTTCAATGAATCTGTAGAATTGTTTCACTTATTGTGATTCATTTGTGAATGGGACTGATCCAACTTGAGTCAACTCACTGATTCAGTGAATCATTAGGAGCGAGTCTCTGGTTAACAACATTAAATTGGTCATGTCTGACTCAAAATTAGTCAATAACCAGAAGGAATATAATACTCAAGAGTTCAAGTGTACAAAAGATTTGACTAATGGCACATTAGTTGCTAATTGCATTTTTGAAGTATTGTTTATTGTAAATGAAAATACAGTACATGACAGTCATTTGTTTGTGAACTAAAAAGGGCAAGTGTTTTAAAGGAATAGTTCACCAAAAAAAATTTAATTTGTTGAAAATTTACTCTCACATTAGAAGTGAAAAATTGTGCATCTGCAAGGTTTAAAGTTACGGTTTAATGTTGAAACACTTTAATGATACATTTGTTTCTTACAAACATGCAGCATTTCATTTCACAAGATGTTAATTGATGTACTGGAGTCGTGTGGATTACTTGTGGATTATTGTGATGTCTTTATCAGCTGTTTGGACTCTCATTCTGACGGCACCCATTCACTGCAGAGGATCCATTAGTGAGCAAGTGATGTAATGCTAAATTTCCAGCACAAAGCTTTGTAGGCTACATTTCATGTTAAAGAGTGTACTAAATAGAGCAGCTCCTCAAATGCTCACCTCTGTATATGCTGTGGTGATCTGCTCGTACAGATTCTGGTGGTTGTGAATGGCCATATCAAGTTCTTGCGTCGCTGTCGGCAAGCCGCCCTCACCGCATGACTTCACCCATCCCTCCATGCTGGACAGAAACTAACAGAGAGAACACCCTCTTAAACTTTACAGCATAAAAGGTCCATGTAATAAAACCAGAGAGGACAGAGGTGCACAGTTGTACACACTCATTAAAAACAAGCTCAGACATAATTAAACAGAGTTGCTGAGGATCATACAAATTGGGGTCATAAATCAAAGGCATGAAGAAGCTATGTGTGCACATTTAGACAAAGGAGTTATTAATGAAGAAACAGACTGAAACTGCTTGAAGCACAGTTGCATATAAAGGAAATTCAGAATTATAAAAAAAAAAAAAAAATGGATCAAATGAATCAAGGAACCAAAGTAGTTGGGAAATATAACATCAGTAGGTAAACAGTGGTTGGATTATAAAAAGTGGTAACAGGCAGCTGTTATAGTGAGGTGCTAAATCTGATTAAATAATTGCTTTTCTTGGTAGTCTAATGCAGTCATAGTACGAATCAGCTATAATAAATCATATTTTTCACTTAAGTAAAACCACACAAAGCACTTTTTTAGGTTACCTCCCAAAACAGTTTTACAGCATAGAAATACTCAGGGTGAAATAATAACACTGGGTGTGTAAAATTGAAATGATGCATCACAATGCACCAATCTGACAATTAAAATTTAATGTGTTCTTTAAATAATACACACTGATTACAATATTACAATGTAAATTGTAATGAAACCAAAATAACTGAATCAATCTGAATCAAATTAAACTGAGGCCAAATTTCTTCAGACTTCAGACTAAATTGTTGACTTCACATTGTTAATAAAAAATCATAATCACATTCTTGTCTGAGCAATTCTTTGCACCACTACACATACTGTAAAATCAAACAAAATAATAAAAAATAAAATAAAATAAAACATTAATATTACATGTATTAAAATTATGATTTATATAAATATAAATATAAATTAAAAATATATAAATTAAAAGTAATAACATTAAATGAAATTAAAATGACCACCATTACATTTAAAAAAAAAAAAAAACTTACTTTTAAACTGAAATCTTTTCATTTAATGAACATAGACACAAAATTTACATTTTATATTATTTTTAATTTTCAAAGAAAAGATGATAATTGACAAAAAAGATCACATATGTGACCATGGACCACAAAACCAGTCATAAGGGTTAATTTTTTTTAAATTGAGAGTTATACATCACCTGAAAGCTGAATAAATAAGCTTTCCATTGATGTATGGTTTGCTAGGATATGACAGTATTTGGCTGAGATACAACTATTTGAAAATCTGCAATCTGAGGGTGCAAAAAAATCTGCATATTAAGAAAATCGCTTTTAAAGTTGTCCAAATGAAGTCCTTAGCAATGCATATTACTAATTCAAAATGAAGTTTTGATGAATTTACGGTAGGAAATTTACAAAATATCTTCATGGAATATGGTCTTTACTTGATATCCTAATGATTTTTGGCATAAAAGAAAAATGAATAATTTTGACCCATACAATGTATTGTTGGCTATTGCTACAAATATACCTGTGCTACTTATGACTGCTTTTGTGCTCCAGGGTCACATATAGTGGAAAATGTCACTCATGACAAAGGCTCCAAATGATGATAAATAGATAATGCAATAGATTTCAATAGATTAAAGATAAAAAAGGTATTATAAATGTGCAAAACATGGTTCTTTTTAAACGATCAAAGCTCAACATTAAAAATTGGAATAAAATGGGTAAGCTTCATGGGATTCAAAAAATAATAATAATAATAATAATTTAAAAAAAAAACTTAATGTGTCACCTGTTCAGATTTCTGGTGGAACACAGAGGACATGGCCAAGATAGCACTGCGCTCCTCCAGCGCCGAGGCAAAGATCTTCCAGTCCTGATCCAGCTGACCAGAGATCTGCTGTATCTGAGCAGCAGCATAATGACCCGCCTCACAGAGTCGCGTCGCCACTGAGACGATACGCGAGATATTGACATACGCATTCTGAAAAGAGAGAAACAGGATGGCAGAAGATGATCCCATTAAACTAGCAACAGGAAGACACAAAAGCTGTTCAATTTTGTCCAGTGTGAGTGTATCCGGGGTGTTCTTGTAGCATTCCTCCGTCGTACCATAGAGTTCATAGCAAAGTGGTCATGCTGGGTCTGCAGGTCTGCTGCATGCTGGTAGCTCACGCCAATGTCTGTGTGCGTCTGCAGGAACAGCTCTTTATTGTGTCCGATCCATTCAAACATCTACGCAGAGAGAGAGAGAAACGGAGAGAAAAATGCTGCATTCACAGACAGTTTGGTCTCAAAACACCCTTCCGATGTGTTTACACCCAGATTAAAAGAAGCAAACGATGACCACAGGCTGTAGATTACCATACTGGACCAATCAAGATTCACATTTGTACATAAATATTTACAAAGGCCCAGGCAAATTTGCTTAACAGTCGTTCTAGGGCTTTGGGTGATTTAACTCCCTGTTAGAGTTCTAGTGATCTACATGTGAACCTTAATATACACAGATTTTCTCTTTGGCTGATGTACAAGCAATAGCCCTTAGTGTTCTGGCTCTGGTGGAGCACAGATGGGCTCAGTCAGCAGGACCGGGGAGCGTGAGACTGCCTCTCCGTTTGGGCTTAAACGGAACACACGGCCTCCTGCAGACATCAGGCCACAGAAGGGAGTACAGTGAACATGCTATTATCATTCCTATCATTCATTATTTACACTTTCACATGACCTTCACCCACAGTACTCTACTACCATTACATGATTTTTCTTTCATCGAGTCATGCTTGAAGTAGCTTTTTAAAAATGTGAGTGGTGCACTACATTAAAACATAGGAGCATATTTTACTGCCACAATTGAACTAAAAAAAGGGAATTCATTAATAAAACATTGCCATAAAAAGTCATTAGAATGATTAGTATGTGTGTACTGTGTATATTTATTATGTATACATAAATACACACACATGCATGTCTATATTTAAGAAAAATATGTTACGTTTATATATTAAATATGTTTATATATGATATAATTTATATGAATATAAATATATACACATAAATACATGTAAATATTTTCTAAATATATGCTGTATGTGTATGTCTTTATATATACATAATAAATATACACAGTACACACACATATATTATGTAAACAAGAACTTTTATTTCGGATGCGATTAATAGTTTGACAGCACTAATATATGTATATATGTATGTATATTAGTGCTTTCAATCGATAAAAAAAATGTAATCGCGTTAATCACACTCATGGACTGTGCTTAATCATGATTAATCGCAAATTTAAAATACTAGGATTTACCTGTAAATGTGTTGAAATAAAGATGCATGACAAACTAGTTTAAGGAAACAGAACCTTTCACACTTCCGCCAGGTATGAGACATAATCCTTATTATTCTTTTATCATTATTCTTTTGTTTTTATTCAGCCATTATCAGCCTTTAAACTGGCAATAAATCGTTTATCAAGCCACATCGCTTCAATCCCAGCATACATTTACCCAACTATTATCAAAAGTATTTCTAAATAAATACAACAAAACATTGCGACCTTACGTGAAGTATTATGACAAAATGCATTTTAAAGAAGAATTGGTAACACTTTAGAATACTGTTCCATCATTAATGAATAACTACAAAAGAACACATGACATGAGTAACACAATGTTAGCACTTTAGTAACTACTAGTAACTAACAAGAAACTCTGATTAATGAATTAGTAAGTGATAGTGCTTAGTCAAATGTGGTAGTTCACTATTAGCTAATCAGTAACTATTATTTTTTCATACCTCCCTAAGAACTACTGTATACAGGTTCATAATTAATATGAATAATAAACAATGTATAATTAATTCTAAAGTAAAGGTCAAGTATTACCAAATTCTTCAGAAGGAATTGCTAATTATTTGGATCAGTATTCTAAAGTGAAGATCATGATAACTCCCTAGTAATGACTGAAATCATTGTAAGCTTTTCAGAGTTTTGTAAAGTATTGGATAGTAATTATTCAGGTGTTACTACATCCTTCTAAAGGAATTACTAATTTTTTGGATCAGTATTCTAAAGTGAAGATCGTGATAACTCCTTAGTAATTACTGACGTTATTGTAAACTTTTGAGGTTTTTTGTAAGGTTTTGGCTAGTAATTCATTTTGCTAGATTTGGTAACACTTAAATCATTACTAGTGGGTTACCGTGATCTTCACTTTAGAATACTGATCCAAATAATTAGTCATTTCTTCAGAAGGATGTAGTAACACACGAGTCATTGATATCCATGATGTCAGTCAATATTAGGGAGTTATGATGCTTTTCACTGATCCAAGTAATTAGTAGTTCCTTTAGAAGAATTTGGTCATTCTTGAGTCATTGCTAGTGGGTTACCATGATCTTCATTTTAGAATTAATTATACATTATGCATAATTCACATTAATTCTGAACCTGTATACAGTAGTTCTTAGTAGTTCTCCAGGAATTGATTAGCTTGATTAGTTATTGATTAGCTAATAGTGAACTACCAGTTTCAACTGCGCACTAATACTAAATCATTAATCAGAGTTTCTTGTTATGTAATGGTAGTTACTACAATGTTAATAGTCCATTAGTCACTTGTTCCTGTGTAGTTATTCATTAATGAAGGAACAGTGTTCTAAAGTGTTACCGAAGAATTGGACCTGTTCTGCAGGTGCATCAGAGCTAATATTAGCATCATGCTTCATAAGACAATTTATGTGATTAATAGTACACTTTTACTCAGAACTCACTTCAAACCACCATCGAGTGTTTGTAATAACTTCCTTTTGCGATCACATGTGGAATTTGGTCATTTACTGTTGTTAAAATATGCTATTTATAGCCTTTTATATCGCTGCACAAATGAGCATTTCAGATGTACACATTCAACTCAAGAAAATCACATACAGACCATATCTATCGGAATTGTGTGTTTATTATCTTATATAATCTATAGTGGCTGTTGTCATGTTTATTTCTGCTGCTCTGCTGAAACACTTGTTGTTTGTGATGTTACAACCGCCTCTCTGTTCTTAAGTTGCCAGGGATACATTCCAAGTATTATACACATTAGTAAAAGGATCCATTTGAATTTTTATTTGTCTACATCAATGATTTTCAATCCTTGTTCCTCGGGACCCACTGCTCTGCACATTTTGCATGTCTCCCTTATCTGACACACTCATTTCAGTTCATGGAGCTCTTTCCTAATGAGCTGATGATCTGAATCAGGTGTGTAAATTAGGGAGACATGCAAAATGTGCAGAGCAGTGGGTCCCTAGGAACAAGTTTAAAAACCTCTGGTCTATATACACTTTGGGCGGCTGCGGTACATTATAAAAGTAGCCCAAAAAACCGCAACCCACGGCTCTGTAATTTTTCCCGCGACTGTATTTTCAAAATAGCCTACTTGTGCCTTTACCCTGGCAACACTAGCGCTGTACCCTCATCACACAATGATAGATAACCTTCAGCGCTGCGATGACGGGAAGAAGTTGGGGTCAAACCTTATCAAACCTTATTAAAATTTTTGGTTTCACTTTATTTTGATGGTCCCTTTAACACATTCTATTGACTATAAGTAATGTTGCACCTACATTTCTACTAACTCTCATTAGAGTGTTAGTAGTGTATTAGTTGACTGGTAGGGTTAGGGTTAGATTAAGTTGACAAGTTCTTGCAAAGTTACTTATAGTCAGTAGAATATCTGTTGGGAGACCAACACAATAAGGAGTTAGTAGATATGAAGCAGACAGTCTACAAATACTCTAATGAGAGTTTGCTGACATGTAGTTGCAACATTACTTAGTGTCAACAGAATGTTCAAAAGGGACCATCAAAATAAAGTGTTACCAAATTTTTTTATTAATCGCAAGCGTTAATGCATTAATGTTGACACCCCTAATATATATAAAGCTCAGTATTTATAAATCTGTTGTAAACAAGGTCTAAAAGCAAAGGCATTAAGACAGCCATAAATATTAGTACATTTTTGCATTTTATTACATACATATGTCATTTTTTAAAGAAACTGTATTACATATATAATAAATAATTTATTATTTTATTAAATTAATTATGTTAATTTTATTGTTATTGCTTTATTTTTATTATTATTCTTATTAAATAAATTTTTATAGTACAATAGTATTATTAATACAGTAAAATATACAAATATTGAATAATTTAATTGAATAAAAAGTAATATTTAGTATTATTTTTCTATTATTGTTATTTTATTATTTTATTAATTTACTATAATCTATATAGTTAATTATTATTTTATTAAATACCTTTAAAGATTTTTATTTGCAGAACAACAGTATTATTACTACAGTATAATATTACAGTATTTAAAATATATTTTTATTAAATAAAAACAATAATTTTAAATAACTAATATTAAATATGAAATTTTATTATTAAATATTATTCTATTTAAAATGATTACTATTAAGTTTATAGCTGAATAAAAATAATATTATTTAAATACAATAATAATAATGATAATAATAATTAAATAATTAAAATGATAATATACTTGTTGTTCTTGATGTATAATCACACCACAAATACACCTTTACAAATTTTTTTTTATGATTATATTTGCTCTAATATTTTTTATATTTGCTCTTTTTTCATTCCTGATAGTTTGTTCTTCCTTTGTTGTTTACTCTTCTCCATATTTCACACTTTCATTCTGTCCTCTAACCTTTTCTGCATCCTGCTCGTACAGCCGTAACTGAAAACACTGGTCCAGCTGCTGTTTGCGGTTATGCCAGGCCTGTAGCAGGTGCTGCCGCGTAACTTGAAGTTTATCCAATAGAGCGGAAATCTTAGGTACCAAACTCTGGAAGTCTGCCCCACCAGAGAGCCTTCCGTCTCCCCCGTCCCTGATCTTCTGAAGGAGCCGCTGTCCTTCATGGTCTAACTCATCCACCGGTGCCTTCGTCATAGTCTTCCTCAGTCGAGCGTGCTCCTCCAGGAGCTTTCGTGCTTCCTCTGCGTTAGTGGCCAGCTCCTGGCGAGAAAGCACCTCCTGCAGCTCCTCCAGCCGGGAAAGGAGGTGCAGAGCGCCTCCAGTGAACTCCTCAAGGGAAACACGGAGCTCAGTCCATTCCACGTGGTCGTACTCCAGGGTCCCTTCCAGATCTGCCGTCAGCTGAGAAGGGTCCACCAACTTAGTCAGACCTTCCACTGAAACCATACTGGTCTAAAAGAAAAAAAGAACAACCACTGATGTACCAAATCGTATATATACATAAGGAATACCTGTGTATATAGTCCATTGGTCAGTTTTGCAGCCAGAGAGGGTGATCAGGACATTGACTCAGAGAGGTTTATTTTGTTATAATGACCGACAGCACATTGTAAAATGTATTTACAAATCAATAAATGGAATTTATGGGCGCTCTATTTCTAAATCTGTGAAATGCTGTGAACTGTAGATCAGTGGTAGGATTTTAATGATAAGGAAATAAATAATAAACAATATATTGGGTTCAGTTTTTTTTCTGTCTAATTATCTTCAGGTGGGAGGGCTCTCATAAAATACTGATGTGATCAATTGTGATACATTCAATAATAAGAACATGAAATAACTAATAAAGGGATCATGGAGTGCAAGCAGAGGTATTAAAATGGTCAGTCATACAGTTTAGAGGCCATTATAAAAAATATAGTTTGATTGCTGCAGAATGATGACCAAATAATAACCAAGTTTTTTATATAATAGGGAATATAACAAATATCTATACACTACTGTTCACATTTTTGACGTCAGTAAGATATTTTTAAAGAAATTAATGTTTTTATTGAGCAAGGATACATTCAGTTGACTGAGCAAAGATTTTTACATTACATTACAGCAAAGATTTTTACATTGTTACATAGATTTAAAAAAAAAAATCTGTTCTTTTGAACTCTCTATTCATCATATAATTCTGAATATATATAGATATTAAACAGCTTAAAAATATTAAGTGTTTTCAACATTTATAATAATAGGAAATGTTACTTGAGCACTAAATCAGCATATTAGAATAATTTCTGAAGGATCATGTGACACTGAAGACTGTAATGGCTGTTGAAAATTCAGGAATAAATTACATTTTTAAATACATTCTAATAAAAAAAAAAACATATTTTAAATTGTAATAATATTTCACAGTATTATGGTTACTATGTTTATATTATATACTATATTTGTCTTGGTGAGCATAAAAGATATATGTCACAAAAAAATTTTTGAACAGTTGTGCAAGAACAGACACACTGCTTTGTACTGGCAAAAGTTTCATTTATGTCAGTTTTTGGATCTTATCATTTTTTGATAAAATCAATATGAAAGTTTCTGTGGCTTTCTTATTAGACAAAATTCAATTCGTATACCTCAAAGGTGAACTTGGCACTGCCAAAGTTGGTCTTCTGCTTCTGCCAGAAGTTGTCTGGTTTGATAATGAGAGCGACGCAGATCTCAGCTGGAAACGACTCCTGTAGCGTCTTCAGCAATGGCTTGATTAGATCCCACTTCGAGCCACGCATGTCTACGATTACTGTAAACCCTCGTTTACTTACATCCTCACTGCACGGGATAAAGAGATTGAGAAAGTTAGAGGAAGACCAACAACTTAAAGCCATACAGTATCTTCTGAACAATTGCTTAAACTTGCATAGTTCTGCATCAGTGAAGCTATATATTTTTAGAGTTGCATAAAGTTACATCAGAATGCCCTAAAGATCAAATGGATGCTTTAATCAAAGGCTTTAAATGCATCCATATCTCACCCTTTATGTCTCAAACTTTAGCAATTATATTATGATCAAGTGTAGAGGTGCTGTAAGCAATTTCAGCTGTTTTGATAAGATTTTTGAGGGCTAAATAAGCAGAGGCCTTTTATGCTGTGTACTGAGTCTAGGGATTTCCCAGAGACTGCTTTCTCGGGACACTTTTCTTCAGGGAACTCTTTCAGGGACATTTTAAGTGTCATGTTCCAAATAAATGTTGGAATTTTATAACCTGGGCACAGTAGAGAGGTAGGTCACCAGTTTCCGCAAGTCTTCTTGTTTTATTCTGTCATGATTACTTCGTGCAGGGAATGTAAGGATGGGTCCCCCTCTCTTGTCTCTTCCTCCTGAAAAGAAGAGGACCGATTTATTACAAATTTTACAACTCAAAGCACTTCAATGGCCCTAATTACGGTAATACCCATGAGCATGTGTGGGTGTGTGCTTAAGAGGGTGCTAAGACAAAGCTGTTCCACAGTGAATGAGTGTGTGTGTGTGTGTGTGTGTGTTTACAATGCAATTATACATTTCCCACCTGAGACAAAGGCAACCTTCTCTCTTAAAACTGTTAGAACATCAGCCGCCTTTATTCCATCATTCCTAAGAGATCCTGATGAGAAAGACGGAACTGAGAGAGAAGGAAAAAAGAGGAGAGAAAGAAAGGGATATAAAAGTTATATATAGACTCGGGGCTGTAACCACCATAGACAAAGATGGAAACACGCCTGCTCCAATTTTCAGAAGAGTAAATGAGAACTGAGAAGTGCTTTTCAAATAATTCTGAAAGGAAAAGTTCATCATTAACTCAACGTTGTCCATCTAAACCCATATTATTTTATTTCTTCTGTTTAGTGCAAAATGAGATGCTAGAGAACATGTTCTTGCTGCTCTTTTCAATACAATAAACATGAATGTGACGAGGCCCTGTCAAGGTCTAAGAATGTCAAAATAGCAACCATGAAGTTAAAGTACCGTAAAGGTGGTCCATACAACTCTGCACTATATTGCAAAACATTTGAAGCCAAATATTAACTTTGTGTAAAAATAAAAAAAGGATAATTTATTGAAAATATTATATAAAATATTTTGATATGCACATATTCCAACATTCATGATACAGCTGTGACAAAACTACCACATTCAAGGTCCAGAAAGGTAGTAAGAACATCGTTAAAATAGTCCATATGACATCATCAAAAATGTTCTTATGGGTTTGGAACGACATGAAGATGAGTAATTAATGACAGAATTTTCATTTTTGGGTGAACTATCCCTTTAAAATTGATGTGACATGTCTTGGTGTGTTTTTTTCTTCACAATAAGCTATTATAGAAATTCATGGACTTCAAATTGTGTGATTACTACTAATACTATGACATTTTTTATGGTTCTTTTAGTTATTTTTTAGCTTGACACCTGGTCACCATTCATTTTCATTGCATGGTAAAGAGCAGCATGAACATTCAGGTAAACTTCTCTATTTGTGCTCAACGAAAAGAACATATTCAGCTTTTAATTACATGAGGGTGAGTAAATGATCTCAGAACTTTCATTTTTGGGTGAACTATCCCTTCAAGTTATTACATGTGTAATACACAAATACTAAAAAACATGGTCTCTTTCTTTTAAGGCAGGTGCAAATAGAGTTAGATCCTATTTACGCTAAGTGTAACACATCATAAAACAGTATACAATAATAACAACATATTAAGTGTATGTTTATTAAAATAGTAAATGGATGTAGCCTCCTTGGGACCTTTCCACGGTGAAGTTCTTTTCGCGTTTTGTTTTTAGGAATAAAAAGAAGAAGAAAGGTATACTGTTAGAAAACATCCTGATGCCACACACACTGTTGGAAGCGCATTTAGATGAATATGTACTGTAAATACATGCCGCACACTTTCCTCTCAATAACAAAATAAACACACAGCAAAAATGACAACAGTGTGAAAACATCAGTTAAGAAAGCATTTGATCATAGTGATGTGTATATGTTTGCATGAGCTCCGCAACGGCACTCCAGTCAAGTCACATCCCATTTATAGAGGATGTTATATCATAGATTGCAACTTTACAGTGTTAAACATGAAAAAGTGTCAATGTCGCTTTTAATTAGAACTACAACATTAATTTCCACTATAAAGCAGCTCTCCAGTGTGTTCATGTTTTACTTGCTGACGTCTGACCTTGATGGACTGAACAGAAGAATTGGACCAGAGGAGATTTCCAGAGCCCTAGAGCACACCTACTTATTATACAATCACCAAAGACCAATAGTAGTTTGAAGGTGTTTACAAGCCAGAGCAAGTGTTTCCAGAAAGTTTGGCAGCTGTTTCGAACTTACAAATGAATTCCAAGTGAACTTTGTCTGGCCTAATTTTGTTTGAAATGATGTCCCACCAGTTCTGCCATGACTTTAGCACTTTAGGTAATATACATGGCAATATTAATGCGTTTGGTCTTGGCAGAATAGATATGCTGCTGTGAGTATGTAGGAAATGCTGCTGCTGCACGTTACCTATATGAAATAACCCCCCGTATAACATACATGAAATTAGCAGATCTATACAGGTGGAGCTGAGGGAGGTGGAGGGTTTCTGAAGCCCACTGCAACTGCTACAATGAGCACTAGCCAAGTATTTGAATGTTGAGCAGCAAGCTCATTGGCTGCTGATGTGAAAAGAAACCAATCACAACCATGTGAATGATGAAGTAATTATATCACATTTAGTTAGAACCTTTCAGCCTGTGCCATTTAGAGTTTCGTGACAGAACTTTGCATTTTATTCTTTGATTTCATAGTATGAGAAGTATATCGAGGTCTTAAAGCTCAACACTACACCCACCCCTAACCATACTAAACCTACAGCAAATGTCCTGGAACGGAGGCACGGTTTTTAGGATGGTATTTATACAAGCTGCAAAGTGGTTGCTTAAAGACACCACATCCAATTTAAATTATAGACCTGTTAAATTCTGTTATTTCACTTTTATTAAAAAAAAAGAAAAAAAGAAAAAAAAAAGTCTCTCCAAACTGATATGTGATGGGAAAAGGGAGAAGAATGGCAGATTTAAAAAGGCAGATTTGGACTTTAATCAGTCTCATCAAAAGCTAAATCCTAATTTTTACTCCCTTCACCACAGTTCTTGTTAGCAAACTGGTTTCTTCTGTAATCGCGTGTGGCTCAGTCAGACAGTACTTGACAGAATTGGTGTAAATTGGCTTTGCCAACAAGGTGGGCTAATTGCACTTAGTGTAAATAGACACTCTGTTCTTTTATAGATACTATATGTCCATTTTGGCTCAAACACTACAGCACCCTTGAATTCAAATGTGTGCAAATATAACACAAATTCACTGCAACAACAGTTCTGTTCTTGGAATGCTGTGTGGGCGTGTTACCAACATTGCTGCTTCTACGTTTTGTATAAGAATCACTGGGGACACATGCATTCTGTAAACACTGAATGACAGACAACAGTATTAAGAATAATACTGGCTTCATGGAAAATAGAGTAGTAGGCCATAGTAGGTCGAGCGGGGGGCAGGGAGGCCCAGCTGTTGGCACGTCTCCTTCTGTTTAGATTCATTAGTGGTGTAATCTGCCCTCTCTGTAATCCCATAGCCGACAGCTGGGCACTGAGACAGCCGGTGGGGAAAAGTTCAATCACACTTAAACACACATAGACAGCAGAAACACATACAGTATACACACAAGCTGCATGCTCACAGATGCGCCACATGCACTTGCTTACACACAAACAAATGCATGCATGCACACACACACACGCACTACTGTGCAGTACATCTGTTGAGTCTGTATGAGGCCTAAAAAGGTCTTTACACTGCTTATGTCTGCACTTTATCTCTCTTGCTCGCTCTCATCTGCAGACTACATAAACTATTAAACCTGAGTGGAAGAGTTTGATGCTGAACATGGCATGTTAAATTTACTGTGAGAACTTACTTTCCCCGGCCCCAGCTAGAGGGCAGATGCTATTTCACACTCTCTCACACACACATATATGAGGACAAGGCTGCTTAAACACTCTTGAGCAGCACAGTCATTTCTCACTTACAACATCTGATCTGGCATATTGTGTGGTGACAACCTTGTCCAAGGTTCAGTGAAGTGTAGGAGAAGTAAATTTTCCAAAGCTCACAGGAAATAATGTATTTACATTTTACACTACAGTTTAAAAGTTTAGGGCTGGTAAGATTTTTTCATTTTTTTTAAAAAGTCTCTCATGATCACCCAGGTTGCATTTATTTGATCAAAAATAGTGTAAAATTTAAAATAACAGTTGTCTATTTGAACATATCTTAAAATGTAATTTATTCCTGTGATGGTACAGCTGAATTTTCAGCATTATTTAGGATTCTTTAATGAATAGAAAGTTTGAAAGAACAGCATTTATTTGAAATAGAAAATATAATTGTAATTTATGATCTGATTTATTCATCCTGCTGAATAAAAGTATTTATTTCCTTCTTTCAAAAAAGAAAAATCTTACTGACCTTCTGAACAGTAGTGTATTTGACCATAAACATAAATTTGAGGTTTTAAATATGTATTGCACAAGAAAATTTATTTCTGTTGTGGAACACAAACATTTTGATTGTTTTAGCCAATATAATAAACGTTAATGAAGACTAGAGCTTTAAATAATAATCTGTGAAAAACAATAAGCACTACAAAATGTGGTCCATGCAACTGATGCTGTATATTCTTAGTCTTTTAAAGCCATGTGACAGCTTTGTGTAAAGAACAGACTGAAAATCTTGACATCCAATACAGTTCATGAATTTACTGACCTACTTCACAGATCAGTACACTTGTGTTTCACAAAAGAAAGAAAGTCAACATGCTGCAACATGTAAGTGAGAAGATGATAACAGAATTCTCATTTTTGGGTGGATTAATACACAAAACTAACATAGAATGTTGGAATCAACAATCCCAGATCAAATACATGTTTTTAACAGGTATGTTATGTATGGTTTTTTTCACCCAGTAATTTTAAAATGTAAAACGGGAATATGGAATAATTGCATTTTTACATTTTTGGCTCTAGTGTAAAAAAAAATACATATTTTTAATACCAAAATATCGATTGGTACCTTATTTATATGTAAATGCTTATTATAGTATCTGCAAAGATGTATTTTACAAGGTCTTGACAAAAAGTCACAGCATTTATTTGCAGTCCCACATGAGTAACACCTTGCAACTTAATTGCTCATTTAAAATCGATTCACATACTGTACAGCAAATTCAGTCAGTGTCATACATTAAAATCAAATGTGCCCAGATTATGTAATATTTTTGGATATTTAAAGTGTGAATACATGCATGTTTTTGGCCTAGTATTGCCCACAAGCTCTTGCACAACAAAAGAGGCTCCGTTCCAAAACCTACTGATCTGCCTCACTGCCTACTGTGAGTCTGCTTTCTAAAGCAGCGTCCAAGCTGAGATGGAACTTGAGTGACTGATTTGTAATGCTCTGCATAGGTAGCATTGCCGTACATCACACTAATAGCAAAGCAGACGCTACTAACAATTGATTCCAAAGGAGTTTTACATTAGCACACTGCTATGCTAACAACATTAGAGTTTAATAAGCATAATAACACTGAACTCTTCTGTAATCAGTATTTTTCAGTGTATTTCTTTACATTTATTTTCGGTTTTGCTGCATTGCAATTCCTTGCCTTCTTTCAATATTTCAGTTCATTTCTAGCAGTTTTAAAATGCATGAATCTAAAAGATACATAATAACGAATTTAGCCAGATGCTAATGTTTACATGCAATCAGTATGCAACAAGATAGTCCATGGAAGCAAGGTGCAATTTTCTTGTATGTGTGTCTGTCTTACAGTACTTTTCCATCATCAGCATAGCACTTGCAGTACCTAATATAACTATGCAAATTGGGATGCAGCTTATTACCAAACTTGATCGACCATGTTGCTTCCAAATTAAACTTTGAAGCACCAAAACACATGCAAAACATGCATTATGTATTCCTACAGTATTTGAAACAATATCATTATTTTCCACAAAACTAAAAACAAAGGTGTACTCTTAACAAAAATGCTGGATTGCTGCTTTACCCAGCAGAACCAGGGACCGTTGCAAGCTTTGTGAATACTGCAGATAGATTTGTAACATCTAAGATGTCAGATGAAAGGACACGGGCATCACTGAGATGTCATGAGATTATCCACTGCATACAAAGTGCAGTATCCATATTTCATAAGGATGCCATGCACTGTTTTCTGCATGTTTTATGAGATATTCATCATGTATGCTTCACGTGAGAACAGTATAGGTTTGAGACTGTATGCAATGCAGACTAACTCTGTGTGCATATTCACTGAACATCAGCAAAAGAATCACTGAGCTCACACTGTCACCCATAATGCAACCTGACGAAAGGGTTGGGATATGAAGCATTCTGAACTTCCCATGTTACAGGATCAGGGTGTATCCACATAAACAGTAACACAAAGCTCACAGAAGTACCAGGAAACAGCCTGCTCTCTGCAATTACTAAATGAAACCAATCCTGCCAAAAAGTTGCCAAATGGCCCCACAGGATTGAATCTTGCCAAGGACAGCAAGAACAGTGACAGGGCCAGAAAGCTATGATTATGGCCCTTACAGTCCTGGGAAGTCAGAAAACAATGGCTGGCTGAGGCTTGGTGTTAGTATGAACTATTGTGTAAGTCTAAGCTGTGAGATCAGAACTGGTCCCAGTCCAATAACACTGGCCTGTGATCTCATATAACCTAATTTTATAGGTGCCCGGCTATTCAGGGGAATGTAGGTTTGAATGGGACATGGGGGCTATTTTCACAAGTGTTGCTTTGTGCTTAGAAATACCCAACAGAAATCAACTACAAGACTAAAAACGGAAAGATTACTTGAAACAGCTCATCAAATATCAAATAAATTAAAATCAACTATACAAAAAAAACCTTAGTGAGCAGAAGAAATAAAGAGCCTAAAAGGAATGAAACAATATCTTCATTATTTTAGGATGAATCGCATATTCCAACAAATCTAAAAATAATCTCTACAACAGTTGTGTAAATCACACTCTGGCTAAAGCCTCTGATTCAAAGCAGAAATGTGTAATGTGATCAAACAGTCTGTTAACGTCTGATAATATCTTTGAATAGGCAGATGGCTTTGAAATATTACATAGATATACAACAATGGCATGTGGTGGACATCTGAAATGAAGTCCCTTGGGTTTGGCTTTTTTTAGGCCAATGTAAATTCATGTTCTATTCCATATTTCTCCATTTTCATATGCAGTTTTTGGGTTAACAGCATATGGAATACAATCTACCTTACATTATCAAGAAGCAACCAATTCTATAATATTATGTTTAGTATGTTTATACTAACAAGATATTTCACCCAAAAATGAAAATCCAGTCATCATTAGGTTGTTTCTAAATATATCTTTTGAAACACACAGTAAGTTTAATGAAACCCAAGGTTTCTGTCTCTCCATTGAAAGTCCAGTTACAAAACTTACACTGTAAAGGATTTTGAAGGTCAAAATTCTAAATTGTATGTTGATTTGCTGCACTGAAAATGTCCAGTTGGCTCAGTTGAATTATGTGAACTGAATGTCTTTCAACACTGGCAATTTAGTTGAGCTAATTGAACAATTTCAGTGCAGTAAGTAAATATTCAATTTTGAACTTCCAAAACCTTTTTAATCTAGAAGAATGAGACATACAGTAAAGGCCTCGTAAAACAAATCCATATGAATCGAGCAGTTTAATCCAAGTCTTGAGAAGAGATTTACATGATGAACAGATTTAAAGGTGACATTATCATGAAAATCTGACTTTTTCCATATTAGAGTGCTATAATCATGCTAACCCACTGTAACATTGAGGGGATAATAATATTATTATTATAATATTACTGCCCCTTAATCTGCAAGTTTCCACCCACAGCAGTCTTTGGCTGCACTGACGAGCACAGAACACTTTTTAGAGCCCTAGCCTCAGGAGACAAGAAAGCAGTAAATATATTTATTTATTTACAGAATATTTCGTTGCTACCACACTGTCTAATATAAACATTCTTTCCCAGCTGTTCACAGACATAACCGACTGTTTTTGTAACTTGTGTGTGTTTTTCACATAAACTTGTGTGTATTTGACAGTTTAAGCGCAATAAGACATGAAAGAGAACTTAGTTTAGTACTCACATGTCGTGTGACAGCCGCTTTCTTGTCTTTCCACATGCTTCGGATGTGTGCACTCAGAAAACCATATATCAGAAGTTTAAACTAATATGGTTTAAAATGCATGATTTCAGTGCGATAGACATGGTAATCAAAACCAAACAGATGTTTTTTGGTAAGTATCTGAGGTACTAGCTGTAAAGGCATACATACATAAAGCACATCACATATGGCAAACACGAAGCTCCAACGCGCGTTTGATGTACGAGAACCAATGAGGTTTGTTCTAGCATGTGACACACAACTTAAATGGTGACAGAGTTTGAATTTTTGGGCGAACTATCCCTTTAATATTACATTTATTGAAAGTCACATAAAAGTCCCTTAAAGATTTTCCATAGAAACCGTTTCAATCAGCGCATTGCTGACAAATGACAGGAAGAAGAAGTATTGTAATGAAAAAGTGGCAGCTGAGTTGCCCCTAATGGAGATAATCCAAAAATACTTCTGAAATTGATTTCACTGTCTCCTGGCCAACATAATCACGGAATGTACCTATTCTGCTCAGAGAACTCCAGTCCTGAGCAGGAATCTTGGCAACAGTTGCTACAGCAACCCCTTTGGCCCTCATTCAGTAGAGAAGGCCTGCTGAGGATGAAGTGTGTGGTCCAAGGTTTGCCTCTCTGAAGACAATGTTTCAAATTTTAAGCACAGTCATCTTCTGTGTGGAACGAGGTGTAGAGGGTAACTCTTGCATCTTGTAAAATCCATATGTTCAGGGATTACAGTAAATCATAATAGCACAGGTCGTGGTTTTTGGTTTGTGGTCTAGTTGCTGAAGATAACACTTTTTCAATATCAGTGCTCAGTAAAATATGTTCAGTAAGCAGCAAGTTCTTTTGCCACTTTTGAGCCTTCTATCTTATAACTACAGTAGTAACACTTTACTTTGCTGTTTATTTTCCTGCACAGTTTTTCAGTTTCTTTTTATGCTTGGAAGATGAACTTCACAAATCAAAGCAATGTGATATGACCCCTAAGGTCATGTCATTATCAAGTTCCAACAGATTTCCCGAGGATGAAACCTTATCTCCACTAATTTTCAAACTTGTGTACTATTGCACTCATGGAAGTGGAGACACACTTTCGAGTTCAATGTGTGATGACACATGAAAAGGAAGCTGCATGACAAGTTCACAAGTTTTTTTTTTTCCTGGTTGACTGGCCACAACCTCAACAATTTGTTTCCATAGAACACAGTTACAAGCAAAACATCCTGGATTTTCACTCCAAAAGACAGAACTACAATTACTCACTTACTAAGGTCACTTAGTCAGGGACATGCTCGTGTTATGATTAGTGGACATTACAGACTTACAATTTTCACTTAGCAGACCACAAAAAAGCAAAATAACCCCAAAGTTTTTAATTGAAGGAGGAACCCAGGCCATATCTAGAGACTCAAATATAACAGGCAAATGGGGATGGACTTTTTCAAAAAGAAAGCACCACTCATTTTCTTTGGAAAAATACACACTGTATAAATATCCTGTAAAAAAAAAAAAATTATAAACAATATATATATATATATTTGTTCATCTTCTAAGTCACTTAAACGTCACTTAACTTGATATATAAATGTTAATTTATTAGGTGATACATAAATGTTTTTACCAATTTACCAATGTATTTAATGTACCGAAATCAGCCTTTTAACTGAAAATTTACTAATAAGCACCATTCAGTGTTCATGTAAACAACAGAAGTAAAAACCACTAATGAAATAAATAAAATAAACACTAATGCACATTTAATGCAGATTTACATTTACACCACTAATAGTTACCTAATAGAAATGAAGATAATTTGTTTTGAATATATAAAATATAATCATATATGCTGTCAGGGACTTCTGGGAATGTTCTTATACTATTACTTCATAAAAAAAACCCCATGAATTCACACCCTTATTTGACTTAAAAATTACATACAAAGCAGTGTTAAACCATTTTCTTGTATTAAAGGGGTCATCGGATGCAAAATTCACTTTTACATGTTGTTTGAGCTGAAATGTGTGTTGGCAGTGTGTGTACACAACCACCCTATAATGATAAAGATCCACCCAGTGTTTTTTTTTATGAAACCAGATAAATAATATCCCCTTTTTCAAATAAAGCTGTTCTCAGATTATTGGCTGTGTGATGTCACACGGACCCAGGCCCCTCCCACGATTGTTGATTGACACGGCCGTCTTACCTTAGACCCTCCCTGAGTGAGCTGTCATCAGACCACTATTGTTTCGTCGCCGGAGCAGGTGTAGACAAGAATGTCTCCTAAGCGATTTAGATGTTTTGTTGTTGGATGTAATAATGAACATAGCAGTCGTCATTTACTCCCGACATCTAATCCACTGAAGACGCAGTGGATTACATTTGTTTCTGAAGGGAATGCGTCCCCCGATCTACCTAAATGCGTCTATGTTCACGCGAATCATTTGTGATTCAGCTTCACCTCCAGAAGAAGTGAGTATACGTTTTTTAAATGAATTTGGCAAATCGCCTTTTCAAATAATGTGCTAGTTAGCAAGTTTTACGATGCATGCGGCTAAAGTTTACAGTCTCTCAGAGAACTGCGCGTCACCCCACGGAGGGAGAAGGGTGGGGATAGCAGTCAGAGCTCATTAGCTTTTAAAGGGAAATGCACTGAAACGGTTTGCTGTGAAAAGAGCTGTTTTTGACAGGGTAAAAAGGGTGTTGTTTTACACTAACATTGAGAAATTTTAACCAAAGAATGTTTTAGACTTTTCATTAAGATCCTAAGGAATCATATCAACTTGTGGATCCGATGACCCATTTAAGGTAACTTTCAGTTATCCAATTAAAAGCATTTTTAAATTTTTTCTAACATTTCACAGCATCGCTATTGTGTTTTCACTGTTTAAAGAGAGATTTCAAACTGAATGGTGTCCATCACGAAAAGCAAATACCCTTTATCTATGAACATGGAATGTATGAACATAATAAAAAAGCAATCATAAATTCAACAGCTGTGTGCTTCACAGTGTGAGATAGACTATGATTATTTAAAAACTGGTTGTTGGAGCTAAGAAATCATGTCACAACAATCTACACACATTCGTTCACTGGCAAATCTCAACCTTTAAATGTCAAAATGCATAATGAGAAACTCTACAGACTAGTTACTTATTAAATTCTGCAAAGCATGAACCACCAGAAGAATAATAGCCATTTAAAAGATTAGAAATCATTATGTAACAAGGCGAGATGTCCTCACACATGACCACACATACATCTACTCTAATGACATCCTACAACATTACATTTTCAAAAAATATTTTTGACTATGGTTTCATTGGTTAATATCAGATACTACCACATTACAGACAACCGTAACATTTTGGCCATACCCTGAGCAAGAGAAACCCACAAGCTAAGCAGCTTAAAATGATTCCAGCAATAATACACAAGGGACCCTTCTTGATTTTTAGGCCAGCTCTCTGTCAACCCCAGTTACTCTGGGCGTTTACTATATTCAATTACTTTGAAATAAATCAACTTATTTGCCAACTTACATAATTCCAAATAGCTGTACGGTTTTTTGTATTATGTTCAAATGGTATCAAATCTATCTATCTATCTATCTATCTATCTATCTATCTATCTATCTATCTATCTATCTATCTATCTATCTATCTATCTATCTATCTATCTATCTATCTATCTATCTATCTATCTATCTATCAATCTGTCTGTCTGTCTGTCTGTCTGTCTATCTGTCTATCTGTCTGTCTGTCTGTCTGTCTGTCTATCTATCTATCTATCTATGGACTCATGTAAGAGGTAATGAGTTGATTCATGTTCATAAACCAACATTCAAGCTCTGTTTCATTCTGTCTCTCTCTTACACTTCAAACAAGACCCCAGATGAGCGTCTGCAGGGATGCTGTGCATGAACGAGACGCTCGTCCCCACACAGTGATTGTGATCTCCCACATTGGCACAGCGGTGTCTGTCTCCGCCGCCCTCTCTCAGTGTCTGACATCCTTGCGGACAAGGGACAACCTGATTCCCAGACGTCCAATCCTATGCACTTGATTATCCCACCCAGTGTGATCATGCTAATCCGATGAAGAGAGCAGAAATACAGGCACTATTAGACGGTGAATATGTTGGATAACAGTGCAGGGGGTGTGGGAGGAACGTGCCAGAGAATCTCAATCATAGGAGGAGACACTCAAAGTCTGCCCTGTGCACACACCTCCTGCTAACTGACAAATCAGAGAGACAGACTGAGGCTATATATGAGTGCTGTAATTATAAGGTTTTGGGTCAAAACATCTGTCACAAAAATGCCTGATTCTAGAAATGGTCTTAAAATCAAACACTGCAAAAATCGGTTCATAGTTACTCTACTTTGTCTCATTTTCTAGTACAGATATCTAAACACTCCCAAATCAAGATAAATTTCATTAAGAATCAAAATGACATACAAGATATAAAGTATTTTTTGAAAAATTTATTTAATGTAAATGTAATTAAGTGACTTTATGCTTAAAAAAGAGGAAAATATGCAAAAGAGGTAAGACAATAAACTTGTTTTCCCTTTGAATGTGAAATTTTCCTTAAACTTATGAAATTTGTTGTTGTTTTAAGTATAAACCCACGTAATTTAGATAAATGTTTCAGAATTCAAAGATCATTTTATCGTTCTACATACAAACTGTATATAGGCCTAAATTATATTTAGATTTTTTTTTTCTAAAAAAAGAAAAGAAAAAACAAGACTTACGTAATATCTCAAAGCATTTTGCTCATGAAAATGAACATTTGTACTGGAAATAAAAAACAAAATGACAAAGATATTGAGTAACTATATATATTTTTTTGCAGTCAACTTTTTTTTAAAATAAATTCTATCTTCTTGTCTAAAATTCCAATATAATATTTTTTCTAGCTGATGCATAAAAAATGAAC
The DNA here is from genome assembly GCF_012432095.1 of Onychostoma macrolepis. Lineage (NCBI taxonomy): Eukaryota > Metazoa > Chordata > Actinopteri > Cypriniformes > Cyprinidae > Onychostoma > Onychostoma macrolepis. Next base: position 7,264,895 of record NC_081160.1, on the reverse strand, counting down.
ACAGTAAACCACACTGACATACATTGATGTAATATCCATATTAATATATGAATACAATTTAAAAAAATAAATAAATGGTTAAAATGTGGCTTTTTTACAACAAAGGCCTCTTAATATGAATTTTAGATTGAAGCAAGTCATGTGTTTCAAATTTTGTAATTTTATGCAATTTGTAATTTATTTATGTCTATTATTAGATATAATATATAATATCTATTATCTATTAAACAAAACTGGTAATATTTTGGAAATTTTTGTATGTTACATAATGCTTTCGCATTAAATGTTTTGTACTTAGTAATTGTTTAACAGTTTAAATGTGATATAATGGCGGATTGCCAGTGTGACAACTTCTCATATAATTTGACCCGCTACTAGAGCATGCTGTTATAAATGTGGGTCAATATGGGTTAAATTAACTGTATCTTTTTACCTGTGCAACAATGATGGAAATGCTCAAAAGCAAGACTTTAAGGCATGCATAAGCCTATATTAACAGGGGTGTAAAATGACAACTAGCCTTAAACACTTATCCATATACAGTAGAAGACCATGTTCAGCCATCTCTGTTCATATGATAATTATATAAAGTTTACAAGTGTGCAGACACTAATATGTATAATACAGTGTATGATCTTTACATGTAAACAAACACCATCGCACGCCATATCATGCATAGATGCATGATCACACATTCCAACACAGAAGCACACAGAGCATTACATAGGGAACATACAGACAGATGTGCATTATTGGCTTATGTTACCAGAAGTGGGTCAGTTTTAAGGGTCATAGCTCATGCACTGGTGAATCTCTAGTACATAAAAGTGAATAAAATCACTGAACCACAGATGGTGGAGGTGTCAGGGTGGACATGAGCAGGGGCTTGGCTGGATGCAGAAGAGTAGATGCCCTTCTTGCATCTCTCCACGCTGCCTATTCTCATATTTAAAAGCTTTTCTGTTTCTCGTGAAAAAAAGAAGAAGAAGAAGTACAGCACTAAGACTATCTGCTGTTTGTTTGAATCAACAGGCTTCAGAAACATGAATCAATGTCACGACCGACAAAAGGCTGAGCCACTCCCGCGCCCGCCGCGCCGTGCCGCGCAGCGCGATCCCCGGCGCGTCCAGAGGTGATAGTAACGTAATTAGAGAATGTGTTGAAGGTGTGAGAAAAAGTGACAGGTGAGGTAGCATCCTATTTACAGGGGGGTTCCTTGCTCTTGTGCACAATGAGCCAGACATACAATGTAAGGGCGTTGAACGTGCCACAGCACGTATGAACATCACACACAGGCTTTTCAGGAATATGGCAGTTTTATCACACATATGCATCACAGGCTCGATGTATGCAATAGCCTATATGTGAAGGGTGTGCGATGCACATCCAGACCGCTAAATTATGCCATTCGGACATAATGGAACACATCTGACAGCTTCTAATGCTCTTTAACTCTGTAATGCAACCTCTAAGTGTGTGTGCGGATGGATGCACCTAGTGAGTAAAATAAACTCATTGACATCCAATGTAACAAAAGCATATAATAAGACTACCTGTTTTGAAAAACGGCTCCGTATCTGGATCGTTCGGTCCTTCCTCAGCCGCCTCGGCAGAATTCATCATTGCAGGGTACGTTTCCACGGATGATGGTTATGATGATGGTCGGATTTTACACCTACGGATCTTTGTAATCTATGTGTGAAGAACACTAGAGCGCGTGGCCGTCTCCATTGGTGAACGCTTGTAGTAGTGAATGATGATGATGATGATGATGATGCCCGAGGTTCTGCGCTCAGCGATACTGTATCCAGCGCTCCTCGGGGCGCTATTGTTTAAAGCCTACCCGCCTCTGCAAGACAACGGCTGGGGGAACCCCAACAGAGAGAGCCGTAAAAAAACGCGTATGCAATGATAATGCAGGTCTCTTAAAATCCCTTATTCATCCGTTCCTCCTTCACCCGTGGTATATTCCTCCATCCGTTCGATGTCTCGCACAACCCAGTGGATATAATGGCAGCGCTCCCCTACACTGACCGAGCGAACCGCAAACTGCCTCCCACGATATGCTCCAGCCTCCCACTATTACAGATGAAACAATGCAGCTAATGCAACGACTGTTACAGAGGTATATACAATCGTTCTAGCGCGAAAGGGGTTCTTTATTGTGGTGCAGCGTGGAGAACTGGACCAATCTGTCCTCCTGATGCGCTCAAGCGCTTCCTAATAATGGGGTGTGTGTATTTTTCAAGAGGCCGGAGAACCCAAACCATCACCATACGGTCCTGTTAAAGGGATGCTTACTAATTAGAATCGCGGTCTGTTAGGATGCTTTTATAATTGGAACCCCCTTTAAAACTTATTTGCAGAGTGGTTATTTGTTCACTGAATATCGTTGTTTAAATAAAACGTTGGTCATGTTATTCTTTAAAAATAACATTAGTAGATATTCTGTGAAATTATAATTTTTAAAAATAGATTTAAACAATATCACACAAATAGTGAGAACTTATAGATTTTTTACACTATATAATAGGCTACATTTATTATATAATATGTATTATATTAAGGAATTACATTGCTTAATTTAAAAAAAATAAAAAATAAAAAATTATAAACAATTAATATCGTTCTTTTTTTTAGTCATGAACGAAAATGGTTCCAAAAAAAGAAACCAAAGCTTCATGGTCTGGAGCACATATGAGTGGAGCGGAGCTAGATTTCCCCTCTCGACTCCAAATCCAAGCTCGAAATCCACTCCAGGTGTTCCATTTTCCGCTCTCCGCTGGCTGCTGAGAAACCCTGCTCCGAGTGCTTTGTTTAAAGCGAAAAACGCTCATAAGTGCTGGAGGCAAAACCACACAACTCCACTTAAAATTAGCACAAATAAATAAATAAATAATACTGTAATAAAACACTTCCTAGCTCTCCCCTGCTCCATGCAAACAGAGACATTAGTTCGAGTTGCCTACATTGTTCCTCAAATTAACAGGAAATAACCTGTAGGCCTATAAAAGAGACATTTGAATGATTATTCTTATAAGTAACGTACACATAATATTACTGTATTGTCTCACTGTGTCACTTGTAGGGCCTATCATCGAGTTCTTAGTACAGTCTATAAAAACTTTGTCTGGTTGTAACAATAGGCTATTATTTAGTTTGGTTAGAATGTGCCAGTAGCACTACTGTCCCCCTTACGAATGAGAATGTTTATTTAGAAATCAAAAGTATGCTTGAACGTGGGCACAATTGTGTTGTTTCTGGAAGTTAAATAGCCCTGTCGACTCTAACCAGGAAATTTGGTCTTCCTGTGATTCAGATTTTGCACAGGGTGAATTCAACATCTGCGAAAACAAATGCCGACATACTGAATGATTGTATTACCGCATGACTTGCTGATTTGTAAGATAATATTAAAATGATTAACCGGTCTTCTACATAACTTAAATTCAATGGCAGACACACGCTTTCTTTGAAAGATTGAGACTGTGAGGAAAACGTGCTCGCAGATGGTGAAATACCGCCCTCTTGAGGAAATATATTTTCATAGTGGTTCTTAGAAGGAACGATTCAACAACATATACACATTTATTCACTTTTTTGTTATTCTGTGTGCAAGCAATTCAGTTGAAAGCATGCAGTGTTCTAGTAGCAATACTTTATTTGTCTAATTTTGCTATTATTAAATTAACCTTGATTCTTTGTGTAGGCTAGCTCTTTAATGGCTCTTACACTGAGGCAGGTGATCATCCCTCCAGAAGGATGTCATCAAAACCCATCTGGAAATCATAATTGAGTAGGCAGCGCTGTGAGGATCAAAACGAACAGCTTCACATCACTTTATGTAGATTTACTTAACCTGCTGAGAAAGCAGAACACAAATCTATAGGTCATCAAACATTCATAAGGAAGAATTTATATTCTTAAGAGTATGCATGGGAAAGTTTGTGAGAATGAGATCTTCAGAGCAGTGGTCTAATGAAACCCTCTGCCAGTGAGAGAAGTGCTCGCTATGCTTGATTTAATGGATCTCAAACCCGAAATTTTCACTCCTGTGCATGCAAAGGTGATCCTATTCTTGACTCTGAATTGCAGCTGAATCTGAATAAAACATATACAAGTGAATTCATGATTTACATCAAATCAAATAATAATATATAGAAATGCCATGAACAATGACCCTGTGTGAGCTCTGGTGTATGTTTGCCATTTGAGATGTTCTGTGACCTGTAGCATCTATCTGACAGAGAGAGATTTCTCAGACCCATGTTCTGGATACCTTATATAATATAAACATCTCTAAAATAGCCTATATATAAGTGCATTTTACAGATGTAGTTGTTCAAAGACAGATAGGCCTAACATTATAAACAATCCAATTAAATCCATAAAAACTTTATCCTGATTCATTATTTTTTTTGTCTAATAAATCGGTTTATGGCTAGTTTGTGGTCACCTTTCCCTTCTGAAAGTCTCTATGATTTCTTTCATTTCTTTCACCACAGGAAGGCATATGGTATGGTGAGGGTGTCTAATTTCATCAATTGTGGTAAAGTGTGTTTTGGATGAGAATTTAATGGGATAACGAGAGGAAGAGAACAGACTGAAACCTCATCTACCCATTACCCAGGAGGCAATAAACACCCCAGTCAAAAATAGCGTTCAGGGTTTTTAGCTTTCTTGTTCTCTCACAAGACTGGATGTAATACAGCAGGGTATTCAGCACTCTGCTCTCTGACATGTGCTCAATATTTTCTGATTAACAAATATGGTGGACCACTTATGCTGACCGATTTCATTTCACTAGAATTAAATGAAAACTACATGAGCCTACTTGTGCTAACATATTGACTATTTAAGATACTGAAAATAAAAATAAAATAAGTTATTTAACTTACTGTATGCATGTTTTATTTAAAAAAACAAAAAATAGAAAAAAAAAGGAGGTTAATTCTAGAACTGACACGCGGGAATATCATTTTACAGAACCGCGAAATATCAGATAGACTGATTATTCTGCCATTCCATCTCCATAGAAACACCTTTTTGGCGTCTGAAGCCGTAATGGGCGTTGGCTAAGCCTGAGGAATCTGAGTGGCTAGTGCTCATTTGATTGACAAAGGCCGAGACCAATAGATGACAGGTTTGAATTTTTTCCCCCGTAATCCACCAATGAAATCCACTGATTAAAACTGACTGTTTTCCTATTTGTCCACGGCACTCCGCTTCCGTTTTGAACGCAAACTGAACTACTGGTGGTGATTGTTACAGAAGCGGTTTGTTTTGCTTTTCATTCCTTAGTTTTTAGATGAGTGCAGTTTGTTTTGACATTTGGTCTTTACGGTTTTGAAGTTAATTCACGTAATAAACACAAGCAATGGCAAACCATTATTAGACCTATACGGTCATGATGAATAAATATTTGCTGCTTGGTTGGTGAATTTTGCAGACTTAATCAAATATGGCAAGACAGGGAGTATCAAGATCAAAGGTAGTGGTTGCAAGCTATTATATATCTTTTATTAATATATATTATATAAGTTATTGTACATGGTTTTGTTTTATCACTAAGCAAATTATGTATTGCAGGTGATCTCATCAGGCAGACTGACAGCCTCTGGACGTGGACAGATGCACAAGAAAAGGTAACAAACTGTATGAATTTAGACGCTTCTAAATATTTGAAACAAACATTTAACATACAGTAATGGTGTCGACTGGTTTAGGGTTGCTGGGAGATGTGTTCCTCCTCTTGAACCAGCATATTCTCTTTATTCTACAGACTCTGAAGATCAGGTAAAGCAGCCACATACTAGAAGTAGTGTATAAACTGAACAGAACTGAAAATCGGTATAATACATTTTAAGCTTCTGTGACATTCTTTCACATTGAACATTGCATCCAGGTGACAACGATGCACAAGGGACTCGACCGATGTGCTGCTTTACTCAATGGGATACTTCAAGCTGAACAAGCAGGTATTGTATTTACAAAATCCATACATTTTCTATGTTTAGCATTTGAGTAGTGATGAGATCAATAATCTTCACACAACAGAATCAAAGCCCAAACCACAGGGAACAAAAACCTGCACCTTCAAATCCAAACCCAAAAATTTGTCAAGAAAAATGGAAATTGACAAGAAAAGGCATGGGAAGAAGACAAACACAGCTATACATGCAAACAAAAAGCCAGGTAATGTCCTCAAATATTTTTTACCCTTTTCATCTTACCAAAACAAGTTCTACAAGAACTTATAAAAATTTTTTTTAAATGTGACGCATTTGTCAGTCTTCCTATTTCATTTCCATCCTTTGATGTAAAATCCCTAGTACAATTTGTGTGAATGCCACTGTAGAAACAGGTGATTATTTTTAGTTAAAGTCATTTTCAGAAGCACATGTACTTCAAGGTCACAACATATTGTTTTTCTCTTCCTGTAGCTCCAGTGCAGAAGACAGTTCCATCTGCCAGTTGTCACCTGAGTTCAGCAGGGCGTCGTGATCAGAACCCTGGCATCAGATGGGCACAAGTGTCACAGGATTGTCCTTCAGGACTGACCCCTGTAACGCAAGCAGAACATGAACAGCAAAACTCACTTCCACTGGCCTACTCTCAGCCTGCTGCTAGCTGTAATATTCCATCTTCGGGTAATACACAGAATAATGACTCTAACGTAGTACATATAATTAGTAAATGAAAATGTAATTTATGTTTCCTCTCTCTGTTTGCAGGTCAGGTTCACAAATCCACTGTATTTAACTGTCGGCTGACTACATCCACACCTGCACTGAGCCCTCGGAGACCTGGATCAGCTCACAGTGAACCTGTATGTTTACTGCACTATAATCCACTATGCAAACAATGAGAGCTGTTGTATATGTATATGTATATGTGTGTGTGTGTGTGTGTGTGTGTGTATATATATATATATATATATATATATATATATATATATATATATATATATATATATATATATATATATATATATATATATATATATATATATATATATATATATATAGGTGCTGGTCATATAATTAGAATATCATCAAAAGTTGATTTATTTCACTAATTCCATTCAAAAAGTGAAACTTGTATATTATATTCATTCATTACACACAGACTAATATATTTCAAATGTTTATTTCTTTTAATTTTGATGATTAGAGCTTACAGCTCATGAAAGTCAAAAATCAGTATCTCAAAATATTAGAATATTTACATTTGAGTTTCAATAAATGACCATCCCTACAGTATAAATTCTGGGTATCTCTTGTTCTTTGAAACCACAATAATGGGGAAGACTGCTGATTTGGCAATGATCCAGAAGACGAACATTGACACCCTCCACAAAGAGGGTAAGTCACAGAAGGTCATTACTGAAAGGTGTGGCTGTTTACAGAGTGCTGTATCAAAGCATATTAAATGCAAAGTTGACTGGAAGGAAGAATTTGGGTAGGAAAAGGTGCACAAGCAACAGGGATGACCGCAAGCTTGAGAATACAGTCAAGCAAAGCCGATTCAAACACTTGGGAGAGCTTCACAAGGAGAGAACTGAAGCTGGAGTCAGTGCATCAAGAGTCACCACGCTCAGACGCCTTCAGGAAAAGGGCTACCAAGCCACTTCTGAACCAGAGACAACGCCAGAAGCATCTTACCTGGGCTGTGGAGAAAAGAACTGGACTGTTGCTCAGTGGTCCAAAGTCCTCTTTTCAGATGAAAGTAAATTTTACATTTCATTTGGAAATCATGGTCCCAGAGTCTGAAGGAAGAGTGGAGAGGCACAGAATCCATGTTGCTTGAAGTCCAGTGTGAAGTTTCCACAGTCAGTGATGATTTGGGCTGCCATGTCATCTGCTGGTGTTGGTCCACTGTGTTTTCTGATGTTCACAGTCAACGCAGCCATCTACCAGGAAATTTTAGAGCACTTCATGCTTCCTTCTGTTGACAAGCTTTATGGAGATGCTGATTTCATTTTCCAGCAGGACTTGGCACCTGCCCACACTGCCAAAGGTGCCAAAAGCTGGTTCAATGACCATAGTGTTACCGTGCTTGATTGGCCAGCAAACTCGCCTGACCTGAACCCCATAGAGAATCTATGGGGTATTGTCAAGAGGAAGATGAGAGACACCAGACCCAACAATGCAGATGAGCTGAAGGCCACTATCAGAGCAACCTGGGCTCTCATAACACCTGAGCAGTGCCACAGACTGATCGACTCCATGCCACGCCGCATTGCTGCAGTAATTCAGGCAAAAGGAGCCCCAACTAAGTATTGAGTGCTGTACATGCTCATACTTTTCATTTTCATACTTTTCAGTTGGCCAAGATTTCTAAAAATCCTTTCTTTGTATTGGTCTTAAGTAATATTCTAATATTTTGAGATATTGATTTTTGACTTTCATGAGCTGTAAGCTCTAATCATCAAAATTAAAAGAAATAAACATTTAATATATATCAGTCTGTGTGTAATGAATGAATATAATATACAAGTTTCACTTTTTGAATGGAATTAGTGAAATAAATCAACTTTTTGATGATATTCTAATTATATGACCAGCACCTGTATATATATATAAATTAATGACAAAATCTATCCCCACAGAATTTCTCACAGATAACATTTGCATAGTCTACACTAACTTTCTGGCCTATGTACTGTTCATATGTGTCAGACTTACAATGCCATTCTATTTTTTTCCCAAATAAGTCTCTTTAATGCTCACCAAGGCTGCATTTTCTAAAAAAAAAAAAAAAAAAAACAGTAATACTGGGAAATATTATTATTATTATTATAATTCAAAATAATATAATGTTTTCTATTTTAATATATTTTATTCCTGTGATAGAAAAGCTGAATTTTTAACGGCAGGTTCTCCAGTCTTCAGTGTTGCATGATCCTTCAGAAACTATACAAATAACACTTAATTAATTAAAGATTAAAATAATTTAAGATAAAGAAATGTAACAATATGCTAATTTGGTGTTCAAGAAACATTTTGTATTATCAGTGTTCAACCATGAAACAGCCGTGATACATTTCAAGAATTAAATTCTCTGATGATTAGAAAATTCAAAAAAGCAGCGTTTAATTGAAATAGTAATATTTTGTAATAATGTGAAAGTCTTTACTTTCATGTTTTATTAATTGAATTCATACTTGCTGGGTAAAAGTATTAATCTTAAAGCATTAAACTTGACCTCAAACTTTTGAATGGTCCTGGTAACTTTCTTGGGACAGATTATTCCTCATTATTGAATACACATGCTGTATGTGTAAAATTGTTTAATTTACCTAATTGTACTGTATTAGCACTTTAATCGATGGTTCTAATAATATAGGTGCTTTTCCTCTCTCACTCTGTGTTTTCCTGTTTGTTTCCTGTATTTGATTTATTTATTTATTTTACACTGACACTTTTTAACTCCCTACTTGTCTTAACTCTCATTTTTTGTCTTTCCCTGTTGTTCAGTGTTCTTCAAAGTGTGTGCTGAGCAGTGGTATCTCATCTGGGGAGTTTGATCAGTTGAGGGCCATGAGTGCTGCCACCTCATCCTGCCCTCATGGGTGTGCTTCTTTCTCCATGCCTCCTGCAGTCCAACAGCAGTCTCCAGTTCCTGTATCTCCTGTACAGAATGGATCCTGCACTCCAGTAGGGCATGGGTTACCTGTAATCACTGGCCCAATCTGCAGTGTTCATCATCAGATGGGATCTGTAGAGCCAAGTGCCCCTTTGGCATCATCCACTGGATCCTCAACCTGTCCCTCATCTACAGTGCTAACAACACAGTTGCCCAACCAGCCCCAGGTCAGCCAGCCTCAACCTGATCCAAATAGACCAGTACTTATTATTTGCAATGACCAGGAGCAGGAGATCTGTTCTAAAGAAAGTTCAAAAGAGGGTGATACTAACGGAGAGGATGACAAAAAAGATGGGATGGACACTACACCTGTCAGAGACATCAGCTGTGAGACCAGCCATGAGAAATTAACAGTTCTAAGTCACAATGCCAAACCCACCAGTCCAGAGAAAACCGCACAGAAAGTGCTGACTGTTAAATATCTGCTGGGAGAGCTGAAGACTTTAGTTGCTAATCAGGGTGAGCATATTTGATTACATTTCTTTTCTTTTCCTTCCTTTGACTTTCCATCTATCTTTAATACTTTCATATCATATTCCATTTAGCAAATCTCAAAACCCTTAAAGGGATAGTTCACCCAAAAATGATTATTCTGTTATCTACTGTACATACACTTTTTTTATTCCAAAACTGTATACAGGGCAAAAACAATGAGACATTTGTTGAACATAACTTTTAAAATTTCTCTTGTTCCCTGTATGTTGTTGTTGTCTGGCTCTTATTACAGGGATGCCTTCTATACTTCCCTTCTGTCCTGATCTCTAGATCTGATTAATGAAAGCTGATACCCAATTTCAAATTTGAGATGGTTATCTAATTCACTTTCTGTAACATAATGAAATTTTGGACCGTCAGAGTATCAGATCACCCAAGGATTGAGTTGCTGGTTTTGCAGATTCTAGAAACTTGGCCGATAAGCAGAGTGTGTGTTAGTTTCACATGGTATTATTGTTCATTCTTTCATGCAGACAGTGACGCTGTGCGGCTGATCTCTGAGGTGGAGCAGAGCATCTCACTGCTTCCTGTCATGGTGGGCAGCACTAACATCCAGGCTGAGATCGCACTCGTCCTACAGCCACTCAGGAGTGAGAATGTACAGCTGCGAAGGTCAGCGACTTGAAGAGTGTATAGAATACTAACAACAACTACTGCAAAATACAATATAATAGAGCATAAAACTGTAGTTAAATAAATTACATGATATGCCAATTAATCTAAAATAAACACTAATCAGATTTATCAGTATGTGTTGAGAAAAGCTTCCAAATCAAGTTAATTTAGAGTCTTTACTGTGGCAAAAAAAGCATTGAATAGCATACAAAAAGTGACCTTAGAAGTCAATATATTGTTTCTTTTATTTGCCTGGCATTGAACATAAGCTTGATTATGCAGATTAATTATGTTAAGTTTTCATCATGTTATTTTTATCTTAATAAATCACACTTCAATTGACAAGTCTAATTTGTATTAATTTGCATGACTCCCAGGCGTTTGCGAATACTCAATCAGCAGCTATTAGAGAAAGAGAGAGCAGAACGGCGGAACAGGCCGGAGGCCTGTGACATGGAGGGTGAGTGGCTTCATGCTGTCTATAAAGGGCTTGATTTAGAAACGAATAAATCGATGAAAGAGTAAATGTACAAATATGTGTATGTTCTTAGAATTTAGTCTTTATTTTCTAGCCAAGTGGATGTATGAAAACAACATTTGTGTTTGTTTGGCATGGTTGTTTTACAGTGGTTGCATTGCAGTCTCTGAACCTCACTCTACAAACTCAGTTAAATGAGAGCCGTAGAGAACTCGATGATCTGCAACAGGAGAACATGAGACTACAGAAAGCCATGGAGGACAAAGACAGTGACCTGAAGCAGCACAAAGACTTGTATGAGTTAGAGAACAGCCGGCTAAGACTGGGTAAGAGTATTCTTTTAGACTGTTGTTTTTTAGCTTTAAATCACGTTTCAGTCAGTATTTGTTATATTATATTGTTAATTTGGTTTTATTCATAGTTTTCTTAAATTATAGTATAGTAACTATGTTAACCGTCTAGCATTTTTATATTATCCTATTCTTTCTAAAAAAATAAACTTATAATCGATTTTATAATCACTATATTGATATTATATTAACAGGTATGACTGCATTATAACATTTGTTGCACATTCCAAGATATCTTTATTTCACTAATGTTAAAAAAACATGACTGCTTTTAAATTTACATACATATTTTAAGCCTTTTTCTATATGCTGTGAGTAATAGTCATGTTACTTACCCCTACAGAGGTGAGTGAGGCATTAGCTGAAATGCAGAGTTGCCAAAGTAAACTTGGAAAGTATGAGATTGAGAAGATGGACCTGACTTTGAGCCTTCAGCAGAGGGAGGCAGAGATCAGCAGACTGCAGGAAGTCATCAGGTAACTATCTAAACCGATAGGTTAGGGATGTTCCCATAGAGTCATGGAGAGCAGTGAAAAAATCATTCTACATGCAAATAAACATATAATTGTTTATAGTTAAGATGATCAACTATTAAAAGGGAGGAGAAAGTGCTTCTGTTTTGTTTTTTGTTGTTGACGTTAAAGGCTGTGTATCCTGTCAAAATCTATTTTGACGAACATTCATCTGTCACTTGATTAAAAAAAAAAGCCAAAGTAGACATATTAATATGGACAGGTTGCATGACAAGCCCTCCTTTTTGTGTGTGGACTGTAGAATAAGCAATTTTGATACTGTACTTTGTGCCACTTGATGTAATTTAAATTCTGGCTTGAGTGCCACTCATCTAAACTACAATTAAATTACACTTTCAAATGTAATTTAGAGAATGTAGCATATAACAGAATATGTAGATCAAATGCTGTTTTATTTCATGCACACAGAAATCTGCAGATAAGTCATACAAAAGACACCAGCAAATATTCTCATCAGCTGGACTTCGTCAACCAAACTCTCAGCTTACCAAGAGTGTTCTGGAATTGCATGAAAATGCACAGAGGGAGACCGCCTTGTCAGACAAACTTTCAAACTCTGTGAAGACCTACCTTCAGACCCTGGAGGGCATCGAACAGGCATCTCCTCCCCGCCGAGTTTACTGTAGGTCCCAGACATTACAACCTGCCTCTCCTGGTCAGACTGATGGTGGAAAAGATAACTTTGTGCCAGTCTGCTCTCCATATATACGTAAACCAACCCTGGAAACCATAGCTGAGAATGTGGCTCAGTTAGAGGAGCAGAAACGAACGTTTGCCCCTTTAAGAGAGACTCCAGTGGTGCAGCTTGCCTCAGGAGTTGCTCACAGTAATCCACTCACTCAGTGTAATGAGCTGATAACATCCAAGAATCAAAGGGAAGATGTGGATGCTCATGTAAGCCTGAAATATATGGGCCGTGCTTTTGAAAAGCTGGACATCTCAGATGGGCTTCACGTTCAGGATGTGAAGAATGATGGCCGAGATTACATTTCAGATCATCACGGCATGGCCTTACATTTAAATCAGAAAAATAAGGGCCTGAACAGTCAGCTGGTGCAATCCCAACATGCCCGTCAATGCCTAAGGATGGGTGTTCAGTCAGCATCCACTGGACGCCCTTCAGTGACGGAGAACACCTTTTCCTCTTGTGATATTAAATCTTTAACCTCTGATTGGAGCATAAACTCCTGGTCCACGTTTAATACACAGGATGAGCAGAATTTCAGGGATGGGCTTGCAGCACTAGATGCCAGCATAGAAAGTCTGCAGAAGACCCTGAGAGTTGATCTAAAGAAATAATTCTGTATGACAATGTTTGTATTGTGTTTTTAATTTATTATATGTAATTAGTGGATGTTTTTAAGTGTCTCTAATTTTTTTTAATTAAATTATTATGTGAAATATCAAAGAATATCACACGTCTCAGTGATTTGTTTTTTTTGTTTGTTTTTTTCTTTGGTCCTAAGCTTGCTAGGATGCAGACATGTATAATAGAGAATCAACAGAAATTTTCCATGTTAAATCCATACAGGGCACAGATACAATGAAATTTTAACATTATACATTCACAAAGCTGATATTAAACTTTTCATTTATTGGGTTTGAATAATTTTGCATATGAATGTAAGTGTTCAACTTCCTTTTTGTTCTTCCAAGCATTGTTTTTATTTTCTTGCTTTTATTATTAGGAACTCCTGAACTTCTAGAAATCTATTGAAAGGTTTATTCAATCCATAAAGTCCTCCAAGGCCATGTTAGGAAATTCATCAGTAACTGAAACTCACATGGTGCTGTTATGGTATGGTACCAAGAGACAAGAAGAGAAAGATGTTATTTGATTTTATTAACCAAAAGCACACTGATGTAATGTTTCGAAAACGGAACAGTTTTATTATTATTATTATTATTATTTTTATAAATAAAAGGTCTTTCTTTTTTGTAAATGTTAAAGTAGAGAGAGAGAGAGAGAGTCTTTGATAAGCTTAATAGTAAACTAGTTAAGAAACTATCTTCGATCATCAGTGTGTATCTCATTGTGCTTATTGAACATAAGGTAGCAAAGAGCTTGATTTATGTCAGCATTATTTTGTTAAAAAAAAAATTCTGTACCATAGTTAGTAGTGCTAGACTCATGAAATAAAGAGATCTGCTTCAAATCGTGGTAGGAACCACCTTTTTCAATACCCTCATGAAAAAGAAGTACACTTCAAATCTTAAAAACATATTTCTTTGTAAAAACCCGTAGAGGCTCGCGTGAAGTGCATCATGACAGCGCTTCTTAACACACGTAAATAGCCTATACTTCTAAAAAGTGCACTTGATTTGAAGTACATTTTAACTCATTACGTTTTAATAATCTTTTGTCATGCTTTAAAAACTTATTTTGATGTGAAGGCCCTGCACACAGATCAGCAATTTACATCCAGTTGGAGGCGCTGTTGTCGCGGAAATAACGACATTGTTGGCAACTTGGCATTGTGTTGAGAGATTTAAGAGGAAATTTAATTAACACAAAAAATATATTCCAAACAAACACATTCAAGACATGTTATCATTCATCAAACTAGTTGTGGTTTTACCCTTGTTGGAGTTGGTTGGCATAAATGCATAACAGTCAGTCAGAAATATGAACAGATATGTGAATTTGTGATTATGTTAATTTTTATTTCAACAAAAATACCGATTGTTGCTATAATACAACATCATGTGTGAAAAATGATGTGAAAAGTGAAAACTTTTCTCAACACGATGTACAGGTCGCAGTATGATGACGTAAGGTTACCGTAGAAACCGAACTGGCTCTTGTCTGTTGCCGTCAGTTTTTGTCGCTTTTCTTGACCAGAACAATCATGGAAGTTACATCTTCACCCAAGATATGAGAAGTAATAATCGAAATAAACTCTTGACATTCGACATGAGTTTTTATATATGAAATCTAACACGTTTTTCCGAGCCGGTGAGTGCAATGGGTCCATTGGGAAATAAAATGAGCCCAGAACTGAAGGATCTGGTCGCAGAAACCCGAGAAAAATCTGAAAACAAGGTTAACGACGTGCTTTCAAAATTAAAAGGTAAAGATAAAGAAAGTCCTGTCTTTTCCTACATTTATCACTGTAGAATTTCCTTTATTTAAAGCTGTTAACGTTAGTTTTTTTTTGTTTGTTTTTTGCAGTTCACCCAAATAGTCATGCTTTGAGATGACAAATGATATAAGATATACAGAATATAACCTCTCAGTTCATAGAAGCTCATAAAATTGCGTGTACATTAATTTTACAATAACTAAAGTATTATTTGAAACAGTTTTAGATTAAATACGTTACATATCAGCTATCCTAGAACACAACCATGTACTGTATCCCCTGCATGAATGAACTCAAACATCTCTCATGAACAGATCTTGTAGGCAGGAAGTCTTTAGGAGATCAGAGGGATCTGGAGGCATGTAAACAGAGTCTTTACTCTCATGGTGTGCTGCAGTACTGCTCCTCTTCCCTGAGATTCAGTCCAGCCAAGATTCACGGAGGCTATGCAGTTCTGACACAGATGGCAGACCTCCTCAGGTATTCAAATATAAATACACACTGAGTAAAATTTTCATTCTCAGTCTCAGAGTTTTAAAGTGTGTTTCTGTCCAACTAGCACATGCTGTGTGGGTCTGGGTGCTTTCAGAGACGTGGAGCTGTTTAGTCATGAATTTCTGCCTTCTGTGGTGGAAAGCCTTCTTTTTCTTGCAGAACGTCTAATGAACAGAGCTTTGCGGGTAAGATATTACAGTCTCCTGAATCACAGAAAACATTAATTAATACAGTCAGCTAGTTATTAATGCAAAATAAATCCTTTCAGAGTGATACAAATCTTAAACACCTGTCATTGTTTCTAACTATTTCTCTCATATCTGACTTTTGATAATAATGGTTACATTTTGATTACAAGAGACATACAATATACCCAGCTAACAGGGAACGCTCTTGGAACTTTAGCAAATGTTCTGGCAAGGTTCTATGAAAGTTATGTTCTTCCAGTAGCCGTAATAGAATGTTCTTTCAAAGTGATCAGGTCTTGATTAATGTTATTTACATTATACATCATTCATGGAACCTTGAATGTATGTAACCAAAAAAAAAAAAGAAGGATGTTTTGAACTTTAAGAGCACATTCATAAATAATGGGAATGTCATAATTTTATTAGCTGAATAGTAACCAACCAGATCATTTAATTTCTCCTTTTAACAGGACAAGGCACATAATGAGATGATTCGTTTATTTAGAAAAGTCTTTGATTCGATTGGCTGGCTCCTCAGGGCTCATACACATCTCATTCATCATGGTAAACAACTTCTATAAATGTAGCAAATTGACCATCACAAGATGTGTTTAGAGATGGATTGAAACTGATGCTTTTAACATTCTCTCCTCAGTACTGAGATCTAAACATTATGAGAACATCCAAATCTGTGAAGACGATGACGTCTCGATTGTTACTGTCACCATGTGGAACAATATCTTCAGAGCAAACGGGTACAACATAAAGCCACCTGGTCCATAATACAGTCTTTATCCATATAACTGCTTCTCATCCAAATACTCAAATATCTCTCCCTTTGTTTCTGCAGTGCTGTTGTAACTGAGATGGGAAACAGAGCTCTGACTGACATCATGGATGATATTGTGTATAAAATGTCCAGTAGCTCGAATCCTGTGATTGGCAGAGCAGCTGTAAAGACCCTTGTTCTAACTATGGACCACAGCAGCTCAACCCATCAGCTCATTCACAGGCGATACAGAGGTACAGTTGCACTCTTTAGATCTCAGAGCATCTTCAAGTTTTAGCTGCTGAGTGTTTAGACCAGTCTTCCAATGTTTGGTCCTGCAGGTTTGGCTGATTTGGCTGTGAAAGACTGGCGTGGTAAAGGCTTCGACTCTGTACTGGATCAGCTTATTGATCACTTGCGGTCAGACGTCCCATGGAGAGACACTAAGGTCAGTGGCCAACAGCTCAAAGTGTCTGCTAAATGCCTTAATGTAGACATATTTTACATTTGGTAGCATTTTATTTTTTCCTTCAAGTCCACTTATGATGATAGTTAAAGGAATAGTTCTCCCAAAAATGAAAATCTGCATAAAATGTACTCATCTTCAGGCCATCCAAGATGTAGAGGAGTTTGTTTCTTCATCAGAACAGATATGAAGAAATCCAAAATAGCAATATGGGCCTTGTTCACCAGTGGATCCTCTGCAGTGAATGGGTGCCGTCAGATTGAGAGTCCAAACGGCTGATAAAAACATCACAATAATCCACACGACTCTAGTCCATCAATTAACGTCTTGTGAAGCAAAAATCTGTGTGCTTGTAATAAACAAATCCATTATTAAGGCTTTAAAAAACTTTATCCATAATAACACTTCCTCCAATGAAAGTCCCCTGTTGTCCTTTCACATCAAAGTCTGACATATTTGTATAGAACTGTTTTATGCATAGAAGATTTGGAAACAGCGGTTTGAAGTGAAAATGATCTTAATTGA
The DNA here is from genome assembly GCF_012432095.1 of Onychostoma macrolepis. Lineage (NCBI taxonomy): Eukaryota > Metazoa > Chordata > Actinopteri > Cypriniformes > Cyprinidae > Onychostoma > Onychostoma macrolepis. The sequence continues at coordinate 7,247,250 of NC_081160.1, read as the reverse complement.
TTAGTTTGTTTATTACAAACATGCAGCTATTATCATCTGTTTGAACTCTTATTCTGACGGCACCCATTCACTGCAGAGGATCCATTGGAGAGCAAGTGATGGAATACTAAATTTCTCCAAATCTGTTTCAATAAAGAAACAAAATCATCTACATCTTGGAACGCCTGAGGGAGAGGGAGAAATGTTCATTTTTGGATGAACCATTTCTTTAAGGTTTCTTTCTTTCATTAAAAACGCTTAATATATGGTCATATACTGGCTGTTTTCTTGTATTCTTATTGTTTATGTATTTCTTTACCCTACACACTGTACATAAATGAAGGAGTCATCTGAGGAGTATGTGCGAGCAGCTTGTATTATCCAGGCAGCCTGGAGAGCCCATCAGACCAGAAAAAGACTGAGGAAACTCCCCAGAGCGGTCAGCACGTTACAGCGCAGCTTCAGGTAAGAAAACGATTCAGTCAGTCCCTCTATGAAATGAAGAAATTTACAATTTAGAGACACTATATATGGTAAATTAGATTTATCTTTGTGTGATAGGGAAAAGCGCAGACGACAACAGGAATACAATGAGAGACTACGTGCAGAAGAAGAATTACGTCATCAAGTATGTCTGCGAAGACAGAGAGCCATGAGACAGTTCCGCCAACACCAGCTTCATCTGATGGAGATACTACCAGCTGGTAACAAACACAAAAACAAACAGTAACCTTGATGTGCGTATCAGGGTTATTTTCATCAACTAAAAACTAAAACTATTAAAACGTTTTTTATTGAAAATAGTTGAAATAAAATAAAATAGAAATAGTAAATGAAACACTTAAACTAAACAAAAATTAGAAACTGCATTAGCAACTAGCTGAAATAATTTTAAGGTGAAAAACTAAAATTTTCATGTATTTAAATGTAAATGCAAAATGTTTTAATGGAATAAAAATAAATTAAACTTAACTAGTATTTCAGAAAAAATACTAAAAAACAAAAGCACATTTACAACAATTAAAATTAGAATGAAGACTGAAAATATTGGCGAGCAAGCATGTCAACAAATGAAAGAACACTGCATGTCAGACAATTTTGTGAGGTCTTTAACTGATATAATATCTACCTCTTTCAGCCCAGGTGGAGAGATACTTGGGGGAGCTGGAGAACAAGGCAGCCGTGCTGATTCAGAGAGTGTGGAGGGGACACAGAGAGAGACGCAACTTCCAGCAGCACAGATACATTCTCAGACAGCACAGAGCTGCTGTCACTCTACAGAGAGCCGTGAGTGTACAGCTAATATGACTAAAGGACAGGTGTTTTACAGTGTAAGAAGCTCAGACTCTGTCACTGTTAGTTTAATATCATTGAGATGCTATTATAGTTTTTCCATTTTCATTTCAATAAAAAAAAAAAAAAGTTTTAGTAGTTTTTGTAGTTCTGCGATAACAACCAGCCGGTTGTTATCGCAGAATAAAGCCCGACGCGAATCAGTTACCCGGATGAGCCTGTGTTATCGGTTAATAACATACCTCGGAATGTGGAGACTGACCAATCGGAATCTAGTATTTCCCAGAGCCGTGTAATAATATTTTTTAAATTTGTCTTTGTTTGTTTTTATTTTTAGTTCCGTTTTTAACAAAAATGAGAAATGTTACCTTGGCAATTAGCTAAAATAAAATAAGCTTATTTATTCATTTATTTTATTCTAGTTAAGATTTAAGTTTATTTCAGATAGCATAAATGTTTTTTAGGGTTTCAGTTTAAGTTATCTACAATAACCATGGACTTTGTACATACATGAAAATAATAAATGAACATTGTACTCTTGTCATTTTAATACGTTAAAAAAGAGGTTGTTATTCTCTGACCATTTATGTGCTCATGTTCTTATGTCAGATTCTGCAGTTTTTAAAACGTCGTAGAGCACAAAGAAGTATTCTCACGCCGTTAAAAGGACCCAAAGGATTGACTGACAGTAGAAGAACGGAGCTGAAGCAACACATGCAGGAGCACATCTCTCTACATCCTGTGAGTCACCTTGAAGAAATGAAATCTTGTGTTCTCTTGGTATTTTATGCCTTTGGGTTAAAGCATCAATTAAGCTGGATTCAACCAAATTCTCATTTATAAAATGTTCATTTTAAAAGTTTCTTTTCTAAATGTTTTTTTTCTGTTGTGCAGTCATCCGTGACGTCAGCAGAGGACAGAGTGGAGCTCCATCAGAGAGCCCAGAGTCTCCTGCACCAGCACCTGATCAACAGAGCCTCTGATCGAGCACACGAGCAGCACAGACAGGCTCTACTTGCGCAGATCAACACAGACTTGGAGCTTTTACTAAGTACGCACATAAATCTATAGCTGATTTACTAATGTGAAGTATGATTTCAGGAATTCTGCAAAGCATAAGGCCCGAAACATATGTCCAAATACTGTATGTGAGCGCAAAAGCTTCTACTGTAGCTGTACAAGCCTGATTTCAGATGTGGCTACATTTGCAAATTTGCATAGATTATGTATCTGGTGCAATACTTCTATATTGCATGTCACACATTTTTAAATCTTCCATTTCTGCCTTTATTTCTTACAACTGCAGGTTTATAATGCAATGCTGTCTTTTTAACTTGCAATTGTGAGTTTATATCTTGCAGTTCTGAGAAAAAAAGTCAGAATTGTGAGATAAAAAGTCGCGATTACCTTGTTTTATGATTAATTCAGTTGAGGAAAAGTGACCCATATTTTTATGCAGCAAATATGCACTTGTAAATGTGAACTAGCGGTTCGACAAGAAGCTAATGCATTATAAAAATCAAAGCAATTAAGACACTAAGATATATTTGTGTTATTAAATGAATATAATTGATTGATAATTGTTTAAAATAATGTAATAATTGATACTTTTGAGTCATCGCTTTTCTTAAAGATGGTTTAAAGTTTGAAATGTGAAGTTATTTTATAAAACTTTTTGTTAAAACCTGTACTGTGAACTGTAAATCATGCTTTTTACAGTGTTTTTATTTTAATATGTTACCATAGACATTATGTTACCTGATTATATGGTATTCATTTTATTTGTGCCGGTCTAAAAAAATCTTAAATTTGATTTAAAAATCCTTCAGACACCCATGTGCATCTTTAAATGAATATTCCTCTTTGTAGTTAGTTATACAAAAACCCAAAAACTACCGAGTAGAAATTGTAAAATAAAAAAAATAAAAAATCTGTATCCAATAAATTATGAACAACTGGAAATATTATGGAGCATCTGAATATTATTGTGGACACTGAGAACCACCAATCTACAGTCACTTTTGTTTTTCACTTTAGATGCACCGTCGCTGAAGGATGCCAGAGCGGAGGATGTGAATCTGTTCCTGAGCCGCTCCTGCCCTGTGGCCACACGCGCCCGTCAATCCCACAATGCCTTGATGCAGAGTATGCGTCTCCCGTGGTGGAGGATGCTTGGAGAGGAGTTTTCCAGCCCAGAGGAGCTTCCCAGGAAAGACTATGACATGGACATTGAGTCACTGTATCTAGGCGGCAACTAACAGATGATGAAACTCAGACTTTATTAGCAATATATCGTTCATATCAATATGAAAGAATGGTACATTTAAAGAGGTTTTATGGCAAGTTAGGGCTTCCAGTGTGATTCAAGAGCAATATGATTACAAATAACAGAACAAATACAGTGAAGCAGGAGTCCTTTAGCTACATTAATACGAAAACATTCTTTTATGTCCTCTAACAGAATGTTTTATATTTTAAATGTTTCTTATTAAAGGAACTGTTCACCCCAATTTTTTTTTAAATTCTGTTATTTACTCTACCTCATGTTATTCCAAGCCTGTATGACTGACTTTTTTTCTGCAAAAACCAAAAGAAGATATTTTGAAGAATATTGTTACGCCATTGGATGAAAAAAAAAAAAAAAAACCTGAGACTTTTCTTTAAAATTTAAAATGACATGAGGGTAAGTACTTTTCAACTTTTTGGGTGAACTGTCCTTTAAAAAAAATGGCACAACAATACAAGTACTGTCTTATACATAAGTTCTTGTCTTTTAATTATTATTAAACATATCAGGTACATAGTGCACTAGCAGTCAGGTTCAAGACTATTGTAGTCACTTTTCACATCATATTAAGTGCTACTTATTTATTTTATTTTTTTTAGGTCTTTGGGGTCGAATATCAGCTGTAGAATTTGGTTGCTTTTTAATCCAGGTACTCGTTTTTTTTTTTTTTTACATTTTTAAAAGTCTTAAAATACGATTTGTCATTGCAGACCAAAAATAAGGGCTAATATGAAAATATAAGAGAAATAGAAAATGAAAATATAAGAGATCAGGGGATTAAGAAAATTCAGAACATTTTCTTGGTCTTTTCTGAAGCCATTTAGAAACTGTATGTGACTGTTTAGGTGTGAGTGTGTGAGAGAGAGAGAGAGAGAGAGTGAGAGTGAGAGAGTGAGAGAGAGAGTGTGTCTGTTGCATGCCCATAGTGGCCTAAACATGCCAAGGGCCCATTCACTGGACAGCTGTCATTATTTTTTACACTCATGTGAAAACAACAGAGTGGTCCACTCCACCGGCACGATTAAAATAACATTTTCAAGAGCGGAAAAATATGATGGGGGAATAATTGTCTTCTCTTTATGCAGCGTTTTAAAACTGCGGCTAAGTGAGGCCTGCTTTTGGAGGAAGCAGAGGTGTGTGTAGTTGTGTGAATGCAGTTGTAATGTGTTTGTGTTTCTGCCTGTGAAAGTGTGAATGCAATGAATGTGTGTGTGTGAGAAAGAGAGAGACAGAAAAAGAGATTGTGAATGAATGCGTTTGCTGTTGTGGAGGTAAAAAGTCCAGGTAAGAGCGCAATCACTGTGCCTGCCAAAACACTGCCTTGTTCCACAAGCCAAAGTGGTTTAATTGATTAACTAACCATTTATGCTGGGGCCTAATTGTAGAGTTTTACCACAGTTGTAGTTGCATTAAGCTTTCTCTTCGAGTCACTCCAGTCAGATGTTCTGTGTGCAGAAAACAGCTTTGAACTTTTGACCAGACTGTACAAATGTACAAAAAAGGACAGTGAAAAGAAATAAGAATATAAGATAAAGGAATGAGTTTCTGTTACATGTACAATACCCTTCAAAGGTTTGGGGTCAGTAAGTTTTTTTTTTAAACAAAATTAATACTTGTGATAGTAACAGCATTTACAATGTTAAAAAGGATTTCTATTTTAATTAAATACTGTTCTTTTGTACTTTGTATTTATCAAAGAATCCTGAAAAAATATATCACCATTTCCATGAAAAATGCAATTGGGTTTTCAACATTGATGATAATCAGAAATGTTTCTCGAACAGCAAATCCGCATATTAGATGGATTTCTGAAGGATCATGTGACACTGAAGACTGGAGTAATGATGCTGAAAATCCAGCTTTACCATCACAGGAATAAATTCGATTTTAAACTTTTATTACAATAGAAAACAGTTAATTAAAATAACATTTCACAATATACAGTTTTTACTGTATTTTTCATCAAATAAATGCAGCCTTGGTTTACATAAACTAAAAATCTAAAATCTCAAAAATTTTAAAAATAATCTTACCGACCCCATACTTTTGAACACTAATGTACATTTATAGTTATAGGACAGATGTTTTATGCAAATGCTGACTTTTTTTTTTAATCACTATGTGTGTTCTCTGGGACCTGAACCCATGATCTCTGTGCTGCTGTTAGATGATCATTGACTTTGACGACAACATTCACACAAAAGCTGTGCTCAGATCCATTGCAATGACTTGTAATATACCAAAATACGATGTTGCAACAAGTTCACAACACACTGAATGCACAAAAAGTTTCCCTTTTTCTACCAAAAAAGATAAAAGAGGGCCCTGTCCAGATCTGTGATCTTATAGACTATGCTTCTTCGTTTCTTACAGAGACCATTTGTCTTTCTTTTAGGATCCTTAGAATTCCTGTCTGGCAGAACCCTTTGAAAATTTGGTAGCCCAATTTGGTAGGTGCCTCAAATATCCTACTGTTTACTCCAGGGAAACTTTTTTCTTATGATGGGGTTACTGGAGGAACTCCTGACAGTAGAATTTTTAATTCCAACAAAGCTATTAAGCGTAGATTCAGAGAAATTGCTGATGGCGTCATTTGGGACAGGACCATTGACACGTCAGAACCAGCTGTACACTCATAATCTTCAAAGATCATGTACACCTCTTTCTTTGCAAATAAATGAGAACACTCAAAATGAGTGGGTGGAGACAGAAGGCCAGCTCACCCCGCCTGCCCTAATGTGATTGGTTTGATCTACACAACCCTCAGAGCTGGTTGGTCCGTGGCCCTGCAGTAAAGAGCAGGGTGATGTTGAGGTGGAGCCTCCATCTGCGGGCTCCTCCTGGCTGTGTATGGTGCTCACAATGCCCCCTGGAGGACTGGATGATACAGTGCAACTGCTCACAGTCCACAGGCATGGATACTGACTGAAAATCACATGAGCTTATTTACTTATTTACACCACCTTATTGTTGGAAATATTGTCATATTGTGCAAGACTTAAAAGTCGGTTTTCTCTCTGACCTGCTTGCTCCAGGTGAGCTTGGAGCAGGTTGCATAGACAGCATCGCAGCAGGACCAGGAGGAGACACACCTGTCCATCCCTCGTGACCAGAGAACATCTGCACAGCACCTGGACTCAGATTCTCAGATAGAGACACTTTAAGGAAAAATGAGAAAACTGAAGTGAGTTAACACAGAAAATACTGACAACTAGAAAAACTTGACGTGAAACGATATGTAAAATATTTGTCAGTTTGGAGGTTGAGTATGGATCCCCTTACTTTTATTATACAGAAATACATTTCTCCTTTTGTTTTACACAGGAGGAGTAAAGTCATACAAGTTTGAAACTTGACGGTGAGTGAACAATTATGTGATTTAGATTTTTAGATTAATTATTCCCTTAACACAGGGGTTCCAATTTTTTTGTCAGCCAAGCCCTTTGAACATAAAATATTTGGAAGTAACCCCCAAGATTTTAAGATAATATTTCAATAATGTATAGACACATTTGTATATTTATGGTTCAATGATGACTGTTAATGGTCGCATGACATGAAAGTAAACGCATAAAATATTTAATCTTTTTTAGTGTTTTTATATATGGTTTTATTTAATAATAATAATAATGATAATAATAATAATAATAATAATAATAGTTAGTATTATTAGTTTAAACTAATTATTAAAAAAATGAAGAATATACAGTAATATATTACTGTTTTAAATTACAATTGTGCTGCAAAGTACAAAAAACAATTATTTGATAATTATAACTATTTTATTTTACACCACAAGTTACGATAATACTTATGTTTTAAATTCTTCTATTTCAAATTTTTGAAATCCTCAAGCTTTAATTTTGGTGAAATACTGGTGAAATGCAGTAAAATTCTATCCACAAAATGCTGGAAATTATGCAAACGTGAATAAATGCATTAAACTCACAGCACATGCAGAAATAGAGTTTGTGAAAAGCAGCCTTTACCATGAACCCAAAATTCAGTTTTATTAATTATTAGCATACAAACCCCCTGCATTTCCTTCATGAGCCCCCATGTCTTTACACAAAAAAGCATGATTGTCTGTAATTATAGACATGATTAAACTGCACTCTGTTAAATGTCCGTCTCATCCGTCCTTCGGATGAGACGTTAAACCGAGGTCCTGACTCTCTGTGGTCATTAAAAATCCCAGGATGTCCTTCGAAAAAGAGTAGGGGTGTAACCCCGGCATCCTGGCCAAATTTGCCCATTGGCCTCTAACCATCATGGCCTCCTAATCATCCCCATACACTGACTGGCTTCATCGCTCTGTCTGCTCTCCACCAATCAGCTGGAGTGTAGTGGGCGTTCTGGCGCACTATGGCTGCCGTCGCATCATCCAGGTGGATGCTGCACACTGGTGGTGGATGAGGAGATTCCCCCCTTACATGTAAAGCACTTTGAGTACCCAGAAAAGCGCTATATAAATGTAACAAATTATTATTATTAAATCACCTGAGTTATGGCCACGGTGGTGATGATGGCGGGGCAGGTAGGGTGAAGGGTACGGGGCTGCTCGGTGCCCGTGCAGGCTTGGGTAGTGTTTGTACCCATGGTGGGGAGTAAGCGGTAAACCTCCTGGGTACGGAAAGTTACCACCACTAGCAGAACACAGTGTGTCTGGATTTGATATGAACCATCCGCCTGCAGCCATCGAATAGACACCAATATGATTCACATAACATAACGCTCTAAATATTTCTTAAATAGGTCTATAAATCAGACAAAATTGATTATATAAATGGAAAACGAATGACTAACAGTGCGGTATGCCCATATGCTGGTTTTCAGCTGGAGGTTCTAGATGATTCTTAGGATGGCTCCTATGGAGAGAAAAGGCTTCATGCATGAGACAAACCTCAAAATATAGAACTAATATATTATAATGGTTAATAATACACATAAATTAAACACATACACTATTGTTCAAGTTGAGATTTTTTTCATGTTTTTCAAAGAAGTCTTTTATGCTCATGTGTCACAAGATCCTTCAGAAATCATTCTAACATGCTGATTTGCTGCTCAGGAAACATTTCTTACTGTTATTTGTTGAAAACAGCTGTTGCTTATTTTTGCGAAAACGGATAAATTTTTTCTTTCACAGAAAAAACTGATTTTTTTTTGTAGTAACAATCCAAATATCTTTACTGTCACTATTTTTAATGCATGTATGCATTTATGGATGTATGCATTAATGTAAGTATTAAAAATACCGAATGGTATAATGTATGCAAAGATTACCTAAATTATCACGAGTCTATTTTTGACTTTTTTCCATTATTTATATAATTTTTATATCATGTGACACCTGTCAGGTTTGTATTGGATGTACATCACCACAGGTAAATATTTCATAATCTCTCTTATACTTTTACTCTTATCAAGACATATCACTTTTAATTTCATCACATAAAGTTTCTAACAATTTGATTAAATTTAGTATTCATCTTTCACTGGTGTATGGACTGTGCTGGAAAATCTTTTTCTGTAATTCAAATATATATTAGTTAAATAGTAAAGTTTTATATCAAAATAGTATTTATAGTACTTCCTTTAATTTCTGTTAAAAAAAAAAAAAAAAGTCTGGAATCTTTAATTAATTATATATGCATATTATATCATTTTCTTTATGCAAAATCTAATTTCTTCGACCATACTTTAATAAGGTTCTCATTATTAACTGTCTATTAACTACAGCATGAGATTCACCCTCTAATAGTTTAAATGTACACTGTACAGTATTTTTTCAGAGGAGTGCTGTACCTCTGCTCTGTTGAAGTTATGACTACATCTACTGGGGTATAATAATTCAGCGCTCATTCCACCAACATTATTGTGTAATATCTCACACATTCTTCACTGTAGCCGCTCAAAATCTCTCACTCTCACTTCACACTGCCTCTCCAACAAGCTCCTTTACTCACACACTCACTCGATTCAAAGCATAAACGTTTAATAATTGGTCGCTAATCACGGCTGATTTCGCACAGTAATGCTAGCTTGACTAGCGCTAATGCCCGCTATGATATTATTATGAGTAGAAATATGCATTGTTAACTTGGTGAGAAAACTTATCTTCTGACACTGACGGTGTTTGTGGTTTAATGTCATTTAAATGAATTGTACCTTTCCTTTGCATCAAGGAAAGCTTTGGCAAACGGATTGTGCTTTATCTTCAATGCAGTTATCTGTGAAAAGAAGAAGAGGATAGTGAGGATAAAATATCTCAACTATTTTATGGTCATTATATTTTGGATTTAGCAAAACATAAGCAAGCTTTATTTTAAGGGTACAGTTCACCCAGAAAGATTTACCATTCTTTTCTGTCATATGACTTCAGAAGACTTTTATATACTGTAGTGCACAAGTTGTATAGACTACTTTTAGGAGCTTGATTATTCACTTTCATTGCATGGGGAAGTGCAACAACAACAACAACAACAACAACACTTTTCAAGTAGTAAGAAATGTTGCCTCTCTCTTTAGACTTGTTTAACCTAAATGTGTTGTGAAGATGCCCTAACCTCTTCATTCTGGTAGGCTGTTACAGCGATGAACTGAGTGTCTGTGAAAGAGATGTTGGTCACCATCCTGTGGCTGCCTCCTACACGAACAATGTGAATCTGAGGCTCGTACTTATGGAGAGAATTCAGCATGATCTGGACCAAGTAAACAGAACAGAAGAGAAAAGGAAAGTAAGAAAGAATTTATTTTATTTATTTACAGAAGATTACTTTTATAAGATCTATAACTGACTTTAAAAATCCAGGTTCACACTGTACTAGTATATATTTTTAAATTAATTTTGTGAATTTAATATGAGGTATCAAACAGGATACAAAACTGCAAAGTGGTTTTGAATGTAAAGAATGAAATCCTTAGCATTTCATACAACTGTTGTAAATGGCTATAATACGTTTCATTTTTCAGTTATGAGTTACCCATAAATCCACACACATTACATATCACATATTTTACATATAATATGTTAATTTAATATATTTTAAAGTGTAATTTACTCCTGTGATGGGAAAGCTGAATTTTCAGCATCATTACTCCAGTCTTCAGCGTCACATTATTCATTCAGAAATCATTCTAATATGCTGCTCAAGAAACATTTCTTAGATTCAAATTTTAATGTCAAATATAGTTTAATGTCTAATTTTAATATCTACTTTTTTGTATAAAGTTACCTGACGTAAATGGTGGCTATTTTGCAGTGCTGTATGGCAAAGTTAAAACTCTGTTTTGACAGTACTGAACTTGGATAGTTCACCCAATAATGAAAATCTGTTACCATTAACTTACCCTCAAGTTGTGCCAAACCTGTATGCCTTCACACAAATGCTGAACACAAAAGAAGATATTCTGAAGAATGTTGGTAACTAAACAGCTGATGGTATCCTTTGACTTCCATAGTATTTTTTCCATACTATCAATGATAGTCAATGGCTACCATCATTCTTTAAAATATCTTCTTTTGTGTATTAAAAGAACATCATGTGTGACCCTGGACCACAAAACCAGTCGCTGGGGTATATTTGTAGCAATAGCCAACAATACATTGTATGGGCCAAAATGACTGATTTTTTTTTTTATGCCAAAAATCATTAGGACATTAAGTAAAGATCATGTTCCATGAAGATATTTTGTAACTCTCCTACTGTAAATATATCAAAACTTAATTTTGGATTAGTAATATGCATTGCTAAGAACTTCACTTGGACAACTTTATAGGCGATTTTCTCAATATTTAGATTTTTTTGCACCCTCAGATTCCAGATTTTCAAATAGTTGTATCTCGGCCAAATATTGTCCTATCATAACAAACCATGCATCAATGGAAGGCTTATTTATTCAGCTTTCAGGTGATGTATAAATCTCAATTTCGAAAAAAAATGTACCCTTATGACTGGTTTTGTGGTCCAGGGTCACATATAGGTTTTGGACAACTTGAGGGTGAGTAAATGATGACAGGATTTTAATTTTTTGGTGAACTATCCTACTACCCTACTCAGATGAGAAGAAAATGTAGACTACTGTATCAATACGTAATTATTTATGTAATAAATCTGTGGGATTTGAACTGTGTCATAACATTCCAAGTCTTCAGCTGAAAATTCAGACAGCGTCACCCTACTGTATATTGTTCGGTCTGTAGATACTGCATTATCTTTGTTTTGGTTTCAAAAAAATTCTTCGGATGACTGCAGTGACCACGTCAAGCACAAATAAATCTATGAACCGAATTCTGAGAAACAGACGGATGGAATGAGAGAGAAAAGCAGCATTTTTTTTTTTTTTAACTGTAATTGGTAGATTACAATGACTGATGAGGGGCAGGTACTCATCTGCATGGCTACAGGGGACATAAAGGGCTTTGTGTGCTTTTCTCTCCCCGCTGCCTTTTTTAATATGTTGCCTTTTTGAACATCTAAGGACTGATGGCTAAATTAATTTTGCATAGAAAAAAACAGAGGTAATTACCATAATGTACAACTAACCACAGCAATTATTTCATTTAGAGCTGGTTCTCTCTCATCGTCCTCTCCGCTGCCAGCTCTGCGTTTAAAAACCCCGGTAAATAGGGAACAGACAGGAGGGGAGGGGTCATGTAAATACCAATAATAATTTGGTGGCGGAGTCATGCTCGAATGGAGCGGGCTGGAGCACCTCACAGCGGCCCCGCTGAAAGCCAGGATGGCTAGCTGAAGTAGACCACTCTCTGTCTGAACGGCAGGAAGTGCATTAAATTAGAAAAGTGGCAATTAAGAGCTGTTTATTCCTGTTTACATGCAGTCCCTGCTGAACAAAGGGGCTCCATAGGTGAAGTGGATACAGAGGAGCGCACTAATTGTATAAATGCACACTTGAAATTTCCCCGTGGCAGCGCACAGGGTGATTAAAGGCAGGCCAAGACTCCTAAAAGCTACAGAAGCCTGTTTGGACACACAAGAGCCCTGAGAGGCTACTCAAGATTACGGAACGGGGTCATGTACGACTTTACACACCTGCACAACATGAGCGTTAAGTGTGCATAATGTGCAGGGGGCATTTGTTTTCTCAGACTTTGTACAGGGAACGATTTAGTTGAGAAATCGGCCAAAGAAAGTGCAGTGGGAACTTATGTGTGTCTGGTATGTGTCAGCATGTCAGCACCTGACCGCCTCCGTTGAGTTTGTTGGTCAGTTTGACTTTGTTAAAGGACACCGGGGCCTTCATCCAGTGGGCACCGAAGTTGGGCGAGTCGGGGTGGATGTAGACGCAGCTGTGACTGTGAGGCTCAGGTTTGCCCGCAGGGACCCACTCGCCATTCACGTACTTCCAGCGGTGCCCGTCTGCAGGGCTGAAGTCCAGCAGGAACGAATACATGGCATTGGAATCCAGACCTGTCACGCTGACCTTCAGAACTGGAAACATCCTCCTACAAAGGACAGAATAATGCTTACTGGATCTGCAAAAATGCTTTTTCAAAGCTGGAAATAAAACAAAGATTATTGGAGTTTATTTACAAGGAAATACTATTTCAGTCTTTCTATTTCCTGTTTAATTTCAACATGTAGTTTCTTGATAATTATTTGTGAAATTTACTAGGAATTTCTGTTTCTGAACCAGTTGTACACTCTTAAAATAGAGACTCTTTATTGGTGTTCTTGGTTCCACGAAGAACCTTTACCATCCATTGCACAAAAGATTCTTTCACTCTCAAAAATAAAGCTTCAGAAAGGGGTTTTCAAAGCGACGCCACAGAAGAACCATTTTGAACCTTTCAGTGAACAGTTCTTAGAAGAACCACCTCTTTCTTCTCAGTGTGAACAACATTTTAATAATCTAAAGAACATTTTTTTCCACTATTCCTTTTGTGGAATAGAAAGGTTCGTCATGGAACCATCAATGACAATAAAGAACCTTTATTTTTGAAAGTGTTCTTCAGATTATTACAATGTTCCTTACACTGAAAATGGTGCACTGAAAGGTTCTTTGGGGAACCCAAAACGGTTCTTCTACGCCATTGCTGCTACAAAACAAAAACAAGACATTTTTCAAAGTATCTTATAACTGTAGGAACAAACTTTTGAAACATCTTGTGCTTTATTTAATTCATTTATTTTTTTGTCCATACAATGAAAGTCAAAGGTTTCCAATGTTGTTTTGGACTCAACTGACATGGATTGCCGCATGAAGAAGAATCAAAGTCATACAGGTTTGGAATGACATGAGGATGAGTAAATGATGACAGAATTTATATTTCTGGGAGAACACACAATCTTATTCAATCTGTCCAAAAGCTTTCACACACTCACATACATGATTAAAAAGTTATCCCCAACAATGATTCATACTGCCTGCCAAAACTCGACAAGCACGAACTTCATGAGAGGTTGGATGCTAGTCATTTTCCACTTTTTTCCCCCCATGATTATTTTTTATGGATGAGAACAAGTTTAAGAGGGGCTGCAAATGGAAGGACACCCACCTGCAGAGCTGACCTGTAACTACTGAATGAGTTGGTCAAGTCACCCTTCAGCTCGATAACACCACAACAACCCTTTTCAATTAAATTAATCTGCCTGTTCCAAAAAAACATAAAAACACCACCATGTGCCAATACCAGCAACACAAAATATTAACCTGCCTAGGGATGACGAGGCATTTTAATAGAAGAACAGATAGATAAATGGACCGCAGGGACCTAGTTTGATTTTATTAATGAGAACACTTCTAAAAAATTAACACCAAAACTACAACTGACAAATAAATAAACATTTTCATAAGTTTAGATTCAAACTATCACACTGACATTTTTCTGTTCTCTCAAGAAGCAATATTACAGTCCATTTAATGTTTACACTGACCCCTAAAAGTTTTAAGATACCTAACACTTAAAAATGCTTGAATATCATTGCATTGGCACCTGCAAACCTTTTTGTTTTGCTATTTTTGAAAGATCAAATTGAAGCAGGTGTTTCTTTTCTTTTCTTTTCTTTTTTTTTTGTGTAGAATATATATTGTTTTATCACTTAAAAATAAATATCTTTTGTGGAACGTTTTTCTTTAAGAGTGTTTGTTATCTTGCTTTAAAATAAATGCCACTTGATTTGATATTTTGTTAAATAATGCAAATACATTATAACGAATCATAGCCTATACATAACGTCATTGTCCAAATACTTTTTGGGGTTAAAAAAATAAGAAATAATAAAAATTCTTTAAGACGCGAATTTCATATTTCTTTACTAATCTTTATACTAATTACTAAAAAAACCGCATAAAACCTAATTTTCTGACAAAACACGAATTAAATACTATATAATTATAACCATAAGTTCTTTACTGTATAAACAATAAGAACTTGTAATTTACTTGAACGTAATTTGTGAAAAATAAATCGTTAAGTTCGAGTAAACATCAAGAAAACATCCGTTTACTAGCAGCTTCTGTGCAAAACAAATGTATTAATTAATATCAATTAATATGAACAAACTCCACCGCTTTATCAAAAGACTTTTACAACTTCGGCATCAGGTTCACGGTGGCTCACCTGCCGTTCTTGGTCACAATCATCTCATTGGTCACTTCTTTGAATTTCCTCCAGAGTTCGGAATCTTCCAGGGTGACTTTGAGCTGTTTCTCAGTGGGGTCTCCCTTCTCTCGGCCGGCCTGTAACTCGTTCTCCACGACGCTCAGCAGTCTGGTGATGCAGCAGTCGTTGCTGCCCCGAGCACCGGTCACCGCTCCGCCGCCGCTCCTCAGCTCTTCCTCCACCTTCATGAGTGACGGGAAAATCTCTCACGCGCTTGACAAGTACAAAAGAACCGGACTTTAACTTTAGCTCTCTAGAATTTATGAGGAGATTTAGACGTAACGTTGTGCCTAACACAACTTTTGGGTGGCTTCAATCATAAAAGAAAAAAGACTCTCTTTAGCGTACTAGCAGTGTGTATGTTTGATCTGTACCTTCAGCTCTCTGCGACCACCTGTTCTTATGACCGGAGGAAAACCTGCAGTCACGTGGGCTTCTGCGATTAAGTGATTCATTCACAACCCATTGTTTTCAGTTCAAACCCCATTTTAATGTGCTACATTCAAGTTTATTTTCAGTCTTCACATTTATATTTAAGAAATACCTTGTTTAATTAACAGGAAAAACCTGAGCAGAAAGTTCAAAAGAAACTTGCAGGCATAACACTTCAGTGAGAAAAAACAACTTATGATAGGCTAATAAACTATTTACTATTTAAACTAAACTGAGCTAGACAATGAAATCTCTGAATTCAATAATGAAATGCCTTTAACTGAAAATTGAGTGTTTAATCTTATCATTATACATTACTGACACTCTATCCTCCAATTTGATACTGTCAAGTGCTTTGACACAATCTGTATTGTTAAAAGCGCTATATACATAAAGGTGATTTGACTTAATAAACGCTACCTTATCTCAAGCAAAGGAATGAAAAACATGATGGAAAATCATGCTCCGGATTTCTTTTATATGCAGGCGACTGCAAATAGGCTATATAAATTACTTCTGATGTTCCTGCTTTTTCAGAACCATGGACAGCTCGTAATTTCTTTTTGTGTGTGTGTGTGTGTGTGTGTGTGAAATGTATCAAAATTGTAAATGTATCAACGGTGTGATGTAACGTTAATTATTTAAAAATACATAACACTTTAAAAAAAAAAGAAAAAAAAAGAGATTTGAGTACAGCTCCTTTATCACGTTTCTAATTTCTTAAAGTTATTTGGATTTTTTTAATTTTTCTTTCTTTTCTGTGCGGCTTAAAATTATCAGCAGGAAAAAAAAAAGTTTTATTTAAAAGATCATAAATATGATTGTCAAATGGCAACAATAAGCAAGGAACTTTTTTGTTGTTATCTGACGATAGAACCATAGAGCACAAAGCACCCCTTCTGAATGTGTATCTTTCAGATTTTTAAAACTAGTCTCCATCACATATTTGTGCCTTTTATTATAACGGGTTTTGCTCGGGTGAAACGGAAATACTGATAGGCTAGCTGTGTTCATAACATACATCATTTTACGTAAGAATAGGCTATTTTTCAATAATTGAATGCAAAGACCAAGCACGTGAGTTTTAAACTTTCAAATTCGGACATTCTTATTGGTCACTGACCCTTATATTTAAAGCTTAAAACAGATCAGAGCATTCGGTTTACACAAATGTGCCTCAATGTGCTATGACCTGATATATATATATATATATATATATATATATATATATATATATATATTTTACATTATAACTCTACAACAAGGCTAAATCCATATATTTCCTTTTAAATTAATGATGGAGCTGTTATTTGTATAGGCCTGCGTGATGCGTTAAACCTCATTTACTGAAGTCGGACTGGCATGAAACATCAGAACATCCACTGTGATTCACAAGATGGACTCATATGTGAAGAAGGCGTAAATAAGGGCATACTGTCAAAGAGCTTTAGTATTGTGGAAGCCATGTGGAGCAGAAATCAAATACTGGATGTTCTCTGCAGCGGGCGGGAATGAACGGAAACTCGATCCAGCGACCGGCGCACTAATCACAGAGCCACGCGCATGGAGATTAGAGGATTCAAAGAGTTTAAACCCGAAAAAAAGAGTCTCATTAGCGGAGAATCCTCTGGCATATCAAACATCAGCAAACCAACCCTCCCTGACCTTTCACTAGCAGAGATGACTTACGCACATCGGTCAATTTATAAAAATCTTATTGAGACTCACAGGTGCATTGTGGGACGGGGCTTCTTAAATGATAGCATGTAAGCACTTATTCATTTACAATACGAAGCACTCACCTGAAAATGTAAATAAAACTAGAATTAGAGAAGGGAAATTGATTAACGTAGACTAAATGAAACTGAATAACTTTTAATAGCAACGATTGTTATAATGTCCATACAGCATAACAATTCTTAAACACCTCAGATTGTTTTCATGGAAATAATGCAAATCTATATAATGAAACAAACATGGGCAATTAATCACCACGATGTAGGGAAAATGTCCATTTCAGTCATGATAAAATAATTCTGGAATGTATTTTTCAGTCAGAAAAATATTTGTATACATACAAATAAAACGAATCTCTGCAGTAAATATATAAGCAGACATACAGTAACAATTTAAAAAGACAACAAGGAGGAAAACTACCACTGTCATTTTTGAAATTAATACAGTTAAAAGGAAATGTGTCTGACATGATTTGAAAATATGAAACATTAATCAGAAAAAGCCACATCATTTTGCTCCTAAATAGAAAAAGAAATAGTTGTTTGAAGACAAATGGACATGGTATACAAGATATACATGGGCACCCTAACGAGTGTTTAATATTTGACTTATCTAATAAGATAGCAATAAGTAATGAGACATATCTGTCATCCTTTTACTTACCTATAATAGATAACTTCTGAACTAAAATATAATTGGATCAATTATTTAGAAAGCCCTTCATCATTGTCTTGTTCTAGCAAAAAAGGAATAAACCTAAATACTAAAAAAACCCTGCAAACACTGGTTACATTTCTACCCTACCTAGTCCTCAAGTAATCCTTGGATGACGGCAGAGAGGAAGGGACGTAAGAAGGAATTATTAAGCAATTACACAGCAGTTAAATGTAAAATAAGCTGCTCCATCTTGCTGCACCAAACATGTCACTAGTTACAGGGCAGTGTCCGAAACTCGACCATTTACCTAATTAGATCGTTTCATCCTTCATATTTTCCTACTTGAATGTAAAGCACAGGTGTGTGTGTGTATGTGTGTGTGTGTGTGAGAGAGACTACTTGTCTGTGTGTGCTTGTTCACACAGATGGAGAGTGTCCATCCGTTGGAGAGAGTAAGGGGAGCCTGTAGTGTGGTGTGGTGTCTGTGCCAGGTTGCAAAGTGGGTACATGAGTGGCATTGAAGGCAGCACCGAAGCTGGAGCCAAAGCAGCACACAGAGAGACAGCCAAGGCCAAATGTAGAGGTATCTCACTTGAAGCATGCGGAGAACAACTTAATAATTGCATCCCTACATAAAAACAAACAGCCAAAGGTAAACAAATGCCAAAGCCAAAAAATAGATTAAAAGTGTCTTTTTTGGCTGTGACAGAATGACAGTTTTGATTTTAGTATATAAAGCAATTATGTGAATTTTTACACACAATAAGCACTTAAATTGCAAAACTGATATTTCAAAATGGAAATGGCTGATTTTCACAATTATACATGTATATATTATATAATAGATAATATTGCAAAAAAAAAGCAACTACTATAATAAAATAATTAGGTAAGCTGGTCCAGTGACAGTCTTGGACATCTGCTATTTTTTTATGTTGCTATATCACTTAGCTAATTTATTTGTAATTTGTCTCCTCAAATGACTTTTTTTTAGTGTATGGTTAAAGAAACCTACCTTGCAAAAGGAATGTAGGATAAGCTATACCTGTGAAATAAAAGGGAGAACATTTAAACAGAGACAAATAAATTAAAATCGTAAGCTACATTTCCTTCTCTTATGTTTTATGGGAACTTTCAATAGACATAATGATTTTAATACCGTACAAGTATATTCTCTTCTATACCCAACTCACTCCTAACCTTAACCCTCAAAAATAACTTGCATTTGTACAATTTCAATCCATCCATCGTGATTCATATGCCGCTTTCCTCATGGGGAGCAAAAAATGTCCCCACAATATTAAAAAAAAATTCCAACCTAGTCTCTGAATCTGAATTTGTACATATTCTAATTCGTACGTTTTGTGAAAAAACAAAACAAAATTTTGTGAAAATTTGTAGGACTTCGTAGGAATGACCACCCCTAACCCCGCCCCTAAAACTACCCCTCACAGAAAACATACAAAATCACATGAGCGAGGTCGTACAAATTAACCACCTCGTAAAATATGCACGAATTGGTCAGGAGATAACGTTGAAAAATTCAGGTTTTACTATCCTTGTGGGGACATTTGGTCACCGTAACATAGGGTTTTGCACCCACGCACACACAAAACTTAGCCCATAAATAAGATGTCATTACAATTTAATATGGAATAACAGCAGCATTCACTGCATTACTTGTATTGTTTTTATTATAGCTACCAGAGCAGGGTCACTATTGTCCTATTTTTATAGCTTCTTGATAAGAATGTCTGTTAAATATCTTCAGTGTAGATAAACTATACAAACACTGTTCATGTGTCAAAATCCCAACTGCTGCTGATGTAACTCTTCCATGCTCAGTTTCAAGCGCTTTTGCATCTACAAGTTCTTGAAGACAACAATAAACAGCATCTTTTTTGAGTTTCTTGTTCTGTGATTGAAGGGTTGATTTATCTCTTATTGTATATTAGATTTGTTTATCATGGATTTAAAGGTGCCATTCTGGAACTTCTGCTAGACTTAGCGACTGTATAACACACATCCCCTCTTTCCAAACTCCACCCACTGTAATCAGAGATGGAGCAAGAAAGAGGGCAGAAGAACATCATCTCAGTGCTGCCAAAATCAATAGCAGCAAAATAGCATTCTGGAGCTTAAAGGGATAGCTCGCCCAAGAATGAAAATGAAATTTACTCACCCTCAAGTAGTACTAAACCTGTATGAATTTCTTTGTTCTGTTGAACACAAAGGAAGATATTTTGAAGAAAGTTTGTAACCAGGCTGTTTTGGGGCACCATTGACTTCAACTGAATGGTGCCCCAGAACTGCTCTCTTTCCCACATTCTTCAGAATATCTTCCTTGGTGTTCAGCAGAAAAAAAGACATTCATACAGGTTTGGAACTACTTGAGGGTGAGTAAATGATGACAGAATTTTCATTTTTGGGTGAACTATCCCTTTAAATTCAAAGATCCGCTTCGACTCTCAGATTCCTGCTTCAAATATGTGGGCCCACTGAAAGCAGAAAATAACTTCTGAAAGCTTAACAAAGCCCTGGGCCATCACAGAGACAGGTGTGAAATTTCAGGATGCCTATTACAGTGATATCTGTCAGGTAATAATGCCAGTCCATTAAAAAGAAAACATATCGCTTACAGCACTGCATGGTTCAAGGTTTTTTTTATTGTCTTATATCACTGGTGTTCTCACTTTCACTCATACTTATATATACACATTTATGTTTGTGTGTGTTTGTAAATATACTCTATATATACACACAATTACAACATTTATACAGTCATATATAAAAGAACGTAACTATGGTTGGTATCTTACCATGTAAAGGCCAAAAACTGGAGGATACAGAACAGCAGAGCAAGGCCTTTGTTCTTCCACTAAATACAAAAACAAAGAAATTAAAAAGATAAGGAAAGGAAACAATTACTTTATCATAATAAATATGCAAATTTACACACTGTGTTACATAACACATTATGACACCAATTTTATAAGCATAACAAAACAAAATCGTGCCAATTAAGAAACCCACTTACCCAAAAAGCAGCACAGAAGGTTAGCACCAGGCATGTCTTTAAAAACACAAATGTTTGTTTAACAGAAAAAGGAAAAAGGCCAATTAGCGAATTACATGAAACACTGAATCTCTCTGTGCATTAGTCTATGATATCTGTATATGTATGTGTGCTCTCACAATCATAATGCCAGTTGCCAGAGCTCTCGTCTTGTCACACATCTTCTTGAGTTGCTTTAATGGACCCATTAAGAACATTGTGCTGAAAACAATCCACACCCAAAAGACCTCAGGATTGATTTACAGATTCTCACAGATGCTACACATCACTGCGTACATGGGTCAATCTGTGACATTACTTTTTTCTATTCATTTATTCACAAATGCTTTAACATTTGCAATTCATACAGAAAATGAGTTAAATACATTCATCTGTAGTGAACGTGTTTTAAATCTCCAAAATAATAATTCTGATATATATTTGGGGGCATATTACATGAAAAGGTTAAAAAATGGGCTTCTATAATAATTCTAATAAAAATAATCTTTGATTATTATTTCTTCTTGTCATTTTGTTTTTACTTAGTTCTCATATGATGAGACAAAATTCTGGAGTATCAATGTGATTTAATTTTTTGAGCCATTAAAACAGATTTATGGTTTCTCAGACATTAAGCAAAAAAATAAAGATATTTCGACTTTATGGCACTACAAGGTTAGTTTAGGTATTTAAATGTAAAATGGTATGACCACAAGAAATCTTCATATTTAAAAAAAGTATGCGATAAGGAAAATATTTAATACTTTCCATTTTACTGTAAAAATGATTATGAAGTTGTGAATAAAACAAAGATTTCTGGAGTACGTTTTACAAGAAAATACTAATTCTACTTCATTTCATGTTTAATTAAATGTTATTTGCAGTTTCTTTGCAATTATTTGTGAACTTTACTAGCAATTTCAGAGTAAAATTTGTTTCTACATAGATTTTCAGTGTGCTTATATTAATTGACATTTTAAAGTCACTTTCATTTGTAAAAAAAAAAAAAAAGTGTTTTTCAACTCAAACATCCTTATTTGTCACTGACCACATGCCAATGCAAACATGGTGTACCATTTTGAACAATGTTGCCAGTGACACACCTTGGGTGAAATAATATCAAAGGTGGACAGATAAAAGCTGCATGACTCACCTTAATAGAGAAGAAATATTACCTAAACTGTAAAAGACTGCAAAGAGTGTCAGTCCGCTTCTCGGGACCCAAAGCAAGCAGGTTCCCTGAATGACAAAAGTAAGGAAGGAGTAGACGTTTAACTATTGTATGTACAATTAAAATAAAACGATAAAAAACGATTCGTGGACTCGTCTTACCAAAACTGAACACAAGACGCCCGCCACAAAACACGCGACGAATCCCTTGACTCGCGTGCCCCATCCCAGTGTTGATGCTTCATTCGCTGCCTAAAACAGCGTTTATATATTCATGTTCACAAACAGAGATTTAAATCAATTTGATATTCATAAACAGGCAGATATTTAGCGTTTGCTAATGACAGTCGGGTAAGCACATGTACGCAACAAAACAAGTAACGTTAGCAAAAGTCTAGATTTGAATTCAAAACGATACCCCATCATTCTCTAGAAATAATTAGACTTTAAAAACATTGAAAAGTGTAATGCAGTAACGTTAAACTGTTAAACGCAACTACCTGCAGTACGTTGAGGTCGTCATTGCCATCTTGGCCACTCAAAACTTTCTTTAATTTGTCCATAAAGGTTCAGGTTGATGGGGTTTAAAAAACAATCCAAAAAAGACGTCTCAAGTTACAAATACTGGCTCGAAGCTACTTCGTTCAAGTAAATATGTATTGATTCGTTCCTTTTCCTGTTTGAAAGTAACAGGTGCATACGATAACTTCCGTGTGTAGCCACGGCAACGATTACGCGACGTCATTACGCTCGACGTTCTGAATCGAAACAAACGTGTTTTTTGTTTCCTTCGTTCTTTAATCTTTAATGCGCTTGCATTTTGTATTATATTCACACCGATGGAATAAAGTAGGTATCAAGATGTTTCTAGACAATCCATGTAGAAAAACTTTTTTGTGGAATTGTATTGCCATTGTTTTACTCATTTAAACTTTAAGTATCTACACATAACATACTCAAGTGAAAACTTAGCTAGATATTTACATGAAAGTAACTTAAACTGTGCAAAATAACCCCACAATAACTTAACAAAAATTGTCTCATTGTTATGCTTTATGTAAGGCTCTAAGTGCATCAGATGTTAAATTAAAATTGTTATAGCGCACACTATAGTTGTTTAAACCTCATTGCAGACATGCAATTACGTTTATAATGTAAATAAAACATCAAAAAACTCAAGGACAAATATGATGACAACATTGAAATAGATTTTATTGGCGGTTTTCTGTAAAAGTTTAGGAAAATGATTTTGACTTGTTAGTTCAGTAAGAATCATTATAATTCTATATCAGGATGATCAGTGAAACACTGTATGAAAAAAAATTAACAAAAAGTACTTAAACACATTTACTCAAGTACACACCTGGGAAATGCAGGCCTTCACTTTTGTTGATAGTATTACATTAGTTACATGTTTTGAAAACAGAACATTGCGAGAAGGCCTACTTTAAATTACTTTCTAATATAGTGAGGTACAGTATGAACAAACTTCATACAACTGGTTCAGTTTACTTACATTTTTGCAGAAAAAGATATACAAAATAGAAAATAACATATTTTCTTAATATGTAAATATGATTTTTTTTATTTAACACTTAGTGATGTTAAAATCAGAAATGCTCTAATAATCTGTTTCTCCTGAATAGCAAATTCTGATTAGTCATATGACCACCTTTTTTTTGTAGCTGGCTCTTTATCCATGCTCAGTTATCCACCATCATGTCTGATGTTTTGGTTACCCATCTGATATCCAAGGTAGTTTGAATGGGAGCTGGAAGAGCTCAGGGCACTATTACTCTTGTAGATGTCCAGTACAGGGGCTCTGGCATGGCAACATGCTTTTGACACGTGGGACAGGTCTGCTTGGTCCACAGCCATTCCTCTATGCACTACAACACAGGAGCATGATATTTAGTTACATTCAGCTGTTTTGTACAATGCTTTCAAAGGACAGTATCTCAATACCCCAGTGAACAACACACAGGGGACAATGGCAAGTATGATACTCCCTAAGATGGTTATGGAGATGATTAAAAGTCTTAGGAGTAAACAAAGGCTCAGCAGCTAAAACAATGTAGAATAGATCTATTATCTGAAATGTCCTGGTTCCTGGCCCATTTATATTTGGAAATTTATGTTTTCTGAAGCTGAATTTGATCATTTACAATATCCTGGCAACTAGTTTCTAAAGTCTGAACTTTTACCTCACTGTGGAAGCTGTGGGAACAGTGAAGCTCTCTAATAACGCCTCCTCCTTTGCGTAGGTCGTCATGGCAGATCAGACACAAACTGTCTGCATCACTCTACAAAACAAACACCTCATTATATCAACCAACTCGGTTAGTTTCATCTAATTATATTTGATCAACATTACTTGTTTTCTGTGAAGTAACCACTAAAATAAAGTGATAGTTCTCCAAAAAATGAACAACACTGGCGTACACTGAATGTCATTAAATATCATCTTTTGTGTAAAAAAAAATTAAGAGTATGGAAGCTTGTTTCCACCACGGGACAAAATAAATAAATAAATAAAAATGGGGAAAAATAAAAGGGAAATTGCGACTTTATATCTCACAATTCAGACTTTTTTTCCCCTCACAGTTATAAATTGTGAGACATAAACTAAGAATTGCAAGATATAAATGTATAAATAATTTTGAGATATATAGTCAGAATTGTGATATAGAAAGTTATTTTATTTTGGAAACAGGCTTCCATACAATAGAATGTGAATGTGTATAAGAATTTATACTTAAGTTAAAGTATAATTGATTTGCAAATATATCGCTAAGTCAAAACTATTAGTATCTAAACAAAATATTCAAACATACTTTGATTGAATGTAAAAAAAATAAATAAAAATGCATAAAAACCTGTTGAAAATAAATCCTCAATAGGTTGTTTGCTGCTTTTTAGCTTTGTTCATTTAGTTTTTGCTTCAGGACATAACATCTTGCACTTACACTGATATAGCCTCAGATTTCTCTAGCCTTGCCAAAGCGTTGTATCATAACAATAAAATGATCTTATGCTTACTCTTGTATCTAAATGCTCGTGTGATTGCATAACCTATGGTAGTCATTCACAATTTTACACATTAAAAAGCAAAATCATATCACACCAACCAGAGACATGACATTGCGGCTCCTAAACCGAGCTTTTCTCTCCAGAGGCTCGTGCACCTCAGGGATGGTTGGGATGGCATGTGGGCGTCGTTCGCATACGCTGCTCTTGGTGTGCGCACCCTCCTCACAATTGGCAACATGGCTGGAGCGAGAGCACGGCCTCGCCTCACCGCTCTGAAGCCAGTGGCTCAGGTACGCTGGGCTAGGGCTCGTGGTAGCAGTGTGCAGACGGCTCAGATGCATCGCATTCAGCTGAGCCTGAAAAATATGCATGCATGCATAAAATTAAGGAAGTAGCACATACAATTTGTTTTGATTATATAATGAAGTTACTACAGTATAAAGCATTAGTGAAAAGTTTAACTGAAATTACAAAATTTTAAACACTAAAGAACATAAAATAATATATTTTGAAGAAATTGCTCAGTTTTTATTGTTTGGTTTACACAAATTTAAGCCAATGGACTCCATTGTTGTTTTATTTGCAACAATATTCAAAAAAAAAAAATTATTTTTTTTTTGTTCCACTGCTTGTACATATCAAAATTACAAAGAAATGGCAAGTAATTAATTTAACATGAAATTTTAAAGTGGGTCTGAAATGTATTTTCTTTGTTTTATTTGCAACTTCGAAAAAATGCTTATCAAATCTGATAACGGAATTTGATAATTAAGAATGATGATAGAATTTATTTATTTTTTGGAAAGAGTATCTCTTTAATGGCAGCAGTAGTTGAGCTGCAGAAATCCACGTTTGTGTAAAATATGATGTTCCATACTATACAGAATGTGAGAGTGATACAAAGAGCATTTCATATGATGAGTCCACATGGAGTACAAGTGCAGAATCTTACGTACTTATTACTTTTTAAATCAAATTAACTATTTTAAAATCTGCATTTTTGCAGACACAGCACAAATAGAAACCCTATAATCAAACGTCTAACTCTATTTAATCATTTTTGTCCAAACAATGAAAGGTAATTTCAGGATAAACTGCTCTTAAGAGTTTGGATTATGCAAAAGTGTCCTGCACTGATGTCTGATATCACTAACCTGTAAAACAAAGTGAAAACTGAAATGCACATTTGGATTCACAGCCTAAATGAGCAGTTTTCTGTACAAAATGTGACATAATAATAATTTACAATTAGGATCTAAGAGAATTGGTCTTCATTACTGTAGGGCAAACTGTTCATTTATGAGCGACATCATGTTTTTCTTTTACTGAAGAATATTTTTAACAAATCAGTAGTATTAAAATAATTAATTTTAGTTTTAGTCCTGTGAACTAAAAAAACAGAAATAAAAATTCATATAACTGAGTTGAGATGGTCTGAATACTTGCAAGGCAAGTAAGAAAACTTCATAAACAGTGACACTGCAACACCTTATAAAGTGCTTTAAAACATTTTTACATTCACATACTTACTTTCATATAAATACACACACTGTAAAAACTGATTATTGTTGTGTTTTACAAGAAATGACAATTTCAGTCTTTCTACATCAAAATTTAACATTTAATTAAATGTGTTAATTGCTGTTTCTTTGTACTTAATTGTGAAATTACAGTAACTAGCTATTCCTGAGTGAAAACTGTTCCAGCAGCAATTTCTTTCAGTGCGTATAAGGATGACATAGTTATAGATTACAATCTATAGAGTTCAAATAAAAATAACAATAAACAAAAATAAAAATGCAAAATTAACTAAGAAGGTAGGATAATTAAATTGCTTTAGGAAAAGCCCTATTAAGCAAGTGTGCTTTGAGATACTATTTAAAAAGTGTTAATTGAATCAGCTGCTTGTTGGCTGTCTGGAAGAGAAATCCAGAGCTTGGCACCATAACAACTGGTGTGTTTCTGCTCCCATTTAAAAACCTGTATGCCATACAAACCACACACACACACACACACACACACAAACTTATACTGGGTACTAACCGGACATGGAAGTGAAGCTCTGCGACTGGCCAGTGATCTACTTGGAATTGGGACATCCCAACTGCTCTTCCTCTCAGCCTCTGGCTCCTCTTCCTCTTGTTCTTCTTCCTCCTGCTCCTTCACATTTTCCTGCCCTTCATATCCTCCCTGAAATGTGGTAAAGATTTCATCTTCCTCTTCCTCGTTCTCCATGTCAGCCGTACCTGTCACAAGGCTTTGAGACAAATACCTCTGAAAGAGAAACTGCAAGGAGCAGCAGCTTGAAGCTTGCGACTGGGTTCTGGACGGGCCTTGGATTGCTGAATAAGCCTCTGTAATTAGATCCCCTGGTTTTCTTATCCCATCTGTTTCCTCTGGAACTCTAAGCCTCGTAGAGACGACACAGGGACTGATGCAAGCTCCTTTAACTCCTCAATAATCTGTTTAGGAGAGAGGTGGGGACTTGGAAGAGGAGGGAGGGGATTCTCAAAGCTCTCTGGAAGAATCCCGCTCCAGATCTATTCAGAATGTTCTAAATACTTTGGATACTGCATCTAGAGAACACTAATACAATGCATTCTTGAAAAAATCATCAGATATCCATGTGAATGATATCCAGGTTGGTAATTCTGGTATGAAAAAATGTTGCCAAAGAAACATATTTGGCTTTTGTCTTCAGATTAATGAGACATTAAAATAAATTTAAAAAAACCCTTCATTTCGGAGAGTTTCAGAAAATTCTTTGTGGTTATTTTCAGATATTAAAAAGGCTGGAATAAACAGGCATAAAAGTAAAACCCATGTTTATTTACCTCGTACAACCTACACAAACACACAAACTAAGTGTGAAAGGCATCAGTGAACTGGATTATCATTTAAGTAGATACTATAAATGTTAAGCACCTTAGAGAGAGAGCACTCACAGGGGCGTCTAAAATTAGACCCCACAGATACATGTAACCCACATGGACTGAAAGCCAAACGGAGTGTCAACAATATATGAAGTCATGACAGGACATTAGACGTTACTAAAATTAACTGCGACTCATTGGACAGGTAATGCACTAATCTATTGAGCCACTTAGTCTTTGATTATATCAATCTGCCCTTTCTGCCCTTTTGTCAAATATCCAAAGAAGTTTCGTTTTTGACATTTCAGTAGTGTGATGTAACTGTAAAGTTGCAAGTAACAATTTTGAGACATGTATCAAACAAAAATCTAAATATGGATTGCCTGTAGATGGCAGTATTGCACAAGACATGGTTTCCTCACTGTTTAGGGACTGTCATAAAAGTACTGTTTATGGCAGATTTGTGAGACAAGTCTCTTTTAAGAGTGTTTGATTGAGTCCAACAACCAGCTGGGTGAATTCACTGCTGAAAGCCCCCACAAAATCTGCACAGATTATGTTGACACATGATTTGCCCGGGCCTGGGCGCTGCTGCTTGACCCAGTTCAAAAGCAGACTATAGGAGCTCAAGGTCATGCTTTGTAATGACTGGCACGGATGAGAAAGAACATACTTGGCATCCTCAGTTAGGTTCAGACCAGCAGCAAAAAACTGACCTGAAAACAAATTCAGGCAATTATTTAGTGGAAACAATCTTTAATGAAAGATATTCTTTCCTTCCTACCTACCGGCTTCTTTTTTCTGAGACATAATTTCTAAATGTAACTCCTCCTTTAGGCTACAACCATCAAACTCAGGACAGACCTTCAGACTGTGCTGACTTGGTATGCTATATATTTTCTAACTGATCATACATACGATTTTTAAAAACCATGAACAAAACTATGAAAAAATCCCAGAGACTTTAATTGAGAGGACAAAACTTTCACACAATATATCTAATAGTTTTTAGGCTACATTCAACAATTTCATCACAGATCAGTCCATTATCTATTTATCTAAATCATATAGCAATATGATTAGCAACATGTTAAATAATGCTACCAACATGACAGTAATGTGCTAAATTGCCAGCTTGCTAGCAAATGTTTCTAATCATGCTAGAAATATTCTAACGTGTTAAATTATGATAGAAACATGTTAGTAATGTTCTAATTCTAGGAATGCATCATACTAGCAATATGCTAGATATGTGCTAAATCATGCTAGCACGTTTTCAAACATTCTATTAATGTGTTAAATCATGGTAGTGCATGTTATCGTTTAATGCACAGCTAGCCGTTGATTATCCCATTTATGCCATGGTCATTTGGCAGCATTCACATGTTAAAGATGTAAATAATATTTGCGCTGCAATATTTGACCGGAACTATAAAAATTAGTTATTTTCGTCTGTATTACTATTCAACTGTAACTGTATGTTACTATGGTTACCAATGTTTATAGGAAGCGCATTAATATAGAACATAATTAAACTGACCTGGAACTACCTGTGCAGTTAAACAAATTTAATCAACACCTGTCAGCCAATCAGAATCGAGTATTCAGACAGACCGTGTCATAAATCATTTTTATCCATGTTAGCAGCAGTATTGTACTAAATCATGCAAGCAACATGCTACATCATGCTAGTAAGATGCTAAAACATGTTTGCAACATTTTATTGACTTTCTCAGACTTTTCCAGAGAAAAATCTTCAAACTTCAAACCTTGCAAAATTGTTTCAAACTTTCAGACAAGGCTTTGTCAAGCCAACATAAAAGTTTGTCATCTAACTTTATCTATCTTGTTTTGTAATTATTACCGACCTGGTCTTCCTTCTGTTTTTCTCTCCTCCAGGTAGGATATGACATGTTTTGGATCTGATGTATTTGCCCACCAATATTCACACTGTGGCCACAATTCCTCATATCCAGACGCAGCTGAGTCATCATATGACAGAATAACCTGATAATTGTGATTCCAGCAGTGCCACAGTGAGGGTATGATCTGAAATAAAAAAATAATAGAGTTTACTGAGATACACGCTGTCCAAATATACCTACTATATATAGTATATGTATCCCTTTACTATCCCATGAGGCAACAGGAGATGATTTGTGAATGGCAGTGAAGTAACACAACTGATGCTGGTAGATCACATGACAGTAACAACGTGGCAGATGTAGTATGTTCGAATTTCATTCATATGACCCATATTCATACTATACAGAACATACTGAGTTTGATTAAGACACATTAATGGTCATAAAATATTTTTCAAACCAAGCATTGCACCTACTAGACAGTATGCATTTTTAGATGCAGATATAGTATCTAAAAAGGTATTGTGGCCACGAATTAAGAAATTGTACCATTGTTTAATGTAAATCGTGGTCGCGATTTTACTAAATTACACCAAGGGCACACATTAGTACATTGTGGCCACAATTTAAATAAAATAAGGACATTTTTATGAATTTGTGGGAACGAAATCTTAATTTGTGGTCACAGTATCTATTTTTGTCCAGAATGTTATATGCAGTGCTCTGAACTATTCTGATTTTTTTGTTACATTTACATTTGTTACATAAAGAAATGACAACACATACATCAAGATTCAAGTTATTTCATAAAATTTGCATGTTTTAAAATATATGGAAATTACTTACATTATTGGGACAAATTTTATTGTCAAATGTGCTTATGAGGAATTGAATGAGGTCTTTGTGTTGATCCAGGTTCATGCCATCAAAGGCAGAAAGTGCAATAATGACCACTTCCTTGGTGTGCTGATCTAACCAGTGAGCAACTTCTGCGAGCGCTTCCTTAAAATAACAAAACCAGAACACAACCAAAGTTATTTCTGACTTGGAATGAGGAATTAACATTCTTCCAAAATTCCGATCAACCATACCTTCACTGTCAGAAGAGAGTAGATCCCATGTGCAAAGTAGAAAACTTTATCAGGATCTTTTATCTTATGAGCTATTCTTAAATCGAGAAACCGAATGCCTAAATCCAGCTGGTTAGAGATACTATCTTCCTGGATAAAAAAGATAAAAATAAACAATGTAAAATGTTGTATATCATCAACACCCATCATTTTGTCATAATTTGTCCACACTTAAGTTGATTTAAACATACAAGACTTCTGTGAAACACCAAAGGGGGCAGAACGACTCACTAGGGAGTTCACCCAAAAATGAAAATTCTGTCATAATTTACTCACCCCAAGTTGTTTCAAACCTGTATAACTTTCTTTCTTCTGCAGAACACAAAAGATGATATTTTGAAGAATGTGTTTCCAAACAACTGACGGTAGCCACTGACTTTCATAGTAAGCCTAGCCTATTTTTTTTCCATACTATGGACGTCAATTAACTGTTTTGTTACCAACATTCCTCAGAATATCTTCTTTTGTTTTCAACAGAGGATAGAAACTCATACAGATACAGATTTAGAACAACCTAAAGGTGAGTAAACGATGACAGAATTTTCGTTTTCGGGTGATATATCCCTTGATTTACTTTTGCTACGTGTCAAAGATGCAATGAAGGTGACTGAGGCTGTTAGTCACTGATGACGCTCTAAAGAAATCAGTACTTCATACAACTTTAGAACAACAAAATATCACATCATCGTCTGTACCTGTGTTGTCGCCCATTTGATTATACAGGGCCGAACGATACAAGGAAGCCAAGAGTCTAACAGTTGCAGCACCCTCGGCGAAGACTTCAGTACTGAGGACCGCTCATCTAAACAGTAAGTCATGGTGTCATGACTTCCTAAAAAACAGTCAAACAGATGCTCAAATTGTTAAGCAGTAAAAATTTCAATAAACTGCGAAACAGAAATAAAACATGGAAATATTCAGACGTAGCTGACGAACCGGGTATAGCGAGATTCCACAGCGGTATGTCCCAAAAACCCGAGGGCATCTCGGACATCCAGTCCGAACAACAGCTGGAGATGCATAATCTTTCTTCATCCTCCATTTGTTACGTTTTCTATGAACAATTAACCTAAACACTTGTATTCCTCACAGTACCAACATCATTTACTGCACACCGGCCGCCGAAACCAAAAATAACCATTGTTTCCGCGTTTTTCTTCTTGCGACGCCAGACAGAAACACCTTGTTAAATGATGTAGCCTACAGAAGTGCACTGAGAGTGTTTGACGAGATCATTATTACCGTGAAATATGAATTTGTTAGAATTTGGAAGATTTTTCCATGAGCATGTCGATCAAGTGACACTTTTCGTTTCTTGAACCTGGATGACAACAAATGTTAGGGACCGTCAAAAAGTGCGATCCCCCCCCCGTTTTTTTGAAGAGACCCAAAACAACAACACTGGCTCACATTTGAATTTTTTTATTATTTATATTAGAATTTTACTTTGGGTATTTGTTTAATATGTTAAATGCTCAACTTTTCCCGTAACCAACCATAGATTCCCGTATATATAGGCTACTGACTAATAATAATAGCCTAATAATAATACAGAAAGATTCTTAAAGCTTCTTATACTGTTTGAAGGAGATCTCAAGCAGACTCAAAATACCCTCTTCATGAACCATTGTCGGCATTGTTCAGCTGAATGATATCCTTAGCAAAGCTATTCACTCCAACAAAATCTCCAGCAATGATGTTGACACTATCTTTGTCAGAGCCTGGACGTTGCTCCTTCACCCAGTCAAGCAACAGAGGGTAGGCCTTCATGGTCTTCTCCTTTAAAGACTTTGTGAGGTACAGAAGCATGTCATTCCCATCAAAAGTCAGGTTGAGACCAGCAACAAACAATCCCTCTGTTGACCAAATGGACACATTAAGTGCAAGGGATAAAACATTTTTTCCTTGGAGCATGTTTCAACCATTCAGACTTCAGTAAATGTAAGGTATTTTTAAGCTTTTGGCATCTCTCAGCTCACCTGGTTTTCCCTTTTGTTTCTGGTTATTAAGGTATGAAATGACCTCGTTGGGGTCCGAATTATCGGCCCACCAGTACTTGATTTGAGGCCACAAAACAGGATCGTCAACACTTCTGTTGTCATAAGAGAGGATGACCTGGTAGCCACTTTCCCAGCAGTCCTTGAGTGAGGGCTTCACATAAATTGGAAAAAAAAGTTTGAATGGTTATTAAATCATTGCTGGAACCATTTGCATCATATGCTGAGGTCCCTGAATGAATTATTTCCCTCAGTTTTTGGGGATATGGCTTTGAGGTCATGGCAAAGGGTACGTACCACTTGAGGCTTAGGACAAAGTTTTGTTTTGAAGTGCACTTTGAGGAAGTTGGTCAGGTCGGTGTGTTGATCGGCTGACATTTCTTTGAAATGTGAGAAAGCAAGGATGACAACCTCCTTAGTATGCTGTCCTAACCATTTCTCCAGTTCTGTCATTCCCTCCTGTGGTGATTCAAGGTTAGCTGTCATTACAGTTTTCCTATTAAGCTGTTGAATGCAATTAACGTAAAAAGAATAACATGAAAATGAATCAGGGTAATAACCTTCACAGTCATTGTCGTGTATAGTCCATGATAGAAGAATAAGTCACTCGATTCAGGCTTCCCAGCAACCCTCAGATCAAAGTATCGCATACCCGCATCAAGCTGCTCAGAGATGTTTTTGTCCTAGACAATCACTTGAAAACATGAATACAGACTGGCTCCTGACATTTATTGTGATATTACTGTATTTTAATAGGTACTTTACCTGGGCAGTACCCCATTTTTTGACAATGGGCCTTAAGAAAGTACTGAACATCTTGTCCAAGGCCTTTATTTTTTTAGGTTCCAGTACTGAAGAGTTCGTATCCAAGCTGTATGCCATAGCATCATGGCTCCCTAAAAGAAATGTTTGTTCTTTTTCCGTTTTTGGCTCTCTTCAAGTCACATAGCATCCTATGTTCACTTTATGTTTGTTCTATGTGATGATACGCTAATATAATGTAGCTACGTTTGATGGATAGTCTGGAAAATTCGTATTTGATTTTGGTATACAGTGAATGCACTGTAAGGCTATGTTCACACTTGGCGTCTTTTTTGAAGCTGCCAGCGTCTGTTTTACATTATAATCCTGTGGAGTAAACCGTGTTTTCAAAAAAGTCCTGAGCGCTTTTTAAAACTAGTCACATCAAATCTCAGCAAAAAATATGTTATATATGTTAATTTAGATCTGTTTGTAAAACAGTATACACAATATAATATAAATAACTGCATTTTTAATACATTGAATTATTGAACACTTACACATTTTTGAATGATTACAATTTAAGTTTTTTTTAAATAGCTAGTAAACTAGTAATACTACGCATTCTCAACAATTATGCTTTAACAAAGTCCCTTTCAAGGATTTCTATAGTCTTTGGCTTTAAGCAGTGTATTAGTAGTTAGTGTGCTACACTCTTAAGAAACGTCTTGGGCACAATCTATGTTTAATATGAAAGAATTTTCGGTATTGTTTTTTTTTTTTTTTTTACCTGCATTTTAAATCACACAGTTTTTCAGGTTACAATACAGGGTGATAATGGATAATGTCCTGGAAAATTACTAGTATCTTTTCCATTTTTCTTATGGTGTACTAACTGATCAGCAATCACAGGTACAAGCTACGAACAAAGTGTGTCATAAATAAACAATGATTCAATTATTATTATTAAATTGAACAATTGCAAACAGTAGCTAACTGGTTCAAGTGATGTGTGTACTGCTAGGCATCTTTGGTTTCCTCTTTTTGTGTAATTTGGATGGAAAATGTGTGCTTTTTTTATTGTCTGAGTCACTTACCAAAAGTAATCATTTTAAAATAAAAACCAAATAAATTTTAAAAATAGCTAAATTTGTTGCTAGGTGCTTTTGGAAGAAAAAGTTGCTAGGGTATTCTGAAAAGTTGCTAAATTTAGCAACAAAATTGCTAAATTGGCAACACTGGAGAGCGTCTTTTCAAGTTGAAAAAAGTTCAACTTTTCTGGAAAAAAAACCCCGCCCTACGTCAAGCGCCTTTTTGACAGCTGACCAATGACAAGCGAGTGGCGAGTCGTTTCCATAACAACAAAAACAACGAGAAAAACGGAGAAGATAGCCGGTATCGTACTGGTTTCAGAGCACAAGGGGTTGTATGATATGAGTACAAAACTCTATCTTGTCTAAAATTTGCTTCAAATGTCGCGCTCCCACAAACGTCGTTGTGAACGGACATTACCTTCCCCGTTAACTTCAAAAGCCGACATTTCTGCAGCACACAGCGCTAGGCTACCGTTGCAGCCGTTGTTAGCAACAAAAGACGCCCTCGGTTGCTGTTTGTAACCAAAACGCTGCCAGCTTTTTATTTTACTAAAAAAGCGCTCGTCAACTTTTTCTAGTCAAAAAAGGCACCAAGTGTGAACACGCCCTAAGTCACTTTGAATAACTATAAATGCTAATGAATTAATCTATTAGTTTTAAGTTGGAAGATGGTTATTATTATCTGAGAGCTTTGAATAATAGTTTGACAGATGTTGTTAATATTCACATCACTTACCTGGAATAGCAAGTTGGCTCAAGGGGATTTTTGTGAATTTCTCATTAAGGTTAGACATCCAGTCAGCTAGACTCTCTGTTTCAGCCATTTTCTTGTTCTTATCCAATTTTTCAGTGGTACAAATGCCTAGGTGAAAAGAAAAAGATATTTTGTGGTTTACAGCTGTCCAAGCAGACCATTTAGTTAAGTATTATCACATCATACCTTTTTGTGTCCTTTTTGTGTTTGACAATCACAGCATTCTGATTGCATTGTTTTATATGTTTAGACAACACCCTCTTGGGTGAGGAGGTTGGGTCATTATGAATCGCTCATCCACATTCAATGCGTCCCTCCCAGGTTTCTTTCAGTTCCTCTAGAATAGATTATAAGGCTAAGAAGAGAGAGGTCAACATATTCACCTCAGTATAAAATCACAGACTATTGCCCATTTTCCAGCAAATACTCCTTATTTCCCAAGAATGTTTAGGGTCAGTAAGACATTTATTTATTTATTGAAAGAGGGCAATTCTTTTATTCAGTAAGAATTAAATTGCATTAAATTGTGACCTTAAAAACAGCAACAAAATCTATTTCAAATAAAAGTTATCCATCAGAAACCAGAAAAAAAAGCATCAGTTTCCACAAATATATTATGCAGCAGTTTTCAACATTGATAATAACAACAAACATTTTTGAGTACCAAATCACAATTAGAATGATTTCTGAAGGATCATATGACACTGAAAATGGAAACTGAAAATCAATCTTTGCCAATAAATGACATTAAAAAACAAAACAAAACAGTAATTGTAATAATATTATTACTGTTTTATATGCAACCTTTGGTGAACATAAGACTAAAGAGTTTCCCCAAATTATTTGTTTTAAATTTCTTTATAAAAACACCCATTCTGGCCCCAATAAATGTTTTTTTTTTCTTTTTCTTTTCTATCCAATATAAAATGTTCCACCCTTAACAAACAATTTTATGATAATTTGCAGTTCTCACCAACACAGCTAATTCACTTCCTTTGGCAGAAGTTATTTTAAACTGTTTGCAAACGTTGCCATTTTGGAGCATTGGCAAACAAACTTAACAAGCCTGTACAGGGGAACGAATGAAAGTGAATATGCAAAAGAACTTCAATATATGAATTAACACCAAAGCACAACGGTTGATTATGGCCACACATATCACCAAAAATGTTAACTGTCTTTATTTGCATCTGTTTTTTATTGTTTGTCTTATACAGTGAGGAAAATAAGTATTTGAACACCCTGCTATTTTGCAAGTTCTCCCACTTAGAAATCATGGAGGGGTCTGAAATTGTCATCGTAGGTGCATGTCCACTGTGAGAGACATAATCTAAAAAAAAAAATCCAGAAATCACAATGTATGATTTTTTTAACTATTTATTTGTATGATACAGCTGCAAATAAGTATTTGAACACCTGTCTATCAGCTAGAATTCTGACCCTCAAAGACCTGTTAGTCTGCCTTTAAAATGTCCACCTCCACTCCATTTATTATCCTAAATTAGATGCACCTGTTTGAGGTCGTTAGCTGCATAAAGACACCTGTCCACCACATACAATCAGTAAGAATCCAACTACTAACATGGCCAAGACCAAGAGCTGTCCAAAGACACTAGAGACAAAATTGTACACCTCCACAAGGCTGGAAAGGGCTACGGGAAATTGCCAAGCAGCTTGGTGAAAAAGGTCCACTGTTGGAGCAATCATTAGAAAATGGAAGAAGCTAAACATGACTGTCAATCTCCCTCGGACTGGGGCTCCATGCAAGATCTCACCTCGTGGGGTCTCAATGATCCTAAGAAAGGTGAGAAATCAGCCCAGAACTACACGGGAGGAGCTGGTCAATGACCTGAAAAGAGCTGGGACCACCGTTTCCAAGGTTACTGTTGGTAATACACTAAGACGTCATGGTTTGAAATCATGCATGGCACGGAAGGTTCCCCTGCTTAAACCAGCACATGTCCAGGCCCGACTTAAGTTTGCCAATGACCATTTGGATGATCCAGAGGAGTCATGGGAGAAAGTCATGTGGTCAGATGAGACCAAAATAGAACTTTTGGTCATAATTCCACTAAACGTGTTTGGAGGAAGAAGAATGATGAGTACCATCCCAAGAACACCATCCCTACTGTGAAGCATGGGGGTGGTAGCATCATGCTTTGGGGGTGTTTTTCTGCACATGGGACAGGGCGACTGCACTGTATTAAGGAGAGGATGTATTAAGGAGGGCCATGTATTGCGAGATTTTGGGGAACAACCTCCTTCCCTCAGTTAGAGCATTGAAGATGGGTCGAGGCTGGGTCTTCCAACATGACAATGACCCAAAGCACACAGCCAGGATAACCAAGGAGTGGCTCTGTAAGAAGCATATCAAGGTTCTGGCGTGGCCTAGCCAGTCTCAGACCTAAACCCAATAGAGAATCTTTGGAGGAGCTCAAACTCCGTGTTTCTCAGCGACAGGCCAGAAACCTGACTGATCTAGAGAAGATCTGTGTGGAGGTGGGCCAAAATCCCTCCTGCAGTGTGTGCAAACCTGGTGAAAAACTACAGGAAACGTTTGACCTCTGTAATTGCAAACAAAGGCTACTGTACCAAATATTAAATATTGATTTTCTCAGGTGTTCAAATACTTATTTGCAGATGTATCATACAAATAAATAGTTAAAAAATCATACATTGTGATTTCTGGATTTTTTTTTTTTTTAGATTATGTCTCTCACAGTGGACATGCACCTACGATGACAATTTCAGACCCCTCCATGATTTCTAAGTGGGAGAACTTGCAAAATAGCAGGGTGTTCAAATACTTATTTTCCTCACTGTATATGTAGTACCGTTTGTGTTACTGTTTGAGTGAATTGTTGATGATGACTGAACAAAATATATTTATTAGGAGGTGGAGCTTGTTTTAAATATTTATCCTCAAACACCTTATTTAAACTCTTGAAAAAAAAAGTCTAGAATTCCAGAGATCATTTAATTTTTAAACTTTTATCTTATTATTTCAGGTTAAGCAGAAAGATTCACAAATACAGCAAACCAACAAACAAAATGAATGAATCTATTAAACCTTTGCACCAAAACCTGTAGGTTTACTTAGTATCCTTAAGTCAACATGAAACTGACCCTATTCACCCCTCTTAATGCACGGTCTGAAATGACATTTCAGCTGACGCAACAAATCCGTTTTCAGCCCCTTCCTTCCAACCACAATTCTGGCATATAACAACTGTTACGATCTAATCAATTCCCAGTAAAATTAAGTCCTGGCTACATTTTCTCGCTGAAAAGGTTTTACTCTGAAATAAAGATTATGGACATACATTAGGTTGTGAATGGTTTGTCTTTTTGACTTGGAAGAGAGAAAAAAAAAAAAATTCAATCATAATTACATTTTAAAATCATGGTTGTCTGACTCACTTCAGCAGCAGAGCCAAACCAACATCACATTTGTGATTACAAGTTACCCTAAATGACCCAAAAATACATTACTTGAAATAATCTCCTAAAATGTGTGCAAAGTCACAGATCGCTCTTTGTGTAGTTGATTTAAATTGAATTAAATTAAAATGCATATTATTCCACATACAATTACATCTTTGATTTTAGCTGTCTAGACAAAATGCTTGTCTCTAATACTTATAATAATAATTGTATCTAATATTAGAAATGTCAAACATTATGGAAATCATCTGGAATGAGGTAAGATTTTCTAATATTATATGAGGTGCGAGTATCACTGATACTCTAACTGCATGATTAGAACACTATTGTTGTATTGTGACTGCAAAATGATCATGACGCTTTCATTAACAATCACTTTTTCCTTGGTTTTCATCCAGTGTATGAGAATGGTGGGATGCCCTTCACTCCTAAACCAGACACCTATGATAGGAATAAATCATATAATTAATGTCATTATGTGTCGGAGTTGATGTCATGCTACTTTGAGCATGATATGAAATAAGATGTCTACCTTAAATGTGCAGCCAGCTTCAGGATGCTTGGCTAGTGAATCTGCATCCATGCCTGCATACGCTGAGGTGACATAGAGATCACTGTAGTCTTTCCCTCCGAAACAGCATGAAGTGGTTTTCTCAGCTGGTAGTTTCACTGTCTGCATTCGTGTGCCTGAGACGGGAAGTTCATTACTGTTCAACCACTGAAAAATTCAACTACTGAAACATTGGACTGCTCTTTGTTTTTCATTTAGACTTTCTATTTATATTCAGTTGAT
This sequence comes from Onychostoma macrolepis, assembly GCF_012432095.1. Taxonomy (NCBI): domain Eukaryota; kingdom Metazoa; phylum Chordata; class Actinopteri; order Cypriniformes; family Cyprinidae; genus Onychostoma; species Onychostoma macrolepis. Next base: position 7,207,290 of record NC_081160.1, on the reverse strand, counting down.
CGTTGGTCATTTGCAAGCTCTTGGAAATGTTAGTCTAAGATGATGGAAGAATTATGGTTTTTGTTGTTGTTTTTTTTCATCAAAATGATGCATATACATACATACATAAATATGGTAAAAAAAGGCTGTTTTCTATTTGAATATATTTAAAATATATTTTATTCCTGTGATGGAAAAACCACATTTTCAGCAGTCATTACTCCAGATATCAGGGTCACATGATCCTTCAGAAATCATTCTAATATGCTGATTTGCTGCTCAAATCATATTTTTCTCAATTTATAAACAGCTGTGACACTTAATTTTTTTGTGGAAACAGAGATATGAACTTTCTATGTATGAATATTTAAATATAGGAATGTTTCTTTCATAAACATGAGTTTGATGACCAATTATGGAAGCAACAGTGTGGAGACTTTTTGACTTCCCTCAGGATTATGGATTTTTAAAATAGTGGTTCATGAGTAAATTATGACTAAAATTTATGAGGAGGCTTTCATATTTTGATCAACATAAGTTATACTGCAAAAGTGAGTTTTGACATTACAACAAATTATACAGTACATTTCACCATTAGTTTTCATATTAAATATATTTGCCGCAGCTACGTTATATTTCTATAAACTCACACACCTGTTTGTGGGTCGATACGCAGCACTCTTCCTGCACTGTAGCAGGCAACCCACAGTTTGCCCTCTGTGTCTATGCACATACCGTCTGGTATGCCTTCATCTTTCTCCATCTTGTAAACCATTCTGCGGTTAGCTTAGACAGAAATAAATAAATATACAGATTTTACAAAACCACACAAGCCTAATTTTTACATCAAGACCACAGTCCAATGCAATGCAAAACAAACTCACACAGCCCTCCAGTCTGGATGTCATAATCAAAGGCCTCCACCATGAACGCCAGGCTGTCGATATAGTAGAAGATGCGGTGATCCAGTGACCAGTCCAAACCGTTGGAGAGGTGCACTTGGTCAAAATGCTGGACAACAGATTGGTCAGGAAGGAGGGTGTACAGCGCCCCATCCGTCACGTCAGGCTTCATGTCCAAACCCATGGTACCTGCACACAGTAAAGAAGAAGTGTAAATGGCACAGTCCAACTGGTTTATTTAAAGAATTAAAGGTTTAGTTCACCCCAAAATGACAATTCTGTCATCATTTACTCACCCTCATGTCATTCCAAACCTGTGTGACTTACTTTCTTCAGTTTCTGTTCCCATTGACTTGGTTTTTTGATGCATACAAAGGAAGTCAATGGGAAACAAAACTGTTTGGTTCTTCATACATTCTTCATAATATCTTCTTTTGTGTTCAGCAGAAGAAAAAAATGCATACAGGTTTGGAATTACATAAAGTTGAGTAAATGGCGCAAAAATTTTCATTTTCGGTTGGACTACATCTTTAAATTCAACCAGAAACTATTATCAGCTTCTGTAAATTCTGTAAAAAACAAAAACTACAATGCAAAGTTACAACTGTCACAAGATAATACTTTCAATTTTCTTATACTTTACATATGCAGAGTGAAAATATGCTTTTGAACATGTGATTTCTCTCACACAGTACCTGCAAAAAACCTGCCAGCTGGATCTACTTTTCCATCATTGAAGCGGGTGTTTGGTTTTTCCCTGTCATTGACATTGGCGACAGGTGTAACTGAACGCTTTACCCAGTCAACAAATGCAAACCGTGTTTCCTCCGCAATGACGTAACCACCTGCCTGCCGTGGAACCACACAGCCTACAAGTTTCTCTGTGCAAAGACAAGACATTTAAATTAATCAACATTACAATGCAAACACTGACTACATGTATTCTGGGAATTGACTGTTAATTTGATTACATTTTCCTTGAAAGTCACTAAAAATGCAGCCCACTCTAAACTTACTGTATGTCTTCAGGCTTACCTGTGGTAATACTGTCTATTTGATTGGTCAGTGAGTTCCACCGGCTGACCCTTTTACCCAGAATATCAACATACAACAAAGTGGAGTCCTTCTCCTCCCAGACCGGACTCTCACCGACTTCATTCTGTTCTTTGATAACACATTCAACTTTAATGGACGACATGACCTGAAACACACAAGTACAGTTCATGTAACTGTCTGATGTCCTCAAACAAACCTTAGAAACTGCTTAGTTAAGATCAAGAAAAACGAAGTTCAGTACAAGAAGAAACATGCTGGTGTAGTGTACACTCCAGAATAAATTAAACTTGAAGCTTTATTTTAGCAGGGATTATAATATGTTATGTCATGATATGAATACATGATAAACATTAAATTAACTCTTATATTTATATGTATACATGAATTTCTGATCTGTTGATGGTGAAGTGTATAACCTTAGCGCCACTAGTGACATCAAACAATAATCTGTTCAAAAATAATCTGTTGTCAAACCGGTTTCCCCAGAACACCGCCTCCGTCTGCCATTGGTCGATAAAAAAAATTAGTCCCGCCCCAAACACACGCCATTGGTTGAGCCAAACATGCCGCCCTGATAGCCACATACTATTATTATCGCGTAAGTGTTTAACCATTTGTTGACATTAACATAAAGTGTGACCATTTGGTATGGATCATCAATACAACCTCAATTAATTAAATTATGAGCCATGAATGAATATGTGACGGATTGAACATTAATACAATGTAACCTAACTGTATTCATAATCATAACCGTAATCACCTCGATCATTCGACACTTTAGTGATTAATAATGTTGAATGACAGTCATGCAGAATGTCTGTTACAAATGAATCATTGATCAGTCACAATTTGTTGTGTATCACGCTCGTGTCTACACACAACAGTTCTGTTTTTAAAAATACACTGCGTTATTCGATTATATATATTACAAAATTGTTTTAAAGCAACCCCCGCCTGCGTGAAAGCTGAACATATCGATTTTTAAGACAGGCACCGTTACAATGTTTAATTTAACGAAATTACACCAACAAAACAAACCGAAACAATGAGAACTGTAAAGAACAGCACATTTGTGCTCAGTCTTCTGGAAGGGCTGAACTACAAAATCACGTGATAAAGAAGTCATGCAGCTCTATGCAAACAGTGTTTGTTGGACATCATATTTTCTGCAAACTAAGACGTTTGTACTGTCGTACCTTTTTTTTAACTATATCCTCTTTTCCTCTCTGGTCGCTGTTCTTGCAAAAAGTTTCCAACTTTGCAAACTGCAACGTTTCCGTCTGTATATGTGATGTGACAGTGACAATAGAGCGCCCTCTACGCCCATACGTTTAAATACACCCTAAAATAAGGATAAAAGTGCAAGAGAGAGGAGTTTGACCCCAGTCTCTCAATGCTTTGTCATGATTAGATACAAGCGTGATTGTGCTAAAAAGAACCAACAGTGTGATTTATGTGCACACATCGCACTCAACACGTTTTGATATCCAATCATAGTTTAATTAAAATAATAAGTGTTTTGTTATATTCATAAAGGCAAATGATCTCTACAGAACACAGGCATGAACATACGATCAAAGACAGTATGATTATACAACACGCAAACAATGGTTCATTATTCAGTTATAGGTACAAAGGTTTTTATGGTTTACAGGGAAGTGCAAGATGGGAACCGCTTCTAGCTGTCCGACAGACACAGCAAAAACATAAACTGCTGACATGCTAATTTTCTTGCTGTCCATCTTTTTCTCCACCCAAGAAATTTCCTTCATTGTGCAGAATTTTCATGAAAATGTTCCAATACATCACGAGTCATTTACATAGCCGAAAGCAGATTCTGCTGCGAGCTGTTTTATGCAGGAGAATGGGTGCACAGAGGTTCACTATCAGTCAGCAAATGAAGTTGAGCTGAGCAGTACAGAGGTGTACAGGCTCACTTTTTGACAGCAGTGGCTTTAGCACGGTTGAGACGTTCCATCAGAAGATGATCAGTGGTGGCTGAACAGCGTGACAGAACAGTACTGATCTCTGATTCATTACGCCTCTCGATAGCAGCCTCTGCGGCACCCTCCATATCCCTGTGTGAGAGACAACAATATTTATTGTGGTTCTTTGTCTTAATCATGAACAGTAATGTACAATTCTGTTCAAAGCTCTACGGTAAGAAAGATTTTTTTAATGTTTTTGAAAAAAGCCACCGAGTCTGCATTTGATCAAAAATAAAGTACAAACAGTAATACTGTGAAACATTATTACAATTTCTAATATTTTTTTCTATTTTAATATGTGATGGGAAAGCTGAATTTTTAGCATCATTACTCCAGTCTTCAGTGTCACATGATCCTTCAGAAATTATACTAATATACTGATTTGCTGCTCAGAAAACTTTTTGCAAAGAATACAATAATAACAATTTATTCAGCGATTCTTCTCCGAATTGCCGTCTTCTGCCATTTTAATCAACATAATCAGCGTTGTTTATGTTCAGTAGACAGATATGTATATATATATATATATATATATATATATACATACATATGTATATCTATGCAGGGCATGCATGCTTAATGTAAACAACGCTGATTACGTTCTGGGGTACTCTCCAAAATGGGGGAAGACGGTAACTCGGGGAAAAGAATTGCTGAATAAATTATATTATTATTGTTTTCTTTGCGCATAAAAAGTATCCTCGCAGCTTCGTAAAATTACGGTTGAACCCCTGATATCACATGGACTATTTTACCGATGTCCTTGCTACGTTTCTGTGCTTTGATCGTGGTAATATCATTGCTGTCTATGTAGGGCCAGAGAGCTCTCAGATTCCATCAAAAATATATTAATTTGTGTTCCGAAGATGAACGGAGGTCTTACGGGTTTGGAACGACATGAGGGTGAGTAATTAATGACAGAATTTTCATTTTTGGGTGAACTAACCCTTTAAAGTATTACTTTCTTTCAAAAAGAAAAAAATGGCCAAATACATTTCGGAACAAACTCTTACCCCACTGCAAGGTGAGCTTTGACCTTCTGCTCAGGTGTGATTTTAGTCACATATTTCTTGGCTTCATATTTGTTATGGTGTTTAATGCACACCTCAACGAATGGCTGTAATCAGAGAAAGACGATTATAAATACTTCACAAACAATAACTCTAAGAATAATTCAGATCATCAGGACACAAGTTACCAGATATCCAATAGGAGACTTTTTGCTTTTGGCAAATTTCTCCAGTTCTTCCCAGTCCTCCTTCTCAGCCAGAGCCTTTAACTTCAGCCACCAGAACCTGATAATGAGAAACACCCTTCACTCATATCATCATGACATTCACATTATCCATCCATCCATTTTCCACACTGCTTATATTCTGCAGGGTTGCGGGGGGATGGGACCTATCCCAGCGTCTCGGACCACCATTCACATTATATTATTCTTCATTTAGAAACATGAAGACTTGCAAGACTTGAAGGATCTGCTACTAATGTCTTGGTGCCAGATACAGCAGGACAGATTCAGAGGTCTTTTGGAGCTGTTTTGGCAGCACAAGAGGTGGTTTTATTGTTGTGGATGTTCAGTGTATTTATTAAACACCCTATATGGGATTTGTAAACACAGCCTTTTGGGTTATGTGCATTTTTTAAATATAAAAATAGAAATTCCTGAGACTGATATTTATTATCACTTGCTAAATTAGATGTTTGCAGCTGAACCTGTTCATTTTGATTACACATACGATTACCCAGGTTACACCCATGAGAGCAGAGATATATATTTTTAATTAAAGGTAGCATTACAACTGTAGTCTTTAATTACAGTCGACAGTATTAGCTCTGGTTTATTAGCTCAAAGTCACCACTGAAGCTCAGAGAATGTTTTCGTGATTCTCAACACTGCCACTGGGATATGAATTAAATGTTGTTCAAGGGTATATTCTTTCATTAAAACAAAATAAAAACAGTGCCACAGAAGGAGAAACTATAAATCATGTGGGTAAAGCAATAAACAGATGGCACACCTCTTGTCGGGCACTCTGAAGTCTTTGTAAATTTGTTCAGCTTGTTTGTGCAATCCCACAGACAGCAGCGTGGTCAAAGTGTCATGAAGAGAGAATCCCACGAGCGGCTCACGCTTCTCTTCCTCTAGCTTCCTCTGAAACCGCAGCAGACGCATTTCATCTTCTGTTGTCTGAGAGAGGAGAAAGAAGAAAGAAAGGCTATAATTCCTTTTGATAATTCACAGATGTAATGTTCTGGCTACACTGAGAGTGAACTCTGACCCAGGCTGCTAATCTGCCTGTAACAGTAGAGTCTGAGGTCTTCACCTTGGCAGAAAATTCATTCTTGGCTTTGTAGTACTCGTCCACTGCACTTTGTAAAAGAGCAATCCGAGCTTCCAGTCTCTGCAATTACACACAAACATGCACATTACATTTATTTTCTCAGTAGATGCATACTTACCAAAGCAACTAGCAAAATTAGGTTACTAAAAATAACAGAAGAGTATTAACAAATGAAGGTGGAAGGCAGAGAAGACATGTTTTCAAACCCAAGCCATTGGTGGAAATGCAGCCACCCTAATTTGTTGACCTTTTATAGCACTTCTGTCTTTCAAATCATGGAAGTGGGAAGAAAATGAGGAAGAAAGAGATGTAAACACCTACCTGCTCTTTATAGCTGGCCTTTACATAAAAATTGCCAAGTTCTTCATGATCATCATCTTGATTGAAAAGATCTTTGAGTGTACCCTGCTCCTGATGTTTACAGAACTACATACATACACAAAATAAACAAAGACAATGTGAACAGTGTAAAAAACATGCAGTGTTATTTTAATATTACTGATATGATATCATGGTGTTTATTAATATTAGCTTTTATTTTTATAGTTTTAATTTAATTTAATTTTAGGTTTTGGTCATTTTGTTATGTGCTTATTTCTTTTAAAAAATACTTATATTTGCCTGTAATTTATTTTTATTTCATTTTTAGTTTTGGAAAGTTGAACTTCAATTTCAACAAATTTATTTCTGTAAGTTTCCAGAAATTTCATTTATGTTTAGGCTTTTCATATAATATTTCTATTTTATTTTATTTCAGTATTTTTTCAATTATGAAAAAAACTTTCAGCAGTTTTAGTTTTACTGTAGTTAACGATAACAATCACTGAAGCTATGGTGCTGACGTGAATTGCTTTTTTGAACAATTGTCCTAACTAGGCAGAAGTAATTTTTCCGTATATAAAGCAACAAAATCATAGCCAATCAGAACAGATTTGATGTACATATATATGAGGGATTTGGACCAATCAGATTTTATTGAGGCCCTTTGCCACGTTCACAGACATGAACGTTAGCTCATGAATATTATTTAGGTTAGCTTAAAAAGAGATAGGGCATGGTCTTGTCATAAATAATGCCTGTGGTTCTCAGTTCTGAAGCAGCAGATTGTGTGTGTCTTCGGGAAGCAGGTGTGTGCAGATGTGCATACCTGTTTGTAGAGGCTCAGAGCCACAGGTTGGTTCCTCAACATCATGAAGAAGTCTCCTCTGTTCAGCTCATTCTTCAGGTACATGACCACTGTGTACACTAGCATACAAGAAAACATGCAGGTAACCCATCTCCAGTGATTCTGGATACTATTAAAAGTGTGTATCTGTAACAGAGTGTGTGTTCCTAATGCTTTTGGCTCCGAGTAAATGTAAGGATGAAGTATATAAGCGTGTTATGTGAGTGTTTGCTCAGTTTAGCATCAGATGACATTTCTATTTAAATTCCTGTCAAATGGAGCGTAATCTTTAAAATACATGAAATATTTTTGATGCATATAGTTGATCTGACCAAGCTACTATTTGCTGACAAATTTAATTTATGACATACTACCATTCAAAAGAACAGGTAAAATGTTTTGGGTTAGTAAGATTTTTTTTTTTTTTTTAAACAAATTTAACAGCAGTGTATCTACATAAAATTATGCCTAGGTAGGCAGCTCACAAGGTTTTGAAACATGTATGTGAATGAGTGTGTACCGAGGTCTGTGTCTCCACTCTCAATGGCTTTGCTTAAAGCCAGAGGGCTTTTCTTCATTTTTAACAGCAGTGGGACCTGCTCGCCAGAACGAGGCTCAAACTCCAACAACTGAAAAAGAAAGGCCAACACAAACTGACTGACAACCCATAATATCAGTGGCCCTTGGTCTTTATTAGAACATAGACTGTGTGTGCGTGTACCTTAATGGCGAGTTCTGTGCGTCCACTCTCATATGCTTTAGTGGCGATTTCAGAGTAGGAGATTCCAGCAGCATCAGCAAGCTTCACACTCACAGATTTTGCTATGACTTCATCTGATTCTTCTTTCTGCTGGACCTACAAAAGCACACACAAAGAAACTTTTATGGGGTTTAACTGATTGGCACTTCACTCACAAGCTTTGCCGTGCTGCATCAGAACCTCTCTGAACAAAAGGTTCATCACATCTTCACAAGGTTTTGCAAGTACAATGAAACCCATCTGCACCTGCAGATGTCCTCTGGTTCTGAAAAAAGCATCTGTGAAAACGCTTGATGTCTGTGGATTTATAAAACTCATAATGAATGGCAAATCAACTTTAGAATAAATGGGGACTTCAAAGAGACACAAAAGTGCCATAAAATTATTATAAGAGTAGTACATATGACCATGCAAAACTTTGGGGTCAGCAAGAGGTTTTTAATGTTTTTGAAAGAAGTCTCTTATGCTCACCAAAGCTGCATTTATTTGATCAGAAATACAGTAAAAGCAGTAATATAGTGAAATATTATTACAATTTGAAATAACAGTTTTAAATAACGGTGAGTCTTTTCTATCAAGTTTGAAAATTTAATGCAACTTTGCTGGATAAAAGTTTCTTAAAAAAATGTAAATCCACTGAACCCAAATTTTTGAAGGGTGTATTCATCAAAGTTGCATAAAATTGATCAAAATTGACAGTAAAGACTCACCATTAATAATATTTCACTATATTACGGTTTTTACTGCATTTCTAGAATAAATAAATACATTTAATTCAATTAAAAAATTAATTCTATTAAAAAATGTAATTGTATTTTATAGTTTTATCTATAAATATAAACATCACAACATCCATATTTTTAGACTTTTAAATAACTAAATAAGCACACACACACACCTTGTAGCAGGCCCAGTGTTTGAGTACTCGGCTCACTCCCTGATATTCTGGAGTCTTTAAATAGCGGCAAACCTCAATAGCTAGTGGATAGAATTTACGATACACCAGCCTGAAACACAGAAAGAGCCATAGATTAAGAGGAATAATCTGCTTTGTCACACTCATTTTACAACTTTACTCATTTCAAAGGAAGTGATTAAAAAACAATTCTCTGCAATGCAAACAGACAATTGTTCTGCACAGAATTAGATTCTCTTATGGTCTCACCTGTCGATGAGCACCTGTATAGTCATCTGTTTGAACTGAGTGTGGGTAAGAGGAATGCCGACGGTATAGTCTCGGACTGCATTCAACACCCGCAGGTCTCTGCACATGCTGACAAACTGCTCTGGAGGAAAATTACTCAAAAAGCACTTCCCAAATGAGGCTGCCTGCAGAGACAACAATTGAGAGAGAGAGAGAGAGAGTAGGTATATGTATTGTCATTCCTTCTGTAAATGAAATGTCTCTCTTCCCGCAGCGTTGAGGCTTTGTGGCTCACCCTCAAAAGTGTTTTTTGTGTCTCAGGTTCATGTTCATGTCCGGCGGCCTCCACACACTGCCTCACAGCCTCGCTCAACAGACTCTGCTCTTTAATCTCTCTCAGATACTCATCTGCCTTCTGACTCTCTTTCTGCAAATATTTTCAAACACAAAAGTCATTAGATATAATATACCTGCCATAATTAGCACCTATAGGATAGTTCACCCAAAAATTAGAAAAAAAAAAATACTATGATAGTCAATGGCTACCGGCAACTGTTCAGTTACCCACACATTCTTGAAAATATCTTCTTTTGTGTTCAACAGAAGAAACTTAGGTTTGGAACAACTTAAAGGCCGAGTATATGACAACAGAAATTTCATTTTTGGGTGAACTGTACCTTTGACACAGAGAATTTTTTTTCTGCTGGCAACAATTAAACATTTTAAACATGTATTTTTTAATTGTCCAAATATATACCATTAACAACAAATATTTTTTTTCCCAATAACTTCAACAAAAGTAAGTAATTTTCAACAATAGCTGTAATTGTTAATCTATTGTCATTTATATGTATTACATTTTTCACTTTACATTTTCCCTTTTTTTCACACCATGTCGAACTTTAATAATGTGGATCCGACACAGTAAATGTGTCTTACCTCATATTCTTTATGAGCCTCCAGAAGTAATGCTCCAGGAGCCATTGAGGCAATTTTAAAGATCTCCTCACATGCACCTGCAGAGAATCATGGGAAAATTAAATCACTTGTGGGCTTGACAGATGTAGAACCTGGCAGCAATCCATATACATTATTAGTGTTCAAATATTTGGGGTCAGTAAGATTTGATTTTTAATTTAATTTAATTTTAGGTTTTGGTCATTTTGTTATGTGCTTATATCTTTTAAAAAATACTTATATTTGCCTGTAATTTATTTTTATTTCATTTTTAGTTTTGGAAAGTTGAACTTCAATTTCAACAAATTTATTTCTGTAAGTTTCCAGAAATTTCATTTATGTTTAGGCTTTTCAGATTTGATTTTTGCTTTTGATTGAAATGAATCCTTTTTTTCACCAAGGGTGCATTATATCAAAAGTAACACTAAAGACCTTTATAATGCTACAAAAGATTTCCATTTCAAATAAATTCTGTTCTTTTAAACTTTCTATTCATCAAAGAATCCTGAAAAAGTGCATCACGGTTCTCACAAAAATACTGAGCAGCACAACTGCTTTCAACACTGATAATAACAAATGTTTCTTGAGCACCGAATCAGCTGACTAGAATGATTTCTGAAGGATAATGTGGCATTGCCATCATAGAAATATATTAATTTTAATCCTGTCAAAATCTAATTGACCCCACACTTTTAAACAGTATTGTGGAATTTTCTCAATATACATATTCTAACCTGGGACCTCTTGCAGAAGCTCATGGTGTGTTCCACTGATGATCCGAACCCCGTCCAGCTCCGGCACCAGAATTGAGTCATCATCCAGGTGGTACTGAATGGTTTCTTTACATTCTCCCACCACTATGAGGAGCCCATCCCACATTACCACAGCTGATGGCTGCTGACTCTTGGGCCTGCGACACCTGCAAAAAAAAACTTGTCCTTTAAAATAATGTGAGTGAAAATATACATAAATCATGCAAAGTGTAAAAGTATGCCATACCAGGCCATCTGTTTAGGGGGAGTTTTGATTTTGGTGTCCACCTCACTGAGTTTCTCCTGCACAAGAAAACATTCCCTTGATGCTGCTTTGTTGTGCAAAAGTATTAAGGCTTAAGACAGAGCAATTAATTAACTAGGCAATTAGTTAACTAATCAATTAAAGTGGACAGAGTAATGAACTGATGGAAAAACAATAACTTAGACCACTGACCACAAGTTTCTGTGACCAGAATATACATAAAATACAAAGTGATATTGCTGGGTTTCACTTACTTTTAGGTTCGACGTGCCCATCCACACATGGCCAGAGTCAGTGAGGAGCGCCAGATACTTATAACTGAATGAGACACACATGTGAACTATACTGGATGCTTGTGGAGAGAGACCTGAGGGAGTCTGATACACACATGCGCGTGCACACACACACACACACACACACACACACACACAGATACAAACATTTTTTAGCAGGTGCTTTCTTATCCACATTGGCTGTTTATACACTGTTTTGATTGCTTTTTGATTCAGGGCAAAAAAGACTGGCATCTTTTATGAGGTAATAAAACACTGATAATATCCGAATATCTGTGTAGTTTGAGTCTGTGTGAGTGGTCATTACCACAGGTGTGCAGGCTGTATTGTCTAAGATGTACAGATGAGATCCATTGGCCACCAGCACTTTACTTTGTCTGTCTTGAGTCAGGACTGCCCAGCATAAGGGTGCCTCCTGTAGACCTGAAATAATAAAAAAAGACCACTCAGGGTTAGAAACACAAACGCTTAATAAATGTATCTCACTTACATATTATCTTTCACAATTCTGTGGAATTTGGTATCCTTATAACATCACAAAGAATGCATATTTTACCTGGAACCTCAGGCAACCGCCTCAATTTTATGTCATCAATATTTGTGGCCAACGTGAATCGCAAGGCACCTGTCAATATGGCAACACCTGTCCCATACGGCGAATGGAAAATCTTGGTCTCCAGCACCTGACTCTGAGAAACCTCCTGTGAGAGAATCAATGCTATGGCTCAGATATAAATCAATACCGATTTAAAGAAGCAATGCTTTGAAATTACAGAATTACGGATGCATCCTTTTTAAAATGTATGCATTCTCACATTGCCCATGCTGAAGTGTCTCTTGAAGCCACCCAAGAGATCGTAGACGAGCACAGTGCCATCCTCCTGAACACACAGTAGGTCATCAGACACTGTCCAACCCAACTGCTTCACCATTCCACTCTTCCACTGAGACAGACAAAGAGAGAAGTTACCATACAGATTTTTTGTTCAATAAAGTATTCAAAAGGAACAGTATTCTTTAATGACTAATAGTTAATTGTAGGGCTGCAGAATATGGGGAAAAATGCGAAAAAATTAAGCCTTAAATTTTAAGTTTGCTAAATTTAAATATTTATTTATATATCAATATAACAATACAATTATAATAACAATAATGTACTAAAAATATTACAATTACTAAATAAAAACAAAATAAGAAATATTGTATTATAATTTCATCATAAAATTAATCAGTAAAAAGTAGAAAAACACTTTTTTTGTACACAATTACAACTGTAATATTTATTTTTTGTATATTAAACCATTTAACTTTTATTTTGACAGAAAATCACACTGAGCCCATAAAGCATCTCATTTATTGTTTAAGTGCTTCTTATAACAAGTATGGGAAGATCCCGTTCCCAAATGCATGTTATAAACAACACTGGCTCAGATCAGATGCACAGATGAGTTCATGCAAAGCAGCATTTACTGCTTTGTGCAAACACCGCTGGATCACAAACAACTCACATGTAAGAACTCAGTGCTGTGCATATTAACTCAATTAAATGGCAGTCTTTGTGATTTGATAATCGCATTAAACCATATCGTGATTAACCGGCCAGCCCTGCTGTGCAGCTGTGTTTTCTTACTGGAAAACTGGCCAGAGGCAGTCCTGAAGAAGAGTAGATCTCTAACTGAGGTCTGGCACTGGGAGAGCGTCGGTTATGACCCTTTAGGAGAGCTGATAGAGAAAGAAGTGTCTTTGTCTTTGAACGCCACAAAACTGTACCGAGATATAATCATACATAACAAGATTTTGCTGGGCTGATCTCACCCAAAACTTACCGATGGGACCCCCATACGGAGCTGCAGCAACCAGACAGTCTTTCAGACCATCTTTCAGATTCCAGCCCATCTCATACAATTCAATCTTTCTGTTTCAGGAAAAAGAAACAAAGAAGGAGGAGGCAAAATGTTAAAAGCATAATAGAACCTGGCATGACTGCCCTGCTGTACAACATACTGTAAAAGCCAGGTTAATATGTTTGCCTAGATAAACACAACCCATGCTTTCTGGAAACCTCAATGGACCCAGCAATTCTGTTTTGTCTATAGGTCAAAATAGTTTTTAGTGACTTTCTCATATCTTACATGCCATAGTTTTAAGACTAGATGTACTTTAAAGTGGACATCCAGGGGTTTCAGAGATATGCTTAGCAATGACAACATTCTTGGTCTTGAAAATTGGCTGAAAAGACATGACAAAATTTTTTTAAATGTGTAACAGCAGGTAAACTATACTTTCCTTATAAATAAAAGTTTCTGGAAAATGTCAATGTTTTAGAAGCAGACAATTTTCTTCCCACTATCCTTGAACGGAAATATCAGGATGTCCACCAAGACACCACAAGTCAAGTCAATGGGTAAATGGTGTACAATATTCCATTTCATATGAAAAAAAGTTAGCCTAATACTCTCAATATTAAAATAATTTTATTGTATTACAAGTTTAAAACAAGTCGTTATCAAAAATTGTTATATAAAGAACCTTTTTAAACTGCAAGGTTGACATAAATTGTGTAATAAATACATACATAAGCTATTATATAAACAATAATGTAAGATCAATCACAAGTTGAGAACACATGTGAGCTTTGGTTCATTCATGTTTAGTGGAAGTTGAGATTCCTGTGTCAAAATACTGAAAAACATTGAATTAAACAGCTACGACACTGACAAATTCATACTTTTGTACATAACGAAAACATATAGCCTACATTAAACCTATAACTGAAAATATTTTTCTAAACTATTCAATGTGTGTGCAGATAATTTGCATGAAATAAGCTAGAAGCACAATTTTTATGCAGTGCTTTGCCTTCATTTTCTTGTCTTGATGCCAAGTTATGTGATTATAGTTTACATAAAGCAAACTAAGGGATTTGTTGAGAACTGTAACCTAAACACATTTAAAAAAAAAGTTGTAAAAAAAGTTATACTACTAATAGATTTACATTATTACGAACGTTTCCAGAATACCATAGTTAATTCAGTCATAGTTAGAATTAAATCCACGCTACTTTAATAAAGGAACACAGGCAGTTGTGCTGCTTGTTAAATGATCCACTGCTACTCATGACAGCTGTCACATGACACCAGTGACTAATCAAAACAAACATGCAGTTTAAAAGCTACACTTTCTCTCTACCTAAATGAGCGCATGTGTGCAGGATGATGATTTCATACACTTACATTCTGCACATTTAATAAACAGAATGATTAAGCTGTTCTGATATTTACCTGTAAAAAGCCTCGCCCAGAGGATTCCAGTTCGCTGTGACAAACGCCATGTCCTCTTCTCTTCATGAAACGATGGAAAGTGTTGACGTTTATGATAAACGACCCAGTTAGCGCAGCATTATGATTTATAATTTCTACTGTGCTGTTTATTTCATTATTCCTCGTCCATCTCTTCCTATAATCTTCTTCTGGCTCTATGATGGCGTTGATCCGAGACCAGCGCCTGTGTTTGGCGCCGGCTAGTGTTTCGGAGGTGGCACTACAGTAGGCTACTACTAAAATGTCAAGGGACCTCGATGCTGTTTCTAATTGATCAAGCACGATAATAATAAATGGTAAATTAAAATTAAAATGATTATAAGTTTGTGTAGCTGCTGCACAGTTATAAAGCACGTAGCACATAGACTGCGTTGTCACGTGGTATCTGTTACTTTTCTCAGCGCTGCTAAAATCGCATAAAGTCGTTTGAGGTTAGCTGCGTTCACACAGTCGCTGCATGGCGATGAGGTCGCTAGTGGGCGTTCCCACTACTGGTTGCCTTGATAGCGAGTCAGGTTTCTTGCCGCTAAATTCAAACATTTTGGAGGCAAAAGAGTAAATATAATCTAAATCTAAATTATATCCGTACATACGAACAAAAATGAATGAGAAACAGAGCCTACTTTCTCCCATTGCGTATGTTTATCTCCGGCTGAGAGGAGAACGATCACATGAGCTCAACCGTCTTCTTTCCTATTGGTTGTCGCTCCCGAAAGTCGCTCTTCATTTGCATAAAGTCGAAGGATTCTGAACTTTGTCTCGTCGCTGGACACGCCCCATCCGGTCGCCAACGGTCGCTATCGCTCGCTGTCTCTCGTGTCGCCGGAAATCGCCAGCTCTCCATTGAAATGAATGGGATCGTGTCGCTTTGTCGCTGCGTGTCGCTTGTAGTGTGAACGGGGCTTTAGGCGTTTCTAGAGTATTCGATTTGTAGGTCAGTTACCAGTGATTAGAAAGTGCTTGAAGTCCCACGCACCCCCAGAGGACAACTTTTTCTTCAACAGCAATTTGCCGCTCGGTGAATAATGAAATACCACAATTACCACATGGTGTCGCTGCTGTCCCACATCTATCCACAGCTGCAGCTCACCTGATATGGACACCTGTTGTGTCGTTTCATCCAGGAATGGACAGAAGAATGGCGCAGGTGTGTTGGCGTTTAAAATGAAGGCTGACACGTTCATAACATTAGGAATCAGTCTGGGCTTAGCTGTTGTCTTCCTGTCTTTGTATTGTCTGGATCTCTTTGAAATGCAACCTCATTCAGCTAGAATGCAGCAGGCTGTAATCATTAGGACTTTTTGCGCTGGGAGATAACATGCTGCTGTTGAGCGTCTCAAAATCGCATCATTGTTAACATTACAAAAGCAGTCCTGCTATAATTATACTCTTGTCTTGTGGGGTTGGGGGTTGACTATTTAACTGTCAATCAAATGAGAAGACTGGGAGTCCTCTTTTTATCAAAGAGCACAAAACAAATAGATAATTAGCTGAAGGATAAAACGTTTTATTAACAATAATGCATATTAGTATAATTTATATAATGTATCATTTCATTAATGAAATGAATTATATTAGATATAGATTCTACTGTCAATTTTGGAATTTTGTTTAGTAGGCATAGCCTGCCTTGTTGTTAATTCTAGATATAATTATGTGTGGGAAACTCAAAAACAATCAAAAATCTGTCATTCTTTAAAATTGGCCACATTTCAAAAGTGGTTATAATGGAAGAAGACATGACAAAAGAAGATTTTGGAGAGGAGGTCTGGTGAGGAAAATTCATTTATTTTTCACTCTAGCTAGAAGCAAGGCACAATTTATGTATGATAAATTATGTCATTATTTATGTTAACAATGCAGAACATGCCAATTTGGCCCTATATAATTATGGTTATTAAGAAGAATATTATCAGCCCCTAATAAATTATATATACTCAACTTTGCTATCACAGAAATAAAGAAAATTGTAAAATATCTTAAAATAGAAAAGAGTTATTTTAAATTAAAAAAAGCTGTATTGCGCAATATTATTGTTTTATATGTTTAGTCAAATAAATGCAGCTTTGGTGCAAGAGATTGTTTTGGCTAAAATGATATTTCAACAGATTTTCTTCTAGTTCACCTTGAATCGTATAAACATTTCAAGCAAACTTTCCAGTATTGATTCAACCTGGAGAAGCTGAAACAAGCATCGCTGCACCTGAGCAGTGTTTGCTGTATGAGTTAAAGAGCACACAGGGAGGCTGCCAGGGTTTGTGACTTGCTAAAGTACTGGTGCAGTAGCTGTTTCTTTGTCTCTGTGGCCAGTGATTTAGAGAGCGCGGCAGTTCTGGGGTTGTCTGAGGTGGCTGCCACATTTCTGATCAGGCTGATGAAGAGGAAAAACCAGACCATCCATCAGCGTCCACACAGCAGCCATTGTCACTCACACACTTAGAGCCAGAAAGAAAGAGACTTAGAGCTTGTGCAAAAGTGCCTACTTTTCAAATGTCAACTGACATGCGCCTTTCTTCTGCTGGAGTGGGTCTTTCTTTAAAAATAACCCCAATCTTGCTCTATAGGAGAAAGCTTTTCCTTCAATGTCTAAGGGACAAACCTGAAAGGAGAATTCCGGTTTCAGTAGTAAAGCTCAATCGACAGCATTTGTGGCATATTGTTGATTACCTTGCAGTTAAAAACACTTATCCCTCATTTCTTTCTTTCTTTCTTTCTTTTCTATAGAAATGTATACCTCTTCTTATTCTTTTTTCAAAGCAGAAATCTGGGTTAGTGAGGTGCTTATGGAAGTGAATAACGGCAAATCTAAACATTTGAAATAATCATTGTTTCAATAACTCTCTTTAATATTCTTGATAGACGTGGGATATTTCAGTTTCAATAATTCAAAATAACCAGAGGACGGTAGCTGTTAACATTTTAGTGTAAAGATTTGCTTATATCCAGTTGTGTGTGTGTGTTATACACATACACACATACATGCATACAGTGGTGTGAAAAAGTGTTGGCCCCCTTCCTGATTTAAAAAAAAAAATTTTGCATGTTTGTCACACTTTAATGTTTCAGATCATCAAACAAATTTAAATATTAATCAAAGATAACACAAGTAAGCACAACATGCAGTTTTTAAATGAAGTTGTTTATTATGAAGGGAAAACAAAATCCAAACCCACATGGCCCTGTGTGAAAAAGTGCTTGCCTCCTAAACCTAATAACTGGTTGGGCCACCCTTAGCAGCAACAACTGCAATCAAGCGTTTGCGATAACTGGCAAGGAGTCTGTTACAGCGCTGTGGAGGAATTTTGGCCCATTCATCTTTGCAGAATTGTTGTAAGTCAGCCACATTGGAGGGTTTTCGAGCATGAACCGCCTTTTTAAGGTCATGCCACAGCATCTCAATAGGATTCAGGTCAGGACTTTGACTAGGCCACTCCAAAGTCTTCATTTTGTTTTTCTTCAGCCATTCAGAGGTAGACTTCCTGGTGTGTTTTGGATCATTGTCCTGCTGCAGAACCCAAGTTCACTTCAGCTTGAGATCACAAACTGATGGCCGGACATTCTCTTTCAGGATTTTCTGATAGAGTGCAGAATTCATGGTTCCATCAATTATGGCAAGTCATCCAGGTTCTGAAGCTGCAAAGCAGCCTCAGACCATCACACTACCACCACCATGTTTGACTTTTGTCGCATCAGTCCACAGAATATTTGCCCAAAAGTCTTGAGGATAATCAAGATATTTTTTTGGCAAATGTGAGACGAACCTTTGTGTTCTGTTTGGTCAGCAATGGCTTTTGCCTTGGAACTCTCCCATGGATGCTGTTTTTGTCCAGTCTCTTTCTTATTGTTGAATCATGAACACTGACCTTAATTGAAGCAAGTGAATCCTGCAGTTCTTTAGATGTTGTTCTGGGTTCTTTTATGACCTCCTGGATGAGTCATCTTTGTGCTCTTGGAGTAATTGTGGTAGGCCGGCCACTCCTGAGAAGGCTCACCACTGTTCCAAGTTTTCTCCATTTGTGGATAATGGGTCTGTGACCATGGTTTGCTGGAGTCCCAAAGCCTTAGAAATGGCTTTATAACCCTTTCCAGACTGATACATGTAAACTATTTTGTTTCTCATCTATGAATTTCTTAAGATCATGGAATAATGTGTTGCTCTTTAAACATGCTTCACTTTGTCAGACAGGTTCTATTTAAGTGATTTCTTGATTCAACAGGTCTGGCAGTCATCAGGCCTGGGTTTGGTTAGTGACATTTAACTCCGCTTTCTAAAATAATGTGGTTAATCACAGTTCTTTCATGATTTAATTGGAGGGGGCAATTAATTTTTCATGTAGGGCCAGGTAGGTTTGGACAGGTTTTTTTCCCTTAATAAATGAAATCATCATTTAAAAACTGCATTTTATATTTACTCGAGTTATCTTTGTGTAATATTAAAAGTTGTTTGATTATCTGAATCCTTCAAGTCTGACAAATATGCAAAAAATAATAAATATATATATATATATATATATATATATATATACGCATACAGTGCCGTGAAAAGGTTTTTGCCCCTTCCTGTTTTACACACAGACACACACACACACACACACACCAGGCCTCGCCATGGTCGACCAAAGAAGTTGAGTGCACGTGCTCAGCGTCATATCCAGAGATTGTG
This sequence comes from Onychostoma macrolepis, assembly GCF_012432095.1. Lineage (NCBI taxonomy): Eukaryota > Metazoa > Chordata > Actinopteri > Cypriniformes > Cyprinidae > Onychostoma > Onychostoma macrolepis. The sequence continues at coordinate 7,187,695 of NC_081160.1, read as the reverse complement.
TTTGGAAAATAGACGTACGAGTGCTGCCAGCATTGCTGCAGAGGTTGAAGGGGTGGGGGGTGGGTCAGCCTGTCAGTGCTCAGACCATACACTGCACACTGCATCAAATTGGTCTGCATGCCTGTTGTCCCAGAAGGAAGCCTCTTATAAAGATGATGCATAAGAAAGCCCGCAAACAGTTTGTTGAAGACAAGCAGACTAAGGACATGGATTACTGGAACCTGTGAACTTATGTCCTGTGGTCTGATGAGACCAAGATAAACTTACTTGGTTCAGATGGTGTCAAGCGTGTGTGGCAGCAAACAGGTGAGGAGTACAAAGACAAGTGTGTCTTGCCTACAGTCAAGCATGGTGGTGGGAGTGTTTTGGTCTGGGGCTGCATGAGTGCTGCCAGCACTGGGGAGCTACAGTTCATTGAGGGAACCATGAATGCCAACATGTATTGTGACATACTGAAGCAGAGCATGATCCCCTCCTTCTATTCCAACATGATAACGACCACCAAGACGACCACTGCCTTGCTAAAGAAGCTGAGGGTAAAGGTGATGGACTGGCCAAGCATGTCTCCAGACCTAAACCCTATTGAGCATCTGTGGGGCATCCTCAAACGGAAGGTGGAGGAGCGCAAGGTCTCTAACATCCACCAGCTCTGTGATGTCGTCATGGAGGAGTGGAAGAGGACTCCAGTGGCAACCAGTGAAGTTCAGGTGAACTCCATGCCCAAGAGGGTTAAGGCAGTGCTGGAAAATAATGGTGGCCACACAAAATAATGACACTTTGGGCCCAATTTGGGCATTTTCACTTAGGGGTGTACTCACTTTTGTGGCCAGCGGTTTAGACATTAATGGCTGTGTGTTGAGTTATTTTGAGGGGACAGCAAATTTACAATGTTATACAAGCTGTACACTCACTACTTTACATTGTAGCAAAGTGCCATTTCTTCAGTGTTGTCACATGAAAAGATATAATAAAATATTTACAAAAATGTGAGGGGTGTACTGACTTTTGTGAGATGCTGCATATATATATATACACACACACAACTGGATATAAGCTAATTTTTACTCGAAAATCATGTTAACAGCTACTGTTACAATTTAACTGTTACTATTTAAAATAACCATTTTGTATTTTGTTATGTTTAACAATGTAATTTATTCCCGAGTTGGCAAAATTGGATTTTCAGCAGCCATTACCCCAAAACCTTTGTGTAGTAGCGTATAAGAACCAATCAAACCAAGCGGCATCTGCAAACAAATAATATTTACTAGTTTTGACTCTTTTCCTCCTTGCAGCATTGATAAATTCCATACTACAAGAGTATAAACGATGCAAAAGGTGATTTGCAACACAGAATCTTCATTTCCCAGCAAGCATCAGACATTTGCCCAGACTGCTTTCATTTAATACCAAATGAGCCCACAGCCGGAGAAGAAGATTTAAGTCATTTCCGCCTTAAAATGCTTCCTCATTAAGCCGCATCTCATTGCACGTGTAATCATTAGTCCTCGATACAATGCGCTCCGATTCAGAGAGTGCTGGGGTCATTTTTAAGCAGCACTTAAGCAGCCGTTAGGAAGTCTGACATCATGATAGGGGCACTTCCCTCTCCATTCGTAACACTATCTCCCCCATTAGGCTGCAGGGCGGTGGAGGGGCAGCAGCATATGGGCAAGAGGGGAGCGTGTGTGTTTATACGTTTTGTCGGAGCGGGACGGGGTGGGTGGGGGCTGTTGGCTTTTAAGGTGTCAGTGGTAAAATTTATAACACACCATAGAGAGGCTTTAGTAGCACTTGCTGGCCGCACTCACTCAATAGAAATCAGATTAGAGGGAAAAAGGCCCGTCAGTTATCGGAGTTTGGAGAAGCAACGCAGTTTGGCATCAGACCACCTGGACTGGAAATGAGGGGTGGAGTCTTGGGAAAGATCTCCCTGCAGAGTCATTACTCAGAGAGTCATAAGGCTCAGGTGTCTGTGTTATGGACGTGCGGGATGATGCAGTGCATGGGCTTATGTGAAAACACACACACACGCACACACACATACTGGGATGGACTGAGACTGAAAACCAGCCTGGGACTTATGCCTGTCTAATACAAACTATTGCTTGCTGCATTATGAAGTGATTTTCATATGCGTTTTCATACATAATCATATATCATATTTTAATATCTAGCCAATTTACTATGCAAATCTAGCACAATACTTTTGCCACAATAAACAATACATTTCTACTGACTTTAAATGATCCGTGATCTAAACTTTTAATTGTTGTAACGTAAACCTGGCCTAAAGTAACATGCATATACAGTAAGGTATTCAATGGGACCTATTACTACAACTTAAATAAATGCATGGTTGCAAGCTGAAAATTCTAAAGTAATCTGTAATTAAATGTTGCAAACATAATGGTGATAATTACAATATTTTAATATTGTGTGTAATTTAAACTCAAATTTCTGTGATAATTGATTATTTAATATATAATGGAACATAATGGAATTGTCTTGATAAAATTGGGCAGTGGATTTCTAGTTCCCATGATGCTTTGCATAGGACTAGATAAGGAGAGTAAATTGTGAAATTTAAGTGTTTTTTAATGGAAATACCTTATAATGACCTATTAATGTTTAATGCTGTTTAGTGTAATTTGTTGTTGAGCATAATTTCATTAGAATTTGTTATGACTCAAAGAAACTGAAGCAAGCTGTTGCATTTTCTTGTGCTTAAAAAGTTTGCATCAATCTTAAGTTATGACGACTTCTAATGAATTTAGAAGATTTTTTTTTGTTGTTGCTGCGCTAAAACATTTTTAGAGTGTAGTCGTGTATTTACATTGATTTATTACATTGCAAAGGCATTAAAATAATAATTATTGATGTAATCAAAACAAGTATATGGCTCTGTATGTTTTAATTAAACTTGATACATTTTAATGTGAGAGGAATAATTATATGTAATTGAACTTATTTCACTGTTGGTTGAAGTTAACTTCTTAATATTGTTTAACAACTTCATCTTCAATAAAGTTTCCATATAAAACATTGCCTATATGACCAAAAAAAGGTTCTTTGGGGTTCTTTACTCAACTCCAAAGAACCCTTTATGCCAAAAAGGTTCTATATAAGGAGAAAGAACCCTTTTTTGGCACAAAAGGGTTCTTTGGGCTGAACCACGCTTTATGTATGTTTACACATTAGGCTATTTAAAATGATTATACTACATTATATTTCTGTTTTTATTTCAATTTTACTTTGACACCTTTATTCCGAAGAAAATAATATTTGATAAATATTTGAAGTAATTGTATATTATTCAGAACACACTGTATTTGGTTGTTGTAGATGTTCATCTATCTCAGAGAGCACTGTTAAAGTTTTAGCACCATCTTATCAAAGTGCTGAAAAGTGGAAGTCAGAGGAAACATGACCAACCTGCTGCAAAACAATAACACAAAAGGTACATTATTTACATTATTTTTATATACATTATTTTTCCCTAACAGTACCAATAGTATCAGCTAATCTTAAATTACTGATATATTTTTCTTTATTTCTATTTTCTATCTTTTATCATGCAAGTTCTTATGATTGATTGATAAATAAATAAATATTTTGCACTGTCACTGCAGGTCTGGACTCTGGAGTGCATCATTACTAGTTTGGTCATCTACATTCAGATGAAAACACCACACTTCTCTCTAATTCAAGTAAGTTTTAAGATTTGATTTAATTGTGAGACATTATTTTCTTTTTCCTGTTGCACTGTACTCTCCATAGGTCTAATAAATGTTTCTCTGACTTGTATCCCCATCTTAGGATGTCAAGCTTACTCATCGCAAAGAGAGTTAGCATCAAAATGGACGTGACACTGACCAATAACACAGAGATGCCAGAAGTATCTGTTTGCAGTTTACTTTTTGTTCAGTATGGAGCATCCAAAATCCATCACTCAGTTAATTTCAACCAGCACGATTTAGCCCTTCCCAGTGCTGAAATTGTCATGGGTCCTTTGTTTTTATTGTTTAAATGCTTATCTGAATGTAAAATTAATATTTAATGCTTATAAAAAAACAAACAAACAAAAAACAATACTATAGTTAGTCTTTTAGCTCCCTTTTCAGAAACATGTGGTTCACCATCTTTCATGGGTTACAGAACTGGGGAAAGTTGCAGCTTACAAAAAAAAGTCAGACTACTTGGTTTAGAGGGGAATGTGGAGTAAATATTTGATATTTAAGGTAAAGGGTAATGACCTGGTGGTGAGATGCAAAATAAGAGTGTCATCATTAATATACTATTTGATGACAAAATTTTCACATTCTAATTTTACTTATGTATTTAATTTTTTTTAATTATTTTTGCAAGTTAACTTTATTTGTGCAAGTTAACATTAAATTTATTTATTTATTTTTTGTGGTTTCTAGCAATCAACATATGTTTGTGACTGACATGTTGGATGGGTGAGTAAGGTGGAGGGGGTTGAAAAAAACAATATTTCTAAAATGGAGAGTGCTATTTTAGACAGGTAAAAATAATAAAGTATAAATAAATAAAGAAACATGGATTTATGTTAATCCCTGTAACTGTTGCACTATGAATTGCTGTGTTATATATTGCTCGTCATTGTAAATGCTAATAAAAGTGTCTTAAATGATCACACAACTCCTTGTCCTTGATGTGCTATGCTTAGTTATTTTAGTTTTTCTAGTGATAAAGCAGCTATATTAGCTGTTTAAGTCTTAAAATTTAATTAAAAGAAAACAAAAATTAAATCCAAAAAATGATCCCATGATGGGAACCCCTAAAGGGCAGGGCCGGATTATCCGGGATTGGGCGAGTGCCCTGGGGCACCAGCCAATAGGGGGGCACCAAGTGATTACGATAATGACAAGATCTTTAAAATATTTTTTCATGTTTTGTATATATTATTTTGCTGGAAGAGATACAGATGCATAGAAAATGAACAGTTAATGATACAATATACAGAGAGAATATCAAATATATGCACGCATATAAAGAATTACAATTGGGTCAGGTCACAGTGTATTTGCCCCCTCCCCCCAGTCAGAGTCGAGCATATTTATTCTCAAATGGGTAGGCAGCATCGAATTGGTGGTTGTGCGAAACGTAAATTTAAAAAAAAAAAGAGAGAAAATATCATGACACATAGCCAGGGCTATACAGTGCGACTGAAAAGTAGCTACTGTGTGCGACTATCAAAAAATATTTAGGAGCACCTGTGCGACTAACTCGTTTAGCATAGGCTATTTGTGTTTGCGCTGAGAGGAGCTTCAAAGATTTCTACTTGCGTGTTTGTGCAGCGTTGAGTAATGTATCGCAGACATGATTCCTTGAATGCAATGTTAATCAGAATCCACTCACTGCTCAAAATACTTTTGTTCATTGCTGAGTTATGCAAGCTCACAAATCCTCTCGTTATAACAAACAAAGTGTAGACGGTGTAAATAAGAGATTCGTTGTGCAGTGTAGATCGCTTCATTGATTATAATGGAGTTTTGTGAGATTGCGATGAACTGAAGTGAGTGACAGATTTTAAAGATTATTAAAGGAGTTTGTAAATGTGACATTAAATTAATACAACAGCTCAATAAACAATAAGTTATATAAAGTGATGTACATTGTATGACTTTTAACAATATTGCCTGATTTTGCTCTATTTAGTCGAGGAACATAATTTCAAACAGTCACAGCCGAGCCGCTGCACATCTCCATTCAAACACAGCGGTGTTTCATTTATGAACCTGCGTTTTTAAATGAGTCTAGTGAGTCAGTGATTCAATTACCCACTCATAAAGACAGTCACTTGCTTCTTTCCTGAATGAATCAGCTGTTCAAATGAATCAGTTGAATGAATGGTTCAGTGAAAAAGTCAGTGACTTACCGCCACCTGCTGGCAGTTTTATTTTTATGTTTAAAGTGTCCTTTCAGTTATTTAAATCATTTCAATCAAACAATAGTTCTATATTCAAAATGTAATATTTAAAACATTAATCTCACAACATTGTTATGAATTTAAAACATCCATGCCACCTCTGAGCCTCTGTAAATGTCTGTAAATTTACCTACATGCCACTTTTGTGTTCTTCTGTGCCACCTTTGTAGTGGAAACTAATTTTGTTATATGATTTATTCTGATTAGTAACTTATTCTTCTTATTCTACCTGTTCTTATTCAATTTTTTTTAAATTAGAAATTTTGGAAAAATATACATTTTTAAATTTGACAATGACATAGCCTACCTTTAATAAAATTAAGGGGAAAAATGGCATTACAAAAAATGCCCCTGTAAATCCCTTTAAGGAGTCAAATATTACCTTGTAATGGGAAGGCTAATTTTTGTTATTGATCAGAAGGGGAACCCCTAAAGGGTTCTTTTGATTGAACCCTTAAAAAGGGTTCTACACTGAACAAAATTATAAATGCAACACTTTTGTTTTTGCCCCCATTTTTCATGAGCTGAACTCAAAGACCTAAGACTTTTTCTATGTACACAAAAGGCCTATTTCTCTCAAATATTGTTCACAAATCTGTCTAAATCTGTGTTAGTGAGCACTTCTCCTTTGCCGAGATAATCTATCCACCTCACAGGTGTGGCATATCAAGATGCTGATTAGACAGAATGATTATTGCACAGGTGTGCCTTAGGCTGGCCACAATGAAAGGCCACTCTAAAATGCGCAGTTTTATCACACAGCACAGTGCCACAGATGTCGTAAGTTTTGAGGGAGCATGCAATTGGCTAGCTGACTGCAGGAATGTCCACCAGAGCTGTTGCCCGTGAAATGAATGTTCATTTCTCTACCATAAGCCGTCTCCAAAGGCGTTTCAGAGAATTTGGCAGTACATCCAACCGGCCTCACAACCGCAGACCACACCAGCCCAAGACCTCCACATCCAGCATCTTCACCTCCAAGATCGTCTGAGACCAGCCACCCGGACAGCTGCTGCAACAATCGGTTTGCATAACCAAAGAATTTCTGCACAAACTGTCAGAAACCGTCTCAGGGAAGCTCATCTGCATGCTCGTTGTCCCCAACAAGCTGTTGTCGTTCCATCCTGATGTATGTGTGTGTGAGAGAGAGAGTTTGTTTGCCTCTCTTTCCAAATGAATCATGTTTATTGTCATTCCAGCTCCGTGGACCAATGAGAGGGCAGTTTACTTGCACTTGACTTGTATTAACAATTTTCGTTCATTTAGAAACATTGCCGTGTGAAAGCAAACCACACCAACAATAAAAAGCAACACTGTAATAATTTTAATCCCTGTTTCGGAACAAAGCAATCGATCTACAGGTGTGAAAACACCCTTAGAGTGTACAGCATAATCTGCCGTTTTGACCTCAATGTACTGAACTGAATAACTGGTGCTCCCTTTGAAATCTGCATGTTAACTGGACGACCTCTGGATGGTACTCCACAAATAAATGTGAAGTGGAATAAAAATGTGCAAAAACGTGTAACGTGTCAGAATAAGTGAACCTATTTTTTTTTTTTGAAAATGGAAAAGCTGTGGGAGATACCTTCATACAATTCTTTGAGTTCATCGAAAAGGCTTGGCACACTGTCTGAAAACATATAAAAAGGATCAAAATTCGATTTGCTTTATCGAAGTGCATATTATGCACTCCACACACCGGTAAGACATGCTCTTGCTGCGATGCCTCAAACTGAATATCCTTTGGCCAAATAGAGAATGTCTGAGCTCAGATCAGACTGGTTGGAGGGAAGAGATGTCAATATAAGGTTTAGCTCTTCAGCCTTTGTTACTTCATCGACAAATACAAATAAATTGTTGGTGACTGACTATTCCTATGCATTTTGAAGATCTTTTCCTGATCAGTCGATTTCTCACTGTCAAACTTCGTCTTCCCTCCTCTTGCAGCTCATCTCTTTCTCATGGTTAATTCACAGGTTTCTCATTTGATATTCAAACATTTCAGGTCACTTAATCACCCAAATCATTTTCAGAGGGGTGTTCTAACCAAATTACATCCCTGTTTTCCATTCCAGGAGGGATATACAGCAAAGACAGAAGAGCTTTGAAATGTAAATCTCACCAGATCTCCTTTCGGAGGCTTTTTAATTAAACTGATGTACCTTATTTACCCTGGATCAGGAGGAGATTCTCAGCTCAGAAAAACAGAGCTCATTCTTACACTCAAGAAAAGATTCAATACATATTGGTATTACACTGTATAGATATTTTCTAAAATGCATATAGTCTTATCAAACACTGTATAGTTGAAGAGGTGAGAACGCATCTCTGCGTGAAGATATTTTATCTGGGGGTGGATTTTTATCTATAATTAATATTGTGAAAAAACGTCATATGCTATGCTCAGACTTAATTAATGAATTTGAAATGACTATTCAAACAGAAGTGAACTTTTTATAAATTATGTTACCTTTTCAATGAGTTAGTTTTGTTTGACCTCTCTTTCCAATTTTAAACAAAGAGACCGTCAAGCTCTGGTCTGCACAAGTGGATGTCCTTGAAAACACCTCCGTTTGAAGAGAAACCCACTCATTTTGGGGAAGTCTGAAAAAATGAATCCTGGAAAGAAGATGTCACTCTCATATCATTGCAAACCTGTATGATTATTTCTTTCGTCAGTGGAACACAACCTTTTAGCATGTTCCCAAATGTGATTTACATTGGTATTACACATCAAGATGTGTCACAATTTTGACATAAATAATGCTAAAGGCATTGAACATCCTTCTGAACATCTCCTTTTGTGTTCCATAAAATACAAACAGTTATAAGTTTGGAATGATGTATTTATTTATTTTTTTGATGAAATATCACTTTAATTGCCCAGCCTGACCTCAAAATGTGGCAACAAAATGCCCCCCTTTGTTCACTGCGTTTGAAATGCGATCAGTCATCAAGGAAATTGTTTTGAGACCAATTTGGTTGAGCACTTCAGTATATAAATAACCGTTCTTGCTAATGGCAGTGTGATTTTCTCACTTATAATTACAGTTTAATGTGATTATTGTTCAGTAAAGTCTACTAAACAATAGCCTTCGTGGTCAATTAACTTGCAACAAGTTGATAATGGGCTGAATTCACTTAACGAAAATGATCTAATGCTATTATATTATCTCACAGAAGTGAGTACACTCCTCACATTTTTGTAAATATTTATTATATCTTTTCATGTGACAACACTGAAGAAATGATACTTTGCTACAATGTAAAGTAGTGAGTGTACAGCTTGTATAACAGTGTAAATTTGCTGTCCCCTCAAAATAACTCAACACACAGCCATTAATGTCTAAACCGCTGGCCACAAAAGTGAGTACACCACCTCAGCGTCATATCCAGAGATTGTGTTTGGGAAATAGACGTATGAGTGCTGCCAGCATTGCTGCAGAGGTTGAAGGGGTGGGGGGTCAGCCTGTCAGTGCTCAGACCATACGCCACACACTGCATCAAATTGGTCTGCATGGCTGTAGTCCCAGAAGGAAGCCTCTTCTAAAGATGATGCACAAGAAAGCCCGCAAACAGTTTGCTGAAGACAAGCAGACTAAGGACATGGATTACTGGAACCATGTAACCTGTGGTCTGATGAGACCAAGATAAACTTATTTGGTTCAGATGGTGTCAAGCGTGTGTGGCGGCAACCAGGTGAGGAGTACAAAGAGAAGTGTGTCTTGCCTACAGTCAAGCATAGTGGTGGGAGTGTCATGGTCTGGGGCTGCATGAGTGCTGCTGGCACTGGGGAGCTACAGTTCACTGAGGGAACCATGAATGCCAACATGTACTGTGACATACTGAAGCAGAGCATGATCCCCTCCCTTCGGAGGGGAGGCCGCAGGGCAACATGATAATGACCCCAAACACACCTCCAAGACGACCACTGCCTTGCTAAAGAAGCTGAGGGTAAAGGTGATGGACTGGCCAAGCATGTCTCCAGACCTAAACCCTATTGAGCATCTGTGGGGCATCCTCAAACGGAAGGTGGAGGAGCGCGAGGTCTCTAACATCCACCAGTGGTCACGGAGGAGTGGAAGAGGACTCTGGTGAACTCCATGCCCAAGAGGGTTAAGGCAGTGCTGGAAAATAATGGTGACCACACAAAATATTGACACTTTGGGCCCAATTTGGACATTTTCACTTGTGAGTTGTACTCACTTTTGTGGCCAGCGGTTTAGACATTAATGGCTGTGTGTTGAGTTATTTTGAGGGGACAGCAAATTTACAATGTTATACAAGCTGTAAACTCACTACTTTACATTGTAGCAAAGTGTCATTTCTTCAGTCTTGTCACATGAAAAGATATAATAAAATATTTACAAAAATGTGAGGGGTGTACTCACTTCTGTGAGATACTGTATATGAAATATTCCTATACATACAGTATAAATAGTAAAAAGTTACAAAGAAAATAATTTGCGATGTTTTTTAAACGCAAACCTACACTGTAAAAACCTGTTAAAAAACATAAAAACAGGGCACAATGTACTGTATTAATATGAAGGAATTATCCTTGGAATTTTACTTGTATTATGAATTTTGCACTTTATTGCATTGTGTTTTAGGATTAATTTTCTGGATAATTACTGAATAATGTCCTGGCAGAAAATTATTAGCACATTTTCTTTTCTTTTTTTTTTTTTTTTCAAATATAGGTACACCTGCATATGACTTTAATCTGTTACTGATAAAATGTAGTTTACACAGAAATACTGTATGATGCTCTTTTTTCTTTTTCACTTCTACCACAAAGGTGTTTTCTGTCCTTGTTTTTGTTTGTTCTTTTTAAAGTATCTTTGGATAATATAGGGTAAACTCCAGTACATTTCAGAGAAAACCTTGTTCTCCGGACTTCCAGAAAGAGTAAATTGATGTCTGTGTGTGTAACATTGTTATTAATTATGAGACAGGTAATAAAGTATTTATGAGACTTGCAACTAATCTATTCAGAAGTGTACCAGTTCTATTACCTGATAAAAAGTAATGAAAACACTCTCTTCCACCCTCAATACCACGACTGAGGTGAGTATATTATTGTTACGAACAAATCTAAATGAACATATTTCAAATTATATTCTGTATTCAAATTTATATTCTATATGCATGGTTACATATTGACATCATCCTCCAATGATGTCACAACGTCATTTAGCAACTTTTAGCAACAAATCGACTTGCCTTTAGCAACTTTACCTGAAAATTAGTTGGCAACACTGGAATCATTCAGGAACAAAACACCACTGTTTGTTTGTGTGAGTGGCTTGTTTGGAACTATTTTCTCTAGTGGAGCAAAACAGGCAAAACAACTGGCATTAACATGTAAGTTCCTCAATATTAACTTCTTGTTTACTGAACTGCTGTATAAAAGCAATATCACAAAATCGTGCTGTCTCCATTTTGCTCCAAAACAACCCAAGCCATCCTTGCTAACAAATCTGACATATAAACTATCCAGGTCCAAAAGGTACCTCCATAAAAAACTTTATCTTGAACCCTTTTTAAAAGGTTCCATAAAGAACCATGCTTTGAAAATACTGTTTATTTAAATATAATTTATAGTTTTGAATAGTTCAAGATTTCTGAGCATGGTCTGCATAGCATACTGTAAATGCTATTCTACTGCACCAGCATAGAAATGCCTCAGAGGCTGAATCACAGCCATTCTGATATATGTCCATAAAACACTCTTGCTTGTGCTATATTGCTTTATTATCTACTAAAAGTGAAGTTTGCCATTTGTTTGGCTTACACAAGTAAAGTGCTTCTCAGTTGATTTTGCTGTAAGACCTAGATTTTACATTGGATATCAAGCAGCGACCAAACATTCCAAAATTATTAATCAAACCTTATGACAGACTGAATAAGAAAATGTGTAAATGCATGTAATGGCAGAATTGGAATTTACAGTCTTCAGTGGTTTATTTCTAAATGTCAACTGAATGTCAAACTGATGTTCTTGGGCGCCAGTAATTCATCACACACTGTGGTCGGTACGTACCATTTTCAATCTTTTTGGAAGTGAACCCATGTTGCATGTAATCTAGGTCATATTTTCTTTCATTTTGCATAGTTTTGCATAGTTCAAGGTTTTCAAGGATGAGTTTATGTCATACAACTCCCACCAGCTGAGAAGCACTGCACTAGCACATAGATACCTCAAAGCGAACACAAATGAACTAAAACGCCAGAACAATATAACCAATTTTGTGGAGTTTCATTCTAACAGGGACTTCCTTCAGTGTAATGCGTGTATAAGGAGGTCATTGATTTACTAACAAGAAAATGTCATGTATTTGGCTTTCATCATTTAGCCTCTGTCTTTCCTGTCTATTCCTCTCCAGAGTGTTAAAAAGACATTAGCACAATAAGAGACAATAAACAGCTGGAATCCTGCTCAGTCTATTGCACTGCTTGAGATTCATCCTAGTAATGAATGAATCGCTAAGGCTTGATAAGACACATGTGTGGCCTAAAACCATTATCAGAGTCACCCAGTGGGAGTAAATAGGGAAAATATTGATTATCCACCACCATTAGAGTTTGAAATACTTTGCCTGACAGGAGCGAACTCAAGCGCACATGCATATACTGTACAAACTTTTTACACCATTGAGGAGGAGTTCTCCACAAACTTCAGATGAGAAAAAATACAGTAGGAAACAAATTACCGAACATAGGATATAATGATGTCTATTTTTTCTGTTAATGATATTTATTGCCCTTAAAACCTTTCTCTTGGTTTAATTCCAGTGAATCAGGCATTTCAAAATATTCCTCTTTGAAGAAGGAAAGCAGAAGACATACTCTATCATAAGGGAAAAAATCATATGATAAATCTTAGAAATTTTGAATGTAAGTCTGAGCATTGTCTATTTAACTCAAATAATTTATGTCGAGGTATTGGGTGCCTTATTCATGAGAAAGTCATCAGTAATCAGTTAAATAAGTCACCAGCAATGTAAGGAGTCAATTGATTTCCATAAAAATAAGCTTGAACTAATTATTTTTACAGTGTTACAAACAAAACTCTTTCCTCTAAGGTAATTTAGAGAGAAACTCTGAGCCTTAATTAACAGGCCACAGCACTTAATTACTTCTCTGATAGAAGGTGACGCTTGTGTCATAATTTCTCTCATTTTTGTGGGTGTTTATGATGTTATAGTGTAGTGGACCATGACTAACAACTCTGGTGAGAGAACTAATACACCAGAGGCTTTTGTTTTGCAACACGGAAGCGTTAATAAACTCCCTGAGTTCATAAACTGCATGTCAAATCAACCAAACCCATGGCTCTTGAATCCTATTTTCTTCATAGTGATAATATGATGATCTAATTGGCAATAACAGAACATATGACATGTTTCTACCTTTTTTTCCAGGGATTATTTGTCCATCCATGGTGACATAGGTTTAAGACTTTTAAATAAAAAAATAAAAAAATGTGTATACTGGGGGACAAATCCATGTAGGTTGATGTGTCAATAGTGGGAGGTATAATATAGAGGATGATAATAGACTCTGACAAAGTGAGCAGATGCAGAGACAGAAGGCAGCGTGGCGATACAGCAAGACTGCAGAAGTAAAGCCCCAGGCCTTTCCATCAGCTGTTTAGTGTGAGCATGTTGTGTGTGAGTGACTTTTGGTGTGTATGTGTGTCCAGCTGTGTCCTTCTGAGGATGGACCACAGACAAAATGATAAGGAACTTTATATTTACTTATTGACTCTTAAAAATAAGGAATGAAAAAGAGTTTAACCGTTGTTTAATGCTGATTTCATAACACCTTTAATATTACTGTTTATTATATTTTAAAGTGTTTTAAAAGCTAGAGCACATTGATGTTTTTTAAAAATATGTATTTTAATATCATTTTAAATGCAAGAAGAGGCATGACCTAACATGAATTATTTTTTTAAAAGTTTTTGTTTTTAGTTAAAACTGTATTTTGAAGAAAAAATGGCAGTCCTAAAAATAGTTCTAAATTAATGTTCTGGGCAATATGCAGATCTGGATAAACATAGCTACTTTGTTAAGACTGTGTCTTAAGAGCTAATTTAATCAACTAGCAGTTAGCCAAGATTCAAATTAGACCTTTGGTAACACTTTAGAATACGGAACACTAATTCGCTATTAACTAAGACTTTTCCCTCAATAAATTACTAATTTGCTGCTTATTAATAGTTAGTAGTTGTTAAGTTTAGGTATTGGGTAGGATTAGGGATGTAGAATAAGGTCATGTAGAATAAGGCATTAATATGTGCTTAATTAGTACTAATAAATGGCTAATATTCTAGTAATATGCATGCTAATAAGCAACTAGTTAAGATACCCTAAAATAAAGTGTTACCAGACCTTTTTATGTAACTAACTTTAAAAAGTTATAACCTGTCTTGAAGAAAATACATAGGCTAAATAAATAAATAGATGACCAACTTTTAAGACTAATCTAAGCAGTTTATGCAACTGAACTTGTGCTCAGTTTAACTGGTTCGCATTGTAACATCAGCCTCCATTGTCACATTGCACAAATTGGACCTAAAATGCATCTTTCTTTACAAAAAGTAACAGAAATAAGGCTCTTAAAGAGTTATTTTTTTCCTTTCTCTTGCCTTTAACATCACGTCACAGTCACAGGACAGTCTGGAATTTTAAGTAAATAAATTGCAGTTTTTGGGTGAACTAGTAAATCCTTTACTTCCTCCGCTGACAACTAGATGCCCTGCAGTGAAAAATGGTTCTTGATAAGAAAATTTGAACAAGAAGCATTTGTTTAATGCTACAAGGAATTAAACAAGAAGCTTTTATTTCTTAAGAGTGCATGGGCGTCTTTGACTAAAGGCATCCAGCTAGCTGTAGATCCCTTTTAAGCTTTGAGAGAGAAAGTGAGGGAAAGAGTGAGAGAGAACTATAGAGACTGACTCAATGGTCTTTTGCACTGACCCTTTTATGAGAATATGAATTATTCTCCTTTCCTCCCTTCCCACCTCTTAGTTCGACCTCTTTCTGGAACTGACCTTCACACGAAAAGTGAAACGATGAACCGAGAATAATAGGAACAATATTCCCACTGTTCTTTTCACAGAGGTCATAAATGCTCGCACGCTTGCCTGGCCACTTTCATTGTTAATAGGACCCTGCGGCATGCTTTGGCTCACTATCTGTTCTGCTGATCGGTGAGTGTGAATGTACAACCCCACAAAATTCCTTATCTTTTCTGGTCTGCTGAGTCTGGCTGCGGCATGCCTCAGGTGTCCGCTTTAGGACCACTCGGATAAAGATTTTGAATTTTCTGCAATGATCTGCAGTTTTCTAATGAATTAATTTTAGACCTCAGCACGGACCAGAGATTCAGTTAATAGGATACTATCATTTTAATTTCTTTCTTTATTTGAAAAAAAAAAAATAAAATATTATTACATTAAGGAGTAGTTCACCCCAACATTTAAATTTTAATATAATTTACTCATAATTTGCTCATTTTCCAAATGAGTAACCTAATTCTTCTTTAAATTATTTATTTATCTTATCTTCTTCTTTATGTATTTATTTGTTTGTTTGTTTGTAATGAATATAAGTGGGGTCCAGTTTTGATTTGGACCCTAGTGAAAAGAACATAGGTTCAATTGTGTTCCACTGCACACAGAAACTCATACAGTTTGGAAAAAACACATCTGTACACCTGCTGATGAACAGATGCAATTTTTAATTGGTGTACTTTAAAAATTGTCAGTCACGCAAAAATTTAACTTGCATAATCGTCCACAATAAATCATGCCAACAGAAATCGGTAACTGTCATTAAAAATGTAAGACTTTCTGTTGATTTGTTGCTGCATAGAAATATGGATTTATTTTATTTTATTGCTGGGAGTTGCTGCAATACCTTGTTCTTAAAGCGCTTACAGACATTGAACCATGAATGAACAATTTCATTAATGTTAAGCAGCAAGTAAGATTTACTGACTAAATAGAATAAAATCGTATTTTACTGGCAAGACACACAGTTTGCAATCAGATTTTCAACAGCTTTATGGCACAGTAACGTTCAACTGACTATAGTAATCAACATTAGGGTGACTTGGTGACCTCCTGCGATAAAATCGCTGTCTGTGTGACCATGGCTTTTGTCTAAACCACAAAATCTCATATTCGGGTAAGGGACTTTATCCTAAGGCTGAAATCCTATAAACCGTTGTACTGCATGTGTGTATGCATGTATGCAAAGCTCTGAAAAGTAAGAAATGGTGTAGCTGTCAGGTGATATAACATAGCATTTCTTTGTGTGTGTGGCTCAAAATGTTGTGTCCCTCTCTCCCCAAAGGCCAGTATACAACAGAAAAACAGATGCTTCAATCACATCGAGTTCCCTATCCTCCCTTCAGCTCACCAATTCTTTCTCCTTTTCTCTCTCTCTATCTGTCTCTGCCACACACATTCACATACAGGCTTCTCTTTCTCCTGTTCTTTAGAAAAGATGAGAACAGGTGGCCAGCCAGTAAAAGCCCTTATTTCCCGTCTGTTCATCCAAAAATGGAGAGGTTCTCTGAAATAAGAATGAGCATGTTTAAGTGCTCAAAGAAATGAACCAGTCCCTGGCAGATACTTCTTTAGCAGAATACCGTTGCATGCCGTGCTCTGCTCTGAAAGCACAATAGAACTAAAGCAGAGAGCTTTCTGCTGTCGTTTCAAGAGAGAATCGAAGCTGGTAAAAGAAACTTAACATTTGGTGATCAATGCGGTGTGAAAACTCCAAATGCAGAAAGCCTGTGAAACCCAGTAAAAGGCTTTTTATTTTTTTGTTGTAGTGATATCTGTGCTTTATGCCTGCCCACGCACAAAGCAGATAATTGTTCTATGCAATCATCTAACAGCCTGTTAATTTTACTGCCAATTTCACAACACGTTTTCGCACCATCCATAAAAAAACATGAGCAATAATTACGGCATATTAAACAACTATAGCTATAACACAGACAGCAGTAACTCAAGAGTGTTTGGCGTTACTGTTGAAAGCAGTCAATGGATTTGAAGATGTTTTAAATGAGAAAAAGAGAATAAGTTAAGAGCGAGTTGAGGAAGTTAGGGAAGTCATTAGTGCACTTTTAATTGATGTACACAAATTAACGTATCTGGACACTTAACTTCCCTTTTAACTGAATTTAATTGGGCTAGAAAAAACTAATAGCATCTATAAACAAAAGATCTTATAACTTTGTGGCTTTTTTTGTAACCAAGTAGTATTAGGCGGATGTTTTTAGTGGATATATTAAGTCCGTTCCCCTCAAGTTCACACTGGCAAGCAGTTAAATCTATGCTGGTTTAAAGGAATAGACCAAACATTTACTCACTCTTTAGCCATTCACGATGTAGATGAGTTTGTTTCTTTATGGGAACAGTTTTGGAGAAATTCAGCATTATATCACTTGCTCACCAATGGGTCCTCTGCAGTGAATGGGTGCCGTCACAATGAGAGTCCAAACAGCTGATAAAAACATCACAATGATCCACAAGTAATTGGACATAATTCCAGTACATCAACAGGTCTTGGTAGTGAAAAGCTGGTAACACTTTATTTTACGGTGTCATAGATACACGTTACATACTTACTATTATAATAACAATAAATTATGCATAATTACATGCAAGTAACCCTAAGCCAAACCCTAACCATAATGTAAGTACATGTAGTTAATTACTATTACTCAGTACTTAAATATATAATTACACCGAAACAATGACACCTTAAAATAAAGTATAATCAAAAAGCTGTATTTTTATAATAAACATATTCAACATTAAGATGTTTTTAACTTCAAATCATTGCTTCCGGTTAAAATATGAGCCCTCTATCCATAATTTTGCTTTCACCAAAAAAAAAAAAAGTTGTCTTGTCTGAATGTGAGAGGGGATAAACGTTTTCACTGAAGGAAAGGTTATTATGGATTGATATTTTGACCAGAAGCAATGATTTAAAGTTAAAAATCCTTTATGATGCAGATTTTCTGCATCATAATTGATGCACAATTGTTGGACTGGAGTCATGTGGACTACTTGTGGATTGTTTTAATCAGCTGTTTTATGACGGCACCCATTCACTGCAGAGGATCCATTGGTGAGCAAGTGTTGTAGTGCTAGATTTCTCCAATTCCGTTCTTAATGAAGAATCAAACTCATCTAACATCTTGGATCATCTGAGGGTGAGTAAGTAAATCCTAAGTATATTTTCATTTTTTAATGAATTTGTCCTTTGAAATTAACATTTAATCTAGGATCATTCTTGGACCAAAATAAGTAATATAATAATTGTAGAACTCTCTCAGATATATTTCAATATTCTAATCACCCAAACCTCTGCTCCACTTTTCAGTTTGATCTATGTTTAAAAATGTAGGGCAAGGTGCAGCAGGTAACTGCAAGATTACTATGTAAAATGTAGCAGATAATGTTTATGCATCAGAGGTGCTCGCTCTTTGAGGAGACAGGACGTGTGTGATCACACTAGGGCCTCTTCGCTGCTACGCTGCTGAGCCATGCAGGATACCATAAATATTTATTAAGCAAATGCACTCATAAATATCATTATATGTCAGCATGTCTTTATCTAAAGAAGCATTTATACATCATAAAACACCCATTAAGTGCTCTTAAATGTGATACGGCACTTTTCATGAATAGGGTAAGTATATGCTCTAAAACTCCTTTTTGTTACAATAAATGATCAATGAAAGGTGATAATTAATCTTCAGAAAATGTTAACTGTCGACATTGGGGAATTAGTTGTTTTGTTGTACATTTATTTGAGGTTTGAGACCAATTTTGGATTGAAAATGAGATAATTTACAATAAATGAAATTAGTTGATCATTTTTCTTATAATAAATTGAGTAACAGGGTTAAATGATTGAGTTTGACTAATGCAATCAGCACTATAATTTGTTAGAAAATTGAGAAATTGGTAATAATATTTTTTAAGGAGTAGGGAGAAAATATACAAGGTTAACATACGTTAATAATAACAAGCATCATGTTTTTGGTAAATAAAATTGATTAAGAATGTGTTTAAAGCTACTGCTACTTACTAGGTTAATGTTTTGCTAGATAATAGTTTCTACATATCTATATATTCTCAGTAGGGGAAAAGATTTTTGAAACCACCACTCCAAGGGTCATAAAAAGAGCTATAAACCCCTTAAGTTCCGACTGTAAAGCTAAACCATTGGTTGTCAGTCATGTGGCTCTGACAGATATTATTTATCAGTTATCGATATATTGCAGCGGGTCATCTCCCAGAATCGCTAGAATAGCCGAGCCAGGGCCGGATCAATGACAAGCGTAACCCCATCTCTGTGTTTTTCTATCATAAATCCCAGTTTGAGTTGAAATCAGACACGGTTACTTCACTCCTCTAATCTGTGCCGGGGTGGGAGCATTAATCTCAATCAGGCAGAGGGACAGCCATTTTGAAGCTTTCTGCATCTGGCAGGCTCCATTTTGTTTATAAATGATCTGAGCTGAAAGTGGACATCAAGGAGAGAGAAAGAGCCATCAGTGAGGGCCTTGATGAGCCCTGCACACTAAACTGCATTCCCTTCTGGGATGCTTTAAAGAGACTTTCTTTAATGGTATAATCCATAATTGCTGATACACCCCAACTGCTGCACGAGTGGTCAGCTCTGAAAATGCTGTTAGTAAATAATGTGAGCAGAGTCAAAGTCGAAATAAGAAGAATTTTTTGAACATGTTCATTATTGCACTTTCACTAATGTTGAGAAACAAATGCATAGTCTTTTAGATCAGACTTTCAGTTATTCTTTTAAAAGTTTTAGCTTAAGACTCTGGTGTGGCTGCACTAAAAATTGTATTTGCTTGTTTTAAATTGTTAGTTATTTTGAAGCTTTCTGCATTTTGGCATTTTGAAATTTCTTTTTATTTTATTACTTTTTAATTGTTTTGTCATGGATCTACATTAACAAAAAAACATTTTTGCTTAAATTAGGAAACATTTTTTATAGGTTAACATTGTGGCTTTCATATCACGATAACTGCTAAAGTTTTATCATACTAGGATCATGGTGTTTTATTAAGGTACAGAAATGTACAGTAAGTGTTGATTCTGCCTTTCTCTAAGCGCCACCTATCCACTATTTAAAATTCACTGCTGAAATCTTTTTTCATTCTAATAATATTTAAAATAATAATAATATTACAGTGCTGTCAAAGAGTAAATTGGCATTTTCATTCAGCCAGTCTTCTTCTCTTCTTCAGCCATGCTTCTCAACCTTGATAAAAATCTGTCCAGTTTGTAGTAAAGTGCTGTGTCTAGAATTATTCATGGTATTTTAAAGTTAAATAACAATACCATGCATGCTCTGTGATCTACTGTGTTACAGAATAGTGGCACATGTTAACATTAGACTTAAAACTATACAAAACCTAGTGCTTAGTGTATTCTCATGTGTTGTGGTGCCCTTAGTGGTCAACTTGCTCTTTTTGCACCTGGGTCCATTATTTGGACCCAGGTGTTCAACTTTCTTTTGCAGGTTGAGGCCCCAGGCCACTGGCTCTACTGACCTGGGCTGTGTTTTTCAAAAGCATTAAGTTTATCGTTGGGGCCATTTGTGGCAGTGGTTCTTTGTTCGGCTGATAGGTTTATGATCCTTTGGGAAACGCAGCTCTAATCCATAATCCAGCCCTGTTGTTGCCATGATCAGTGATTTCAAGTTTTTTTTATACACATTTTGGCAGTTGCAAGCTGTTTTTAGGGGGATTATTTGCAAAATACCTCACTAACCTCTAATCGAAGGTAACTGTATATCAATTAATGCTCAAAGTTGTTGAAGTGCTGTTCTTACCGTCTTAACTGTCACTGGTATCATTTTCAGTCTAAACACATTTGACACTGCAGAATATGGAGTCACAGACAGATCTACATATTCAATGTACTAAATATCTCTCTGCATCTGCAATTTCGGGTTTTTGTCTGCAGTCTCCATTAAAATATTCGGAGCTAAAATTGTATAGTGTAAAAACAGCATAACCATGTCAAGATAAGTGGACAAGGCGTTGAGAACATTATCAAATTAACAAGACATAATAAGTTGTCTCAAGTTCACAACAGAAAATTGTGATAAAATATCTGACCTAAGATGCATCACTTTTACAGTTTTTTTCTTTTTTTGTGTTTGCTAATTTTGGGTGAAAGTCTTGTCTAATCGTACAGTGCCCCCCCAGAACGGAAATGAATGCGCATGTTCTCACTGGGATCAAAGCAGCTTAACAAATCTTTCAACCTACATTAATTGACCAATCATTTAATAGAAGAAGGCACAGCCTTCAGAGCATGAAATAAGCATCTGTGTCAGCTGCTGCCCCAGAACACCACACCGCCTTCACAGACTCTCCACGGCGATCCCTGCCTCTTGTTCACTGACTGCAGCTGAGCTTTACTTCTAAAGAAAAGGGATGAAGCAAAAATGAAAAAAAATTCTGACTAGCACAAACAGGTTTGACTGAGCTGTTTCACTGATGAACAACTAACTAGAATAACTGGAGGCTGTGAATTATGGGAAGGTTTTGAGGGGTCTGACCCCTGATATTAAAGAAATTAAAGAGTCATTGTTTCCACACCCTCATGTCATTCCGACACTGTATCATTTCCTGAAGATATTTTGATCCCCCATGGTTTGTCTGGACCTCATGGACTTGTAAGATGAAAAACATTTCACTTATTTTTTCTTTTTTTTTTTAATGTCCTCCTTTGTGTTCCACAGAAGGGAAAAATTCATACAGGTTTGGACATAATTTTCATTTTTGAGTTAACCGTTCCATTAGGTTTTGAACTGCAAATCAAAGGATTGGGGAGGTTTAAAGGAATAATTCACCCAGAATGAAAATGAACTCCATCATTAGGCCATCCTAGAGACATTTAGCATTACATCATTTGCTCTCCAATGGATCCTCTGCAGTGAATGGGTGCCGTCAGAATGAGAGTCCAAACAGCTGATAAAAACATCACAATAATCCACAAGTAATCCACATGACTCTAGTCCATTAATTAACATTTTTCAAAGCAAAAAGCTGATGTTTGTACAAAGATTTTCCATCAAGACTTAATATGGTTGCTTCTGGCTATCCGTAATATGAGTGAAACAGTTGTCTCATCTGAATCAGGTGAGAAATATGCACAGATCAAACACATTTTACAAGATAGTTCTAAACAAATGTATCAGTGAATTTTGATATGAGAAGGCAACAGAGAATGGACTTTTTCATCGTGGTAAGTGTTATAATGGATTGTGTTAAAATACCTTAATGATGGATTTGTTTCTTACAAACGCACAAATTTTGACTTCACACACAGGACGTTAATTGACAGACTGGAGTCATGTGGATTATTTGTGGATTATTGTGATGTTTTTATCAGCTGTTTGAGCCCTCATTCTCATGGCACCCATTCACTGCAGAGGATCCACTGATGAGCATGTGATGTAGTGTTACATTTTTTCCAAATTTGTTTAGGTGAAGAATCAAACTCGTCTAAATCTTGGATGGCTCGAGGGTGAGTACATTTTCAGCAAATTTTCATTTTTGGGTGAACTGTTCCTTTAACATGTATTCATTTTAGATGTGTTTCAACAATGCTGTAAATCAAGTGTCTGTAATACACACACAGAAAAAATAATTAATAAAAAATTACAAATGTAAAAAAATGAGTGTGCTAAATGCTCAAACAAAAGTCGTGTTCACCTGAGGAGGTAACTATAGCAACAGTTGGCTGCTTCATGTTTTCCATTAGGATCCATATGAGACAATACACCAAACACACTTTATTAGTCGATTATTTATAATAGATTTATATATCACAAATGTAATCCCAAATTTACTCAATTCAATTGAAATCAACCCCCTTTTTAATCATTTGGTTTAACAAATTGTTACTTTAAGGACTTACAAAAAAGTGTTTTCATGTCAGAACTTCCTGTTAGCCTTAGTTTCTTATATATATAAAAACTGTCACTGTAACTTTAATTAATTGTGGCTTCGCTCTTATAATTCATCGTTTGCATCCTAATTCCATGTATAATTACTCTGTCTATTCTGTAGGGACAACCAGTGTCACGTCTTAATGGAGCATTCATAATCACTTTGTCCTTCGTCTGGAATTGAGGTGCGTTTTGTTTGAGGTCTTAGAGAAACGGGTGTTTGAATTCCACTCATTAAAACACAGGGATTTCTGAGTATGTTTATTGTATGTAGTAAATAACAAGAACAAAACAGAGCGGCAGAACAATATTACATTGCGATTAACGTAATTACAATTCAGACGCTCAAACCCAAGGCACATTCTCTTGTGTATACAAAGATCGTCTTCTTCCAGAAAGGAAAGGCAAGTCTGAGAGTGCAGCTGTTCAGCCGGAGATAAACGGCTCTCCACTGTCATAATTAGTTTATCTATTTCTAAAAAAAAATCAAAACTAAAGTGTTATGATCATTATCCTGAACATGAGAGAATGGAGAATGATTGAATTTGGTTCCTGAGTAGGCTTCATCATTCTAGTTTCCTTCTCAGATTAAAGTGTGATATAGTCGCTCTGATGGTTGGCATTAATCCGCCCATAATGACATTGCGAAACACATCAGGGTCATAATGGGCTGGCTGAGTCCAAGCCTCCGCTTCTTGTAATGACCCAGATGTCAGAGGAAACAAATGTTATCGCCGGAGTAATAAATACCCCAGTCAATTTGCTCCTGGCCAGTAAAAAGCTTTAGGCCATTCCGAGGAATTTCCATCAGGGAGAGCGAGGAATACAGACTGATGGTGTTGTTATGACAATGCTGTGTCATTACCAATCAACTGATCGCCGATGTTTTAAAACAGCCATGTTTCTGAAAATCTATCGCATCTTCTACTTGGACATGCATTATATCCATGCTCAGGCAAGCTGAGAGGACCTTTCAGAAAAATATATTTTTATCCTGGTGTGAATGATAAAAAGAGCTTTTGATGCAAAAGTTTTCTTAATACAATCCAGCATGGCATGGAACAATGGCATGGTTCATGTATCTGATAATCCGTTTTTTCCTCCCTGCTTGGGTCTATCGTGGTAAGCACCTGTATTTGTAGCACTGTTAGATAATATAATATAATAGATAAATAATATACTGCACAATGGATCAGATTGGTAAGTTTGAAAAAAAAAAAAAAAAACCTTTACTTTGATTTAGACTGTATATCACTGTTGCAGGGAAGTGAGTCTTTGCTTTTAAAAGAACATATAAAGTGCTAAAAGTTTGGGGTCAGTAAAAGTTGTTTTGAAAGAAATTAATATTTTTATTTAGCAAGAACGCTATACATAACATCACATAAAAGAAATGTTACAATGTTACAAAATATTTCTGTTTCAAATGAATGCTATTCTCATATTTTTACTCGTCAAAGACTACTGAAAAACCTTAAATTTCCACAAAAATACTACAGGAATAGATTTTCTGAAATTTTACTCATCCTCAGGCCATTCAAGAAGTGAAAGTGTTTGTTTCATCTGAAGAGATTTGGAAAAATTTAGCATTACATCATTTGCTCACCAATGAGCACCAGTCTGCACCAATCTGCAATGAATGGGTGCCGTCAAAATGAGAGTCCAAACAGCTGATAAAAACATCACAATAATCCACAAGAAATCCACATGACTCTAGTCCATCAAATAATGTCTTGTGGAGCAAAAATCTACGTATTTGTAAGAAACAAATCCACCATTAAGGTGTTTTAACTTAATTTATGGACTGGAGTTGTGGATTATTGTGTTGCTTTTATCAGCTGTTTGAACTCTCGCACTGATGGCACCCATTCACTGCAGAGGATCAATTTTGCTCTGCAAATTTTAATCTTTGGGTGAGCTATCACTTTAAGCACCACAAACATTTTTAACACTGATAATAATAAGAAATGTATTTTGCACATGCAGCAAATCAGCATATTAGAATGATTTCTGAAGTAAAAAAAAAAGACATTTTAAAATATATTCAAATAGAAAACAGTTGTACTCTATTAAAAGTATCTTACATATTATAATGTACATTAATAAAAATAACAACATTCTATTAATATTACTACTATAAAGCGGTGGTATGACTCAGTAGAACAGAACACACAGGAAATTAGTTTCAGTCTGATTCTATAAGGGATCCTGTTTAAACCCTCTTTGTTCTTTTGGCTTTGTCTGTTTCTGTATTCCCAACTATCAGAAAGATTTCATCACAAAAGACGTGTTTAATATCTAAATGACCTGAGGGCTTCTTTAGTCTGTCGGTATTAAATAACTGCTGAAATCTTTGAATGTCAAAATGCAGGTTTAATATCCCAGTGCCAGAAGCCTGGTTTAGTTTCAGAGGGCTGGTTTAATCTATTGATACAAGAAGATCAGTTCGGTCTCTGGGAATCAGAAAGCGGGTTTCATCTAGGACTATCAATAATTTGGCCTCAGCATATAACATGGCTTGTGTAATCTCTTAGTATATTCATCTGTTTCAGTCATGTGACTTTTTCATCACAGCCACTATATTTATGACCATCAGCAGGGGAAAGCAGTGGAAGAAAATTCAAAATCAAGAAGTGGTATCAAGACAAACGTCAGTCATTGGTTTTGATCTGTACCAAGTTTTAGGAATAATTGATGGCCTACAGATCTGTAGTCAGCACAGACATTTCCATATCTGACATTCACAGACATTTACATATATTTAATCCATAATCCATAAACAGCAACTGTCTGCAACAGCAATTGTGAGGAAAATATATGTTCATCTCTGATGTTGTAATAAACCTGTGCATCGTAATCTGGGTTTAGTTTCAACGAGAATTTGAAAGTTTCATTGGTGTGAAAACAATATAAATTTTTCCCCTAGTCCTTTTTTATTGATTTATTGTTGTTGGTATTATCATGCATCCATTTGAAACAGTTTGGTGTTATAAACTTAGGTAACACTTTATTTTAAGTTGTCCTTGTTACATGTTATATGTACTTACTATTATAATAACAATAAATTATGCATATACATGCAAGTAAACCAAACCCTAATCCTAACCCTAACCATATAGTTAGTACATGTAGGTAATTAATATTACTCAGTACTTAAAAGTACAAGGACACCTTAAAATAAAGTGTAACCCAAACTTAACATTGTCTAAACGTATTATTTAATTAATAAAGATAATGACATGTCAAAAATGTTTACAGTTGAATTTCACAGGTTTAATATTAGTATTATCAGAACATATGAGCAAAAAAACATAAGGTCTTACTGTTATTTCTGTTAATTTACTTTTTATTAACTTACAAATTACCTTCTTCCTCTGCCTTTTTATTATATTTCAAATTAAAATATTTTTTTATTATTTTTCTCGTGGCATCTTGTAACATTGTTTGTTTAATCTTCTTATTATTTAATTTTCTTAGTACTTTCATGGACAACCACAGCTGAATGGTTTTTACTGTTAACGTAACTTTTTTGTTGTTGTTTTTAAAACAGTCCATGTCTGGGCTTTCCACCCCTATCACTGAGAGTGATTGCCGCCAAACAGGATTAACATAAGATTGCCTGGCTTTGTGAACTCTTGCATTCCACCTCACAAAATCAATTTCTAGCTCCAATATGGAGTGAACAAATCCTGGCCTTTGCTACTTGCTACCTTTTTGCATTCACACTGCTCTTTTCTCCTCTGCTATCCATCACCAAGCCACTCCCCCTGCTCCGCCCACATGAATAATGTGTATAGGCTCAAGACACTTGAAGCTCATTTCCTGATTTACATGCATATTCATCCTTTTTTCTTTCTTTCTCCCTCACTTTTTCTTGCTCTTTTCTCACTCTCTCAACAAGCTGTTTTAACACCACTACTTTTAATGCTTCTTCCCCAAATAAAAAAGCTCAGCCGGCTAGCACATTTTTTACAAATTGGTGACCTGTCATTACTTGTGCAGACTGCCAAAGTCTTTAGAAATGCCTTAGCCGTAGATTCAATTTAATGTGCATGGGCTACACACAAATGCTATAATGTGTACAAGACAGGAGCAATAGATAACTGTCATTCAGAAACAAGTGTTGATCAAGACAAAGCATTTGACAAGGTAGATAACAGCTGTCTCCTTTGGAGATCCAAGGCTGTGTTTTTCATTAAGGGTGTTATCTCATGGTCAGGATTTCTAAAGCTGCCTGAATCTAAGAGGTGGCAAGAGCTCCATGCTATTGTCATCAATCATAAACATCAGTCTATGCAACTGATCAAGATTAGAAATGGATAGACGGACAGACAGACAGACAGACAGAAAGATAGTCAGACATACATACAGACATACAGACAGACAGACAGACAGACAGAAAGACAGTCAGACAGACATACATACAGACAGACAGACAGACAGAAAGACAGAAAGATAGTCAGACATACATACATACAGACATACAGACAGACAGACAGACAGACAGACATACATACAGACAGACAGACAGACAGACAGACAGAAAGACAGAAAGATAGTCAGACATACATACATACAGACATACAGACAGAAAGACAGTCAGACAGACATACATACAGACAGACAGACAGACAGACAGACAGAAAGAC
The DNA here is from genome assembly GCF_012432095.1 of Onychostoma macrolepis. NCBI lineage: Eukaryota > Metazoa > Chordata > Actinopteri > Cypriniformes > Cyprinidae > Onychostoma > Onychostoma macrolepis. The sequence goes on along the minus strand of NC_081160.1, from coordinate 7,160,063 downwards.
AGAAAGATAGTCAGACATACATACATACAGACATACAGACAGACAGACAGAAAGATAGTCAGACATACATACAGACATACAGACAGACAGACAGACAGACAGACAGAAAGATAGTCAGACATGCATACAGACAGACAGACAGAAAGATAGTCAGACAGACATACATACAGACATACAGACAGACAGACAGACAGACAGACAGACAGAAAGACAGTCAGACAGACAGAAATATAGTCAGACATGCATACAGACATACAGACAGACAGACCGACAGACAGACAGATAGACAGACAGACATACAGACAGACAGACAGACAGACAGACAGACAGACAGACAGACAGAAAGACAGAAAGATAGTCAGACATGCATACAGACAGACAGACAGAAAGATAGTCAGACAGACATGCATACAGACAGACAGACAGAAAGATAGTCAGACAGACAGACAGACAGAAAGATAGTCAGACAGACAGACAGACAGACAGACAGACAGAAAGATAGATAGATAGATAGATAGATAGATAGATAGATAGATTTATAGATAGATAGATAGATAGATAGATAGATAGATAGATAGATAGATAGATAGATAGATAGATAGATAGATAGATAGATAGATCTAGGATGGACAGAGAGGTAGACAGATAAGTAGGGTGATAGATAAATATCTATGATGGAGATATCTAGGCAGATAGGTAGACAGGCATATAGATAAACACAAAGGTTACTAGACAGGCAGGCAGGAAGATTAGGTAGGCTGATGGATGGATGAATGGATTAATCATGTAGAAAAATCATGTACAAAAACAGTAGTTTTCCCCACAATGCATCAGTCAGTCAGTCTGAGCATTCACAGATGTTTAAGATTTCTTGTGAAGTTCATTGCTTCAGTGTTATTATAGTGGCTCTGAGTTCATCCACATTAAATGAGAACTGAATAGCACTTAGGCGTGAGTAGAAATCACTTTGATAGGTCATAACCAGAGGAACACTGCCTCCTACCCCCTCTGAACATGCTTTGATCTTCTAGAGGGAGGTCTGTTCCCCAACAACAACTTGCTTTCTCCCTCACTCACAGACTTACACACATAAAAATCAGATCACATCTTCCCCCAATGAAACTGTAGGTCTTGTCTGGATAATACAAAATAGGAAAAGATAAAGATGAAGAGAGACATTAGGAACATTTTTAGCCTTTTGCCTTGTTTTTACTTATAGTTAAGCCCGGTAAATATTGCTAAGTAATGACCAGTCTAATTGCTTTGCAGTGCAAATAATATTAGTGCCATAGTTTTGTTTGGTTTGCATACTAATATTTGCATAGACCTCACTAAATGTGGTATTATAAATGTCCCAGGTCCGTTTGTGTGTTTGTGAATGGGTTTTTCAGCAGAGATTATTGCTTTCACAGAGAGATGCTGTTTGCATTAGTGTACTGGATAATCAACGTTAATGGGGCTTTGATTGTAACAAGCTAACTTTAGGATTAGATGCTTTTGGGTAACTGTAATTTCATTTTTATATATTAGTTTTTGGCCTCTTTCATAAACTTGTTTAGGGAAGAGTAGAGTAAGAATGAATTGCACCTGCAGATAGGATTATTTATTTGCAAGTGTTGATGTAGCACCAGATTTGCTAAATGAATTATGCAAATCAGCTAACCACACAAATACACCACAAAATCTGTGCTCAATGTAATATATATGCAAGTTCAAATCTTGCGAGTTGGTTTTGATTGCTGTGTTGTGGTAAACACAGCGAACTAATGTGATTCAGCATAATTTATTGGGACTATTATACTTTCAAAACAAAGTGTATAATAGTACTACCATAGATTTTTAGACATGATATATAGACCATGGTATTCTAGAAAGTACCATTGTATATACCAGAGTACCACAATATTGCCAACTGATACCATCATTAGCCATATTTCCACTGTCAGGCCAACAGCAAGCGTGCTAGTGTGTGTGAGCTGGGCCAGTCTCAAGGATTGAACGAGCCTCCATTGGGCTTCCTTGGGGCCAACAGCCAGGGGTTTTGGCCCGCTGAATACCTTGGTCCAAAGCAGGCCAACTGGGGCTTGAGAAGTGGTCACGAACAAAGGTTTATAAAAGTCAAGATACACTGCTCATTTCTCATATTTTCATACAGGTTACCAGCTAAGCTCAACATTTAAGACATTTAAAACCATTTTTAGCTCAGAACTCACTTTTAGATTCCAGCGAGTGTCTGAAATAACTTCAGATTGTGATCAAGTGGGTATTTATCACTGTGTGAGGCAGAAATATACTAATAGATTTATATGTGATGCTAAAGGCTACTTATGCTAACCACTGCCGTAATAATGCTGAGAAAAATAATGTGTGTGCTTCTTATGATTATTATGGTAATCTGCAGGCAGTGGAAAAAGATGGTCGTTGGAGCTGATCAGTCTTCATCAAGAACCGCTATTGATTCAATCACATAATGCAGAAGACAGTCAGATAGAAGACAGAAAAAAAAAAAAACATATTTGAGAACTTCTTCAGATTATTTAAAGAATTACATTTAGAAACATTCTCACGAACTTCTTGGAATTTATCTTAAGAAATGTATTAACTTTTTCTTAAGATGATTTTTGTGAATTCAGCCTGATCTTACTTGTTAATATTCGTCAATTGGGCTCAAATAATGATTTTTAAAAAATTTAAATAGAATAAAATAAATAAATAAAACATTGCTTAATCTCCCAAGGGCCAAGTCCCAATATCTTTATCTTTGATGACTGCTTTGACTGTTTAGTTTGTTTTTCTTTTATCGAGAGCTACTGATGCAAATTTATAACAACTTCAAAAAAGTAGATGCGACTGAATAAGTATGTGCATTCACTTTTTATGTGGAATAATGGTAAATATCTATTTGACTGTTGTGAGATACTGACACAAATTAATAAATTGCTTTCACTTTAGCATTTTTTTTTTTTTTAGCATTAAAAAATCATTGGTCATAAATCGGTCTTAAGTCTATATGTAAAGAGCAAACGTCTGCTTCTGTCATGTTTTGTGATCTAGCTAGTTTTCTGTCAGCCTCCTCTTGCACTCACCTTCGGTCCGACCAAGGTCTGAGACTACTGGACCTGCTTGTGGAAAAGCGACTATTGTATCATTACCACCACAGTACTTTTTTGCTTTTCCATTGAAATCCAAGCTTTTTAAAATGATAAAATTGTGCTCAATGACACTACACATTTTAAATTATCATTTGTCTCTCATTTCATCACAAAATAAGCTGCCAAAACCATTAGAAAATATTCACAAATCTGTCTTAAACCTGCTTTCCACAAATAAAAAAAGAATGTTGATTGCAGCAAAAGTGCAAACTGAGTTAACAAAAAAGATGGTAACAAGCTGCAAATGAGCCTAATTTACATATTTCAGAACCTTCTGATCTTCTGTAGAAACAATAATTGCAAGTTACTTGCAGAGGAACATTTATACATTCTTCTACATGGATGGTTGTAATTGTTTGTCGTAAAGTCATGGCTGCCTGTTATTATATTAGAGCAGATCTGACTGACTACATGAAGATCAGGGATATAGCAAGAAGAAACTCTGAACTCTAAATATCTGAAGAAACACATCTGAGCGTGTAAGCTGCATATCTGCCCCAGTAGTTACCAAACCTGTTCATGGATGTGACATAAAGACACAAGGACAAATGAAAGAAATTTCCCACAAAATCAAACCAAACAGCTCCCAATCCTCATTGCAGGCTTACCATAATGACTTGCAGGTAAGGCAAGAATGCAGTTTTGAACACTATTTTCTATGTACAGTTTCAGTAACTAATTTCTAACAAAAAAGGAATAATCTGTATTTCAATCGTAATTCGACTGTTTAACCTGTTTTCATGATCATAGGTCTTGTTGAATTCATAATGATTATCTTTGTATGCTTGGAATGCTTTAATTGGAATATCTCACTTAGAAACTCGTAGAAAAAGAAATATTTCAACACTAGTGAGGGAAAAAATAGATTTTTATGAATAGTTAAACAGCATCGCACACAGGGACGTGATTCCATTAAAATTCTCTGCAGGAGAAATAATAGACGTGTCTCTTTTCTGCTCTGCTGGTTGAAAACGGAAATTCAAACAGTCTGCTCTCATTGAAGATAACACACCTTTTTATTTATGGATTTATACGGTTTTATCTAAGTGCCAGTTATTCCCTTCTTTCCTCTCCTTTTTCCATTTAGCAACTGCATTTCTCAGAGTTAAACATGTTAAGTGAGCGGGTGTTCAGTTCAGCTGGTGAAATGTCCAGTTCTGTGTTAGTAGTACACTGCAATTGTTTTCAGGCTCGTAAGAGAACACAAGAGGATGAATAAAGTGTCCTCTATACTCTATACAACAGACGTTCATTGTGGCTTAAGTTAAATATATGTATTATTAGTTTCCTTATAATGACACAAAAATATTATTCATTATATTATTTATTTTCCTATTCCTACTCTTCCTTTTTTCCTCGTTATAACTTCCTGTGTTTCTTTTGCTTAATCAGACTGAAATGTTTCAGCACCTTTGAGACCTCTGTAATATGAATTCTGAATGCTCATTCTCAGGAAAGTGTGCCATTTTTATCAACAGGATTTCCAACTGAAATAATTAATAGGAAAAATCACAGATGCTACTGAACTTCACATTTAACAGATTTAACTCTATTTATAATGCAAGAGAACTAAAAAAAATGTTTTTCATAGAAATGTCAGCCAATTTGTTTTCAACATTCATTGTAATGAGTTATACAGAATGTATAAATAATGCTGAAATTAATTACCATGCTTTTACTGTAGTAGTTTCTTAAAAAATAAATAAATACATTTTCTCAGAAAAAGTCATTTGTTTAGGCCTTGTGCCTTATTTGTGTACCTACCCTGTTACACTGTGTACTGTATTTCCTGTCTTTTAAAACACAGTTTTTACATTTTTCAAAGGTAAAAAGTACAATAATATTGATGATCAATAATTTAGTGTTGTACAATGCAATTTTCTAGTTAAGGCTACTATTGACCATTTTGTATTGACCTTCAGGCAGGATACATTTTGAATGTAACAAGGTTAAATCTTTTATGCGCCAAACCTGAAAGATACTCAGAATTTACGTAGTTCTCTGTTCAAAATTACAAGTAGTCCTACATGTATTTAAAATTTTAAAATCATGGCATTGTTTAAAACTAAGTTCTAAATGCTATTCTCTCATTTAAAGGGATAATTCGTCAAAAAAACTAAACAAATTTACTAACCTTCAAGTTGTTCCACACCTGTATGATCGGACACAAAAGAAGATATTTTAAAGAATGCTGCATTGTCTTCCACAGTATGGGGAAAATCCTATGAAAGTCAACCATTAGGTTACTAACATTCATTCTTTTTGTGCTCAACAGAATAAAGAAACTCATAAGTTTGGAACAACATTTTTATTTTTGAGAAAACTATCCTTTTAATCAATCAAACGTAAAGCTCCTATAGAAACATCTGCTCACAGTAACAGTCAAATTGGAACAGCTGCATTGATTCAAAACATATAAGAGTAGAACTCACGAAATGCAAACTAACAAAAATGCAGTTGTCAAGGTGACAGAAATGACAGATAAACAAAGGTGTGCTCAGGGCACTTTTTTCTCCCCGATCTGTGCTATTGTTCAGTCAGGAGTCAGCCACGAAACCCAACACTCCTCATCTTCGCACGGTCCCGTATCGTATATCTTATCATTGAGTCAAGGCTTTTCCATAAATAGTCAACTGGGAATTCAAATAAATAATTCATGAAGATTTTTGAGCGATCAATCCTTAGTGGTTGGACAAACCAAGGCCGCCTTCTTGCCTGGCTGCTTGTTTTGAAGAAGTTGAGGCAGATCAGGTGGGACTGCCAGACAGTGACTGAGGAGTCTGCTGCGTTTTGAGTGATGAAACCTTGTTGCAGACGCAGGCTTGAGCGCTCTGTTGCCCCGCGCCCCTTGGAGCGCATGCCGGTGCCATCCTCTAAAGGCGTCATGGGTTTTGAGTGGTGAGAAAAGCGATTAATGTGATATTGATCATAACATGAATTCAGTGGCAGTCTTTGGGTTGGCTGTAATAACTGAGTATTACTTTGTTCCCAAGCGTGTCCTGAAATTCACGTCCAGTCAATATCCCATTAGAGAGGTGTGTTAGTACTGCTGTGTGTGTATATGTGTGAGAGAGACAAAGCTTGTTGGTTAGAAGGATGCAGTAAAAATCACATTATAAATCATTTATTAGGTAGACATATGGCTGGCTGTAAAAATCAATGGTGATTATTGGTGGCACATCAGCATGCTGTAACTTTACATACACTCGATATTCCTCTTTTTTAGTTAAAGGGGAATAGCTTACAATAGATTAACATGATAGAAAGTTACAACCTGAATTCCGGAAACATTGGGACGTTTTTTTTAATTTTTAAATTTTATGCACAAAATGAGCTCATTTCAAATTTGATGCCTGCTACAGGTGTCAAAATAGTTGGGACAGGGGCATGTTTACCATGGTGTAGTAAACATGCTTTTTTTCAAAATAGTTTGAAGACGTCTGGGCATCGAGGTTATGAGTTTCTGGAGTTTTGGTGTTGGAATTTGGTCCCATACTTTCCTGATACAGGTTTCCAGCTGCTGAAGAGTTCGTGGTCGTTTATGACGTATTTTTCGTGATTTCCAACAAAAATGTCAAATTTGGATTCGTCTGACCATAGAACACTTTTCCACTTTGAAACAGTCCATTCTAAATGAGCCTTGGCCCACAGGACACGACGGCACTTCTGGACCATGTTCACATATGGCTTCCTTTCTGCATGATAGAGCTTTATTTGGCATCTGCAGATGGCACGGCGGATTGTGTTTACCGACAGTGGTTTCTGGAAGTATTCCTGGGCCCATTTAATAATGACAGAATCTTGCAGATGAGTGATGCAGTGTTGTCTGAGGGCCATAAGACCACGGGCATCCAACAAAGGTCTTCGGCCTTGTCCCTTACGCACAGAGATTTCTCCAGTTTCTCTGAATCTTTTGATGATGTTATGCACTGTAGATGATGAGATTTGCAAAGCCTTTGCAATTTGACGTTGATGAATGTTGTTTTTAAAGTATTCCACAATCTTTTTACGCACTCTTTCACAGATTGGAGAGCCTCTGCCATCTTTACTTCTGAGAGACTCTGCCCCAGTGTTAATTTTGGCAGGCATTTTTGATTTAGTCTTAGTCTTTATCTTGAGACGAAAATGCTTAATAGTCTTAGTCACATTTTAGTCATTTCAGTCTTTTATAGTTTTAGTCTAGTTTTAGTCGACGAAAATTCATTGTATTTTTGTCAACTTTTAGTCATTACTTTTAGTCAAAGTGCCGTTAACAACATTTATTTTGGTAGCTATTTTATAAGTAGTATTCAAACAAAAATAGGCATCAATTCTTCTCTCTTTAGACCAAATCAATTAAGCTTATGAGAAATTTGAATAAAAGATTGAATTTGGAAAAACTGGAATAAATTTTCATTTTTTGGTAGAGATACAAATTAAACTCATTTTTCAGATACAGTAGCTTTAATTAATTATACGTTTATTTAACATCTTTTGTTGGTTAACATTTATGACATGGATAGGAATGCTGTCCCTTTAAGACGGAAGGCATGCATGTAATACTGACACACATTCAGTTTTCACCCACCTGTTTACGCTCACTTAAGCCGTAACTGACTGTATTTATGTGAGATACTCTGATTCTACACGATAGACACAGGACTGATGTGTGTGTATTTGAGCACCGAGAACTGATCGCGCGCTGTATGAAGAAGTGGAGCGTGTGCGAGAGAGAGCACTTCTATCAGCGCGATTCCGCCTATCGCGCCTTCACTAACTTTAAGTTAATCGACAACGAACTGTGACTCCCGGGAAAAACGGGACGTCTGGTCACTCTATCCCTAAAAAAAAAAAAAAAAATCTTCAGGTGCTGTCATAGTTTTTATCATCAGATATTAATTTTAGCTCGTCAACGTCTCATCTTAGTCACAGAAAAAAGGTTCGTTGACGAATATTTTTCGTCTTCGTCGACAAAATTAACACTGCTCTGCCCCTCTAAGACATCCCTTTTATAGCTAATCATGTTACAGACCTTATGTCAATTAACTTAATTTGTTGCTAGATGTTCTCCCAGCTGAATCTTTTCAAAATTTCTTGCTTTTTCAGCCCTTTGTTGCCCCCGTGCCAAATTTTTTGAGACCTGTAGCAGGCATCAAATTTGAAATGAGCTCATTTAGTGAATAAAAGTGTACAATTTCTCCGTTTAAATATTTGTTATGTTCTCTATGTTCTATTGTGAATAAAATATTGGCTCATGTGATTTGAAAGTCTTTTAGTTTTCATTTTATTCAAATTTAAAAAATGTCCCAACATTTCCAGAAATCGGGTTGTACACTACTGTTTGGAATGATTAGGATTTTTTAAGGCTTTTGAAAGATGCACAATTATGCTCACCAAGGCTGCATTTATTTGATAAAAAATACAGTAAAAGTGTGAAACATTGTTACAACTTAAAATAGCTGTTTTCATTTTAAATGTATTTTAAAATTTAATTTATTCCTGTAATGGCAAAGCTGAATTTTCAGCAGCCAATCTCCAGGATTCTAGAGGATTCTTTGATAAATAGAAAGTTCAAAAGAATGGCATTTATTTTGATTTGATTAATTGTAGTGTGTCAAGCTAAATATTAAGCAGCAGCAGTAGCAGCAAATAAATAAATAAATAAAAATAAAAAATATTGATAATTATAAGAAATGCTTCTTGAGCAGTAAATCAGCAAAATGAATTTCTGAAGGATCATGTGACACTGAAGACTGATGATGAATGATACTGAAAATTCAGTTTTGTATCACAAAAATAAATTACATTTTAAAATATATTAATATACAGTTATTTGAAATTGTAATTTTATTTTACAATTTTACTGTTTTTATTGCATTTTTAATCAAATACCTTTTGATGCAATCTTGGAGAGGCTAAAAAACTAAAATATTAAAACATTTTAGTTATTCAAAAATTTTAAACAGTATAGTGTATAATGAGAACAAACTTATTAACTTTGAAAATGTGTTTACATTTTGATTAGAAAAAGGAAAAATGAAGAAACACTTAAATTATTTCTAATTATTATAAGTTAATGTACACAGCAAATATGGCAACAACTGCTCAAAACAAAGCAGCAAAATTTCACTTAATTGTGATAAAAGAAAGCAAATATAATTTGTTATACGATTCATCTTTAAAATTTGTGAGTTTATTATTTTATTCAGCATATATGATGGGGAGATTAGAGTTCTATTCATTCTTCTTTCCCCCTCCTCCCCAGCTTTTTCCTTTCTCTTCTCATATACTCATTCTTTTTCTATGGTCAAATTTAAATCTTAATTTCTTCTAACTTAGCTCTCTCCACCCTTCCCTTCAAGTCTTTACTTCCCTGTCCTAATTTGCTCTTTCCCTCTAAACTCTCTCTCTCTCTCTGTTCTCGCCTAGGGTTTAATTAGTATGAACTCAGCATCTCACGCTATGACATCTGGCTACTCGGCTGTTGTTTTGTCAGAGACTGTTTGTAGATCTCATATTTTCCTTCTAGTCTCTCTCCTTCCTGAGTGCCTGATGGCTTTTAGGACACTGTAGGGACATTATATTTTATAATATGTACCAACACTGCTGAGCGAAGTTGAGCTAATTTGAAGAAGAGCATAAATCACAGTTGGGAGAGGAATCTGTATGAGACGAGAGCGTGGGGATGTTATAGAGACAGTGAGTGTGTTGAACAGATGGAAACTGAAGAATGATGACCCATATCATTCATATGTGCCATGGCTCTGTGTGTCCACACATTGGGCTGAGCTACAGGTGGCCGCTAAATATGACATATTGTCAGAGTTAATAAACGCAGGGATGATAGGACAGATGTTCCCGCGTGAAGACTGGTGGGTTGTCTGATGTGTGGTGGGATGGCGGATGATGATGTCATCTAGCCAGAGCAGAGGCTGGCTTGTAGGGGTGGGGAAAAATTGATTCACCAATGCATCATGCTTTCTGAAATGTTTCTGGATCGATCCACAGAAAAGGGAATATTAATGAAATCTGCTTATTGAAAAGCATATACAGAACTAAAAATTACAGATGACTGCCATGTACTACATAACACTGTGAAAGCAGCAGAGAGGGCAGATTTGGAGCAGCATTTCTACCACTGACGAAATGTGTTTAAACATGCAAAACAAACACATGATGGAGCGTTCAGGAAAATATAACTGCCAAAAATAATTTAAAAAGATGCATAAGCTTTATTTTACATTAAAAGGAACCAAAATTATATCAATTAACACAAAGTCCTTAAAAAGGAAAACTGAAAATAATATTGTTGATGAATATGTAAGGAATAATTGACGACGGGCCGTTGTGACCCGAGGTGTGTGCATTATTTTTCTAATAATTAAACGGACCGAAGTCAATTATTCCGCTTATACTACGGTTGCCACACCTCAAGACATCGATCAGATGATATATTTCAAGGCATTCGTCCAGTATTTCTACTTAAATACCTATTATGAGTAGGATTATTTCTTCCGCATTTCATCCAGCGCCTCCGTTGCTAATGCCAAAACGTCATTTTAAAACTAGTAATGGAGGCTTGAGCCGTTGATAGCAGATTAATGTAGTTAATACAGTTAATAACTAAGTTATGAGAGAGAGAGAGAGAGAGAGAGATAATTACCTCTGTGCGTCTCTCAATAGTGTTCGGCAGCAATGTCTCTAGTTATAGTGAAACTTAGTTCCTTGTTCACGAACAGCGCCGGTGTTGTTACCTCGCTTGTGAGAAATCATGTAGTTTTTAAGTTGTTTACTGATAAAATCGTCAGAGTAGCGCTAACAACATTAGCGCGATGTATGCTAGTGTGTGCAAACTGTAACTGTTATGTGTGTGCGGTCTGTGAGGGAGAGAGAGCGGGAGAGATAGAGTATGTGCTTTCCGTACATAATAAAGCCTAATTTTGTGGCAAAATCATGGACATGATCTGTCGTTTTTATCATATTGTTTACTATATTTATTTGTTTGGCCAGTGTCGTTGTGGGTTTTGGTTATTTTGCTGTTGTATGACCTTTGAAATAACAGAAATTATTTGGCAAAGTGATATGGTCATGTAATGCGGTCAAGAGCTGCCTGGAACTACGTTCGCCGTGCGTTTCCCTGAAAATAATTGCACACCTTAGAACGTTCGCCAGCCAATCAGATTCAAGCATTCAACGGCCCCGTAGTATAAATATTATAATTTATATACCATTTAAATGTCTCTTATGCTCACAAAGGCTGCATTTATTTTTAACTATATTACACATTTTATAATATTTCTTAAATTTTAAAATAACTGTCTTCTTTTTCTATGGAAGCTTGTTTACGCCATGGGATAATTTTTTTTTTTTTAAGGTAACACAATTCACAATTCTGGGGGGAAAAAATCTGAATTGTGAGATATAAGCTCAGAATTGCAAGATGTAAACTCAGAAGAAATTTATATCAGAAGAAGAAGTTTAGAAGAAGTATATATCTTGTAATTCTGACTTTTATATCTCACAAATCTGAATTGTGAGATATAAACTCAGAATTTTGAGGAAAAAAGTTAAAAAAGTTAATTCTGTTGTGAAAAAAAAAAAAAAACAGAATTACAAGATGTAAACTCAGAATTCAAAAAACAAAAGTCAGAATTGCAAGAATTAAACTCAGAGTTGCATTTGGCCATTCTGACTTTTTTTCTATATTATTATTATTATTTTGCAAGTCTTAATTGTGACAAAAAATGTATTATGAGATAAAAAGTCACAATTGCCTTTATTTATTTATTTTATTTCATGATGGAAATGGGCTTCTTTTTTATTTTAATATATTTTAAAATGAAATTTATTCATATAATGGTATAGCTGAATTTTCAGCAACATTAATCAAGTCTTTGTCAGAAATGATCCTATCCTATATTGATTTGGTGCTCAAGAAACATTTCTCATTATTATCTGTGTTGAAAAGAGTTCTGCTGCTTAATGTTTTGTGGAAACTGTGATGAATAGTTTTTTTCTTTTCTTTTTTTTTTTTGATAAAAACTGTCTTTACTGTCACTATTTGATCAATTTAATGCTGAATAAAAATATTAATTTTTTCTAAAAAGAAAAAAGCTGCCCCAAACTTTTGAACGTTAGCATAGGCCTATATAAAAATAATTAGCCCCTATACTTAAAAACTGAGGTACAGTAAGACTGTGACTCCCTGAATCAAATTGAATTGTGAGGTGCCCAGTGGGAGAGAATACAAGAAAAAAAAAAGGAAAGATATTGATAGAGGTAGAGGCAGAAAAAAAGGAAGAGTGACAGACAGAAACCTTCTTAATCAGGGCGTCTCATTCCAATCGTCTGCTGTAGATTAGGCCTGAGATTGCTTTGGTGTATTGGGGGATTAAAATTGGTGCAATTGTCACCCAAACGTCTGCCTCTCTCCCCTAAACTTCCACAGATAGTCTGTCTGCAGATTGGCATCAGGTGAAAATCTCATTATAAAGACAGAGATGCCATCTTTGGGCAGCGTGTTCTCCACCCTTTTCCGTTTAACCGCATTTGAAGTCACTTGAGATTTAAAGGAAGTAGTTTTCTCGGCCAAGGAAAAGACTCCTTGTTAGAAATGATTTGTCGATTTGGTGACAGCGCCAGAATGTGAGAAAGCATTGTTAGTGTGTGGTGACTTCATTTCCAGGGAAAAACTGTGGTGATTCAACAGCCATTGAGGTTGAGTCATTCTTCGCAAAAACTTTTGCACGTTATCCACATAAATGAGTGGGAGGAAGGAAGAGAGGGTTTGGCTAGAAAGAAAAAGAGAAAAACACTTGGGGTACCCAATTACGGTCTAAAAGATGACACACCGGATATCGACATTGACAGTCTCACCATGGTAACCGGTTTCGTCGAATGGTCTCTTTCCCTCCCTCTCTCCGTTTCTTTTCCCGCCTTCGCTCCTTGTTCTCGTTGCATATGAAATTTTCATGAGACGTGCTGGTGTGGGTGTCCACCTGAAGCACAGGTGCGATGAGTCTAATGGGATCTACATGCAAAACAGCTGCAGTTTGTGTGAGAGAAAGGAAAACAAGAGCAAAATAAAATCTAAACAAACAGGCATGCAGACAAAACAGGTCTAGACAGTTTTCTTTACGTACACACTCCCTGTGGTTTCGCAGCTCCGTGCCGGTGTTCAGAATCGAAGAGCAGACCTACATTAAAACACGTTGAATAATTCAAATTTGCCTCTAGTGTCTGCCGTAAATTACGGTAGAGGCATTATGATGAACCCATATAAACAAACAAATAAAAAATTCTGGCCAAGATATATTTATGTGCTAGATATATATTGTGTATATAGTGCAGAATGATTAAAGAAATATTTTAGATGGCGCAAAATGTAACATTTACAATCTTAAAATATATTTAGATTAAGGATATATGAATATAGCCAAAAATGATAAATGCAAGTAATTAAATATATAAGTAAAATATAAGTAATTAAAATAATTATCCAAAATATATTTATGTTCATACATTTAGCCATTTTTGACACTTTCTTGTGTATTATATATGTGACCCTGGACCACAAAACCATTCAGAAGGGTACATTTTTTAAAAATTTAGATTTATACATCATCTGAAAGCTAAATAAATAAGCTTTCCATTGATTCGTGGGTTTGTTAGGATAGACTGATATTTGGCCAAGACACAACTGTTTGAAAATCTGGAATCTGAGGGTTCCAAAAATTCTAAATATTGAGGAAATCGCCTTTAAATTTGTCCAAATAAAGTCCTTAGCAATGCATATTACTAATCAAAAATTAAGTTTTTGATATATATATATATACGGTAGGAAATGTACAAAATATCTTCATGGAACATGTTCTTTACTTAATATCCTAATAATTTTTGGCATAAAAGAAAAATCGATAAGAATGGTCTCTTTCCCTCCCAGACAGAAGCTTCAGAAGCTAGTTCTGCTAGTTCTGAAGCTTCAGAAGCTTCAGAACTAGCGGTCATACAGTCTCTAACACCCTTGGAGTTATTTTTGGGATAACTGCTGTGGGTTAAACTAGATGTTCTCAGTCTTAAACCTAGAGAGAGTCTGGATGAAGAACAGATACCCTATTTGCTATGCCACCAGCATCAGTATCAATGCCGCCCTGCAGTTTGAATCTTTCAGATTGTATATTCAAAACACAAATACGCTTAAAATATGCTTTTCTCCGCACATAGCAGCCTGCAACACGCATTGGTTTTCACGGCAAACAGGAGCACTCTGGGCCCACAGCCAGCCTGCCAGGATATGCATGAGTGTGTTTCATCATCAGATTCGTGAGCATTGCTGCATGTTGGATTTCACCTGCCGCCACAGAGCTCACCTGCTGAGAACAGCCAGAAATGTCCTGTTCATTCAGAGACTGATTTTCTTGGAGATGAAATGTTCACTCACACAGAACAGCACCCTTATTACAGGTCATAGAGATAAGAGGGGGAGAAAGAGGGGGCGCTGGGGTTTAAGCAGCCACGGGATGACACACAGAGGAGATATGACCGTTTCAGGCAGGCTTTTAGGGTAAATGTTCCATTACAGCTGAGCAGGGGCTCAGATGTTGGAGAGAGTGTAGAAAATGAAAGTGAAAGAAAAAAAGCGAAAAGCACATGAGGATAGATGATGTTTATGAAAAAATATGAGGAGCGAAGTTAGGTAAGACAGACAAGCTTGAAAATCTTGTGTAAGGTCACAATAAGAACAATAACTATAAAGATAACTATAACAATAACCATCTTAGCATCTACACCGACAGACAATGTTCTGTTTATTATAAGCACGTGCTGCAGTCTGTCACTTTAAAAAGCTCAGGCTCCATAAAGTTCGGTGAATTTTGTTTGTCTCTTAATGTCAATATTGTTTATCAGATAATATTTAAACTGAACTGAGCTGGAGGATGACATCACTGAATTCAATAATGAAATGCCTTTAACTGAAAATTGTATGTTTAATCTTGACATTTTACATTATCGACACAAGTGATTCCAAAGATATTGTTCTTTGTTATTGTTATAGTTTCTGCGTGGACTTCCTGTTCTCACAGAATTAGAATGATTATTAAAACTTTATATTCATTGTTATCTGCTTGTTTTAAGGGTCCAAATCAGCTTTCACTTCATTTCATTTATTTACTTATAAAGCACAAATAAACGCAACAAGAGTTGACCACTGTGCTGTACAAAAGAAGAAAGGTAAAATAAAAAAGAATAATAATAGAAGTGATACACTAAATATAAGTTAAAATGAGACAATTATAATGAATTAATTTCAAGAGTAAAAAGATGCAACTGTAACTTATTTAAAATAATATACAGAAGATGCAGATCTCACAGATAAGCGAAGACTGTTCCATAGCCTAGGAACGGCCACTGCAAACGCACGGTCACCTTTCAAATTCAGTCTTGGTCTTTGATATGAGTAATACTGTCTGAGGATCGCAAGCATCTGTCAGACCTATCCCCATTAACAAGTTCTGAGAAATAAAAAGGTGCCAGACCATTTAAGGACTTAAAAACAAACAGCAGAATTTTAAATTCAACTCTATAACGCACTGGCAACCAATTAAGAGACATTAAAATCGGAGTAATGTGCTCTCGTTTACGAACCCCTGTTAAAAATCTGGCATTTTGAACCATTTGAAGCCGTGACATGGAGGATTGGGGTAGCCACTAGTTACGATAGTCCAAACATGATAAAACAAAAACATGTATGACTCTTTCAAGATCTTTAAAAGATAGAAAAGTTTTAACTTTTGACAGAAGTTTAAGACTTAAAACATGACTTAACTTCTGAGTTAATATGTTGGTCAAACTTAAGGGAGGAATGAAAAAGATCTCCTCGATTTTTCACCGTTGGTTTGATATAAGAGTTTAAATAACCACAGGTAAAATTCGGTTCCCTTTCAGTCAGTCACTCCGAGTCACATCATAGAACTTAATCCAACAGGCAATATCTGTCTTGCAGAGTCTTCAACTTTGTGTGAAGATTTTTTCTATTTCTAAAAAAATAGAAGCAATTAGACAATCCATCATTTCTTCTACCGATGACCCTTCAGATCTTTTGATTCCTACTAGGCTTTTAATTCATTTGAGCCGATTACTATGCAGGGTTTAATGGATTCAGTCGTCAAACTGAAGCCTATGTCTGCTTTTTCTGCTGATTTTTGATACTGTTGGGCCCTGGATTCTAGCAACTGTAAATAATAGCCTTCTTTCTGGGGTTGTTCCAGATTATTGTAAACATGAAAAAGCCTAATCTTGATGCAACTGTTTTATTGCAAAAATTTTAGAGAGAGCTGTGTTATTACAGTTATAGAGTTTTCTGGAAACAAATAATACTCTTGAAAAGTCATAGTACTGAGTCTGCTCTTTTAATGGTATTAAATGACATTTTGCTACTTCTTGACTCTGGGAACTCATTTTAGTGCTTTTGGATTTGAGTGCAGCATTCGATACAGTTGATCATGGCATTCTTTTATCGCTCCTTGAAAAGTGTGTGGGCATCCAAGGAAGTGCCCTGAGCTGGTTCAGATCTTATCTTAGTAACAAAACTTTTTCAGTAGGTATTGGTTACGCTGTTTCATCTGTAGCTCCTCTTACCTCCGGTGTTCCTCAAGGCTCTATTTTGGCACCCATCTTGTTTTCACGGTACATGCTTCCATTAGGTTCAGTTTTTAGGGAGCATGGAGTGTCGTTTCATTTTTATGCTAATGACACCCATATCTATTTACCTTTAAAACACAATTACAAGAATGGTTTAGAAACATTGCTTGCATGTTTAGCTGATGTAAGCTATGGCATGTTTGCATTTAAATGAGGGTAAGACGAAAGCAATTGTCTTTGGATCATCTGTGGGAAAAGGAAAGCGTCTCAATTACACATGTAACCCTCGTTCCCTGAAGGAGGGAACGGAGACGTCATGTCGGTGACCGACGAATTGGGATCTCGCCGGAGAGACCAATCCACGTCGAGTGTAACTAAACGAGCCAATGGACATTGGCATGCGGTATTTTGCATCTGGCTGCCACAGCCCTGCCATATTAGCAGAATACGCTATCCGTTCCCATGGTTACTTCTCATCCTCTATACCAGGGCTCCTCAACTCTGGACCTCGAGATCCACTTTCCTGCAGAGTTTAGCTGTAACCCTAATCAAACACACCTGAACATGCTAATCCAATGTCTTCAGGATCACTAGAAAATCACAGATAGGTGAGTTTGATCAGGGTTGGAGCTAAACTCTGCAGTGGATTGGACCTCCAGGGTAAGATTTGAGGAACCCTGCTCTATACGGATAACTGCTTATCTTTTGTTTTGTTTTTGCCTTTAAGTTAAACAGCATTCATTCTTCATTGTATCGTTTGCAGGGAAGAGAAGCTAATTTATCGCATTGCATGATAATTCAATTTTTTTTTTTCTCTTAGGTTTTGTAGAATTTCATTTACAATGTTGATCTGATTACCGTGAAAACAGTGTCACCCGCTGGACGCTCGCTCCTGCTTCAGCCATCACATAAATTATCCAAATAAAAATGTGTTCAACAAGCTGACAGAAGTCAATTCATTTCTTTGTTGGAAACTTTTAAATGACTAAGTATAATTGTTGTCATTATAAATATTCATTTTTTCCATGGCCACGGAGGAGAATCAGAGATTGTGGGTCACATTCATCGAACAGTTACAAACTCACTGTACTTTTTATATTTATTTCAACATATGACAAACCAAATCAAATCCCTGAGCTTGTGAACAGTTTTGTAGCATTTTAAAATGCTGGTTTAATGTACTAAGACAGTGATGCTAAAAGACATGCAGGTGAGCCCGAATATTAATGCGACATGTTTAAATGTTAAGCGTTTTCCTCCCTTTAGAAAACCGTATTGTAGAAAGCACTTATGGATTAGACAGTGATATTTAATGTTCATATATTTTGGGCTCATCTGTTTTTCTGCACATATTATGATCCATTAGTATGGTGTGTACAGAATGTGGTCTTTTATTATCACTGTCTTGGTGCATTAAGTGTGTTCTAATTAGAGGAAATGCTTAACGTAAATAAACGCGTTGCATTCACATTTTGAGCTTATATGCGTATCTGTACATAGTATATGCTCTACAATTTTGTCTTTATCACTGTCTTGGTACATTAAGCCACTTTTAGAAAGTCCCCTGTTCAAGTTCTAATTCACAAGCGAGTCATACTCGCAAAGAAGGTAACGTTAATTATTAAAACAACAAAATCAAATCTTTCAAAAACACACAGAAATGGGATTTTTTATTGAGTGAGAGGCAGTGGACACTAACAGGTTTACTATTTAGCATCTTCTCCACGACCTGCTTCCTTTGGTGTTTTAACATAAAAAAAGGAAAACATACTGCATTATTCAGTTTTCTCTCAGAACGATGATCTGAGTTACTATTGCAATTCTTGATGCAACATGAATGACATACAATTATGACATTTTTCACAGTCATGACAAAAAAATCAAATACTCCCCTAAACTCAATAGCGGAAAGGCAGTGCTATCCTGCAAGTATGGCGGATAAACAAAGCAGTTTCCCAGAACTCAATGCGGCGTTAAGTCACATTCTCATTCTAAGACCCTTTTTCTGTTAGTAAACATTGTGACGTTTTTCTGTGGGTGGGGCTTAGGTGGAGGCAGAAAGATTCCACTGACCGCTTCACTAACGCTAGTTATGAAGTTTGTTAGCTTGTTTTTTTAAGAATGGCTGGAGAAAATCCGATTTTACCTGCATATGTAAGGTCAAGCACTGTGCAGGACCATGATTGTTATTTAAATAAGTTAACTTTAACGGACAAAATCAGATTGGCCAACCCTATGCTCATGGATGGACGATCTGACAGGATTACCTCCGATTGAGTGACTCGAGTCGCATATAACGTTAGAGAAACTCACCTGTGTCTATCTAGTCATGAAGATGTACATATATTTCAGTTTCAGCAGGCAACTATTTTTACAGCTAATGTTGAGATGTGAGAGTGAACTGGGCCAAAATATAAAAAGTAGGTTAAACATTCAATGTGATGGATATATTATTTGAAGATGTATGTATCATGGCCAAATAGTTATTTTAAAGTATATACATCCTGTAAATTATGTAAGTTAAGTTAACAATACTTTACACATAGCACATTTAAAGGAAGATGTGAATATTTTCTAGAAATAAAAATTCCAGAAATTAATTTTGAACTTTCTGTGTTTGATTATTCTTTCTTACTAAGTTCTTAGAAAGTCCAGCCACTATCAATCACAACAATGTATATTACAGATGATTAATCATATAAATCGTCGGTTTGTTGTTTTACACAAATGCACACAGACATTATTTCATAGTTGTGAGATGCATAAGAAATCTTTAGACACGTAACACAAACCATAATCCATAACAACAAAAGACAATACTTTATTTAACCTTTTCTGATAAGAAGTGTGCGCTGCAAACGCGAGCATTTTTGACGATCGTTTCTGTCAGTTCCACTCGTTTTATCGCGTTTAACGACAGCTGTGGTCGGGTTATTAGGGACTTTAAGCAGTCTCCACTGCTGGAACTGCAACGGCATTCCAACGTCATATTGCGCGTTCGTGACTTAAACTGCTACTTCGTGGCGTTCTATAACCGTCTAGCGGAGAACAGCTGCTTTGCCGTAGTCGTTACAATGTGACAGTTTATGTAGTTAAATGTTGCGTTTTATGGTATATACCATTTAATTCCATCACTATAAGATTCTATCATTAGTCTTTCATTTAATCTGTGTTGATTATGTTTTAAACTTAAGCTAATTTTAACTATTTTTTTCGACTACGGCAAAGCTGTTCTCCGCCAGTAGACGGTTAAAAAAGTAGTTTTTTTTGCTAAAAATTTTGCACAAACAGCCATGTTTTACTATAACAATATAAGTGTAAGACAAGCTTATATTGCTCAATTGCACAAATCCTTCAACATGAAAAACATAATTCTGCACAAAACAGTATAAGTTATCAGAACTTAAATAAATATACTCTATATACATAATAAACACTCTGTGTTTATTTGGCACTCGACAATCATCAGATTTCCCATCCCCCAACACTGTCACTCACGACCAGAAGTCAAGACTAAACCACAAAGTGAAAATAGCAGTATTCTTTAGTGATATGTTATTTACAAATAGCTTTAGATTCTATTTATTCTATGTTAAAATAAAATAAAAACATGGCGAAAAACATTATTAGAGAAAAACATTACTTATTGCAAAAATAGTGGTAATTATCTGCTCTTCTGCATTGTAATACATTATAAAATAGTATGCAATAACTTATTGAGTGTAATTTTTACATTTTATTTCTAATTATTAAATGGATGCCACCTTATTGGGACAAAAGCCCTCTCTACACCTACCCTAAGCCTACCCGATACTTTATGTTCAACTTTTTGATTATTTTCTTCATTTTTATTAAAAAATAAATGCTTTTCTGATGTGATTTGAAATTTAAAAAGGGAGAAAAAAAGTTCGCCAAAAGGCAGGTTAGAACCCCTGTCGATCGTGTCAAAAGAAGTATAACGCAAACTTTACCATGTGCGCCACTGAATCTGACATCTATCAACCGTCTTTTGCAAATTTGACTATCTCAATCATACGTTTGTGGGTGGAGTTAATGTAAATACCTCTGCCAGCAATATAGCTATTTGCACTTAAATAGACACTCCGATTTTTTTTTTTTTTATATTCCCAACAATTAAACATTTGCCCACAGAAAAAAACAGGGGGTGCTGCAGCACCCTCAGCACCCCCACTTCCCGCGCCCCTGGGTGTGACTGACTTTAGCCCACTTGTCCCACTAATGGAGCGGACACGCCCTCCTTGTCCGCTCCATTTGGGAGAGGTGAACTGTCTCCCGCGGCCGCGCCCCCCTCCCCTTTCCACTTCTCACACAGCTTCTGTGCACGGTACCTTCTCAACAAGCAGGGGCGCCAATTTGCCAATTCCCCACACAGTTATATGATAGATAATATGATAGATAATAGAAAACCGCTTAGCGGCGCAGATGATTTTTTTTTTTTTTCAAGTGCTTGTGCCGCCCCCCACTTGTCATGAAAAAATGCCCGGTTCGCCCATGCCTAAAACCGCCACTGGTTCATATAATGAGATGGGCCATCCAAATTACGGGAGTTTTACCGGAAGCGAATGTAGCAAACATAAAATATGACCAGTGGGATTTCATTTTTTTTTTTTTTTTTTTATAGAAAGATTAAAAATACGGGAGAAAAACGGGAGGGTTGACAGGTATGCTGTGGAGTCGCAACAAACATGAATATTAAAGTCCCCAACAATTAAATTTCTGTCAAATTTAGGAGTAATACCCCCTAAAAATTCAGAGAACTCCGTAATAAAGTTTTTATTTGTTTTTGGTGGACGATAAATACCAAAAGCAAACATCAAACAGCTCTTATACAAAAAATCATGATCACAACCTTTTGATTTCCTCATGATTTCCACACCAAAACTTCACATGATCAGTGATTCATCTTTTATGAATTGTGAAAAAAAAAGTATTCATTGTAACAACTTGATTACCGGACAGTTATCATACTTGGTGTGAATAGCCCTTATAGCAATAGGTCACCCAAAATTGTACATTTCCTGATTATTTACACACCCCCAGGCCAAATGAGTTTCTTTCTTCAGTCGAAGGGAAGTTAAGTTTTTGGAAGAAAACATTCCAGTATTTTTCTGATTTTATCTAATGCAAGTGGACAAGGCTCAATGTGGACCATTTTTGATGGCCACAAATCCACATTTAAGCAGCTTAAAAGTAATCCACGTGACCCAAATGAACTGACAAATAACTTCTTCTCTAGCAAAATGACCAGTCATTTAAAAAATAAATAAATAATCGCCTTTGTCCAACTCTGTGCTGCATGATGTGTGACGTATGTAGGTTGAGAAGATCGTGCATGATATAGGTGGCAAGAACCGGCTATAAGTGTGAAGGAGGACCACTATCCAAAAGTTGAATGGCTGTTGCTGTATGTTAGTATTTGTGTCAGTTCATTGTTAGAAATGGCCTGTTTATGTGTATCCTGGCTTGTAAGGCTGTGGCAGCCTCCTCTGTCTGTCTACTTCTTTGTCTGTGTACTCTGGTTCAAAGAGGTGGGGTTGGGCGAAAAACTCTCTTCGTTTTTGTGTGAAAAAATCTCTTTTCCTCCATCTCAGTTGTTTTGGAATGTTTTACAGTGTGAAGGGTGCGTAATGTGTAGTCTTTGCATGGTCCTCTTGTAAACAATGGGGTGGTTTAAACTGCCTACGTCACACGTGACCTTCCCATCATGCATGCATCACACAAGAGGCTGTGAACTAAACTGAACGGGACCAAGGCTTGCATTTGTGATTAAAAAGTATATAATTTTTCTTTTTTTCTTAAAATGACTGATCATTTCACTAGAGAGAACATTTATTTGTCCCCTAGTGTTGTGTGGATTACTTTATAGACGCTTAAATATTTATTCTGGACCTTTAAAAATTGTCTACGTTGAGCCCTGTTCATTTGAATCAGATGGAGAAGATTTGTATGTTTTCCTCCAAAACCGTATTTTTTGACTGAAATAAGAAAGTCAAATATATTGTGGATGGCCTGAGAGGGAATAAATAATTAGAACATTTTCATCTTTGCAAAACAAATGTAAGAAATTACAATTATGCATTGATGACTTGTGTATTTTGGTTTGTATGTGATTTTTAACCAGACATAACTGATGCAAGATCTCTGCACTAAATCAAATTCCAGCAGCAGTCACTCTGCAATTCTCGCATGAACCCTGAAACTAAACAGGGTTGAGGCTAATCAGTATCTGGATGGGAGGCAGAGGTTTTAGTGAGGCCAGCAGGGGGGTGTTCATCCTATGTAATGCCCTGATGTAGTGATGTAAAAAACCCCAAAGATTATGTTCAGATTATATTGAGTTTCTGTTGCATGGTCAATAAATAGGTGTGTGGTGAGCGTTCTAGTGCTATGTCTGCTGTTGCATTATACAGGTGAGTGCTGCACACTGATGATGGTAGAGAAGATTAAATTAATTTAACTAATTAATTAGTGAGGACACATAGACCTGACTTACAATTGATTACAATATACTTTGATGGTAGCATGTTGCTACGCTACTTACACTACTCTAATAGGCTTAAATATACACAAAATGCTGGGTGGCATAGTCATTTTTAAATTATGGTGATAGTTGTCAGTATTGAAATATATAATTGATATTTATCTCAACCCTTTTTCACTGAGCTCTTTGCTATGCATTTTGGATGATGCAGCCTTCTCATGACATGAGAAATCAAAAATGTTCTTGATCTTTTGACATATATGAAGATTTTGAACCATTGAAACATCCTGCAAGTTTTATAGCTTAAAACATCCTCAGCACAAAAAAAGCATGTAACCAAGCTCCAAAATGGCTTGTTTTGATGTTGTGGTATTTGTGACGTCACACTGGTAAACATATTTGCATATGAAGAGTTCAGATGCAAAAGCCTGTAAGTGCCATCTGAAATTTTCTTCTAAAATTATCATTTTTCTCAGGCTCCTATGTTCATGTTCAGTTATTTTACTTTAATTGCAATGAAAAGAAAGTATCCTTTGCCATTAAAGTGAAATTACTGACCCTACACACAGGAGACTGATTAAAATGGTCATTTTAGAAGAAAATTTCAAATGGGACTTTATATGATGGCCTATGGAGCGATTGACATCAAAACATATTGACAAACCGTTTTACATCAACACACCATAGATCCCGCCCACTGGAGTTCAGTCAGCTGACACCTGTCTACACCGAAGGCCAGTGTCACATCAAAATCAAATACAAGCCATTATAATCTGAGACGCTGTCTAAACTGGATACAGTTTACAAATGCCTGTTCAGTTTAAGCACTTGAGTTACTCCCAACAACAGGACAAATGGAAAATTAAAGGTGCGTTCGCTTTGATGCATCCAGTTTAAACAGCATGTTTACGTCTGTGCAAGCTTTAAAAAGACCACAGCCTCAGGAACAAGTTGACTGATTATTTGTAATGGCATCACGGATCATGTTGGAGCGGAGCATTTGACTGCAGATTGTTTTATAAACACGGCACAGTGTAATGGAGAGTTTGTTAAGAAACTTTTGTTGTGATGAAGCAGCCAGTTGTATGGGATTGATTTGTCTGTACATTAAGGTTTAATATGGATAATGTTTTTAAAATACTTGCTTAAGTGCAGTAGCAGGGTGTTGATACTTTTCCCCCATACAATTACCTACAATTGCCAACAGTGGCCATTTTACTGACTTAAGCAACCCCCTCCCCCCAAAACTGATCATTTCAGCCAGAATGAGTGTTGAAAAGGATCATTTTTGTCAATATTTTTTTTTCAATATTATAAGTGAACCTCAAGGAACATATTAAATAATGAAACAAAAATTTATGTCATGACCAATTTAAGCCCAATGTATACCTCAGTTTTGATGCGAACACTTAGCGTATGCATACAGCCAAACACATAGCCAACTATACTCCATTTGATAGCATGTGCAAACAAAAGTGCATTTTGTGCTTCATAATTGTGCACCTTATAAGAAAGCATAATCCTGTCTTGAAATGCTGTACATGAAGACAAAGACGTTTTTAAACAAAACTAATATTTTATGTTATTCACACACAAATCTTTCATTCCCACTCTTTCCCTCTGTAATCCTTTATATTCGATTTAGTTCATGCTCATAACAGTCAAAGAAATAGAAATCCTACGTAAACAATCTATAACTACAGAATGTATCTCACTTTTGATTTCCTGTACTCAGAAATCCATGGGGTTTTGACTAGAGAAAAATCCTGGGTGACATTTTGATCGTAGGGGTTGGGCTTGACTAATCAATAAATAGTGTGAGAGACTTTCTTCTCAAGTCATTAATAATAGAATCTCATTTGAAGCTGTTGCTTAGGCAACCATATGGCAGTTTCTGTGGCAATCCTGCCTCAGTGAGGGAGGTTAAAACTCAGACTGAAGACAATGTCTGAGGTAACACTATTTAGGCTGCTCTGCCTTATCAGACAGAAACAATAAAGCACAAGACATGTAACAATGTCAAGCTTGGGCCACTTAGGAGTAGCCCTGCCTTGACAGGGAAGATAAAAACAACAAAAAAAAACAGGGGTAAACTGAAGAGATTAGGAATTGAATCTGGATTCTAAACAGCAGTTTGACATTATTTCATTTTCATTTGTTTTGACATTACATTGCAATAATGCAATATGCCCATGTCAGAGAACCAAAATGTCATTATTCTGGGAAGGGGGTCTTTGAAAAGCATTGATTAGCTTCCAAAAGTGTGCATGTGTGTTATACAGCGTTGTAATGAGTTTAGGGGGGAAAAAATAGAATATATTCTGTATATTTTAAATAGACGGTAAATATATGTTGTTAACAGCACAGCTAAAAAACATATATTTTTTTACACTTAAAGTAATTTTTTTTTTTAGAAAATATATCACAAAATGTAATTCAAGGGACAAGTTTACAGTCTTAAATTACATTTTAGGTGAATGCTATATTTTTCAGACAATATTTACATTGAAAGCATGGCCAATAAATATATTAGTAAATAAAACTTATTTATGTTTATATGGCCATTTTTGTTTACTTTTTTCTTTTATTTATATATTTGAAAATACATATTTTGGCTGTGTGACTGGGTAGTTTGGATAAATTTCTGATATTTTTTTCAGTATACTAAATACAGTATCTGGGGCCCTAATAGTCAGCATGCATTTATTAACTAAGGGGTCTCGGGAGCTTTAATGGTCAGTTCATGTTGTATGTGCCTATAGTGGTCTGGGGAAATAGTAGTCAGCTTGCACTGTAAAGGTCTTGGTATTCAGTTTCTTTTGGCAGTTCAGGGTCGAGTAGCCTGAGGCTGTGGAGGTCCTTGTCACTCTAAGAACCCAGGACATGACCCAAATGGCCCAGTTTACAAACCAATGTTGCACATGGGGAAAGGCATATTCCTTATTACAGTACTAAACCAGCAGGTAAACAGGCCCCTTACCAATACTGACAAATCAGACCTGCATGTGCGCTGAGTAGGATGCTCCGGAAAAGACAATATGGCCTCTATTCACCGTCATGCTGACAGCAGGTGAAAAATATCATAGCAGAGCCCCTTAAAAGGGGTTTAAATGATTGGCTGGATGAGTGGAAAACCAGGTTGGGCCAAGGATGCAACTAGCAAATGATGTAAAAGAAATAAAGGACATAATATGACCATTTTAGTGTAATTTCTATTAATCACATCTACGATATCAAGGAAAATAATTGAAAATCGTGATTTTTTTCATACCATGTACAGTACATACACTAACCCACACACACTTACTCAAAGCTGTCAACACAGGCATGAAGACCACACTGAGACTTCACTTTTTCAACCCTCCTCTTCCTCTGTAGTCAGAAAACCAGAAGATCAAAAGCACCATGACTTCAAAGTAGGAGGAGCAAGCTATCGGCAAGTCAAGGGGTTGAGCATCTGTCATAATGACTGCCGTGTTTTGTAGACTCGTCTTCGGTTTGGGGTTCAACATGGGTCCGTGAGGAGAAGGGCATCAGCAGTTCTGCGGTTCTGCCTCTTGTGTTCTTTCACACATTGTGGTTTCTTTTGGTCTGAGTTTGCAAAGTTTTTGTGACATGCAGAGGAACTTCAAGACTTTGATGGCCAAAAGCAAGATGGCCATTATTTTTTAACTTTTCACTGATTTTTGAAGTGGCACACATTCCAGTTCCAAGTTCCAGAGCAGCGAGTGAAAAATCATCAATCATTGCATTTTTAATGTTTTCGTTTTGGGATGTCAGAAAGACTGAATTTTCCTGCTGTTAAAATAGGAACAGTTTGTTTAAAACAGCATAACTTTGAAAAAGGTTTAGCAATGAAAAGTTTAGAAAGGATCTGACACTTTTAGAACACCAACCTGGACCTGTAATGAGCAACTTGGGGTGGTGTAGTCTAGCGTTTAATGATCTCGGCTAGCAAAAGAAAAGGTGTATTTTCAAACCTCAGAAGGGTTGATCCATGAACCATCACAACAGCTTTGTGCCCTTGAAAGACACTTGACCCATTTAAGCCTGTGGGTATCTACTGTATAGTTGCCAAAGTCTCTACCATTCTTTTTACATCTGTGTTTTGTATAGAAAAAACCCCCAAACAAAATCATTAAAGTGCAGCTTTACAAAGATTCATACGGTCATTTTTGGGTGTTCATACTAAAATGCATCCATCAACTGAATTGTTCACCCAAAAAAGAAAACTTTTTCATTGTTTACACACCCTCGCATTGTACCAAACCTGTATGACTTTATTTTGAAAAATGTCTCAATGTTTTTTTGGGGGTTTGTTTTTAGAAAAGAACAGTTCAATCATTCTTCAAAATATCTTTTTTTGGTGCTCCACAGGAGGTGATACAGGTTTAGATACGGCATTTTGGCTGAACTATCAATCTTGATTGCATATCGGTCACTAAAGATGCCATATATTATATCATCTTGACATGAAAAATGCACTTAAAATTGCAAACAACTATAGGCTTTGTAGTGTGTAACAATACACCCTGAGCCGGTTGAATAATCATAAAAATATATGCCGATTCAAGTAGGTTGAGATGTTAAATGAATCGTGATACATTTGGTGGTGGGGGTTTATATGAAAGTATCTCTGAGGAGAACTGACTGTCTTCAGAAATGCTTAGATGGTATTTTCTTTTCATCTTGCCTCTGTATAATGCATATTTCAATTTCACAAAAAATGTGCAGCATTTTGTCTGAGAAATAATAAAAGGACACCTTTTCATTTATAATTTGTCTTAAATCTCATTTTGTTAAAACACATCATGAGAAAATTGTATTGTGAAATCAATATTGTGAATCGTGTTGCATCATGAGTTGAGTGAATCATTACATCCCTAAGGTTTGTTCAGACAGGCAGCAAAGATAAGATTTGTTGGTATCAACTTAGTGTTTTGTTGTTTGAAAAGCATTAAAAGAAATCTGATGCTTGCCAATCCAAAAATCCACATGTGGTTTGAACCTTAAAATCAGATTTTTTGGATTTCGTTGAGATAGGTAGTTTTGTTGTCTGTGTCTGAATACACTCCTTTCTGCTCACTATACGACACATATGCATGATGTTAATGTGCATGACTGAAAGAATCTTTTAGGCAGTCATTTTAGACAGTTAAGTTCAACAATGTGTCAGGTTTTCCCTCCTCTCTTTCCACAGTGACTTTCAATTGTATGGAAACATCTCTCATAAACTAGCAAAGTCTTAAATGTCCTGTGATGACAAGTCAGTGGATATTGACTACAGTTTTAACAAACCTAACAGATTTCATCACCACCAAAATAACAGCGTGACAGCGTCCTAAAGATTCTATTTTAAAACCAGTTGTGATTTATGCACAGTGTGAAATAAGTTTAGTGTGTTTAGTGTGTCATAAGAGTCATTTAGTCTGATTTATACATCATTTGAAAGATGAATAAATAATCTTTCCATTGATGTATGGTTTGTTAGGACAATATTTGGCTGAGAGACAACTATTTTGAAAATCTGGAATCTGAGGGTGCAAAAAAATCAAAATATTGAGAAAATCGCATTTAAAGTTGTCCAAATGAAGTTCTTAGCAATGCATATTACTACTACTCATACTAATAATTAAAAAAAACATATTTTTGACATATTTATGGTAGAAAATTTACAAAATATCTTCATGGAACATGATTTTTGGCATAAAATAAAAATGTTGACCCATACAATGTATTTTTGGCTATTGCTACAAATATACCCGTGCTACTTATGATTGGTTTTGTAGTCCAGGGTCACATATCAGTAATGATATTTCTGTCCATCTCTTTGTTTAGTGTGCTAAAACTGAAACAGACATGCACCTTGCAGCCATATTCACAGTCATTTTCCACTATTTGTCAACAACTGCATCAGACATGTTGTGTCACAGGACTCAAGGGAACATTGCAATTCATGTTGTTTAAAAGTAAGTCAAAGTCCATCTCGTTCTAGCTCCTCGTAATAGACTCTTCTGACTCGCTCTCTGTGTTTTTGGATCCAGGCGAATTATTTTGCTTTCATCAGGAGGGCTGATCTGTTGGCATGGAAATCAAAATGCAAATGGCTGTGAAAGGAGGATGCACTCGATAGAAATTCAAATTGCACAACCAGCCGCTCGTAATCATGAACGAATTCACAGCGCAGTGTTGACATTATTAAATTTTGAGACAGATTAAGGCATTATAGGAAGCTTTGTGTAATCCAGCAAATCAGCATATTGCTTCACTTTTGCCAACATGCTCATAAATTCCATTAAAGGTGGTTTAAGTGTGATCTCAACATCTGAGATTGAGCGTGATGCTTGTGTGTGGGTTCAGAATTACACCTATGTGAGTTAAGAAACATGACGCCCAGTGATTGCTCCTCCGCTTATATAAACTCGCAGCTGAAAACATCCACTGTAATTGTGCCTTTTCGACTGGTAGCTGGCTTTATTATCTACAGCTAATGGGTTTGTCTGCTGTTCTCCAAAACGAACCGCTTCAGAGGTCAAATTAAAGGTCTCCAGTCTTTTTTAAAGGGTAAACTTTAAGGTCGCTTCATTTTGTTCCACTTGTGTTCAGTTTTAGCTGTATTGGCCGGTAGGTCGGCAGTGGAGCAGCTTTGCTTGATTTTAGGTCTTTTCTCAGTATAGTAGTTCATGTTGAATGTTTGACTCCATCTGTAGGGAAAGAGCGAGGGGGTGGAAAAAGATAGAGATATAGGAATCACAATGTTTCTTTTTATTTGATCTTTGACCCCTGTGATCAGTGCATTCCCACGTTCCTCCATCACACAGCTCTGTGAGTGACGGGGTCACTCAATGGGTCAGTTTTATATGGGAAACCGTTTGGATAGAGTGTTGGTATTATCTTTAATCCCCAAACACTGTTAGTTTATGACAGCTCAAAGGCATAGATTATACTTGACACTTCTATTCTCCAGAAAGTTGTCAGAGCAAATGAGAAACCAATAAGCTACAAGTCTGCAGAATTCGACAGAAAGCTCCACAGATTTCTGCAGAATTTAAATGGCTTCATTATCCCTATTTGAATGGGGTTCATTTTTCAAACAATGTTTGAGTTAAAATTATTAAAAGGATGTCTGTGATTTCACATACTGATCTAGAGAGGATTGGGATCTTTGTTGTTTACTTTTTTTTTTAAGGAATAAACTTGATTAAATACAAGTTAAACTCACAAATAAACAGCATAATTGGCTTGCTGTGCTTTAAAAGAATCAAGGTTACAGGCACTTACAATGGAAGTGAAAGGGAGATATTTAAAGTACAAATGTGAAGCTTATTTAAAAAGCAATTCTTCTGTTAAAAAGTTGTGTATTATTTGAGTTGTAAAGCGTTTAAACATTTTTTTTTTTTTTTTACAGTGGTTTTAGGTTTTATGGAATTGTATTTTCATGGCGACAAAGTTGTAAAATCAGATGTAACTATACAAATAGGAGTGTATATTTATTATACACTTTTATTATTATCTTTTTACATACTACTGAAAAAGTGAGTATTAATATTTACAGATTGGCATCTTTCACAAGTGTCTCAAGTTATGTATTAATTTATTACGGAATCGACATTATAACAAATGCTGTCCAATGAAATTAACTTGTGCTAAATCTACAGTATAGTCTATATTCTGATTGGCCACATGCTCTGAAGGCATTACAAAACCCACTGAAGTACCGTTCTCTTACAGGTTTAGCACAATGAATACAAATGCAGCAAAATAAGAATAAAATGTGAAATAAGCTTACAGTTTCCCCATAAATTTAATTAGTCTAATCACAGTAATATATGGTCATACTAATGTCCATTGGAATATAAGGTGATTTAGTTATTATGTGATATCTGCTTCGGAGAAGTTGTACAGAGATTCATGTTTTCTCAAGTCAAACAAAACAAGAGCAAAAAGAGATTGTATTGTCAGGGCCACAAAGATGATTTCAAGAGCTGAAATCTATCAAAAATGATGCCTCATCATAGATGCATTGAAGCCACAACTCTATCACAGTGTGCAGTTTCCATTTCCTTTCTGTTACACTACAGAATCTAAAACTCAGGATATTGAGTCAGTCATTGCCATCAACAATAATGCAGAACGCACTGACGCATTATATGAGTCCAGCATCATTCTGACAAGCATTAACAGCCCTCTGATTGCAGCTGTGGGATTTTAAAATAGACTGTGGATAAAAATGAACATCAAAAGCATTACCGGTGCAATGCATCAATATTCTAATTACCGTATATACTTCTCAAAGTGCTTTTCATATCTTAAAGTACAGATTGCATATGAAATATTTTTAAGGGAGCAATATCTTTTTAGATGTATCTATAAGATGATAATAATTAGTTTTAAAGTCACACAAAGATCACACAAAAATAAAGCATTCAGCATATTAGCATTCAAATGAATCAAAATTTGGGGTCAATAACATGATGTTCATTTTTGTGTTGGTTTATTAAAAATTATATTCATGCAGACAATGACTTGAATGTATTCATGTGTTAAACATGTTTTAAATTTCTGAAAAAAATGTAAATGTAAAATATTTTAAGTACTGTGTGTGTGTGTGTGTGTGTGTGCATGTATATATATATAGAAACATTTCCTATTATTACTGTATCAAGCCACGATATATACCTCTGAAGATGCTGAAGATGGAGCATTAATAGACTACAAATTACACAAGCCACTTCTCTGAACAGTTTTGTAAGGCAAGCATCACCATTACTACTGCTCATACTTTGATTGATTTATTTGAACAAACCCCTTACCATAAGTATTAACCTTCAATATGACACATCCTGCAACATTTGTGCTGAAGACATGAATGGTACCTCAAATCATATACATTTTGTTGAAGATAAATGTGTGATTACTTGCTCATGATAAAACAGGTGCACCACTCCTGGTTATTTTCAGGAAAAGTACAAATTTAATCTGCATTACTGAAACCTCAGCTATATGGTAATGATATTGTGGTCAGTTCAAATATTTCCAGAATTCTTGTATCGCTTGTCCTTTGGGGAGCTGCTAGAAAGCAGGCACAGATCTGTAGTGGAGAGGTGCTCAGTGTCCTCTGTATTCTCATCATGATGGTTATTGTCTCTGCATTCCCATCATGCCTCCCTGATTCAGCCTCAGCATCCTAATCCTGTCGCATGGATGCATCAGTGTGTCCGGATTGATAATAGGGTTTTACCATTGTGGCTGTGTGTGTGTGTGTGTGTGAGAGAGAGACAGAATGATGAAGAGATGGAGTGTGTGTGTGAGTGTGTGAACATCATGCATTTGGCCTGTTAAAGGGATAGTTCTCCAAAAAATGAACATTTCTGACAATACTTACTAGCACTCATTTTGTTCCAAACCGCTATGACAGTTGTTTCTTTCATGGAACACAAAAGGCTAGTCAGAATCGGACTGTAAATACAAATTAAACCTAAAACTAATATCAATTTTCTCTTTCTGATAAAAGCCCACCCTCCAAAGTCATGTCAGCCAACCTGATGTCAGCAGAGCCAGACATGCACAGGGACTGACAGGCAGAGAGAGTTTCAACGTTCCCCTGACACTTTTCTTGCTGTTTACAGAGGTGTCCCAGAGACAAGTGTGATCTCGTAGCACACTTATTTCAGGGATATCTGTCAGGCAGTAGCAACAAATTTATTTATTTAAAAAAGCTTACAACACTCTTAATACAGTAGTATTCAAACAACTGCAAAATCAAGAATAAACCAGTTGTGCTCAACAGGTTTTGTGTCAGAAATCAGATTTTACAGTGGGCATCAAGTGCTTGTAGTACACAACTAAAACTGTTTACTGTATAAAAATTACAGAACAATTGAAATACTAATATTAATATAAACTCCTTAGGTCCAGCCAGCCTGATCTCACAGAATTCCGTGTAATGACCACGGACTTAATTAACCCTGAATCTGTGGTGGCATCACGGAATCGCCGAAAATTCCGTGATGGGCTCACAGAAGGCATCAGCCGTGGTCCATGCACGGATTCACTGGTTCAACACCAGCGCTGACCACGTAAAAAGAGTGACTCCGATGCAGTTATATTTTGTATATAATTTTATACTTTCACTGGAGTACCTGACCCCACCCCTACCCTAAACCTACCCAGTTCTGAACAATAATGATGACGATCAATTTCCCAGTATCGCATCGGCATATTGATGCTAAGGGTTTCCTATTTAAAGTGTTGAACCAGTGGATCCGTGCGTGGAGCACGGCTGATGCCTGCCACTGACTTACATTGATATCATTTCTGTGAGCCCATCACGGAATTTTCGGCGATTCCGTGATGCCGCCACAAATTCGGGGGTTAATTAAGTCCGTGGTCATTACACGGAATTCTGTGAGATCATGTTGCTCCAGCAATATGCAAACCTATTACAGTTTTTTTTCAATACTTTTAAAAATTTTCCTAAGCTTTTAACACAGTTAGCACAACATCTGTCTGTGTAGGCTATACAATTAACCAATTTCTTGTTGCTTTGACACAAAATGCATACAGTTAACACAAATTTAAAATGCTTGAACTTCTTTTACACACAAGCTCAACCAAGACCAAAACAATGCAATTTTACTGCCGAATTTTCAAATGCTTTCACACTGTATGTCAGAACAGATAACATCATGTTCTAAAACTAACTTATAGGCTAAAGTCAAAGTGAGCAGCTGTTCATATTGTGAATTGGAACACAAATATGTCCTCTGTATTTTATTCTATATTGCTAATGAGAAACAGATGATTGAAGTCATGCAAATATATAAATTACAGCTGATTCCCATCTAGGAAACACACTCAGGTGTTGAGTTTCTTTCAGTCGCATGACCATATGATATACAGTAAAAGAAGACCTCTTTGGGCTGATCTTGTGTGGAAAAGTGCACTCCTGCATAAATGTGAGATTTTAGAAGATCTGCACCAAAGATTGGTGCCAGAGAAAGGGGACAGGTGGGAGACCACTTGCCAATATAAGTGATCACATGCAACAATGTGGCATTCCACCATTCCCATTTTTAATTCTTCTGTCTTTTTTTTTTTTTTGTATATTTTGTATTTTCACATAATAAATGACAGCTGTATTGCATATTTTTGTTTTCCTGCATTCTTGTTTTCTTTCTTGTCTTTCCAATGTCCTGTTGCAAATAAAGCCTTTACTGCAGCAATTCTGTCTCTGTTTTTTCCCCCCCTTTCTGCAGCAAAATAAACAAAATACATGCATTTACTAAACCCAACAAAACAAAAATTGCAGAGAGGCTTCAAAAGAAACTGTAGTGTAAAACACAATCTATGATCAATGCAATATACTTGTCTATTAAGGTCAGACCTAAAATGATGCAGTTTCGGTAATTCCATCTGATGTTAGTGTTTTTATGATGTTGTGCTATGATTGACTAAATGTTCCTGTTGGAAGAGAACATGTGTTATAGTTTTGGATTACTAATTTAATTTTGAGACATGTTTGCAATGTTTAGGTAGATGTATTGTATTGTGTTAGTGTACTATTGTAATTTGAAAATTAGTGTTGGATTTTAGTTTGCAATGTGTGATTTTGAGCATGAAATGAACTGTTTTGTCAACTGTGTGTTGTAGGTGTGTTGGTGTGTTAAGAGTTTAGGAAAATTGTTAGAAGTATTGAAAACATTGTCATAGCGATTCTAAAAAAACTGTAACACGACAAGGGTTGAACATGAAATTTTTGTCAGTTTTTTGTCGGGTCTCGGGTCTGATCACCTGGGTTTTCTGTCTCTGTGTTCAGATGTTGTGTACGTGACTATGTTTTGACAGCTCGCCACGTGCGCATTTTCAGCGTGATTGTTTCCCCGCCCTCCTTGTTTCTCTGCTTGTTAGCTCATCTTGTTTCACACCGGGTTCTAGTCACCTCATTAGCATTCCCTTTATAGCTCCCTGTGTTACTCTGTCTTTTGTCAGACTGTTTGGTTAGTTTCATTGTTCTGACTGTCTCTAGTTGTATCATTTACCTGTCCTGTCCTGTCTTGCTCTGTTCAGGCTCCAGTGCTCGTTGCTGCTAGTTAAATTTCTGTGCGCTCAGATTCCTGTGGGCTCCCTTGGCTTCCGCCGTTCCTGGGTCTTTGCAGACTCGCTAGTGGATCGCTCTACCTCTCGCTCGTGATAGCGAACAGCCTTACCGGCTCCGTCTCCTCTGCCGCTGTTGTGGCTTGCTCCAGCCACTACCATCCACCCAGCTGTGTGTGTAGGAAATCCCACATCCACGCAAGCCATCTGCGGGAGCACTCCTCGCCTGCTATTGTTATTATTGTCTGCTCAATAAAGCCTCTGTTATTCCCGCATCTGAATCCAGCCTATTCCCTGACAGAACAGTCTGACCAAGATGGATTCAGCGGGATCGGATCCGCTTCGGTCTGCTCTCGTGCAGCAAGGAGTTTTGCTGGGGCAACATGCCACCCAGCTCAACACCACAGCGCAGGAGGTAGACGCTCTCAATGCCCTAGTCGCTGAGCTCCTCACGAGGGTCGATGATCTTCAGCGGTGTTACTCCTCTGGAGCCCGAACCTCACGCCAATAATCCACCGGTCTACGATGGCGATTCCAATGCCTGCCAAGCTTTTCTCTCCCAGTGTTCACTGGTATTTTCACTGCAGCCTCGACGTTATGCCACTGAAGAGGCAAAGGTTGCTTTTGTCCTCACTCTTCTCTCGGGTCGCGCCCGCGAGTGGGGAATTGCCGTTTGGAGATCGCGGGCTCCCTGCTGTACTACTTTTGCTGCGTTTCGCCAGGAGATGGCGAAGCTGTTTGACCGGTCAGCCCAGGGAGATGAGGCGGTGGCTCGGTTATCGTCGTTGTCTCAAAGGAAGTGCTCTGTTACCGACTATGCCATACAGTTTCAGACTCTAGCGGCGGCTTGTGGCTGGAATGAGGGCGCGCTGCGCGCGCGTTTTCTCGAGGGACTGGATTTTGCCATCTCTGATGAACTGGCTGCTGTGGATCTTCCTCAGGAGCTGGATAACTTGATTAATCTCGCACTCCGTGTGGAGTCCCGTCTCAACCGTCGCCGCCAACGCCGTCTATCCACCACTCCGTGGCGCCACCTGGAGTCCTCTTCACCCGATGCGGCGAGTCCTCAGTCAGCTGAGGTTGAGCCCATGCAACTGGGTCGTCTCCGGCTTACGCCGCAGCAGAGGCAGGAGCGCCTGGCTCAAGGATTGTGCCTGTATTGTGGCAAGGCTGGCCACTTCGTACTGCAGTGCCCATTAAAAGTCAAGGCCCACCAGTGAAGCGGAGAGTCCTGGTGGGCGCCTTCTCCCGTTCAAACTCTCCTGCAACACGCACTCAGCTTCCTTTTCGACTCTCCTTCCAGGGAGGTTCACACTCCGGCCACGCCCTTCTGGATTCGGGGGCTGAGGGAAATTTCCTGTACTCTGTTTCAGCTCAGAAGTGGAACATCCCAACCATTCCCCTGGACAAACCCATTACGGCATGGTCATTAGCAGGCAATCCCCTCACCACTATCACCCACATCACACCATGTGTAAGCCTTTCCCTCTCTGGTAACCACTGTGAACCGATCGAACTGTTAATTATTGACTCCCTTAAGGCCCCGTTAATTTTAGGACATCCTTGGTTGCTGAAACACAACCCTCATATCGATTGGGTCAATAACTCCATTTTAGCCTGGAGTCAGTCTTGTCATGTGTCATGTTTGGGTGCTGCTTTTCCTGCTGTTTCTGTGTCTTGTGTTTCGCAGGTGGATCCCGCTGACTTGACCGGCGTCCCGGCGGAGTACCACGATCTTCGTGTGGTTTTCAGTAGGTCCCGGGCCACCTCGCTACCTCCGCATCGCCCCTACGACTGTGCCATAGACCTTCTCCCGGGCACTTCTTCGCCTAAGGGTCGTTTATATTCCCTTTCCGGTCCTGAAAGAGAGGCCATGGACAAGTATATTCGTGAATCACTTCAGGCTGGGCTCATTCGCCATTCCTCCTCTCCCGCCGGTGTGGGGTTTTTCTTCGTTCAGAAGAAGGACGGCTTCCTACGCCCTTGTATTGATTACAGAGGTTTGAATGACATTACTGTAAAGAATAGGTACCCCCTACCTCTTATGTCTTCTGCCTTTGAATTGTTGCAGGGAGCCCAGGTCTTCACCAAATTAGACCTCCGTAACGCCTACCATCTGGTGCGTATTCGGGAGGGGGATGAGTGGAAGACGGCATTCAACACCCCCTCGGGACACTACGAATATTTGGTGCTTCCGTTTGGTCTTACCAATGCTCCAGCCGTCTTCCAGGGTCTCGTCAATAGCGTTCTGGGTGACCTGATTAATCAGTTTGTCTTTGTGTATTTGGATGATATTCTGATTTTCTCCCCTTCTCTCCAATTACACACTCAGCACGTTAGACGGGTCCTCCAGCGTCTGTTAGAGAACCAGTTGTTCGTCAAGGCGGAGAAGTGCGAATTCCACGCCGAGTCCGTTACGTTCCTTGGCCATATCATCTCTACCAGGGGGATCAAACCAGACCCTGCTAAGATAGAGGCTGTCGCCAAGTGGCCAGTCCCCGACTCCCGTAAGGCTCTGCAGCGTTTCCTGGGTTTTGCCAACTTCTACCGGCGCTACATCAGGAACTTTGGTCAGGTCGCTGCATCGCTCACGGCTTTAACCTCCACCAAGGTGTCCTTCAGGTGGAACCAGGATGCTTAGGTAGCCTTTGACACATTAAAGTCCCGTTTTGTCTCTGCACCTGTTCTGTTGGTTCCAGATCCTGAATCCCAGTTCATTGTCGAGGTTGACGCGTCGGACGTCGGGGTTGGCGCAGTTCTATCTCAGCGCTCCCTCTGTGATGGGAAAGTGCATCCATGTGCATTCTTCTCTCATCGTCTCAGCCTTGCAGAACGTAACTACGACATCGGCAACAGAGAACTGCTGGCGGTGCGATTGGCCTTGGGCGAGTGGCGTCACTGGTTGGAGGGATCAGCGCAGCCCTTCTTGGTCTGGACGGATCACAAGAATCTGGAATACATCCGCTTCGCCAAGAGGCTGAGCTCGCGTCAGACCCGTTGGGCGCTCTTCTTCGGCCGATTTAACTTCACCCTCTCGTACCGGCCGGGGTCCAAAAATGTCAAGCCCGATGCCCTCTCGCGCCTGTTCGGGGCCCCAGAGGGGGAGCTTACGGCCGAAGCCATCCTTCCTGGAGGGGTGGTGGTCGGGGCTCTTTCTTGGGGTGTCGAGCGGCGAGTAGAGGAGGCCGGTCGAGGGGTGCAAGTGCCAGGAGGGTGCCCGACGGGTAGGTTGCCGGTGCCGGCTGCGCTGCGTCCTGAAGTCCTTCAGTGGGGTCACGAGTCCAGGCTGGTCTGCCATCCAGGGATTCGGAGAACGTTGTTTGCCATCCGTCAACGCTTCTGGTGGCCCACACTGGCCGCAGATGTCAGACAGTTCGTGTTGGCCTGCCCCACTTGTGCCCAATGTAAGCCAGTGAATCGCCCTCCTGATGGTCTGCTCCATCCCCTTCCCGTCCCTTCCCGTCCATGGTCACATATCGCCCTTGATTTTGTTTCTGGGCTTCCCCCCTCGATGGGTAACACTGTGATTCTCACTGTGGTGGATCGCTTTTCTAAGGCAGTTCATTTCATTCCCTGCCCAAATTGCCCTCCGCCCGGAGACCGCCCAACTGATGGTGGACCACGTCTTCCATCTCCACGGATTGCCGGTTGACGTGGTTTCAGATAGGGGTCCTCAGTTCGCCTCCCGGTTTTGGAAGGAGTTCTGTAGACAGATTGGGGCCTCTGCGAGTCTGTCTTCTGGTTTCCATCCTCAGACCAATGGGCAATGCGAGCGGGCCAACCAGGATCTCGAAAGAATGCTCCGCTGTCTGACATCCAACAATCCGAGTTCCTGGTGCCAACAGCTTTCCTGGATAGAATACGCTCGTAACTCCCTTCCAGTGGCGGCTTCAGGTATGTCCCCTTTTGAATGCTCTGTGGGTTATAAACCGCCTCTGTTCCCATCACAGGAGTCCGATGTTGCGGTTCCGTCCGCCCTGGCTTTCGTTCAGCGCTGCCGCCGCACCTGGGAGAAAGTCAGGATGGTTTTGGTCCGAACCTCTGGACGAACCAAGGCAGCAGCCGATCGTCGCCGGGCCTCTCCTCCAACCTATGTGTGCGGTCAACGGGTATGGCTTTCTACCAAGGATCTGCCTCTCCGGGCGCCTTCTCGTAAGCTGGCGCCCAGATTCATTGGGCCATACCGTATCACCAAGGTGGTTAATCCGGTGGCTATCAGGCTCAAGCTCCCTCCCACTCTTGGTCGGGTTCACCCTGTGTTTCATGTCTCTAGGGTAAAACCTGTGTTTTCTTCTCCCCTTAATCCTGCCGGCGATCGCCCCGCCCCCCCGCCCCCTCGTCTTGTGGATGGTTCCCCGACCTATACGGTTAGGAGATTGCTCGACGAGCGGCGCCGCGGGAGAGGCTTTCAGTATCTCGTGGACTGGGAGGGTTATGGTCCAGAGGAGAGATGCTGGGTGCCGTCCCGGGACATTCTGGACCGTTCGTTGATCGAGGACTTCCGTCGGCGACGAGGTAGGCCTCCTCCTGGGGCACCTGGTGGTGCTCCTGGGAGGGGGGGTACTGTCGGGTCTCGGGTCTGATCACCTGGGTTTTCTGTCTCTGTGTTCAGATGTTGTGTACGTGACTTTGTTTTGACAGCTCGCCACGCGCATTTTCAGCGTGATTGTTTCCCGCCTCCTTGTTTCTCTGCTTGTTAGCTCATCTTGTTTCACACGGGTTCTAGTCACCTCATTAGCATTCCCTTTATAGCTCCCTGTGTTACTCTGTCTTTTGTCAGACTGTTTGGTTAGTTTCATTGTTCTGACTGTCTCTAGTTGTATCATTTACCTGTCCTGTCCTGTCTTGCTCTGTTCAGGCTCCAGTGCTCGTTGCTGCTAGTTAAATTTCTGTGCGCTCAGATTCCTGTGGGCTCCCTTGGCTTCCGCCGTTCCTGGTTCTTTGCAGACTCGCTAGTGGATCGCTCTACCTCTCGCTCGGGATAGCGAACAGCCTTGCCGGCTCCGTCTCCTCCTCTGTTGTGGCTTGCTCCAGCCGCTACCATCCACCCAGCTGTGTGTGTAGGAAATCCCACATCCACGCAA
Source organism: Onychostoma macrolepis (assembly GCF_012432095.1). Lineage (NCBI taxonomy): Eukaryota > Metazoa > Chordata > Actinopteri > Cypriniformes > Cyprinidae > Onychostoma > Onychostoma macrolepis. Next base: position 7,119,609 of record NC_081160.1, on the reverse strand, counting down.
GCCATCTGCGGGAGCGCTCCTCGCCTGCTATTGTTATTATTGTCTGCTCAATAAAGCCTCTGTTATTCCCGCATCTGAATCCAGCCTATTCCCTGACAGTTTTTTAAATTAAGTTAACCAGTATTAAATGTTGAAATGTATATAGCTGAAATTTATTAAATGTATATTATACATTTAATCTAGAAATGCATCACAATTTAACTAGTGTTATGACCTCTAGGGGTTCGACGTAGCAGAAATAGAAAACAGTATCCACACCAGAGAGATGCCGAAAAAACGTGTTTTATTTCTCATATAAGGGAATATCTTCAGGGGCAGACAAAGCCAAAACAATAAACAAAACAAACTTCTTTTTGATAACTAAATAACCTCAAAGAAAAATAAAGAAAACAAACTACAAACCAACTTCCCTACCTCCCTCAACCATAAACAAAGTGAAAAATAGACACAAAATAAAATGGCGTCTAGCCCCCTACAACCCTTAATTCGGCAAACATGTAATAAAGTAATTACAAAGTTCCAGGGTGTACACAAAGCAGAATCAGAATCTACTATAGGTCTACTCAGAATATCTCTCTCTGGCACGACAATCCACAGAACAATAATTAATCAGAATTCTAGTAAAGACACAACGGTACGAAGTCGACGAGGCTCAAAGGCAGAAGACGAGTGTTTGAGGTGGTCCTTATCTCTGGGAAAGGTGCATAGTGGGACCAATCGCCACCTCCAGCTCATTAACAGAGGCCACACCCACCTAGAACACAAACATGTCTATACACCAGAGCAGAGAGCTCAAATACAAAAACAATTCAGACACATACAATATCTCAAGATCATAACACTAGGTTTTATAGAAATATATTATTGCTGATATACAGTATCATTTGGGGTCAGTAAGATTTATACTTTATTTATACTTTTATTCAGCAAGGACATTAAATTGATCAAAGGTAACAGTAAGTACATTTATAATTATAAAAAAATATATATTTAAAAATGCTTTTGAACTTTCAATTTATCCCCCCCAAAAAATTAAAAATAAAATAAAAATAAAATAAATGTATCCTGGTTTCCACAAAAATATTAAGCAGCACAGATGTTTTCAACACTTGAAAAAGCAGCACAGATGTTTTCAACTTGAGCACCAAATCAGCATATTATATTGATTTTTTGAAGGATTATTTTGGATCATGTGACACTGAAGACTGGAGTAATGATGCTGAAAATTCAGCTTTGCCATCAGAAATTACAATAAATTACATTTTACAATATATTCACATTAGTGCTGTCAAACGATCAATCGCATACAAAATAAAAGTTTTTGTTTGCATAATATATGTGTGTATTTTGTGTATATTTATTATGTATATATAAATACTCGCACATACAGTATATATTTTGAAAATATTTACATGTATTTACAAGTCTATATTTATATTCATATAATTTATATTATAAATAAAGGTCACACTTTATATTAGGTGGCCTTAACTACTATGTACTTCCATCAAAAAATAAGTACAATGTACTTATTGTGTTCATATTGTGTTGCAAAACACTTTTGCTGCTATTGAGGTGGGATACGGGTAAGGTTAGGGACAGGTTTTTTGGTATGGGTAAGTTTAAGGCTGGGTTAAGGTGAAAGTGATGGGTCAACAGTGTAATTATAAATGTAATTACAGAAATTAATTACAGATGTAATTACATGCAGGTATTTTTAAAAATATAAGTACAATGTAAAAACATGTATGTACACAATAAAAACATTGTACCAAATGATTAATTTAATTGTAAGTACATATTAGTTAAGGCCACCTAATATAAAGTGGGACCTAAATAAATATATTTAACATATAAACATAAAATTTTTCTGAAATATATGCATATGTGCTCATTTATATATACATACTATATATACACTTTACACATACATATATTATGTAAACAAAAACATTTATTCTGGATGCGATTAATCGCGATGAATCATTTGACAGCACTGATTCACATATAAAACAGATATCTTAAATTTTAATAATATTTCACAATAGTACCATTTCTAATGTATTTTTGATTACAGTTTTTCTCGATTGCTAACACACTATTCTGATTCTGATAACTGACTTATTTGGCCCAATTTTCCAAACCATTCATACAATTCTCGAAACAAAGACACATTTCACCTGTTTGCACACACGTTCCACTTTGCTCAATGTTTTCTGCAAAACTCTACACAAAAACACCATCATTTTGCACAGGTTTAACCATGTTCTCAGTCAGAAAACACAAACACACAATATAATTAACTCAAGCATCACAAAATGAACTCAAACAGCACACATTTATCCATATGTGAACATTAAGTAGCAAAACTGATGACACACAGGCCATAATCTCAGGATGATATGAACAATAGCACAAGTGATTATGTGTTTTTGAAAATGAATCCTGGTAGTGGGAGACAAAGAGGAATTGGAGGGGGAAATAAAAATGAAGGGGATGAGGTCAAAGGTCATTTGTTCCTGATGAAATATAAAGCACTATAGTTGAGCATGTTCTTGTGCATGGAATGATCATAAGGAATGCTGCCTTCAGAATCATCTACTTACAAATTACAATTACAGTACATAGTAGCAGTACTTCAGATGAGAGAACTTTCACTATTCTTTGTACAGTAAATACTGTAGCACACACCCTCAAACTCGTAACTGTTGAATTGATTTGTAGCTAAGTACTTTTTACATGTATTTGTGCAGAACTGAGAGTTGACTGTCTTGGGCAGGCAGAGAAAGTATTTTCTCAGAAGACTAAGAAACTTTACAGTAGTGTAACGAAAGTAAACTTTTCTTAAAGTTTATTGGTGAATTTTACTGTATCTGCACAACTCTATTTATGCTGCATACTGTAACAGAGATTGACTTGCAAGATGTTTCCTGTTTCCCAAAAGGAGGTTTTTGTAAGAGTATTTTGAATTGATCTCACTAGTGTTCTCTAGTCAGGACAATAGTCTGTGTATTTGATAGGTTTGTATATCAACTGAGGCCAAAGTTTGAGTCTGACAAAAGAGAACATGTTTTTGACTAAACTATTTGATTTTGACCTGGAAGTTTGAAATTTGCACAAGTTGGTGTGTAGTTTTGAGATTGTGTTTATAGTTGTGAGAAAATGGTGAATTGTGTGTTAGCAATAGAGAAAAACTGTAAATAAATGCAGATTTCTTTCAAAAACATTTTTTTAGATACTGTGGATGATTTTATAACAGATACAGCATCACTGACAAACAGCAAAAGTGTAGAATAAAAGTAAGTAGTTTGATTTCAAAGCAATTTAATGTCTTCACACATCAACAGACCGGGCATAACAAAGAAATTACAACTAGCTGTGCCACTTCTTGTACAGATGCTAGTCTGACTAATTAATCTGATTTTATGATGCCAGTATTAACAAGCCTATTTCTGTGCAGCTGTGTGGAAGAATTTATAAAATCACCAGAACTGCAATTAAGGACGCTGGTGCTGTGAAATTGTTACAGCCGTAATCAGGTCACATGAAGCACAACTGCCGGAGAGGGGCCGCTTTACTATTCTGAATAACATTTGAGCCGTGGTGCCAGGATGGCAGAGTGCCAATATGCCAGCGTGCCACAACCATCCCACAATGAGCAGAGTGTTTCATTACAGCGTGATGTGACTGAGTGCCTCAAGACTGCATTCTAGATTATACATGTTTAAATCTTCGCTCCCATAATCCTCAGCATGCCCATACTTAAAACCTATCTTTATCACTTTAATGGTTCTGAACTGCTATTTGATGCGCTTGGCCTTTAAAACTGATCAGTGTATGTGTTAAACCTTTAATAGCTGGGGTTGTGGAAAGTTCTAGATTTTCTGCTTATAGAATGTGATTTTATATTGGGTCATGCTGTTAATTGACTCTCAGTGTTATGAGGCACTTGCAGAGCGTTCCAAAGTTCTCTAATGGACTGGATCTAATCTCATCCCCCACATCTTTTCAACGGACAAAACACACACATACACACACACACACACACATATATATATATATATATATATACACACAGGTGCATCTCAATAAATTAGAATGCCGTGGAAAAGTTAATTTATTTCAGTAATTCAACTCAAATTGTGAAACTCGTGTATTAAATAAATTCAATGCACACAGACTGAAGTAGTTTAAGTCTTTGGTTCTTTTAATTGTGATGATTTTGGCTCACATTTAACAAAAACCCACCAATTCACTATCTCAACAAATTAGAATATGGTGACATGCCAATCAGCTAATCAACTCAAAACACTTGCAAAGGTTTCCTGAGCCTTCAAAATGGTCTCTCAGTTTGGTTCACTAGGCTACACAATCATGGGGAAGACTGCTGATCTGACAGTTGTCCAGAAGACAATCATTGACACCCTTCACAAGGAGGGTAAGCCACAAACATTCATTGCCAAAGAAGCTGGCTGTTCACAGAGTGCTGTATCCAAGCATGTTAACAGAAAGTTGAGTGGAAGGAAAAAGCGTGGAAGAAAAAGATGCACAACCAACCGAGAGAACCGCAGCCTTATGAGGATTGTCAAGCAAAATCGATTCAAGAATTTGGGTGAACTTAACAAGGAATGGACTGAGGCTGGGGTCAAGGCATCAAGAGCCACCACACACATACGTGTCAAGGAATTTGGCTACAGTTGTCGTATTCCTCTTGTTAAGCCACTCCTGAACCACAGATAACGTCAGAGGCGTCTTACCTGGGCTAAGGAGAAGAAGAACGGGACCTCTTTTCAGATGAGAGCAAGTTTTGTATTCCATTTGGAAACCAATGTCCTTGTTACGACATTTTAATGTCTAGGGTAAAGGAGCCGTAACAAAAAAAAATATTTCCTTCCCCTTTCTCTTTTAAAAGTGAAAAGTAATAGTTACATATTCCCTCATTGTCATTGTGTGGCAATAAATGATCAAAACAAACAAATATTCTCAAAAGAGAATTTATTTTGACGTTCAGGAGTAGTCAAATATTGAAATTGAATACTGAAGTTAAATATTCAAAAAAATAAAGATATTAAGAAAAGAGAAAAGCAATCTCCGAGTAGTGCCAAAGAAAAGAAATAAACAAAAATAGAAAACCAATCTACCTAAAGTAAATAGTTCTTACCTAACTACAAACAAAAAAACTAAACATCTTCAGCGTATCACACGCCCTGCCTTCCCTACACTGGCTAACAAAACAAAACTTACAAAAGATGGCACATACTCACTAAACTAGTGTGAGTAATACAATGTGATTAATATGTGTTCAATGTATGTCACGTGACATCATAATCTATCGCTTTCTCTGTTATCCACAAAGATCACATAGACAAAAGACTCACAACACAGCTGTAATGAGAAAAGGCATAACAGATGAAATGCAGATCGACATCAGTTAGAACCGATATATTTGAACACATGATAGTCAGAATGCACAACACAACTTAACTTAAACATAAGATGAAAAGCCTTCACCGAACACAATTCGTCATCGCATAGGTGAATCACGCTCGACGCCTCGAGACCTCGAGAAACGAATGGGACTTCAGTCAAAATAAAAAAATAAATTACACTTCCAATACAATTTTCCGAAATATGGTTTTGGTCATTTAAGGTAGTTGTTATCACACTGATATATGTTCAGTTGTTCGTTTTTGTGATACATTTGATTTTAGCTAGTAATTTGATGCTATAAAAACGGGGCGTGTCGTTATGGTTGATTGGGTCTGCGGGAGTTTGGGCGGGAGTTTGATTCCGTGGCTCCACCTCACGACTCTACTGCGCAGACTCGGGCTCCAAACGAATCTCTACTGCGCAGACTCGGGCTCCAAATTACATCATTTACTCAAGATGGCAATGGCCATACTGAGATGCATTCGCTTCACTTTTCTATAGCGGAAGGAAGCGGAGACGCGTCGTCCATCTTTTTTTACATTCTATGCTCGAGACACTCCGGCCACAGTTTGCACGTGTTAAGTTTCCACAGTCTGTGATGATTTGGGGTGCAATGTCATCTGCTGGTGTTGTTTTTTGAAAACCAAAGTCACTACACCCGTTTACCAAGAAATTTTGGAGCACTTCATGCTTCCTTCTGCTGACCAGCTTTTTAAAGATGCTGATTTAATTTTCCAGCAGGATTTGGCACCTGCCCACACTGCCAAAAGCACCAAAATGTTTAAATGACCATGGTGTTGGTGTGCTTGACTGGCCAGCAAACTCACCAGACCTGAACTCCACAGAGAATCTAAGGGGTATTGTCAAGAGGAAAATGAGAAACAAGAGACCAAAAAATGCAGATGAGCTGAAGGCCACTGTCAAAGCAACCTGGGCTTCCATACCACCTCAGCAGTGCCACAAACTGATCACCTCCATGCCACGCCAAATTGAGGCAGTAATTAAAGCAAAAGGAGCACCTACCAAATACTGAGTACATATACAGTAAATGAACATACTTTTCAGAAGGCCAAAAATTCACTAAAAATGTTTTTTTTTTTTTTATTGGTCTTATTCTAATTCGTTGAGATAGTGAATTGGTGGGTTTTTGTTAAACGTGAGCTAAAATCATCACAGTTAAAAGAACCAAAGGCATAAACTACTTCAGTCTGTGTGCATTGAATTTATTAATACACGAGTTTCACAATTTGAATTACTGAAATAAATGAACTTTTCCACGACATTCTAATTTATTGAGATGCACCTGTAGATATATATATGTATGTATAGATATATATATATATATATATATTCCTTTCAGACAGTCTTTGATCAACACTGTGTTTGGAAACCCCTCTGAGTAACCTTTAAAAAAAAACAACCAGTAGTGTGTTTCCTGTACAATGACGTAACAATGCTGTTTGCAAATATTTGTTTTTGAACTATGGTTTTGGGAAACCCTGAGTTGTTGAACTATGTTGGTAATGATGGCTTGCAACCATAGTTGTCCAACAGTGGTTTTGGGAAAATGCACTGCTGCTGAGCTCTAGATATAATGGTTGCGAAATAGTAAAGTGTATACAATATGTAGTAAGAAAACAAATGTGAAAATTGTCATTGAAAAGCTTTAGATTGAAGCTTTTGCAACAGATTTGATGGACAAGATCTAAATTCAGATCTTGGTGAAACAATATGATGTAAAGGTGCTATGATAAATATAATAACCAGCACCAAACGGAATTGAGTTTTATATAGGAATGCAACGCCACGCAAAATTCATGGTTTGGTACCTCGGTTTAGGCTTACAAATTACTTCTTGGCTGCAACAATTCTTATTGTTGAAGGTGCTTATTTGCACACGACTGTACTGTACTATGACAAATTTCTTGAATCAAAAATATAAAACTACAGAGGATTTGGTAGCACTTGACAGTAAGGTTTCATTTGTTAACATTAGTTATCTCATGACAACTCTCAGAGTGATTTTCATGGTAATGTACATGACAATGTTAATGTATTTGGTCAACCTGGTCTCATGGCATAAACATACCTGGTTGCACTTTTTAACGAGACCGTTTTTACGTACCTTGCTGCACGTTTTGCCGCAGTTTCAAAGAGAAATGTCGACTGAGTGGCGCTAAAACACAGGTTCAATACGTAAACCCTGGCACATTTTTATTACGTTGCTTCAGGTACGTATTGCGGCGGTTCAGAATTCAAATATCCAGGCACTGCCTGTAAAAATTAATGCTCTATCGTGTTAAACATGCCCTACATCAAACCCAACCCTAAACCTACCCGATAGTGTTGACAAATGCAAAAATGATATAAAAACACATTTGTTGATGCAGCCATGCTATTTGAACTTTCTTATATGCAGATTTGAACTGTTTTGTCGAACCGTAGTTACACGGGATTCGAACCGGAGCTCCTCACCTCTCAAATACATCTCCATACTCCGTAAGCTACCGAACAAACCTACCGTCTATGAAAACACATAGATATGAAGCTGGATATGTGTGATGCATTCAAAAGCATCAGTTTTCAAATCTCCCAGCATATTAATATTGTTTTGAAGTCATAACATGATATTCTTCAAGTAATTGTGCGAAAATTATGCTTTATTAATCGAAACAGTAAATTTGTGTGAAAAGGAATAAAAGGCGTCAGAGTTTTACTGCTTAGTGTTCATTTCTTTTGGAAACTGCAGTGGTATGTACTTATTGTTACGTATTTCGCGTCTTGCTAAAAAGTGCACCCAGGTACGTTTATGCCATGAGACCAGGTGGTATTTGGTCTTGGCGGAATAGATCTGCTGCAATACTGCTGGTGCTGCTGCGGCAGAGCAAGTACCGAGACTTGCTACTGCCAATACATCCACAACATGCTGCTGTGAGCATGTAAGAAATACTGCTGCTGCAAATATAACATACATGAAATAACCCCCATACAGCATAAATGAATCACCTCGTAACAGATCTATACAGGTGGAGCTGGGGAAGGTGGAGGGTTTCTGAAGCAAGCTGCAAACTGCTTATGGTAAGCACTAGTCATATATTTAAATGCTGAGCAGCGAGCTCATTGGCTACTGATACAGGAGAGAACCAGTCAGCTGTGCCATGTGATAATGATGTCATTAGGTCAGACTAAGTTAGACCTATCGGACTGCGCCATCTAGAGTTTCATGCCAGAACTCTGTATTTAACTACATGAATTAACACGAACTCACAGGAAATGCTTCTAAAGCATTTATAATATTAGTTTATGATAAATTTAATATTCACTACATTATTTAAACCATCAAAGCTGTATCTGTTAATTTTATTTAATGGACTTGAGCAAACATTAACTAACAATGAAGAGTTATTAACAAAAACTTTTTATTTTGGATGCGATTAATCGCGATTAATCATTTGACAGCACTAAAATAAATAAATAAAAATCGTCACAATAATTGTAATAAATAAAAGGTATTAGAAGTACATTTTTCAATATGGCTGATGCTTAAATCCTGTGTTTTGTGTGACTGAAAATGCTCTCATACCTGAACAAAACTGATTTAAACTTACATCAGTTGTCTTTAGCATGAATACATGCACTGTTGCAGCCCTAATGTTTATAATTTTAGTTGAAATCAACCTGCTAATGGCTTACTAAAAGTAATTACTAATCTCTGTACCATTAAACTTGGATAGGAGAAAATATTGTAATATCCAAAAATGTCCACACAGCAGCTTCAAAGAATGGACCAAAACCTCACTTTCCTCAACCAGAATGCATGTGTTTATAGCAGTGCTTGCTTTAATCAGCATCAGTCACAACAGAGGATCCTGGGAGGCCGGAACCGCTTTAAACAGCCTGTGTGTCTGTGAGAGACCCCTGCGGCCTCAGCGAATCACGAGCTGTGGGGGCTCGATTACCTGCATATAGACGCATTATAGTTACACCAGCCTGTCTGCAGGTGTCCACAGAGAGAGAGAGAAAGCATTTGAACTCCGTGTGTGTGTGTGTTTGTCCAGGGTGTGTTTGGTTATAATGCTGCTTTTAACCTTTTCAGTAGTGAATTTAAAATATTCCAGCGGTCCCCCCAGAGTGAGTTTTTTTTAGGCGACCGTTATTTTAGAACGTTTCCCCTTAATGTTTCCATGGCGACGCGTCATGATTGTCACGTGACACACCGCGGCCACAATAACACTGTATGACAGATGGATCTCTTTTATTTCGTTTTTCCTTTTTTATTCAAAATATTTGCTTACAGTTAACCGTGTGTCTTAAATCAGCATAGTTACTGACTGGTTGTTCATATGGTGATGTGTATTTAAAGATACACATTAGACAGCATATCAGTAGTATGTCATAAATATTCAGCAATTAAACATGTGACAACATTTTTTACTAATGATTGTTTATAGTATTTATTGTCATTTACATTTTTTTTTTTTGAAAGAAGTTTTTTTACATTGTTACATTTTGTAACAATGTAAAAGTCTTTACTGTCCCTTTTGATGAATGTTATTAAGTATTAAAGTATTAAAAAAACTTTATTCAGCAGTGTAACGACCAATTATTGGATTGTATTTGCCTCCTCTAAAAATACTGTAAAAAGTCTTTGTAAACAAACCTTTTGCCACATTTTATTTTATTTGTATTATTATGTATTTTTCTTATTTATCATCTCATTATTTAACAGGATTGCACTTAAATTCCCAAATATTTATTCCAATATTTTAAGTGCATAGTTTGCTTCGGAATTATGGCAGAAGCAAATTGCTATTCATCAAGTAATTGTTAATGTTAATATAGTTTGCTTACTGTTAATGAAGAAGAGTAGCCTGATCAGAAAACAGTATACATGATGCTTTATGTGGAGACAGACATGTGTGACCAAATATCTCCCTGTGGCAGCATAAGGATGATAATATACCGAGATAAAACCTCAACTACACACCTGATGTGGGAGTTCATTATGATGCATTAGCACTGAAAAAGCTTCCTATGCCAGGAAGTGATAAGCTTCCATTTTATTCCGACCAAAATCACCTGAATGTGCATCAGCATCCAAACTCATTTACATTTATGCATTTGCCAGATGCTTTTATCCAAGAAACTTACACTACATTGAAAGTGTAAATTTTTTAATCAGTTAATGCATTCGCTGGGAATCAAACCCAGCATTACTAGCATCACGCTCTAATGTCTGAGCTACCGGAATGCTACTTATCTCAATGATTTTAAACTTTGAGGCTCTTTGGTGCAGTGTAATGGTGATTTTGCAGTGTAATGGTGATGGCACCAAAGAGGTCCATAGTACTTAGGAAAAGTGATCTGTTAACATCCCCATTCATCTCGATGGCAGTTGCTCGGCAAGTACTCAAACTTGTTGCTGCCAAGTATGCAACCTGCTCGCTGCCATCTTTGCTCATGGCACACGGTTCTGAGCATGGAGGTTTTCAAGCCAATCACCTGAGCTGAACATGCCGTGTAACTAATTATTCTGGAGTCAGTGTAGATTGGCTGATTGCACTACAAGAACATGCTTAGTCAAAAGCAGCAGGCTGGAAAATGCCCATTGTACGTTTTTAAGAGTATCACTGTGAAAACATCCACTATAATGAAACATTTTCCATTTATACGGCATGCTTGTCAAAAATGGTTTCATCAGAAAACATGGCTATTTCTAAATGCTCGTCAGAATGGAGATACTTGAGGCACAGACTGTCTTGTTTTTTCCCCCGCACATCATGTTGAAAAACAAAACCATCAGAGACAAGCAACACAGTTCAATTCACAATATGAACAGACTCGCTTCAGACGAGAGACTGAAGAAGAGCATCGGGCCTCATTTAAATTCATAAAGATTGAGCCGTTTTCAATAGCACAGCAGGATATTCAGAGTGAAACCCGGTTCTTCTGTTCTCTCCTGTCCACCTCTTTGAGTTTTCATATTCTAACAGATGTGATGTAGATTTAGAGCAACGAAGCGAGGTGTGATTTTTGCCTCCCTGGCTTCTCTTCACCCCGCCGCACTTTCAAAGGCAGATTATTTTAGAACCATGACAACTCACAGGGAAGACTTGTGCAGAAATTAACACTGACAGAGGCTGCCTACCTGCACACTAATGGGGCTCCGATTACCCCTCTCTCCTGCTGAGAACATGTCACTCTCCACACTCCTATTACTCTAGCTCCTGAACACGGACTTTATGAAGAAGAGAAGGAGAGAGAGAGAGATCTTCAAAGAGAAGCACTCTGGCTTCAAAGAACACGGTCGTGAGGGTTCTGTACAGAAGGCAGACTGACACGTATTTCAAACTTCAGCACATATGCATACTCAGACACAAGCACACACACGTCACTTTGTAAAGAAACACTACGCAAACATGTACAGTCATGGCCAAAAATATCAGCAAGGCTGTGAAAATGAATCTGCATTGTTAATCCTTTTGATCTTTTATTTTAAAAAATTCACAAAAATCTAACCTTTCATTGGATAAAAAGAATTTAAAATGGGGGGAAATATCATTATGAAATAAATGTTTTTCTCTAATACACATTGGACACAATTATTGGCACTCCTAGAAATTCTTATAAGTAAAATATCTCTGAAGTATATTCCCATTCATATTCACAATTTTGAGCACTCCAGGGTGATTATGAACATGATATTATCCAGCCATGGCTTCTTGTTTCACAGAAATATAAATAGGAGGGAAAACAAAGCCCAAATTCCCTTAATCATCCATCACAATAAGAAAAACCAAAGAATATATTTCTGATGTGCAGCAAAAAATAATTGAGCTTTACAAATTAGTGAAATGGCTTTAAGAAAAGAGCTAGAGCAGTGAAAATTCCCATTTCCACCATCATATGGCAATAATTAAGAATTTCCAATCAACATAAAATGTTACAAAACTGCCTGGAAGAGCATGTGTGTCTATATCGTCCTAATGCACGGTGAGAAGGAGAATTTGAGTGGCTAAAGACTCTTCAAGGACCACAGCTGGAGAATTGCAGAAAATAGTTGAGTTTCGGGGTCAGAAAACCTTAAAAAAATTGCCAAACAGCACCTACATCACCACATGTTGTTTGGGAGGGTTTCAAGAAAAATTCTCCTCGCTCATCCAAAAACAAACTCCAGCGTATTCAGTTATCAGACACAACTGGAACTTCAAATGGGACTGGCTTCTATGGTCAGATGAAACTAAAATATGAGCTTTTTAGCAGCAAACGCTCAAGATGGGTTTGGTGAACACAGGGATAAAAAGCTGGAGGTCCTGGACATCTTGTTTAGACACATGGCATCATGGATTCTATCAAATACCAACAAATAAAAAATCAATAAGTGACTGACTCTGTTAGAAATCTTATAATGGGCCATGTTTGGATCTTCCAACCGTACAATAATCCAAATACAAACCTCAAAAACAACACAAAAATGGGTCACTGAGCACAAAACCAAGCTTCTGCTATGGCCATTCCAGTCCTCTGACCTGAACCCTATAGAAAATGAGTGGTGAACTGAAGAAGAGAGAAGCACCGACATGGAGCTGGGAATCTAAAGGGTCTGGAGTGATTCTGGATGAAGGAATGGTCTCTGATCTCTTGTCAGGTGTTCTCTAACCTCATCAGGCATTATAGGAGATAATTTAGAGCTGTTAAACTGGCAAATGGAGGTTTCAAGTATTGAATAAAAGGGTACCATTAATTGTGGCCAATGTGTATTAGAGAAAAACTTTTATTTCATAATGATATTTCCCCCCATTTTAAATTCTTATTATCCAATGAAAGGTTAGATTTTTGTGATTTTTTAAATAAAAGATCAAAATGATTAACAATACAGATTAATTTTCACAGTTTTATTTAATCATATTTACAAAGGGTGCCAATATTTTTGGCCATGACTGTATTACGCATGCAAATTACATCACAATTTTTCACAGATTTGCATTTTCAAAAGTTTGCCATGGTTGTGTAAATGAAAGAAAAAAAAGGATAAAAAGTTTTCCATTTTTAGTTGAAAATGGTGTTGTGTAAACACCCCCTCAACCAATCTGTCATACCAAGTTCTTTTCTCCTCTCAAAAAAACTGCATTTATTTGAAGTGATTTCTTTGTAAAAGTGTAAAAGTCATTACTGTCACTTTTGATCAATTTAATGTGTCCTGGCTGAATAAAAATATTAAATTCTTTAAAAAAATTCTTACTGACCCCAAATGCACTGAAAAATACCTAATGACAAACACACACTCTTGCTAAAATACCGATCTGTTATACCAGTGCTGTAAGTTATTAATCTCCTCAGATGTTACTGGTAAGAGTTTTCTCAATATCACAAGATCCAACATATTTGTTCTGTCATGTTAAAAATAGTCATGCTAAAAATGTCTCAAGCCTCCTGCATTTTGTTCCATTTTGTTGTGCTAAGCAGTCATTCTTAACCTTTCTGCCTCAAAGGCCCCACATTATCCAACACTATATCCAAAGCCCCCACCCCTTTTATTAAGGCCACCCCATAGTATTTCGCCAGTAGTTATGACAAAGCTGTGTTTTCAAAAAAAAAAAATTGTGCTTTTAGCCTTTTAGCTCTTTCACTGCCAGTGTTAAAAGGCATTAAATGTTGCCAGCCACTGCCAGCATTTTTTGATCATTTTCACAAATATTTCATGGCCCCCAGAATATTGTGTTATGTGAATATCAGAATATGCAATATGTCAAAGAAAGAACTGAGCCTCTGGGGTTAAAAAGTATATAAATTTGTATTTTTCTCTAGATACGACCCTTATTCCTCAGCTGGGATTGTGTAGAGCCCTTTGAAGCTGCACTGAAACTGCAATTTGGACTTTCAACCCACTGGGTCCCATTGAAGTCCACTACATGGAGAAATATCCTGGACTGTTTTCCTCAACAAAAAACCCCCCAGAAACAAAGACATGAACATCTTGGATGACATGCGAGTAAATTATCAGGAAATTTTCATTCTGGAATTGAACTACTCCTTTAAAACGGTGTGTGAAAGACAAGCTCAAAAACACGGTTTAACAACGCCCCTGCTTTCCTACCGTCACAAATATTTAACATTTAAACATTAGTCAATCTGCAGGGCAGGGCTTTTCATATCTGGCTAAAATGCTTTGCAGCATTGAGTATTGTAGCCAATCGCAGACTATTTGTAGTTTTACTCATTCCATTCAAAGAGTCAACTATAATCATGCATTCGGCATCTGTCAATTGATAAAATATGGATAAAATTGCTCAAATAAGGTTCCGCCATAATTTTTTCTTGTTCAGTATTCTTTCAGAAATACATCACATTATTGAATTACCATATCTAAATGCAGAAAGAAAAACAAACTGCATGTGCTTGATCATTTTGCCGGTCAGACTGTACCATTCTAAGTGGGCAGTTCTTGGCAAGAGTAAATTGCAATCTGGACTTTGTCTGTCACTGTGAGACTATTATAACCGGCAGACCAATGAAATATCACTTAGCACTGTTTTGATTTCACACATACACAGAGCTCTTCTTTTAATTACATCTGTAATTAGAGCGCTGCCTCTGATTGTGAGCATGTATCGACAGCTCTCCATGATCTCAACATGAGGGCTCAGCGAGGGCCCAACGCAGGCCCCAGGTGTTTGCTTGCGATTTAATTTCCGAAGCAGAGTGTGCTTTCAGCACAGTCTGTGTATATGAAAATAACATCACCGTAATTGAGTCAGAGATGATGGCCCTGACAGGAAATTCCACACAGAACAAACCAGAACATTCTGTGAGAGTAGCTGCTTTCATAAACAATCAGACAAAATCAGGGCCTGTCTATTGCCATAAACCTTCAAACCCGTCAGAATACTTCCTCGTCTGTGCTGTTCAAGGAGACGATCGCCACACACCCTGGCTGATGACGCACAAGATAGTGTGAAGCTCTTTGCAATAACATTTTCTGCACTAAAATTCATGTGGTTCAGACTGCTAACAAAAGTCATTCGCAGCCTCTGTGAGAAGTTAAATATCGTCAAAGCTCACGGAGACTGAAATGTCATCTGCTAGTGAAATGCACCGTCTGTGGTATTATCGTTACTGAAAAGACCACTGGAGATTTTAGGCATTTTCACATGAGAGAAATTATTAAGAAAACACTTTGCGTTTCATTCAATAAACCCAAGAATTAGTCATCTTAAAATGAAATGACAATTGGGAAGAAGATCTTATGCAGAAAAGTCTGAATGTATGAACCCTACTGAGGGATCTGATATACTATTTTGGCTAAACTATTTTATAAAACAAGTAGACAGTAGAATTTTGGCATTAAAATCTGATTAGATGGGTCAAGACATTATACAACACACAACTGTGACCATAGATCAGTTCAAATCCATGTAAATGTGTCTATGCAAACTATGTAAAAGTTGTACGATGCTTCTTTTACGCTGTAATATTTGAAATATTTTCTAATAAATTATTTGTAAACTGCATTTTTTTGCTGATTAAATACATTTTAAAATATGCTGAAACATAAATATTCATTTAGAAGTTTAACAAGTTTGACAACAAGAGGGTTGCCAGTTTTACAGTCCAACATTAACAAGCTATAAGGTTGTGAATCTACAGTATAGAGAATCTGAAGCTGGTATTTCTGCAAATATCTACTTTGATACTGTAGGTCCCTTTAATCATATTTTAGGGATAACATAGCAATTATAAAATTAGATCTAAAGTAGATCAAAAAGCACTCTAATTCAAAAATAACTTAAGAAAATATTTAAAAAATATATTATATTATGTGATTTTAATGGTATTCTAAAGTGTATTTCTTTTTCACAAGGGCATCGTGACAAGGTTGACTTTAAGATTATAAAAGTGGTAAAATAAGAGGAGACTTGTATTTATTACTTTTGGATTTATGTTCTTTACATTAAAAACCTATTCATTAGAACAATAGATGCCATATTTTCATTTTTATCCCAGGTGAAAACAAGACTTTGAATGAAGTATGTACAGATCAATAGGTTTACCAGATGTTTTTGTCTACTGTATATTTCTGAACAGTATTTATTTTCTTTTGTGTCAAATTAAATGGCCTCAACACTGATCAAGGCCTCTTTCTATTACTGTCTCTCTTTAAAACTCCATGGTGACCTATCTCTCATCTCTCTCTATATCTAGCTTTCCTTCTCTCTGTGTGTCATTTTTTGCTGCTGCATGTGTCACGTCCGGTTGATCTGGGATGCTCAGACCCTGCTGAGCCATTGAAAAGCCATCAGCAGGTAAATGTAGAACAGTTATTCTGCCCACCCTGCAGCTCCCTGGGGGTTGACGCTTGCTATACACGCCAGGCATGTATGTGTGTGTGTTTAAAGATTGAAACGAATCACCACATACATAGTCCTTGTATGTACTGTATGTGTGTGTCTGTCCATTTGTCAACTCACAACTAACGGGATGAACAGTACATGCCTGGAACAGTGTAAAACTCAAACTGGGTTTATGTGGGGAAGTTAAAAAAATGAATATCACACACACACACACACACACACACACACAAATACAAGGACTATGACTGTGGCTTATTCCTTTTAGTGCTTCAGATTTACTGTAAATTCCCAATTAGGGTACATTTGCATGACAAGTTTTTCCGTTGCGTTTTTTAAAAGGTTTGTGTACAGACGACAATATTGTCATGTTGTTGTTCACGTGGATCTGCGAAAAAGACTAAACAAACAAATATTATGCATAAACTAACAAGCACTTTGAAACCCGTTTATTTATTTATTTATTTATTTATTTTTTTACAAAGTTTGCATTTTCAGGCCTCTAAAACACTTTTGTTGTGTAAATGAATGGCCAAAATGCATTAAAAAAAATTCCCAATTAAAGATGAAAATACTGAAACTGAAAACATTTCTCCATATCTTTGCAGGTTAAAAGTCATGGTTTTGTATGTAATTTTTCTTTTCTTCTTTTCTTTTTTTTAAATGAACTCACATCTCATTCTAAAATATCATTCTTAAATACCATATTTCATATAAAAAAATTTTAAAAACCTTTTCAATTCTGTGAAGGTCGTCAGTTGGAGAGGAACTAGATAATTTTCGGATGTTGAATTTTCATATTTTAGAGTTGCAATTTTCAGAAAATATTCTATATAAATATAACCAGCCTCTGATACCGGTTCAGGCCCTGGTAATGGCTGTATCAGGTCATGTAAATGAGCTCGTTAACTGTGTCTGTCTCTGGACTTTGCTGAGCGTGGCATAAACCTGCCTCATCTCCAGCGGTCATATTCTCTATAATGGTGCATTTGAGAGCTCAGGGTCTGCACTCATTCTCATCTCTCACCAAGAGCTTATCAAAAAGGCAATAAAGCCCTCTAAATTACTGTGAAATACCGTTCAGATGGAGAGAGAGTGAGATAGTGAAAGAAAGAAAGAAAGAAAGAAAGAAAGAAAGAAAGAAGTATATGAATATATCCAGGTCAGCAGTAAACTAGAATCTCAGAGCAATAAATTATGGGAAAATCATCTTAAATGACATTTATAAATCAATGGCTAAGTGATCATGGGCATCTTTTCTAAGTGTGTGTACTTCTCAGTACCTATCAATATTCTGTCTTTACACACTTGCCTGTACCGGTGTGTTTGTGTGTATGTGCGTGTGTGTGTGTGTGTGTGTGTGTGTGTGTGCACGCATTTGTGTAGATTTTTTTAAGGAATCAAACTGGCATCATTGAATGAAATCATGTAACTTGATAGGACTCAAAACCTCCTTACCTGTCAAAAAACAGCTTGTTCTAGATTATTGGGTTTCTAGAATGTTTGCAGGGTTTGCAAGGAGGCTGGTTTTGAAGGATGATGCAGTTCAAAAATAATATCTGACCTGACAGCAAACCCACATCCTGTGCATGAGAGCTGCAAAAATGCTGATGCTCATTTCACATGTCAAAAACAACAACAAAAAACAACTTGAATACTATTATTTCTCTCACAGGAAAAAAAAAAGTAGTATATATATATATATATATATATATATAATAGTGTGTGTGTATATATACAGTGCCGTGAAAAGGTATTTGACTCCTTCCTGTTTTCAATTTTTTGCATATTTGTCACACTTAAAAGATTCAGATCATCAAACAAATTTTAATATTACACAGAAATAACCAGAGTAAATACACAATGCAATTTTGAAATTATGATT
This sequence comes from Onychostoma macrolepis, assembly GCF_012432095.1. Classification (NCBI taxonomy): domain Eukaryota; kingdom Metazoa; phylum Chordata; class Actinopteri; order Cypriniformes; family Cyprinidae; genus Onychostoma; species Onychostoma macrolepis. The sequence continues at coordinate 7,100,946 of NC_081160.1, read as the reverse complement.
TTATTTATTAAGTGAAAAAAGCTGTCCAAACCTGCGTGGCCCTACGTGAAAAAGTAATAAATCCCTAAATCTAATACAGTGGTGTGAAAAAGTGTTGGCCCCCTTCCTGATTTTTACATTTTTTGCATGTTTGTCGCGCTTTAATGTTTCAGATCATCAAACTAATTTAAATATTAATCAAAGATAACACAAATAAACACAACATGCAGTTTTTAAATGAAGTTTTTTATTATGAAGAGAAAACAAAATCCAAACCCACATGGCCCTGTGTGAAAAAGTGCTTGCCCCCTCCTATTAAATCATGAAAGAACTGTGATTAACCACATTATTTTAGAAAGCTGAGTTAAATTTCACTAGACAAACCCAGGCCTGATGACTGCCAGACCTGCTGAATCGAGAAATCACTTAAATAGAACCTGTCTGACAAAGTGAAGCATGTTTAAAGAGCAACACATCATTCCGTGATCTTAAGAAATTCATAAACAGATGAAAAACAAAATAGTTGACATATATCAGTATGGAAAGGGTTTGGGACTCCAGCAAATCATGGTCAGAGCCATTATCCACAAATGGAGAAAACTTGGAACGGTGGTGAACCTTCCCAGGAGAGGCCAGTGTGATATGGTGATTAAGTTCTCAAAGTTAATATAAAACTGGTTAATGTTATTTTTCTAATATTGTAAAATAGTATTTAATTTGTTATTTGTGTTTATGAGAAGGAAAATATATTTTGTGCATTTAGTAAATGAATTATTTCCATTCGGCATACTTGCATGACGTCATCGGTCTGGGTGCACGCCTGTGATGCGCTTCATTCTCAGTAAATGCAGACACGTGAAGCCATCACACCAGCATCCTTTCTTTAATTCTTTTACACTTCTTTCCAGGTAACTGCAAAGTAGAATGCACAAAATATACTGTCGATCTAAGTATAAACACTGTTTGAAATAATATAAGCGAGTGCTGATGGTCAGACAAACTGATGGTCAGACATTCTCCTTCAGGATTTTCTGATCGAGTGCAGAATTCATGGTTCCATCAATTATCGCAAGTCATCCAGGTCCTGAAGCTGCAAAGCAGCCTCAGACCATAACACTACCACCACCATGTTTGACTGTAGGTATGTTCCTTTTTGAAATGCTGTATTGGTTTTACGCCAGATGTAACGGGACACACACCTTCCAAAAAGTTCAACTTTTGTCGCATCAGTCCACAGAATATTAGCCCAAAAGTCTCGGGGATAATCAAGATATTTTTTGGCAGATGTTAGACAAGCCTTTCTGTTCTTTTTAGTCAGCAATGGCTTTTGCCTTGGAACTCTCCTATGGATGCTGTTTTTGCCCAGTCTCTTTCTTATTGTTAAATCATGAACACTGACCTTAATTGAGGCAAGTGAGTCCTGCAGTTCTTTAGATGTTGTTCTGGGTTCTTTTATGACTTCCTGGATGAGTTGTCATGGTGCTCTTGGAGTAATTTTAGTAGGCAGGCCTCTCCTGGGAAGGTTCACCACTGTTTTCTCCATTTGTGGAGAAATGGCTCTGACCGTGGTTCGCTGGAGTCCCAAAGCCTTAGAAATGGCTTTATGAACCTTTCCAGACTGATACATGTCAACTATTTTGTTTCTTATCTGTTCTTGATCGCGGCATGATGTGTTGCTCTTTAAGCATGCTTCACTTTGTCAGACAGGTTCTATTTAAGTGATTTCTTGATTCAACAGGTCTGGCAGTAATCAGGTGTAGCATTTGGACCAATCAGACGCACAATTTTGCATTTGATTTAACAAATCAATTAGCTATTAGATTAACAAATGGTCACAGACCCCTCACCAATACACATACCCAGAGCCAGTAGGACTGTCAAGGACTTCAGGCCCCCCGGTCCCATGGCAACCCATCAGATAACACTAGTTTTATTGCTCAAAGGAATGCAAATGGCCGAGCAACACTCACTTCATATCCCCTTTAGGAAAAAGACATTATGCCATAAAATGGACTCTTCTCTAATTAATTCATAGAAAAATCTTTCTTTGAATGAGCACACATATCATTAGGTCATTGTGTATATTATTACTGTTCTTGTATATGTTTTTGTGTATTGTATACTGTTTTATGCATGCTTAGGATAGATCACTAGTTGATATCACTCTAACTGTAACATGTTTGGTCTCTATCAATTTGTCTTCGGATGATCTAATTGAAAGTGAATATTACATGTTGATACCAATGCAACATATTAATGTCCTAAGAATCTTTAATAGTTTGTATAGCAACTTCCAATCCAACCCCTTTGCAAATTACCATGCTCGCAGACAAAGGGACATAAACCCCCCCAGTATTTCCAAACTCCCGCTTGGAAATTCAGCCTTTCTCATTGGTCAAGCCCATCCTGAGAGGCGTGACTTTTCTCACCTTAAAGGGCTCACGCACAGTGCTCTTCTGCAAAAACTCTACTGCCAAATCTCCGGACTGCTGCCCGTGTGGAGAGCCTGAGCCGGTACCGGCGTGCCCGGTGGGCTCCAACATATCTCAGTTTTGCGGTTCTGTTAGATCCTAGAAGGATGTGAGCTAGAACTCTTCTGAAACTAAGTTTTGCGCCAGGCCTTGCGGCCTTGACTTTCCATTCAACCAAAGCTCCGCGGACCTCAGAACCAGAATAACCTCTTTGGAATTCATCACTCTTCAACCCGGAAGAACGTGATTGCGAGTCCAAAACCTTGAAACCATCAAGACTTTTCATCCAAGACTGCATTCCAGACACACGTCAACAGCTGTGGAAGTGCAAGTATGGTACATCTAACTAAACTAAACAGAGATTTAGTATAAGTTATAGACCCCGTTATAAACGGCGCTGATGGTTTAACTCAGGTGGTTAACTGACTCTTTCCATAACTGCATTCAGTTTTCTCTAATGGCTTCATTCATCCACTTTAGCTCCCCTTTTGTATGTATGCGTGAGTGTATGTATGTTTGTTTGGTTGTTTAGATTAGTTATGTGTGTTAGCGTTTAGTTAATAAAAGTTGTGTGCACAAATTACATGAGTTTCTGGTTCTGCCTTGCAAATTAATGTCTCTTTACGATTTTGATCCTCTCTACATGCTCTAATGCAATAATACTTAAGAAAGTATTTTCTGTGGCCACGAAAATATCCTTTTTTAGAGTTGATATAAACTTACACTGAATGGTCGCTGGACGACCAGATCAGTTGATGGCAATTTAATTCTGCTACAGTTATCACTGTCAGCCGATATAAATAATTGTAATTAATCATAATTAATTGTAATTATTTATATACAATTCCCTTTTAAGCTAATTTGCTACACAGGCCTGGGTTTGGGTAGTGAAATTTAACTCAGCTTTCTAAAATAATGTGGTTAATCACAGTTCTTTCATGATTTAGGGGGCAGTTAAATTTTCACGTAGGGCCAGGTAGGTTTGGACAGCTTTTTTCCCTTAATAAATGAAATCATCATTTAAAAACTGCATTTTGTATTTACTTGCATTATCTTTGTGTAGTATTAAAAAATTTTCTGAATCTTTTAAGTGTGACAAATATGCAAAAAAATTTAAAAAACAAAAAACAAAAAAACAGGAAGGGGGCAAAAGCCTTTTTATGGCACTGTATATAATGAAGAACAATGAGAAACAATATGGTACTTTAGGACCATCAACATTGTTCTGAGGACAAGTTATTTAGGGGTTTTAACTCGGGGTCAAGTAGTGATTCACACTTTGCTTCACAGCAGGGTTACCACTGCTTCTAAATTTTTTACAGTGTGAAGTATTATTCGGTACAGTATGAAATTATGAGTACGATGAGTCAAAGGTTTAAAAGAACATTTGTAAGAGTTGTAAGAGATGGCAAAGTGTTGCTGTTGTTATCACATGTTGTTATGTGGTGACATTTCTGCAAAATGATCCTGTGTTGCTTCTTGCAGATTCCGTAACACTTTTAGTGTGAAATGTCCAGTGCGAATGTTTTCTTATGTTGGTCATTGTGTGTATTGCAGCAGTTTGGAAAGGAGATGTCTAGTGAATGGCGCTAAAAGGATAATGTGTTATCTCATTTAAAAATAGCATACCACCTACACTAAACCTTACTCTAAATAATTGATAGTGCTAACAAAAGCAAACATTAGTTTTCTTTCCTGATGCAGCCATGCTACTTTATCTTGCTTCTACAAATCTTAGAGCTCTTTTATCACGACTTGTGTTTCACAGGTGCTCTGCATCAGTGCTTTACTGGGTGAGCTACCGTGCAAGTTTACTACATCAGAATGCCATTCATATGAAACCGATTATGTGATGCAAATATGAAAATGCATTAGTTTACAAATCATGCACTGGTAAAAGTGTTTTGAGGTCATAACATATAGTACTGTACAAGGAACTGTTCATTTGTTTTAAAGGTGTTTTACTGCCACCAGTGTTCATTTCAGTTGAAAAAATGCAGTGAATTGTATTTCTAGGTACACTTTTATTTAAAAATGTATTTATTTATTTATTTGTAGTTTTGCAAAAATATATGCACATTTTCTTCCAATGTGTCTATTTTGCAATCATTACAAACAGGAAAAAAATAAAAATAGGAGATTTGTGCTTGTATTTAAAAAAAAAAAAGTGTTAAAAGTGTGTGCTTTTTTTGAGCCAATTTGGACAGCCAACTAGCACCTACACATTCTAACATCACATCTCCATGTAAAACAATTACTGTCCAAATAGTGCTAATGAATGCTTCATGCTCTCCTCTAATGATATAAACATGGACCATTGCTTTAAGTGTTATTTTCATGCTCGACTGGCACACAAAGCATATAAACCAAACACTTCTATTTGTACCAACATAACAGCAATCCCAAGTTATTTGTTAATCAGTTTCCGCCCATAGGATGGAGCTAAAAACCTGGAGGACCATTAAGAATCACTTCAGTGTATTTCCAGCTGTCAGGATATTATTATGAAATGAATATAGTGTAATAGCCCACAAATAATCATGCTTTGATGCATCTCTCTAAGTAGATGAGACATTGGAAGGCGTGGGGGAAAAAGCTCTGAATTAATGAAGAATAAAATGAATATTTAAAGGTGAAGTGTGTAATTTCTGCACTAGCCGCTATACAGAATAACACAAAAATATTGATGGTTTTAAAAAGTGCCACAGAATCATATTGTTTACACTTTTCAGGAAACTATGAATGGATCACTTATAGTTGTTTTAGTGCACTATGACTTATTGATATATGGACTTTGCATTTATTTTTATATTTTCAGTTTTCACTGTATTTTCTTTTCTATTATGTAATTTTTATTAGCTTGCCAAGGCAACATTTCAAAGTTTAATTATTATTATTTATTTTTATTTTTTATTTGAGCTTTATTTCAATTAATTTTTTTTAAAAAATAAATTAGTTTTCAGTAGCAACATTGCCTAGCACATATTTTTTAAAACAGTTATGTAGTGGTATTTATTAAAGAAATGACATGCATGAAAAAATGTATAAAGTCCACTGTTACAAAGCTATCTTTAGACTTTAAACTGTTGTGACTTATGTGGACAGCTCAAAATCTTTTCAGAAGCGCTGCATAACTTTGTAATCTCCCCCTTAATAGAATCATGTCAGAAAAGCGCCGCCGGTAGTTCTCAGTCGGTTTTATTCCTTGATTCATTTTGATCAATCAACTTCTTGATAAGGATCACACACAGGCTGTTGATGGGACTCATATCAGCCACATGGTGTCTCATCAGAGCTGAGCTGAGCTGAGATGAGAGAGAACAGCAGGTCTGTTTTTGACAAACCAGACTGTGGTTGCTCTCACAGTCTTGCTGCCTGAGGTACGAGTCATATGAACTCTGTCAGGCGGCTTCAAACAAATCAAATTTTCCTCAGAAAGAGAGGAATGAAAGAGAGAGAGACCCACGCAGTCACAGGGAAAGAGGAGAGGAGTCATATGAGAGAAGTAAGCACATTAGAAAGGGCCAGAGCCTAAAATGAACCCGAAATGAATCCAAATGTGTCAATAAACCTGTCAATATCACGGCACACACACTCTGTTACACAGCCTGGTGAGCTGCCTGCATATACAGCATTTTAAAGCATCATAAGCACATTCCCAACACAAAAGGGAGTCATGATGCTGCTTTCTAAGGTACCGTCTTTTGGCTAAATTCTAAGGCAGCATCACATATATCCTTATGGAAAAGGCAATCCCATAATGCTTCTTGGCAAGGTACAGTAAGTGAAACAAAATCCATAAAAGATGGTGGATGAAAGGGGAAAATACTGTAAGTACGTGAACAAATGCGAAACCCTGTGACAGTTCCTTATAACACAAGTATGCATTGCATTCTCAACCTTGCCACTAGGGGCACTGTAGAGGACATTAGCATGAACTATGGTGCCACGTTTTCATGTTCACAATTTTTGGGAACCTATTAACTGACCACTTGTCTGTGAACACTAAAGTAGGAGAGATACAGTGCTATTTTAGAGTTATTTATTTATTTATTATTATTTATGTATTATTTAGTCATTTAGAAGACACTTTTATACAAAGCGACTTACAAATGAGGACAATAGAAGGAATCAAAATCAACAAAAGAGCAATGATACGCAAGTGCTATAAGGGAGGCTTTTTTTTGCTTTTGTTAATTGTATAATAAATAAAAAGAAAAGAAAAGAAAAGAAAAGACAATTTATAATAATTAATTTATATATTAATATATGATTTATTAATACTTGGAGTTAGCATTTATTTTTATATGTTTCATTAAAATTTTTGTTTAAGTTTTAGTTTTTTTTAGAAATTAATACTTATATTCAGCAAGGATGCAAAAGTGACAGTAAAATATGTGTTACAGAGGATTTCTATTTTAAACTTAAACTTTAAATTAAACTTTCTAATAATGAAAGAATCTATAAAATAATAAGCACCACTGTTTTGATAATAATAAGAAATGTTATTAGCAAATCATCATATTAAAAGATTTCTAAAGGATCATGTGACACTGAAGACTGGTGTATTCGCTGTTGAACAATCAACTTTTTGCATAATAAATTACATTTCAAAATATATTAAAATAGAAAACAGTTACTTTAAATTGTAATAATAATATTTCACAATATTACTGTATATATAGTGTGCATGTGGGATATTACACAATATATATGTAATATACTTTTGAGATGTTTTTTTTTTTTTTTTAGAATACTGCATAGAATATATGCTATTACTAATCTATAGTAATAATCAGTTGTGTGTTCCTTGCATTATTTAGCATAGAGTTGTTGTCTATATGTAAAGCATTCTGAATCATTAACCTTCACTAATGAGGTTAGGCATGGACACTTACATTGTGTCATAACCAGGGAAGAAGCAGCAAGCATTCAGTGACAGATTTAAGTGAATATAACTGCCAATCACATATGCAGTTATGCAGAACTTTATAATGTATGGACCAGTAAGACCAAACACAACACCACATGAACAGAAACAGCAGAAAATTGATGTGGCTTGTCACTTGTTTTGGTCATGGCTGGTTAGGACAAAAATCCAGGTTTTGGAAGAGATAAATTTAATCACTTGTCAGTTCATCCCATTGCGCCTGGTTATGACACCGTGTTAGATGGTAGCTGTCTATGTGGAAAGCAAGGCAGCTCACTAGGTTTTGGAACAAAGCTTCAGAGTCACTGTCATGTAAACCTTTTATGTTACATATTTGTGGCGTGTGTGTGTTTGAGGGCAATTTCAGGTGTGGAGACACAAGTACAGTTCATGCATCAGCTGCAAACACACACACACACACATACACACACACACACACACACACACACATGCACACACACACATACATCAGAGCTTCTTGGCTCATTTTAGACATTTCTGTCTCGAAGCAGAGTGCCTCAGCACTCAACGCTTTGATCTTCTCTCCCAGTCCAGAAAGAGAGAGAGGAAGGGAAGGATGTTGCAGAGGAAGCGGCCTGATTTACAGCCTACATTTCTTCTAGTCTGTCCTTTGTTTATTTCTATCCTTTTCCCCCCTCAACTCCAACTTTAAATGGCCATGTAAAGATTTTATTGCTTTATTGCAGGGTCATTCCTACAGTAGATGTCTTAATATATATTGTTTAAAATGTTAAACTATCAAAAAAAATCTAAATATCAAAATTAAGTTAAAATTATTTTTCATTAATTTTAAATAATTTTACTGTGCAATACTTTAAAAACTATAGTTCAATTTTTAAAAATGTATTAAATTGTTAGGGTCATTCACGTAGAATGCATTTTTGCTTTGAAAAATGAGAGAAGTAGGTACAGAAATGGGGAGAAAAATGCAAAGTCTCAGAACGCCTTTTAAAAGTTGAACTTCCTTTAGCTTAAGCATCATGTTTGAAAAGGCTCAAGATGGAAGTGCAACATCAAAGATGTCCGTCTCTAGTGCATTTGCATAGAAAAACAATGAAATAGTAGTGCAGTGGGATGGAAAAGCATGTTTTGTCTGAACCATTGCCCTGGCTGCACTACTTCCATTCCTTTCACAAAAACTAGTTCCATAATGACATGCTGTGACATAATTTTGGAGGGAACAAGAGCACAAAACATCAGTACCAGCAGTATTTAGCAATATTCTATGTTATTAGTTGGTTTATCTCACTCTAAAAAATTTCATTCTGTTTAATAAAATTGCAAAACTGGTATATTGTCTAGATTTTAAAAGATGAAGTTCATTTTAATATTTTTAAATCAGTTTGAAGCCTCATGTAAACTAACTCCGAATTCCTCACTGAGGAATTGCTAACTTCAGCTCTTAATTTTCTTACCATTGTGCAAATAATTGAATTATAATTAATAAAGTCAAAGTGCATGAACTCAACCAGACATATTTCTTAAGTCTGGCAAACCATTCTATAAAAACACTTAATCGAAATCATTAAATTATAACGCAAGCATAGTCATTTATCTCAAAGTCAGAGTTCAAAAGGAGCAAAATAACAGGAATGATCTATTAATAATTTCATGAATACTCACTTCATCCTCTTTCTCTTTCTCTTTTGTTCTACCCCTCTCCATTCTCCTCTCCTCTCCTCTCCATTCTCCTCTCCTCTCCTCTCCTCTCGTCCTTAAAGAGTAATGGTGCTCTCTGGGTTTGAGAGATGAGGTGTTGGGAGTTTTAATAGCCTAAATAAAGAACACACAGCCATTCTGAGACTCAATCTGGACATAATGGCTGCAACTCTGTGCTAATTAGAACTAATAGTGGTAAGGAAAGAGGCAGAGAGGGTTTTCACACCCTATTGAGCAGCAATTCTGTCCAACAGACAGAGAAGCGTAAAATAAAGGATAGTTAGGAACTCTTCAGATACTCTCTCTCTGTAAGGAGGAGTGTTGTGAGTGAAGGATATTTGACATATATAGAATTACTCTACCCTTGGACAGACAAAAGGTAAATAAGTTGCTAATGTTGAAACTAAAACTACACTAGAAATATATTTAGAAGTGTAATTAAAACAAAGATTACATGTTTTCAATGACTCAAGGGGTAGTCTATTGGGCATTAATGTGTTCTTCTGTGATCAGGTTTTCCATTTAGCTCAACTACTGTCATGGCAGAGCATCAATTTAATGAGAATCTTGCTGAGCAATTAGTTACAGTTGATCGAATGCCAAAGATAGGTGATGGTATTTCTATCCAGTGGCATAAATAGGGTTGGAACCATTGCAAAAACATTTGATGCCCCCAAACTCCCGGAGCGTATAAAAATGAACTTATATGAAAACATAACACTCTAATTTTGTGTCTTACAAAGTACAGTGGTCTCAAGGCATCTTACTATTCCTAAAGGAATTTCACAAAATACAAGTGTTCATTCTGTTCATATACCGTATTCTGAAAGGTTTGCTTGATCAGGCTACATTTAGGTTAAATTAATTATACCATTAGCCAATTTTAAAATTAAGCCTGGCAACCAACCCTGAGCACTGTGGGGGAGTTTAGAACAGGCAATTCACTCCTAAAATGGAGTTTAAAGTGCCCCTATTATGGATTTTTGAAAATTACCTTTCATGCAGTGTGTAACACAGCTCTTAGTGAATGAAAACATCCTAAAAAGTTTTAAATCTGAAAGTGCACCGTGTATAAAGTTATTGTCTCTCAAAAGAAAGAGTCGACTCTGAATCATTGAAACGAGTTGTTTTTGCAATTAATTTTATGACGTCAACATGAAACATTAGCATATTGCCAGCCCACTTGTTGGTCTTTTCATGTTGGTCTGAATGAAAACGCAAATTCATTCTTTGTCACTAGGTGCTGCTTTTGGAGCGTTAAAAATAGAGGTTTCCCTGGTAATGCTGTACACAAAGCAGCACTGCACTCACAAATGCTGCTTTATCAGGCATTACAGACATGATGAAATGAAAATGAGACTAATCACTGCAGATTAGCGTCACGCAAAGGAGAGGTTTGGAAAAATGAAATAAAAATTAATGTACAACCTGAATTCCGGAAATGCTGGGACGTTTTTTAAATTTGAATAAAATGAAAACTAAAAGAATTTCAAATCACATGAGCCAGTATTTCTTTTCACAATAGAACATAGATAACATAACAAATGTTTAAACTGAGAAATTTTACAATTTTATGCACAAAATGAGCTCATTTCAAATTTAATGCCTGCTACAGGTCTCAAAATATTTGGGACGGGGGAATGTTTACCATGGTGTAGCATCTCCTCTTCTTTTCAAAACAGTTTGAAGACACCTGGGCATCGAGGTTATGAGTTTCTGGAGTTTTGGTGTTGGAATTTGGTCCCATTCTTGCCTGATATAGGTTTCCACCTGCTGAAGAGTTCATGGTGGTCTTTGACGTATTTTTCATTTAATGACGCGCCAAATGTTCTCTATAGGTGAAAGATCTGGACTGCAGGCAGGCCAATTCAGCACCCGGACTCTTCTACTACGATGTCATGCTGTTGTAATAGCTGCAGTATGTGGCTTTGCATTGTCCTGTTGAAATACACAAGGCCTTCCCTGAAATAGACGTCGTCTGGGGGGGAGCATATGTTGCTCTAAAACCTTTATATACCTTTCAGCATTCATAGTGCCTTCCAAAAGATGCAAGCTGCCCATACTGTATGCACTTATGCACCCCCATACCATCAGAGATGCTGGTTTTTGAACTGAACGCTGCACTTTTAGAAAAAAAGGTTCTTTGGGGTTCTATATAGAACCCTAGGGTTCTTTACTCAACTCCAAAGAACCCTTTATGCCAAAAAGGTTCTATATAAGGAGAAAGAACTCTTTTTGGCACAAAAGGGTTCTTTGGGCTGAACCATGCTTTATGTATGTTTACACATTAGGCTATTTAAAATGATTATACTACATTATATTTGTGTTTTTATTTCCATTTTACTTTGACACACCTTTATTCTGAAGAAAATAAACTTAAAATTTACATCTGCACTGAATCAACCTATAATTTATACCAACAAACTGATCAGGTATAAATACATGTGTACTAGCAGTGTATAGCAATCTGGACAGTTTTATCTATCTATTAAAAGGTACACGCTAGTCTTCTATTTAATCAGCACACTGACATGGTTGCAAGTTCTTTAGTTATCATGCGATGTAAGATGCCGTGCAGCTCTTTTATTTACGAGCAACATACTCATATGGAGTTTCAGTGTTTAATTTAAAAAGGCTATTTTCTTCCAAACAGATGCATAAAATGATCTTTGACATAAACGGCAAACAACTTTAATGTGTATCTATGCACTGATCAGTTGTGTCCCGTCTGCACAGCGCCGCATGTCGGTCGCGCGCCTCTCGCGAGAGCGATCACATAAAAGCGCGCGAGCGCCGCTGTTTAAACTTCAACGGTTCACGGTGCGCTGACTGCGCTCAGCGCTCGGGAGAACGACGATTACACTGGTAAGTGAGAATATTAATTAATTTTAGCTTATTTTAATTAATTTTTACATAAACCCTTGTCATTTTTAGTTAGCAACCCGTTTCTTTCAAGAAGCTAAAAGAAGAAATTCTCCGCCGGGAGGTTTGTCATTTTTAACATTAACGTTAATCCCTAAAGTATCTTGATAAAACTGTTGTGAATTGATCAATAATGCTGGCGAGAGTACATGTTATAGCCTAACGTAATATTTTTTGCCCTTTAGATTGGACCAATACATATACAGGAAAAGATGAAACAAAGTTTCCGTCAAATCGCCGTCAGACTGCCGTTACAAACATGAATTAAAACCAAGAAGAATAAAGAGAGAAGCTGATGGAGATGTTTCCATTTTTTCTGTGGATTACTGTGAGTATTTGGTGTTTGCAGTTATAGTATAGTGAAATATAAATATTTGTTTTGAGGAAGTAATTGAATATTATTCAAAACACACTGTTGTAGATGTTTATCTATCCCAGAGAGCACTGTTAAAGTTTAGCTCCACCTTATCAGAGAGCTGAAAAGTGGGAGTCAGAGGAAACATGACCAACCTGCTGCAAAACAATAACACAAAAGGTACATTTATTTTTCCTAGCAGTACCAACTGAAACTCATCAATCAGCTAATCTTAAATTACTGATATCTTTTTTTTTTTTCTATTTTCCACCTTTTATCATGCAAGTTCTTATGATTGATTGATAAATAAATAAATATTTTGCACTTTCACTGCAGGTCTGGACTCTGGAGTGCATCATTACTTGTTTGGTCATCTACATTCCGATGAAAACACCACACTTCTCTCTAATTCAAGTAAATTTTAATGTAATTGTGAGAGATTATTTTCTTTTTCCTGTTGTACTGTACTCTCCATAGGTCTAATAAATGTTTATCTGACTTGTATCCCCATTTTAGGATGTCAAGCCTACTCAACGCAAAGAGAGTTAGCATCAAAATGGACGTGTCACTGACCAATAACACAGAGATGCCAGAAGTATCTGTTTGCAGTTTACTTTTTGTTCAGTATGGAGCATCCAAAATCCATCACTCAGTTAATTTCAATCATTACTATTTAGCCCTTCCCAGTGCTGAAATTGTCCTGGGTCCTTTGTTTTTATTGTTTAAATGCTAATCTGAATGTAAAATTAATATTTAATGCTTATAAATAAATAAAAAAACAATACTTAGTCTTTTAGCTCCCTTTTCAGAAACATGTGGTTTACCATTTTTCATGGGTTACAGAACTGGGGAAAGTTGCAGCATACAAAAAAAGTCAGACTACTTGATTTATAGGTTTATAGGAGAATGTGGAGTAAATACTTGACATTTATTTAAGGTAAAGGGTAATGACCTGGTGGTGAGATGCAAAATAAGATTGTCATTAATATACTATTTGATGACAAACTTTTCACATTCTAATTTTACTTATGTATTTAATTTTTTTTAATTATTTTTGCAAGTTAACTTTATTTATTTGTGCAAGTTAACATTCAATTTTTTTTTTTTTTTTTTTTGGTGGTGGTTTCTAGCAATCAACATTTATTTGTGACTGACATGTTGGATGGGTGAGTAAGGTGGAGGGGGTTGAAAAAACAATATTTCTAAAATGGAGAGTGCTATTTTAGGTTGACAGGTAAAAATATGTATTTTTAAAAAGTATAAATAAATAAAGAAACATGGATTTATGTTAATCCCTGTAACTGTTGCACTATGAATTGCTGTGGTATATATTGCTTGTCATTGTAAATGCTAATAAAAGTGTCTTAAATGATCACACAACTCCTTGATGTCTTATGCTTATAGTTATTTCAGTTTTTCTAGTGATAAAGTAGCTATATGAGCTGTTTAAGTCTTAAAATGTAATTAAAATAAAACAAAAATTTAATCCCAAAAATGATCCCATGATGGGAACCCCTAAAGGGTTCTATATAGAACCTTTTTTCCTGGCTACAAAGAACCCTAAAGGGTTCTTTTGATTGAACCCTTAAAAAGGATTCTATATAGAATCTTTTAGGGGTTCCAAATACGTAGCGCCTGTTAGAACCTTTTAAGGTTCTATATAGAACCTTTTCTTCTAAGAGCGTGATAACGCGCTGGAAGGTCTCCCTCCTCTTAAGCCCATAGGACATGGCGCCCGTGATTTCCAACAAGAACGTTAAATTTGGACTCGTCTGACCATAGAACACTTTTCCACTTTGAAACAGTCTATTTTAAATGAGCCTTGGCCCACAGGACACGACGGCGCTTCTGGACCATGTTCACATATGGCTTCCTTTTTGCATGATAGAGCTTTAGTTGGCATCTGCAGAAGGCATGGCGGATTGTGTTTACCGACAGTGGTTTCTGGAAGTATTCCTGGGCCCATTTAGTAATGTCAATGACAGAATCATGCCGATGAGTGCTGCAGTGTCATCTGAGGGCCCGAAGACCACAGGCATCCAACAAAGGTCTTCGGCCTTGTCCCTTACGCACAGAGATTTCTCCAGTTTCTCTGAATCTTTTTATGATGTTATGCACAGTAGATGATGAGATTTGCAAAGCCTTTGCAATTTGACGTCGAGGAACGTCGTTTTTAAAGTATTCCACAATCTTTTTACGCACTCTTTCACAGATTAGAGAGCCTCTGCCCATCTTTAATTCTAAGACATCCCTTTTATAGCTAATCATGTTACAGACCTGATGTCAATTAACTTAATTAGTTGCTAGATGTTCTCCCAGCTGAATATTTTCAAAATTTCTTGCTTTTTCAGCCCTTTGTTGCATCCGTGCCAACTTTTTTGAGACCTGTAGCAGGCGTCAAATTTGTGGATAAAAGTGTAAAATTTCTCAGTTTAAATATTTGTTATGTTCTCTGTGTTCTACTGTGAATAAAATATTGGCTCATGTGATTTGAAAGTGTTTTAGTTTTCATTTTATTCAAATTTAAAAAACGTCCCAACATTTCCGGAATTTGGGTTGTAACATCTTACATCTTTTGCAAAACTCTGCTTTCTCTCTCCATACTGAGGAGAGTTTTGATCATGATATCCGATTTCCATGCTGATGTGTCCATCCCTGGGCTGGTGATGTGATCTCCTTTCATATAACGCATTAAATCTTAATGAGGCCAGCAGCGAACAACCTTCGCCAATCACAGCAGAGGAGAAAGTGACATACGAGCCTGCCACACCCACCCAGAT
Source organism: Onychostoma macrolepis (assembly GCF_012432095.1). Lineage (NCBI taxonomy): Eukaryota > Metazoa > Chordata > Actinopteri > Cypriniformes > Cyprinidae > Onychostoma > Onychostoma macrolepis. The sequence goes on along the minus strand of NC_081160.1, from coordinate 7,085,829 downwards.
GCCCCAAACACACCACCCAGTCGCATGCCACCATTCTCATAACATTTGTGAAAATTTTAATGCATTTGTTTAATTGAGTTTCACATTTCACAAGAGTTTCCTTTACTCGGTATATATGGCTTTGGCCCATTATGGATTACAACAAGCAAAGTGGATCATTCAGGTTTCAGTAAAGAAGTTTTAAACCTTTACGAAAATGACAAAAGAACAGTTTAATCCATTGTGACTGAATTTTTGCTAGTGTTACAGTTACTGATAGTTCAGCATGGTCGGTCTAGTTTTAGTTACTGAGGTCAACTAAAAATATATATTTTTAGTGTGATTTGGTCTATTGATTTAAAGTGAATGAATTTATATGCAAATTCTCAGAGCAAGGTTTAGTTTGCTCATAGTCTGTAGCTATAACTGTTAGACGATCATCATAAAACCTCTGCAAAAAATTAATTCAGTTCCTTTATAGCTCTGTTGCTACAGCCAAAGTCTGTTTCTCTAATAAATTCAGGCTTCTACAATACATTTCAAGACAACTGTTGCACTTCAGATCACTTGCTGTGAGCGGTATTACTGTTATTATGCATAATCCATAGCTTTTCATTTATTTCTGAGGATTATGAAAATATGTGCAAAAGAAAGGTCATGTAAAGTTATTTAGATTATTTATTTGTTAAATATCTGTCACCCAGGGCTTCCACACTACTTGGATCATTGTTGTTTTAATCATTTATTAATTTACACATTTAAATACATTAAATGCAGTTCAAAATTACTTAAAGAAACATCTTTTGTGATGAGAATGTTTGTAATTTCTGTATTAAAATTAATTTTGAAATTCATGAAATTCTTGAAAAAAAATTTACAGTTAGGTCTAACGTTCTATAAAAAAAATATCTTCACTGCTTATTAATATTTGAAAACCCTAAATCATATAGAACAACAAACAATTATATCATACAACATATTATTATATCAATTATTACATATTTTTAGGTTGTAAAAATATCAGGTGGTGTGACTTGAGTTAATAAGATATAATAAGATTCTATAATAAGAAACATTCATGATACAGTATTTGTAATTTTTTTCAAAAACATTGTAAAAAAAAATGTTTGTGTTATTTTTTACTTGATGGTTACACAACATTTTTAGAGTCATTAAATTGAAATTTTCTTGAAAATAGCATAAAAGGCACATGTATTTTTTTTTTTAAATAGATGTTTAAGAGTTTTTCTTTTCTTTATTGTGAACACTTATGAGTCATTGACCTACATTGACCTAATGAAACAATAGCAGATTTTGAAAATATGTAATTTCCCTACTTACTGTAGGTTTCTGTGCAGTTTTAATTTCTTGTTTTATGCTATAGGCTTGATACAGCACAACAAAATAACGGTCAAAAGTAAAAAAAAAAAACTACTTTAGATTGAAAATTGCTATACATTTTTGTGTGTATTCAGATCAAATTTAGATCTTCAGAAGATTGGCAGATTTAGTAATTTCCAGAGGAAAGCTTTGAAGAACTTTCTGATTCTTTGTGTAATTCTAAACTATTAAATGAGATGAGATTCTTTTATCCTCAGCACACATGCTCAGCGGGAGGCTCCTGTATCTCTGTCAGATACATTTCTCTGGTGCAAGCGTTAGTGTCTGAATATAAGAGAGAGATCAGATGGGGAAAAAAGAATTTGATAAAAGATTTAAAAAAAAAATAATAGTACCGCCCCACCTCCTGCAGCGAAAGTAGAAAGATAATTTACAGATTTGATTCTAACACAGATGGAGACAGAAAAAGTATCCGTGCATCTGTCTTTCCAAACTCTCCCGCTCTCTCTCTACCCTTCACAGCGTTTTCTTGCTTTGTAATTAATCTGTTTTCAAAAGTTTGCAATGTGACAAGATTCTCACTAGTTACTTTTCAAAGCTCAACCAGGTGCGTCAGTTTTCTTCAGCATGTTGCAAATGTTTTATCGTTGTGGAAAGGCTGTGAAATTTTGTCTCCATGCTGCTATGAAGATTCACGTTTAACAGCTGTATGGAGCTACAGAAGCTGAAAGACCTGTCATTTAACGGTGAATCAGCTGAAAGCGACAGCATGATTTATCACAGATAAAAACAAATTTTTCTTTCAGATAACTCTTCGCGGTTTCATTCTCCTTTTTACCCTGCAGTAAAATGGCATTTAAACAGTGCAATGAGACAGGTCCTCTCATATCTTTTTTCTTCTTTTCTTTTGTAAGCACACACACATAAACGCATGCACCTCTTTTCCCACAACAGACTGAGGGAGTGAAACATCTTGTTTTTTTCCTGAGATGAGAGTGAGAAAAAGGATGGAATGTAGCATGGAAAATGCTTCAGCTTCTCCCGCTTCAGTTTTCAGATAATGACACATGGTTGAGTTAATGTATTCAAGACCTAAAAGGTCATGCATATCAATAATCTACTTTTAATGCAGGTTGTGTATGTGAGTATTTCCACAGGAGTGTGGGAGAATCCTGAAAGGTTTGAAATGCTCTCTCTTCGCTCTTTCACAGTCCTTTGACCTTAGCTTTCCTTTGAGACGGGACGAGGTCTTTGCAGCTTTTAAGGTCATTTAGAAGTCAGATCTCTTAATATACATTTGTTAGCACACAAGGAATCTGCTTCCAAACCTAGTGAGCTGCCTGCATAATCATCGCATGTATCCCTCATGGAGAAAACATAATGAGCTCAGTGGAAATAATCCATCCAATTTGCATCATTTCTATAAGCTGTCATGTGTTTTAAATGTTATACTATACTGTATTATAATATATTATATTGACAATTTTTTTCATTAAATAATTGATTCACTGTTTAAATTGGACTGGTTTAAATTGAAAATTAAGAGTGACAGTAAATATATTTATAATTTCACAAAAGATTTCTATTTTTAAAAAATGCTGGAAAAAAGATCAGTTTTATTATATAATCATATTAATTTTATAAAATTACTGTATAAAAAATAATAAAAATGAACATATAAATGATCCTTTCTATTACGTTAAAACAGAACAAAATGTAATAATATTTCATATTACCGTTTTGCTGTATTTTTGATTAAATAAATGCAGCACTGGTGAGCATAAGAGGCTTCTTTCAAAAACATTAAAAAGTACCAAATTCAAACTTTAGAACAGTAAGAAAATGCTTTTGAATTGTATTATTTTGGATTTGCACATGTATTTTTCATACATTCTCTTTATTTGTATCAAGAGTGTTGCAATAATAGACATAAGAACAGAATCTTACTAAACTAGGTTAGAATAAAAATAAAAAAGAACATTGTTACCCACCTCAGGCAAAAATTAAAATAATATCTGATGGCTCTTTGTGAGATTTGTGAGAAGATAAACAGAGATAGGAAGACAGGAAGTTAAAACAGAGGTCTAAGAACTATTCCTTTCTTTATTTTCTGGAAAACTAAATTAGTGAAAGGCAGTAAATTCAAACTGCCTGAAGCTCATGAGTCAGTAGTGGAGAGAAGTTGCATGTGAGACGCTTATTATTTGGTTAAGTAAAGTTTTATGGATATACACTGAGGGTGTGTATTGATGTGGATGCTTTGGCTGCTTTCATGCTTTATCTCTTCTATCTGCCCTCTGCATAACTCACCACATTCAGAGATCCTCTTTCTCCACACGCGAAGGGAGAAAACGAGCAGGATGTTTAGACGGTAGACCTGAAATGATGAAAAAACAAGATTTTTGGGGGTGTTTTCACAGTTTTTGATGTGACTGCATGATACATCCTCTTTCTTTGCCTCACTCTTCTGAGAAGATCAAAGACCTGGGCTTTCAACAGCATACTTTGACTCCATTATATTTAACTAGGGGATATCAATGCTGAGTACTTGTGTAAATATATATTTATTTATTTTCTTTTTTGCTTTTCCTATCTCTCCCAACATTAATTTAAATCTTACTTCTTTTTTTTTTCTTTGGAATTTCTCTCCTTTTCTGCAAACGTGACAACTAGATGAGCAGAACTTTCAAAAGTCTGACAAGTTCATTGGTTATCATTATCATTGCGGTTGACATGAAAGAAAATGACTTCTGAGCTCTTGAAATCTTAAACCAGCCCTCACTTTTAACTTCATCTGTCTTGCCAGACACTATATTCCCCCACTTCAAGGCTTTAGTGTTTAAAAACACAAGCGTGACGTTTCTCATCAGAGCTCCGTTAATGACTTAAGCTGCATTGAACTTTGATCCAAAAAAGATGATTTACGCTGAAATCAAGCTTTCTTCTGAAACCTCTCCCGTTGCATGTTTTTCCTTTCATTATGCCAACAGACATGGGTGAAAAGGCGAGCTTCTGAAAACTTTTTTATTATTTAATCAAATCTCTCACTGAACAGGGACAGGAAGAGGAAAGATACAGATACAACTGGCAATTAACACCAAGTTCATCCCTGAAAAGAAACAGGAGGAAGAGAGAGATGGGAAGAGAACCCTTGATCATTATCATTAGAGACTCTATTAAGATTTCAGTGCATTAATATGCCTGCAGATTTTAATTTTGTTCAGTGCTGATAAGCTACTTTTAACCAGGAGAGACATTATAAGAGTCATAATGTTCACACTGCACACAAGTCCGATTTGGTCCACTGGTTTTTGGTTTTCATATCTTTAGAACTGACTGTCTGCACTATATATACATTGTGATCTATCAGTGTCTGTATCCGGTGTATCTACATCCTTTGCTATGGTAATGATGTAAGAGCCAGCATGATGCCAGGACATTTTCCCAAGCAAATGCTGAACGCTGTCACTGTGGAAAGACAGGACGGATATTCTTCCCTCCGCTCATGTCTATCATTGACATCTTGCCACAGTACTGAACTCAACAGAGCATGTGAGAGAACATTTTATATATTCATGCCTATTCTGCCCAAATTTGCTGAATCTTCACTCATTGACTGTAATTTTAAAGTATTCCTGAAGATCCTGATTAGCTGGTTCAGGTATGTTTAATTAGGGTTGGAGTTAAAAATCTGCAATTATTACCGTTAAATAAAACTAAAATTAAAACTGAAACCATAAAAAAATACTTTTAAACAAAAATGAAAATTTGCTGGGAATTTACTCACCCTTAGGCTATCTAAGATACAGATGAGCTTGTTTCTTCATCAGAACAGATTTGAAGAAATGTAGCATTACATCACTTGCTTACCAATGGATGCTCTGCAGTGAATGGGTGCCGTCAGAATGAGAGTCCAAACAGCTGATAAAAACATCACAAAAATCCACAAGTAATCCACTTCTCCAGTCCATCTTGTGGAAAAAAATCCATCATTAAGGCCATAATCCTTAATTCATAATAACGCTTTGGATATGTTTCTTACAAACACGCAGCTTTTCAGATATGTCACTGTCCATGGTGCTGAAAGAAGCCACTTTTGGTATTATTTCTGTGACTAGACATTTATATTCCACTTTAAGATGAACATGACGATCACGTACCAAAGGATAATAAGCCCAGTAAATGGCGTGAATCTTTTAGGAAAACATAACAATATGAAACATCTGTGCATTAAAATTGTCTAAGCAACACAGGTGAATGTGTATGTCAGTGACTCCAGGCAGCCCATGGGAGCTGTAGTCAGCCATAGAAAAAATGATGAGGAAGAGATAAAACAGGGGAAGAATGAGATCAGAATGGGGCCTTCGGGACAGCTTTAAAGTATGGCAATGTACAGACCGTAAAGCAGGAGATTTCACTAGGCTCAAACTCCCAGCAGTCTCTGCTGTAAACACAGATACAGAGAAATATCTTCTCTGTCACAGCGTAGATCTGTGCACAGTGATAAACCTTAGGAAAGCAATACCGTTGAGTACAGCAGATAATGTGTCATGCTTTATGATGTGATTTTATTAGCACTTTCCATGAATATGGTACAAAATAGAGATACAAAAAAACACTCTTTCTTTTTCAGCAACTGGTCAATAAAAAGAAGTGCTTAAAAATTTGGAAAATGTTGATCAAACCTGAGGAGTTCAAACTAAGTACTATATGAGCTGTTTTATTTTCTGATTATACAAAATTTAAAATGATTTGATTTAGTAATTTTCTAGAAAAACATCAAAAATAACAATAAATAAATAAATAAATAAATAAAATTACAAATAAATTTAAGCCAATATGAATGAGCAACAGGTTTGCAGTTAACAGAATTGCAGATTAAGCCTCAATTAACCTGTCCCATTGTAGTAGCTAGTGTGGGAATAATTGTTAGTTTATATCAAAAAAGATCATCACATTACCATAAGATCTTTCCCATATATATTTGTAATGGACCTGCATGCATATACTGCATACAATTAAAATTAGCTTGCAATTAGAATTATTTTTTTACTACAATAAACAGAATATTTTTCACATTATATTAGATTATAGGATACAGTCAAGAACTTCAAGATCACAAGGATTTGTTTAGATTAGTTAAAATAACATACATAATAAGGAAACATGCTAAGAACAAAAAGATCTCTACAGGTGGAGCTGGGCAGGAAGAAGGTAAACAAGAGGTCTTATAATCGCGCCGCAGGATGATTGCCAGCTGGGGAACAAAATAAATGGTTATGTTGATTAGGAAGTACGTCTGATTGGCTACTGCCACAGTGTTGAAAGAACAAATCGTCACTCAGAGTTTCATGACTAAACTATGAAAAAACAAACAAACATGGGATTCGTTTCAGAAAGTATTATCAGGTTTGCAAATGACACAGAGCTCATTAGAATCAATAATGAGACAGTGTACAGAAAAGAGGTGAGGGGCCAACATGATGCAGAATTAACAATGTCTTTGAATGTCAGCAAGACAAAAGTATCTTGCTGACTTCAGCAAGTGTCTTGCAGACCATTCCTCTCTGTGGAAGGCACGACATGCTTTCTTTCTTTTAGACTCATAAAAGCCAGTATATGAGCACTTATTGTTTGCTGCTCCGCATCTAACACCAGTACCTACACTAGTAGATGCAGGTAGATGAATTGCATACTGGCTCCACTAATACATGTACAGTTACTGAATTAGACCCATTGTACGTATCAGTGTGTCTCCAAATTAAAAAAAAAATACTATGCTTCATTCCTGAAGACTAATTGAAATCATGCTGGTTTTTCTTATAGTAATGTGATTTACAGACCACAAACAAGGTAACTCTGCTCAGTATGAGCACCCTCTACATGAACTCTTTTTTTTCAAACCAAAAAGAAAACGGTCATTCAAAGGCTTTCGGTTTATGCCATAAAATCATACATCATAAGCAGTGAAACATATGCTTGCTTATAAAGTTTTAGCTCATTATATAAACCAGGTCTGCAGTTTCTGTGGGTTAGTGTAGCTAGAGGCTGGGTTTGTGAGGGCGACTTCAACAAAAAAGCTCTGCTGAGTCTGGAGGCTCTGGCAACACTGCAATTTAACAGCAACCCTTAATGGGCTTGAAAAAAATCTGCCACAAGCTTTCCTGAGTACATGAAAGCAACAAAGTGCTTATTTTGAAATATTGTGAAGTCACTCAACATGTAAAGGGCCTGACGAGAGAGTTTTAGAAATTCAAAACCTGAGAGATAGAGAGAATTCACACACAAATTTAATCCAATCACCTCTGCAATGAAACAACAGAGTGTAAAGATACAAATGTTTTTACACATAATGAAACACAAACAGCTCTTCATTCTTTTCATGTCTGCATCATTATGATTCATCAATGTTTTTCTGCTTGCGTCAAAGACAATTTCAGCTAAATGTAGACTAAGGAAATGGAGTTAATGAATGGTACATGATTTTCTATCACAATGTGTTGTGTGTGTGTATACAGTGCACACATCAAGAACGAGTAAAGGCAGAGAGAGATTTACAACTGTTAGAGGAATAGCTCACCCAGAAATGAAAATGTGCTACAACCTCAGGCAATCTAACATGTACTGTAGATGAGTTTGTTTCTTTATCAGAAGATTTGGAGAAATTGCTCACCAATGGATCTTCTGCAGTGAATGGGTGCCGTCAGATTGAGAGTCCAAACAGCTGATAAAAACATCACAATAATCATTATTCATAATTGTTTCAAAGTCAAATCTACAATTCAATTATTTGATGCTATAAAAATTTACAAAAGAATTCCAGAGGGGATTTTTTTTAGTAATGAACATATTAAGTTTTGGTCTATTCTTTAGATTACGCTATTGTATAGTTTCAGAAGTTCTGGATTATAGTGTACGAGTAGTGCCATCTACTTTTATGCTACTTTTAAAAGGTTATATCACCCAAAAATGAAAATTAGCCCATGTAGGCATCCTAGGTGTATATGACTTTCTTCTTTCAGACGAATCCAATCAAGCCACGAGGAGACTGGTTTTCCTTTGCTAAAGTAAGGAAACTTTGCTTCCTTTGCTCCTGTAAACACACTCGCATATCTCACAGGCGTGTGTGCGATGGATACATCCTACGTCATCCGCCCGGAATGGCTTGCACGTATGACAGTCAGCGGAAGTGGGAATAAAGTATTTATAACATTTTAAATATGGATATTTTTCTTACAAAAACACATCGATTTGCTACTTTTTTCACCCCCCGGAGTCGTGTGAGGCACGTTTTATTATGGAGGATGCATGGGCTTTATTTGATGTCTTTTGGACTGTTGACAAAAACAACTGCCTACTCCCATTCTAAAGCTTAGAAAAGCAAGGATCATTTTTAATATAACTCTGATTGGATTCGTCTGAAAGAAAGTCATATACACCTAGGATGCTTGGAGGGTGAGTAAAACATGGGCTAATTTTCATTTTTGGGTGAACTAACCCTTTAATGTGCGTTTTTGGGCTTTGACAAGCCTTAGTGACCATTTACTTTCACTGAATGTAAAAGAGCAGCATGAACATTCAGCCTAACGTCCGTTTTGGTGTTCAACAGAAGACGGCACAACATGAAGGTGAGTAAATGATGACAGACTTTTCATTTTTCCTTGAACTATACTTTTAACCATCAAATATGTTCTGACTGGCTGTGATCATGTCATGTCGTGCAGCAATTTCACCTTAGGTGTGGACAGACAAATTGCTTGTTGCTGGAATCTTATCGCTTCACACCTGGTTAGGACACAGTGTAAGGCGAAAGCAAAATGCCGACTCTATTCAAACCGTCTAGACTGTGAAACTGTGTTCCTTCAATACATCTCTCATCTGGTGGCCAGGATCAGAGTGATTTTACAGAACATTTAATTTCTCTGCAATTACAGCAACCAGTCTGACTTATGGATCTCGTCTATCTAGTTCTCACTTTTATTCTTTTTGATTTCCCTTATTTTCTCGGTCTGTCTGTCTGAGTGTGTGAAAGCTAAGGTCACTAAGCAGCACCACAGTATATGTCTTCTCAAAGAACATATTTACCTGTTTTCATTGGCTGCTCACTTGGATGTTGACCTTTATTTGCACTGAAATAAATGTCAGAGATGGTGCAAACTGCAACTGTTCTCACAGACCAGTGAATCCCAAACAGTAATAACAAGACATGTTAGATATGTTAATCAGTTAATATAAATACTAGTTATTCATTTGTTTTTTGAAGTTAATATGTTTATACTGTACATTCAGTTCCTTTTTAGAAATGAAACAAAACAAAAAGTGTTGGATTCTGCAATTTGTTTGGATGACACTTAGTAAAATATATGTGCATATAAAAAACACTGGAGAGAGGCAGATTTATGCAACAATGTATTTATCTCGCTTGAACAAAAACAGACATTCTATAATCCGCACAATGCATACAAATGCATGATTACTGCAAACACCAAACTGCATGCACATCTCATAATTGTACAAAATAGTAAATCAGTTTTCCCTCATACTTAATCTAACATATTTATCAAAGTTCTTTTTGCTGCTGACTTGTGATGTATTTCACATTCATGTTTGTACAAATGAATATGGTGTATGATATAACTGCATAATTAAATAATAGATACATTAAAATGTCATGAGAATATCTATATACATTATCTCTCATTCAAAAATTTCCATGTTTTTCTGGTGTTATTTGGTCTGTGCTGATGTTTTCTGTAAGAATGTAACAGCTGACTCCAGGCCAGCAGAAATTATGGACAAGTATGAGTTACTCATTCAGTCCAAATACAGTAATCTATACCAGTTCGGTATGGATTATACGCCAGAAAAAGAATGAGGGACAGCTGTGCCCTTGTTAATATGTAAATGAAATGGCTTCGCTGTCCTGGTTTTAATTGCAATACTAGATAATTCAGTAATTTGGAAATAATGTTCAAGGTTTGCGTGCCATGCTCTCGCTTTTTATGTTCAACCATAATGAATAGATTGTCTAATTACTTAATATTGTACAAAGTAGTGTCACATTCATTAGCCAGTGGTTAACCTTTGTTTAGGCTTCCTGTTTCCTTCAAGCTCAGATGGAGTGATTGAGTCCTTCATGGTGTCAGGTACACATGCGTATCACATAGGGCTCTTTTACAGCCACTTATGGGTCAACTGCTGCTTAGAAATCACAAGCACAGATGGTATACAGTAATTAACATAAATTAAAATCCCCATTTCAGTGATTGGCTGTTTTTGAGTCCCAAATGGATGTCATATCCTTCCTTTAAATGTATTGTACCTGCCGAGCCCTTAATGACAATATGAACCCTTTGTGAAATTTCCAGTCAAAATAGTGTGTGAAACCAACATCAATAACAAACAAACAAACAACAAAAAAAATCTAGCAATTCTAGCAGTGAACATTAAGGAAAAATCTATTTTAATTAAATTCCTCATATCTAAATTAATGTTGTTTTTGATATACTACACTACTGTTCAATTGTTTGGGACTTTATTTAAAATATATATATTCAGCATTTTTCCCAGCAAGGATGCATTAAATTGACCAAAAGTAACAGTACAGACATTTGTAATGTTTCAAATCATTTCTATTTTTAATAAATATTGTTTTTACCTTTTCATAAAAATTCCTGGAAAAAAATGTATCATGGTTTTCATACAAATATACTGTAAGACAGCAACAGCTGTTTTCATCTCTGATAGTAATAAGAATTGTTTCTTGAGCACTAAATCAGAATATTAGAATAATTTCTGAAGGATCACGTGACACTGAAGGCTGGAGTAATGAAGCTGAAAATTTAGCTTTGCATCCCAGGAATAAATACATTTTTAAAATAATTTTTAATCATATAAATGCCTTATTTGGTGAGCATAAGAGACTGAATAAATTAAAGAAAAATATTTAATAATGTTTCTAATTATTAGAATGAGATGGTTGAAGAGCTGAGTTTAATGACCTCTGAGGTCAGATAGGCTAGAATCACAATTATAAGGAGGGAGACACCAAAGTGTATCCCTCTTGTGAAAAGTGCCACCTACAAAGCTAAGAGGCTGAGAGTGAGAGAGCTGATGAGTAAAATTTGCCAGAACTTCACATATCCTTGTTTTCTTGCACCTGCTGTGCTTTTTCAAGCCTTCCTTCACTGATGCTTTCAGGAAAAGAACACTCAGCCCAATACTTTATTTCACAAGTGCACACTGGCCTTTAAGCCAGATGGGTCCTGATTGGGTTTTTGATATCCTGAGGCCATCTTAATCACTACCAAACACACACACATACACATACATCCTGACGAGAAGTACTGCGAACAGAGTCTTCTGAGAGATAATGACCACTAAAAGAGGAGAACAAAGAGATATAATCACACCATCAGAAATTAGCCATCCTCTATGTCCTGATTAGCTGCTCTACCCCGGAAGAATTCAGATATCAGCACCTGGACCTGCTCAAACACCATTTAGAAGTTAATGTAGATGTGAATAAAAAGAACTCAACTTCCTCAGCATGTTAATGGTGCATAAAGTGGAAGTGGATCAAAAGTACCTCAATAACAATTTCTTTCACAGTTTATTCCCTCAACAAGCTGTCAGACTTTGTTTTAGAGGCCATTTATCTGTCAAATTATAGGCTGATGAAGGTGAGGATGTGTGTGTGTGTGTGTGTGGAATGAATCGGTGTGTCTGAACACACTAAATATTGCTGAGGTAACATGCAGTCAGTGCAGTTTGCCAAAGCAATGCAGTGTTCACAGTAATTAAACACACACAGAGTCAAACGCTCACACACACACACATAGAGTGAGAAAGGTAAATTCTTTCATAGCAGTATGAAAGGAAAAGGCTGATGTAGTCTTTAGACTCAAGAAAAAAAAAAAATAAAAATAAAAACCTTGAGTGTTGTGGACAATCATTTTAAACCTTTAATCTCAATTAACAAACAAGTACTGCTGTAGAGAACCTGAGCTGCGGGAGTCTGCATTTGAGATAGATTTGTTGTGTATTTGCAGGTATTAATGAACATTCGTTGAACAGATTCACAAACAATAATAATAGCCTCTTTTTTTTATTTTATTTAACATGCTATTCTTGTATATTGTCTAACATTATATATATATATATATATATAAATAAAATAAAAGTAAAAGAGAGAAAAAAGTAAATATATATATATATATATATATATATATATATATATATATATATATATATATATATATATATTAGGGGTGTCAACGTTAAAGCGTTAACGCATGCGATTAATCAAATAAATTTAACTCGTTAATATTTTTTTAACGCTGATTAATCGTTTGATAAGGTTAGACCCCAACTTCTTCCCGTGATCGCAGCGTGGAAGGTTATCTATCATTGTGTGATAAGAGTACAGCGAACCAGTGTTACCAGGGTAACGGCACAAGTGGGCTATTTTGAAAATACAATCGCTGGAAAAAATAGACAAATAAAAATTTAATTAGATCCTTTTACTAATGTGTATTATACTTGGAATGTATCCCTGGCAACTTAAGAACGGATAGGCGGTTGTAACATCACAAACAACAAGTATTTCAGCAGAGCAGCAGAAATAAACATGACAACAGCCACTATAGATTATATAAGATAATAAACACACAATTCCGATAGATATGGTCTGTATGTGATTTTCTTGAGGTGAATGTGTACATCTGAAATGCTCATTTGTGCAGCGATATAAAAGGCTATAAATAGCATATTTTAACAACAGTAAACTACCAAATTCCACATGTGATCGCAAAAGGAAGTTATTACAAACACTCGATGGTGGTTTGAAGTGAGTTCTGAGTAAAAGTGTACTATTAATCACATAAATTGTCTTATGAAGCATGATGCTAATATTAGCTCTAATGCAGCTGCAGAACAGGTCCAATTCTTCTTCATGATGCATTTTGTCATAATACTTCACGTAAGGTCGCAAGAAATGTTTTTTTGTATTTATTTAGAAATACTTTTGATAATAGTTGGGTAAATGTATGCTGAGATTGAAGCGATGTGGCTTGGTAAATGTTTTATTGCCAGTTTAATAATATATAAGTGCTGTCAATCGATTAAAAAATTTAATAGCGTTAATCACAGTCATGGGCTATGATTAATCGCAAATTTTAAATACTAGGATTTACCTGTAAATGTGTTGAAAAAGAAATGATGACAAACTAGTTTAAGGAAACAGAACCTTTCACACTTCCGCCAGGTATGAGACATAATCCTTATTATTCTTTTATCATTATTCTTTTGTTTTTATTCAGCCATTATCAGCCTTTAAACTGGCAATAAAACATTTACCATGCCACATTGCTTCAATCCCAGCATACATTTACCCAACTATTATCAAAAGTATTTCTAAATAAATACAACAAAACATTTCTTGCGACCTTATGTGAAGTATTATGACAAAATGCATTATGAAGAAGAATTGGACCTGTTCTGCGTGCTTTATAAGACAATTTATGTGATTAATAGTACACTTTTACTCAGAACTCACTTCAAACCACCATCGAGTGTTTGTAATAACTTCCTTTTACAATCACATGTGGAATTTGATCGTTTACTGTTTTTAAAATATGCTATTTATTATATCGCTGCACAAATGAGCATTTCAGATGTACACATTCAATCTCATGAAAATCACATACAGACCATATCTATCGGAATCGTGTGTTTATTATCTTATATAATCTTTAATGGCTGTTGTCATGTTTATTTCTGCTGCTCTGCTGAAACACTTGTTGTTTGTGATGTTACAACCGCCTCTCCGTTCTTAAGTTGCCAGGGATACATTCCAAGTATAATACTGTTATGTCCTCTGTGGTGTGTGTCATGTGTTCCCGCCTCTTGTGTCCATATTTGGTCTTGTTCCTGTCCTTGTTAAGTGTTATTGTTAGTTAAGTCTTGTCCAGCTGTGTTTCGTCTAATTATCAGTGATTGTCATGTGTATTTAGTTCCTGCCTGTTTAGTTAGTTTTCGTCTGGTCTACTCGTTATTCCCCGGTGTTCCTGTCTGTGTCAACCTTGCCTCGTCTTGCCCTGTCCTGATGTCCTCATTAAAGACTATTATTTTGAAGTTACTCCTCGTCTGCGTGTTCCTCGTTCCTCCCTGCTGTGTGCACCGTAACAAATACACATTAGTAAAAGGATCTAATTAAATTTTTATTTGTCTATATACACTTTGGGCGGCCGCGGTACATTAAAAAAGTAGCCCAAAAAACCCGCAACCCACGGCTCTATAATTTTTTCCCGTGACTGTATTTTCAAAATAGCCCACTTGTGCCGTTACCCTGGTAACACTGGTTCGCTGTACTCTTATCACACAATGATAGATAACCTTCCGCGCTGCGATGACGGGAAGAAGTTGGAGTCCAACCTTATCAAACGATTAATCTGCGTTAAAAACATTACGTGTTAAATGTTTTTGATTAATTGCATGCGTTAACGCGTTAACGTTGGCACCCCTTATATATATTTTGAAAGGCAAGTTTTTCTTAGGTAGTTGATTCAGGGATGTGCTTACTGTGATATTAACAGTGCGTTGTTGTCTGTGGATTTGATGTTCAGTGCAGAAAATTTAATAAAAGAAATTTGAAATAATAAAAATGATAATGGAGCATTCAATTATTTCCTCAGTTCAAGCAATATAGTGTTTTAATTTTGTTGTTGTTGTTTTTTTTTAAAGCAGCATGCTGGAAATAGCTTTTTAAAACACCAATTTCGAAAACTACTGTCACAAAACTGATAAATGCAAATAAATATACACTAATCAGCCACAACATTAAAATCACTGACAGGTGAAGTGAATAATATTGATTATACCATTCCAATGACACCTGTTAAGAGGTGGGATATATTGGGTAGCGAGTGAACAGTCAGTTCTTGAATTTCTTGTGTTGGAAGCAGAAAAAAGATCTGAGTAACTTTGAGAAGGGCGAAAACGTGATTGCTCGATGACAGGGTCAGAACATCTCAAAAGTAACCTAACAAAAGTGGTGCAAGGAAGGACAACTGGTGAACCTGCATCAGGGTTGTGGGCACATGTGATGAGCGAACGCTAGACTGTCTGCTCCGGTCACACAGAAGAGCTACTGTATCGCAAACTGAGGAAAAAATTAATGACATGTCAGTCAGAGTGCTCATGATGATCCCTGTCCACTGCGGAAAGTACCATGAAGCAATGAAAGAAGGTTGCCTGATTCGTTGAATCACATTTTCTTTTAGATTAGGTGGACAGCCAGATGTGTGTATGTCATTTACCTGGGGAAGAAATGGCAGCAGGATGCACTATGGGAAGAAGCCAGGCTGGCAGAGACGGTGTAACGCTCTGACTAATGTTCTGCTGAAACCTTGGGTCAATTGTTTAGGAATGGTTTGAGGAACACGACAGAGTTTAAGGTGTTGTCTTTGCCTCCAAATTCCCAAGATTTCAATCCAATTGAGCCAACACATCTGATCTAATAAGGTCCACCTCACAACTTACACTGAATGGGGGTGGGAGTACTATACTGATAGTACGCAATTGGAACACAGCCAAATTTGTATCACCCGAACACATGAATCATTAATTACCATGCAAACATTTAATTACACCAAAATATCACTAATGCCTTTATTCATTATTGTGAAGTTTTTTTAATGCAGTTCTGACCTCAAAAAAACATTAACAAAAGGTTTTATTAGAAGTTTGAAAAAACCCCAGCTATGTTTGAAAGTTAATGGCTGAAAGCTACAGGAAACAAAAGCAACTACAGAGGAAAACAATGAAAACATTCATGAAAGGATTTATGTCAGTAGGCATCATAATTGTGCATGGAAAATGCACTGAATTAAAAAAAAAATACTGAAGAAATCAGCAAAGATGAGAACAAAACCAAACAAATGTAGGTAAGTGAGAACATGAAGTGTTGCACATATGTTTCATCATGTCTTCCAGTATATATTTTTATGAATTATTCATTTCTTCCCTTGTACAGCTCTTCATCTTTTATTTTATGTGGTGTAGTGGGAGTTAACGATTTCTTTGATCGTGTTCTAAATGTGGGCACTTAGTATGTAATAACATTTTTGGTTCAATTAAGTGGTCAAGAGCTTGAAAAAAAACTCTCTAGCTAATCTTGAGGATGTGACAGAAACCATATTTGAGAATGATAGAATTATGAACTACCCTGAAAATCCATCAGAAAATTCTGCCCTGCGGTGCAAATACATGATATAACATCCACCATCACTGAGAAACCGAAAAAAAGATAGAGATGCACAGTGTCCTTCACCATCAGATCAAACACAAACCATCTAAAGGAGTGTGCAAAGGAAGGCAGAGACCTATCTGAATGCTTTCAGAGTAAAGTACGAGACTGAAAACAGGACTCGAACTTGCAGATGGAAAGCTGGAAAATATAACACTACATCAGCATAATTTACTCTAAACACGCTGAGGTTCTGAGTCAAAATAAGGCAGAAATATATGGTCAGCAAAAAAATAATAGTGAAAATGAAATTCCTGTCATCATTTACTCACCCTTATGTCATTCCAAACGTAGAACATGAAAGGTGAAATTTAGCAGAATGTTCAAGCTGCTGTTTATCATATAGAACAAAATTAGATGTGGACCAGAAACAACCTGTGTTCAACATAAGGTGAAGCAAATAATAAAAGAAGTAAAAAATTTGTTCAAATTTCAAGGACAAGGAACAAGTGCATTTTGTATGAGTACTTGAAATATTTGTATTCGATCATGTGTGTGTGTGTGTGTGTGCGCGCGTGCGCGTGCTTGTGTTCCTGCAGTAAATCGTTCATCATTTGATTTTGCCAGGAGGGATGTTCATCACAAAAACCAACTGAGAAAACCCCACCAAAATCAAATAGCTCAGACTCCCCACCTTTAGACATGAATAACTTCATACTGCTGTGCCTGATAATATTTTATTTCATTGCCTTTGTACCAATCAATAAATATCTATTTTATGAAATCTAACAAAAAATGATTAATGATGTTATTTAGGGCGCAAACAGAAGATAAATGAAGACATTATTCCCTCATTTTATGAACTGATACAAAATTCGAGACTATTCTGTCTCTTTCTCTCTGTGTCATGTTCCTTTTCTTTTCAAATAAAAGTAGTTTTATAAGCAAAATGTGAATGTAAACAACTAAGTAGTGCATATAAACTTGAAAACAAAAAACTAAATTCAAAATACTGTAATGTTTTGGTCAGAATTAACAATTTACCTATTCTGTTAAGGTATAACAAGGTAATGAAATAAGAGGTTTTTGTTTGCTATAAGTATAATGTATCACAGTGATCAAAGAAAAGGATATAATTAGGATGGAGGAGGAATATTTGATAGAGTGAAGCCTGAATACGTCTTGCAGACAGAGAAAAAATGAGACTCTGAAAAGGGTGTATTTTTTTTCTGTTGGCTCTGCATAAGAACCTACTGTACCTTCAAACATGTAATACATTGTTTTCCATAACTGTGATCAGAGTCCTGCACATGGGCAGATACCTGACGGGTGAACCACTAATATTTGATTTACTGGGTGTAAAAATATTTACATTGTCATTAGCATTGCAGGTGTGGCTTGGGAACCAATAGGCATGGGCGAACTGCAAGTCAAATATAAAAACTAAGTCATATAATGTTTGATGCTTACGGTACATAACTGAAGTTTATCAAGGATGTTTTGATTGTTTTTCCTTCATGAGGGGTCATGTACAGTGGGGCAAAAAAGTATTTAGTCAGCCACCAATTGTGCAAGTTCTCCCACTTAAAAAGATGAGAGAGGCCTGTAATTTTCATCAGAGGTATACCTCAACTATGAGAGACAAAATGAGAAAAAAAAATCCAGAAAATCACATTGTAGGATTTTTAAAGAATTTATTTGCAAATTATGGTGGAAAATAAGTATTTGGTCAATAACAAAATTTCATCTCAATACTTTGTTATAAACCCTTTGTTGGCAATGACAGAGATCAAATGTTTTCTGTAAGTCTTCACACACTGTTGCTGGTATTTTGGCCCATTCCTCCATGCAGATCTCCTCTAGAGCAGTAATGTTTTGGGGCTGTCGCTGGGCAACACGGACTTTCAACTCCCTCCAAAGATTTTCGATGGGGTTGAGATCTGGAGACTGGCTAGGCCACTCCAGGACCTTGAAATGCTTCTTACGAAGCCACTCCTTCGTTGCCTGGGCGGTGTGTTTGGGATCATTGTCATGCTGAAAGACCCAGCCATGTTTCATCTTCAATGCCCTTGCTGATGGAAGGAGGTTTTCACTCAAAATCTCACGATACATGGCCCCATTCATTCTTTCGTTTACACGGATCAGTCGTCCTGGTCCCTTTGCAGAAAAACAGCCCCAAAGCATGATGTTTCCACCCCCATGCTTCACAGTAGGTATGGTGTTCTTTGGATGCAACTCAGCATTCTTTCTCCTCCAAACACGACAAGTTGAGTTTTTACCAAAAAGTTCTATTTTGGTTTCATCTGACCATATGACATTCTCCCAATCCTCTTCTGGATCATCCAAATGCTCTCTAGCAAACTTCAGACGGGCCGGACATGTACTGGCTTAAGCAGGGGGACACGTCTGGCACTGCAGGATTTGAGGCCTTTGTTACTTTGGTCCCAGCTCTCTGCAGGTCATTCACTAGGTCCCCGTGTGGTTCTGGGATTTTTGCTCACAGTTCTTGTGATCATTTTGACCCCACGGGTGAGATCTTGCGTGGAGCCCCAGATCGAGGAGATTATCAGTGGTCTTGTATGTCTTCCATTTTCTAATAATTGCTCCCACAGTTGATTTCTTCACACCAAGCTGCTTACGTATTGCAGATTCAGTCTTCCCAGCCTGGTGCAGGTCTACAATTTTGTTTCTGGTGTCCTTTGACAGCTCTTTGGTCTTGGCCATGGTGGAGTTTGGAGTTGGACTGTTTGAGGATGTGGACAGGTGTCTTTTATACTGATAACGAGTTCAAACAGATGCCATTAATACAGGTAACGAGTGGAGGACAGAGGAGCCTCTTAAAGAAGAAGTTACAGGTCTGTGAGAGCCAGAAATCTTGCTTGTTTGTAGGTGACCAAATACTTATTTTACCGAGGAATTTACCAATTAATTCTTTAAAAATCCTATAATGTGATTTTCTGGATTTTTTTTTTCTCATTTTGTTTCTCATAGTTGAGGTATACCTATGATGAAAATTACAGGCTTCTCTCATCTTTTTAAGTGGGAGAACTTGCACAATTGGTGGCTGACTAATACTTTTTTGCCCCACTGTATGTGCATCGTTGTCTTAGATGGTATAATTTTCAATGCTGTTAGTGGCAATGAGTTCCCCCCAGCTCTGTTGCATTAAAATGAAATGCATTAAAACAATGGATAGGGTAAATTTTCATCACATGCCAACTTATTGTTTATGAACAAATTCAAGCTATGAAATTAATATTTTTTATAATGTATAATTATGTAAAACCAGGTGCACACTGGACAATTTCTAAATTATTCCTCTGATCCTAGACCACAATCTGTAGTCTTTGATCATTAATTTGATATGTTAGTCATCAACTGACTAATGACCATTGAGATCGAATTTCACCTACAATTAAAGTCTGCCAGTGTCAGAAGTTTTGAGGCAGAGTCCTGCAGTATGGCTTCTCCCACAACAAACCACCACTTTTTTCCTCAGCTTTCTTTCTAAAGACAATCTATGATCAAAAGTAATGCTATATTGTTTTTGTTGGCTAGCTAGTCGGCTCGCTGTCACAGAAAATATCACAGATTCATGATATAAAACTCCAGAAGAGTCTTCTTGTGTGTGTCTATTAGCTGGGATCATGTTCGGAAAGCAACTATCATAAAAGACTATTATAAACTGTACAACGTTCAGTCTGGAATCTGAAAGAGAGATCAGAACAGAGAGTAGGATATGCTTTTACTCACTTTATGACTATGTAACTTACGGCCATCTGTCATTTTGACAGATGAAGAAGAGGCGTCAAATCCTTCTGTATGAGATAAAGTTCCTTGGTGTTTGAATACTATTCAAAAAATGCACAGTGTACATTGTTTTTGCAATTTTATTTGCACTTTTATTGCATACAATCTCTACAAATCATTGTGTGGGTCACTGAAGGTCAGTTCAAAGACTGAAAAGGCTTACCAGAGATAGCAGCAGTTAATTACACTATAAACTGACGAAAGAGGGCTAGAAGAGACTTTTTTAACTTCTTGCTGTGCTTGTTGTGCCAGGCAAGGATCTAATTTGTGTTTCTTGAGGATTTGGGCCAGAATCAGGAGATAATGCCAGTTTCACTGCTAATTTTCCAGTGTAAATATTGAACAGTGCACAACCACAGATATTACCAGTATGCACTGCTCTTTTCCAAACATAGTTTTTTATTAATTTGATTAGGTTTTTAATGCATCTGTAAATTACAAAATATTTCATGCAAGTGTAAATATAATGACTTTTTTTTATTTCACACAGTTTATGATTACATCAATATCTTGCTTGCAAGGGATTTTTTCTCGTGCTCAGAACACACGGTGTCAGCACACTTAGGAAAGTTTAATCATTTGAAATGGTATTAAATTATCCCCAAGCCTCCTTTTTACACAAATGTTTCTGAAGTTGTAAGTTCCAAGTTTTCTTTGCTCTTATAAAGTGGAGCACTGAGCCACTGGCTCCAGATATTAGAAAGCAATCTGAAGAACAGATGCCGAGGCATAATTTGAGCACTGGCTTCTCTCACCGTGATTAGCTCTTCTTAAATATCTCAGCTCTATTTCAGGGCCAGGAATTCCAGATAATGTGAAATAATGTTGGCATGAGTGCAGGTGTAACCAAGCCCAGGTATTGTCAACCTCCCACAGGAAATTTCTAGGTAATTTCTTCTAACAGAAGTTCAAAGTGTGCTAAGTTATTTAGTATGGTCAGTGTTGTTGAGTCATTGGGAGATTGTTTACTGAGACGTATGCACAGCGAGTCCTGGGAGGTTCTATATTGCTCAGCATTTGTCTTGGCATCGATTCTGTGCCTATGCTCTTGTTCCGGTGTGTTATGGTGATCACTGTACACTCTGCTGTATCTGCACATTTAATCTGACACCGTGGGAGTTCATTAGGAGAGCTGACCTGGGATCAATTCATCATACATATACAGTGGTGGCCAAAATGATTAGAACACTAGTATTTTCACCAGCTAAAAAAATGGTTTTAAGTCAGTTATTTCTACCTTTTGCTGTAGTGTGTCTCAGTAGGAAATATCAGTTTACATTTAAAAAACATTAATTTAGCCATTAATTGTAATAATCCAGTGAGATTTTTGTTTGATTATGACATCAGCCAGTGCTCCACACAGAGATCTGATCTGATCATCATCCAGTCTGTCTGGAATGACATGAAGAAACAGAACAAACTGTTCTTCTAAATCCAGAAGAACTGTGGGGGGAAAAAACTGCAAACAAGTGCACCTAGGGCAAAAGCTTCTTTAAATGTCACACCAAATGTT
The DNA here is from genome assembly GCF_012432095.1 of Onychostoma macrolepis. NCBI lineage: Eukaryota > Metazoa > Chordata > Actinopteri > Cypriniformes > Cyprinidae > Onychostoma > Onychostoma macrolepis. Next base: position 7,063,939 of record NC_081160.1, on the reverse strand, counting down.
GATTTAATTTAGTTAATAGAAGTTAATTGATAAAGAAAATCTATTTATGACTTTATTTTTGACAGCATCTTCATTTTACAGAATTTTTAACAGTACTGCAGCTTTGCAGATAGGTCTCTTGAAGAATCTTGGAGACGTTGCCAGAGTTCTTCTGGATTTAGTCTGTCTCAGTTTGTTCTGTTTCTTCATGTCATTCCAGACAGACTGGATGATGATCAGATCAGATCTCTGTGTGGAGCACTGGCTGTTGTCAGACTCCTTGTGCAAACAAAAAATCTCACTGGATAATTACAATTAAATGGCAAAATGAATTTTTGTAAATGTAAACTGATATTTCCTACTGACACACTACAGCAAAAGATAGAAATAACTGACTTAAAACCGTTTTTAGCTGGTGAAAATACTAGTATTCTAATCATTTTGGCCACCACTGTATACATCATACAATATGTTTTATGTATATATTGTATTTTTTCCCCCTTGTTTTTTTTTTTTTTTTGCACATGCACTTATAAGTTTCTATTTTATTATATATATATATATATATAGGCTATATATATATATATACACTTTTTAAATCCTTTTTAATAATATGCAGAACAAAGGGAAAAGCAACAGCATCCTTTCAGTGGGCCCCTTTAATTTATTATTTAAAAAATATTTTTATACTATTTAGTACTACTATTAAACTAACTTACTACTACTAATAAAAACATTCTTTACAACACCATTACAGGAAACATTCTATCGTCATTTAATCACCCTCCACTTGTCCCAAACATGTATAAGTTTCTTTCCTCTGTGGAACACAATAGAAGATATTCTGAAAAATGTTGGAAACCAAACAGTTGATGGTTGTCACGAATCTGGTTCGTGGCCTTCCGTCCGACTGCCACAAGAGGTCGCCTCTCCATCATATTGACTCTCACGCCACACTTCACACTGGACTGCATTTCCCATCATCCATTGCATTGATCAAACAGCTGTCACCAGTCACAGGCTCACCTGAAAGCTATTACACCCACTATATAAAACACACTCAAATCCTGATCTAGTTGTTGAGTATTGTCTAGCGTTTATTGCTCTTCCAGTTATAGCTACTCTACGGAGCCCTTCTGTGATTTCTTAGTTTAAGTCTAGTTTATAGCCCGCCTTGGATCTATCTTTAGTCTTGTCGCTTTGTACTCTGTTTGCTCCTATCTGGATTATTGCTCATGTTAACGGATTACCCCTCTTGTCAAGCCTTCTGGATATTGTTTGCAGATCGAAGACCCACGCTTGTCCTAGGAATACTCTTGTGTCTTGCCCGTGCCATACCTGTTTGCTGTTGTTTGACCCTACCTGTTTTATGACCATGTTGAGGAATAAAAGCTGGTACTTGGATCCGCTCGATTCCCATCTCATTCGCCCCGTTACAATGGTAGCCATTGACTTCCATAGCATTTTTTTTTTTATACTATGAAAGTCAGTGGCTACCGTCAACTGTTTGGTTACCACATTCTTCTTCATACCTTCTTTTGCGTTCAGCAGCTAAAACACAGTCAAACAGGTTTAGAACAACTTGTAGGTGAGTAAAAATTTTTGGTTAAACTATCCCTGTAAGGTATTACAAAGCATTTTCAGGTTCGGAATCTTATAAAAACAGTTCTGCTATTTCTACAAGCTGAAGTATCCTAATCTGACATTGTTTAGAACCATGTATAAAATCTGGATCTGGAGTGTTAAATTGCTAATACTGTAAACCATAGCAACACCGAATAGCAATGTGCTAAAAACGTTTAGAACACCTCACATCGTATTCATTCAGGTACAACCACCTACACCGCCGTATGGGCAAACACAGCTTTTTATTTTATTTTATTTTTTCTCTTCAGAAAATATACACGTTGTTCTTTCTAATCTCTTCTTTACCACACGTCTCTCGTACACAAACAAACTGCTGACATAGACCATCCTGTTGTCAGTGACTTTCAAAATGATAAATAACAAAAATGTAACAAGAACATTAAAAAAACAAAAAAAAACACAAACATTCTTCTAAACTTTGTTTCATAACAGTTCTTGAATTATATAATGCTTCAGAAGGAACCAGTGTTTGAGGAAAGTAGGTCTTAGAAACAAAAGATGGAAATGCCAAAGTAGCACATGCAAAAAAGATGTTTATTCACAGTGATATTTAAATTTTTGAAATCTGAAGTTGTTCTACTGCTACAACACAGTTCATCCGTTCCTCAATAGCTTTTGGCTACTAAATTGGTACTAAATTACTAGTTCCCCCTCCCAGTCTGTACAAAACACAATTATGTACTGTACAATAACACCACAGTGGAAATTCATTTTTATAATAAAAGTACAATAAATACTAGCTGCACTCAAGTTTTGCCAGGTATTGTGTATTGTCTTGAACATAATTCATCATACTGTATTTTATCAGTGGGAGCAGTTCGCTGGTGATGATTGATGCTTATTAATATAGCCTTCAATTCCGTCTCATTACGTGTCAGTCAGCAGCCTATATTGGGCCTTTGGGTTACTGTGGAGGTAATCAATCCCATTAGACTCAAAATATTTGTTTACTTTACCTTTAATAAAAATCTGTAGCGAACATACGCGTTTAGAAAGCTGTCCGTCTCGACTGTAATTTTCTTAAAGATTATATTTTATTCAATTGAAAAACAAAAAAATAAAACACTAAATCATGGCTCTGGTACATAATGCACTGCTGACTATGTCTAGCACTGGGGCAAACACTGTCAGTAGCTATTTTAAATGAGGCTATTATTTTAATTGTAGTTATTATTTAGATTTCAGAAATAGCTAAGGAGCTACGTATAGCTGCAAGTAGAGGGTCTCAGCCCCTTTTAGCCCACCTGTAATTTGAACGCTATTTAATAATATTCTCAAATTGCAACAAGGCTGAGAATTTGGGGTTAATTACATCTCCAATTCCTCGTCCATCTCTCCATCATCTCTGCCCTCTGACTGCACGGTATAGTTATGCAATGCACTGAAGATCATGACGTCATCACGTATTCCACTGCACATTCATTCGTCGAGTAACAGATCTGCTTTTAATACCCTGTGCAGTCTCTGGCTGTGACATGCCTACAGCTCACCACAGATCTTTTATACACTATCTCCTTATCGGTTTTGTTTCCTTTCATCACTTATCTTCCTACAGAGGAAGAAGAGGACTCTTGTGTTCCACTCGAGTGCTTCCATATTCTCCAGATGCGACACAAGTGTTTTGAGGTGCTCTTAATGGAAAGCAAGGGAACTCATAATACCTGTCAACTGGCCTCACGGGAAGATGGTTTTACATATGCTCAAGCATCAGTTTTTGAAGTGCTGTTTTATAATCTGGCAACCAGGGGCTGTTTGCTTCATCTGTAATTCACACCTGAGAGTTGGTCATAAAGAGAACCGATTCTTCACTTGATCTTAGCCATGGGGCTGAAAACGACATAAAAAGAAGGCTCTCTTTCACTTTATCTGGACTCCCATATATTCAAAGAATTCAAAGACTCCCAATATTCAAAGAAAGCAGTTTTGCTGCAACTGATATTTCACTTTTAAAAATAAAGATTCCGATGGGGTTTTTCGCAATGATACTATTAAAGAGATTTTGATTTTGTATTCCCTAAAAAGGATGTTTCAGTAAACCATTCTTGAAGGAATAGTTCACCCAAAAAGAAAAATGTGCTGAAAAGTTCTCTCACCTACAGGCCATCCAAGATGTAGATGAGTTTGTTTCTTCATCAGAAAAGCATTACATCACTTGCTCACCAATGGTTCCTCTGCAGTGAATGGGTGCCGTCAGAATGAGAGTCCAAACAGCTGATAAAAACATCACAATGATCCACAAGTATAATCCACGCAACTTCAATCCGTCAATATAAAGTCTTGTAAAGCAAAAAGCTGCTTGTTTGTAATAAAGAAATTAATTATTAAGATGTCTGTGTAGATTCATCACTAAACCATCCAGGTGTTTAAAACATTACAAAAATGTACTTTTTATTAAAATCACTGGACTATAAAAAGCTTAACAAGACGTTTCGGTGTCTATCCAAACACCTTCATCAGTTGTAAAAACAGGAAGTAACTCTAGCAAATATATCCACAAAAGTCACATGATCAACAGGCCTATAGAGGTCATATGACTACGAGATTAAATGTGTAACACAGTAGAGTAGATGGTGTTACAGCTCATGATGGTGCCCCTCCTACTCTCCTAACGGAGCACTCCGATCTCTCCTTGCAGCGGCATGGCACCGTTTCCAGCACAGTATCATAGGCGTGGGACAGACGGTGTCTCAAACCCCCTCCCCTATTCAAAGAGGGACACTCCACCTTTACGTGAATCGCTTCCTTTACGCCTCTCTTCTCTATCCAGAATTCGCACCTCATGGTCGTGAAAATTGTGTTTCTTTTGTTGTAAATGCAAGAAGACAGCCGAATTCTGCCCAGAAGAATTTGCACGTCTATGCTGTGCCATGCGTCGATAAAGTGGCTGTTTTGTTTCTCCTATGTATAAATCCTCACACTCCTCACTACACTTACCAGCATATACAACGTTACTTCTTTGATGTTTGGGAATCCGGTCCTTAGGATGGACCAAACGTTGTCTCAAAGCAGTCATTGGTTTGAAATACACAGGAATCTTATGCTTGGAGAAAACCCTTCTGAACTTCTCAGATACTCCAGCCACATAAGGGATAACCACATGTTTTTTTTCAGAAATTATGTCTCTTTTGTTCTGACTGTTTCACCTCCCTTTTTCGTTTTGTATGAGTTTTGATAAATGTCCAATTTGGGTAACCACATTTCTTTAATGCTTGTTTGATGTGATTATTCTCTTGTTCTCTGACCTCTGGAAATGTGGGTATACTCTCCGCTCGATGTTGCAAGGTGCGAATCACACCCAATTTTTGTTCTAATGGGTGGTGTGAATCAAACAGAAGATACTGGTCCGTATGAGTGGGTTTACGGTGCACATCCACTTGTAACCTTCTGTCTTCACCCACTCTTATAGCACAATCCAAGAAAGGAAGTTTGTTGTCCAACATCTCCTCTTTGGTGAACTTGATATTTATATCTACTGAATTAATGTGCACAGAGAACAAATTAATCTCCCTTTTCTTAATCTTCACCCATGTATCGTCCACATATCTGAACCAGTGGCTTGGAACCTCCCCACTATACGTGTCCAAAGCTTTTCTTTCCACTTCCTCCATGTACAGATCAGCCACTATAGGTGACACTGGGGAACCCATCGCACATCCATGCTTCTGTCGATAAAACTCATCTTTGTACTTAAAATATGTTGTGTTTAAACACAATTCCAGCAGTGAACCAATCTCTTCCGGGCACAGTTGTGTTCTCCCACTCAGTGTGTTGTCCTGACTCAACATCTCCTTTATGATTTCAATCACCTGGGCTGTCGGCACACATGTAAACAATGATGTAATGTCATACGACACCATAGTCTCATCTGACTCCAAAGTGAGTCCTTTGATTTTATCAACAAAATCCTTAGAATTCTGTATATATGGATAGAGAAGAGATGTGGTTTGAATGAGGCATAAAGGAAGCGATTCACGTAAAGGTGGAGTGTCCCTCTTTGAATAGGGGAGGGGGTTTGAGACACCATCCCACACCTATGATACTGTGCTGGAAACAGTGCCACGCCGCTGCAAGGAGAGATCGGAGTGCTCCGTTAGGAGAGTAGGAGGGGCACCATCATGAGCTGTAACACCATCTACTCTGGCATGTGTTACGCATTTAATCTAGTAGTCATATGACCTCTATAGGCCTGTTGATCGTGTGACTTTTGTGGATATATTTGCCAGAGTTACTTCCTGTTTTTACAACTGATGAAGGTGTTTGGATAGACACCGAAACATCTTGTTAAGCTTTTTATAGTCCAGTGATTTTAATAAAAAGTACATTTTTGGAATTATTAAGATGCTTTTAACTTCAAACTGTTGCTTTCAGCTCGTTTAGCCATAATATTGCTTTCTCCAGTAAAAAGGTAATTTTGTCTAAATCAGAAGAGAAACATGCCCAGATCAAGTTTTTTGAACTGAGAGGACAACAGGGGATGGACTTTTTCACTGGAGGAAGCGTTATTATGAATTATGGACTGGTATTTTGGCCAGATGCAATGGTTTAATGTTAAAATGCTTTAATAATGGATTTGTTTCTTACACAGTTTTTCACTTCACAAGACATCAGTTGATTAACTGGAGTCATGTGGATTGCTGGTTCATAAGTAAGCTTTTATCAGCTTTTTTGGCTCTCATTTTGATGGCACCCATTCACTGCAGAGGATCCACTGGTGAACAAGTGATGTAATGGTAAAAATCCATTCATCCATTATCTCAAAAGACAACATGTAAATTACTCTATTCATCTCTAATGTGGCTTGCAGTGAACAATGTTAGGCTGTCTTTTGGAAATGACAAAACAAAAGCAAATTGTGTTGATTTTGGTCCAGATTCAGTTTAAAAAGGAAACGACAGCATCCAAATGCATGATGAATCTGAGAGCTGTATTGATTATAAAGAAAACAAACTGTTTGGCTTTGAACAATGTCTGACACACTGCTGACAGACAGTGGGAGAAGAGGAAAAAGGAAGAGAGAAATAGAAAGAGAGGCTTTTACAGGAGAAGACAGTATGTACAGCCTCTGCTGATCTCTATCTACACAATTATGAAATCTGCCAATATCTTCACAGTTATTTTACTGGCAAATTAACTGACAAATTAACCTGAAAAAAATGGGGAAACTATGTACATGTATTTATTGTGGTATATATTGTTGAAAAAGCTATTTATCACATTTGTCATGGAGCCTGAAGGCAGAACCAATTACAAAAAGCTGCACAAAAGTTCATGATGTATTTACAACAGTTCAAAACAGTAAGGTCTCTTCAAGCAATGGTAACCAAAAATCTTATTTTATTCGTAAACCCTAAAACATATTCTCATAACTGTTTTTAGAACTACAAACTAAACAGCTACATTGAAATCAGTTTTTTTATGGCTTATATTGTTACGGATCAACCAGGCTCTGTCACCAGCCAGTCACAACACTCTCTCACCAGAGTTCTAATCACACACACCTGCACATCATTTGGACACCAATCAACTCTGGCATAAAAGCACACACCTCACAGCACCTCATTGTCTGTTCTCGTTTTTACGAAGTGGATTCCTTATGCTATCACAGCGACGTACCTCCTTGTGGACGTACCTCCTTGTGGACGTACCTCCTTGTGGACGTACCTCCTTGTGGACGTACCTCCTTGTGGACGTACCTCCTTGTGGACGTACCTCCTTGTGGACGTACCTCCTTGTGGACGTACCTCCACTCCTTCTCTCCAGCATTGTGTCTCCGGCGTACCCCAGTCTGTCTGCTCCAGTGATCTGTTCCCAAAGTCTGCTACTCTGCCTGTGTGAGGTGTGTGCTCTGACCCGTATTCCTGTCAAGACAAAGATCTCCAATCAACTTCTCATCGGCGGTCAACTGGATATCATACTCTCCACTTTCAGTCCCTATTGCTCTGCTCAATCTAAATAAACATCTGTTGTCGATCTGATCCCCGGCCTAAGTCTGCTTCTGTAACATATGTGTTACGGTGCAAACGAGACGTGCGGATCCATTTGCAAGACTTTTATTCAGGGACGAGGTCATTAAACAGGCAAGATTCAGATAATGGCAAACAGGTAAAACGCAGGCAAGACAAAGAGTAATCCTAGGACATACGTGGGTCTTCGATCAGCAAACGATATCCAGAGGGCTAGACAAGAGGGGTAGCCGTAAACATGAGCAAAAGTCCAGGCGAGGAGCAAACACAGTCTGAAACAGCAAGCAAAGGGTTAATCCAAAATATGTGGGCAAGAATCAGGAACTAGGAAATCTGGAAACATAACGAGATTAAACTAGACTAGAACTAGGAATTAGAAACTGGGAACTAAGACAGGAAATGTCTCTGTAAAGTGCTATCACTAGGAGTGCAAAATGGTGAGCAAGCGGAAGTGCATGGACAGGATTCATGACAATATGTGAATCATAATATAACTCAATTGTCTTGAATTGCAGTTTAGGCCTTGAACCTTACTTTGCAGCAGTTACTACCATATCACTTCCAAAAGCAATACAGAGTGGAACACATTTCACATTTGGATAAAAAGATCTGTCAGGAGCATTGCAAGACACTTTTTACTGGGCATGAGCCCCAGCGCGATACAGCTGTGCCTAAGTAAAATATTACTGATATATCCTGGTCTGACAATGATGATTACGGTATGTCAACCTGAGAATAATTTTTCCTGATATTTCATCAATTATGTTTTGCGTGTTTTCTTTCAGCTGTTTGGCATCAGAACTACCAATGCCAGGTGAATCACCATTGATCTAACTGGTCCAACAGTTTTGCAAAAAGGTCTAAAATTATTTATTGGTTGATTCATTCGGACAGCACTATTTGCAGTGGTTTTCCACAATTAAATTGTAATGGATATAGATTAAGACAAAACAAAAAGAGTGCTGAAACAAAAAGGAAACAAATCCTGCAAATATCCTCTTTCATTTGTAAGTGATGAAACAGCTGTTTATTGCACTTGCATCTTCTATTGCAGGTAAAGACAATCTAGTGAAGTGAAGTGTGGCCAAGAATTGTGACACTTACTCAGAATTTGTGCTCTGTATTTAACCCATCCAAGTGCACACACAGTAGTGAACACACACCCAGAGCAGTGGGCAGCCATATTGCTGCGGCGCCCAGGGAGCAGTTGGGGGTTCAGTGCCTTGCTCAAGGGTCTCACCTCAGTCATGGTATTGAGGGTGGGAGAGAACGCTGGTTATTCACTCCCCCCACAGACAATTCCTGCCGGACCTAAGACTCGAACCTGTAACCTTCAGGTTACAAGTCCGACTCTCAAACCATTAGGCAATGACTGAAGTAGCAAATATATATCAACTTGCAACTGCCAATATATCCACAACATGCTGCTGTGAGCATAGCATACATAAATGACCCCATAGCAGAGCTATACAGGTGGAGCTGGGGAAGGTGGAGGGTTCCTGAAGCGCGCAGCAACTGCTACAGCAAGCACTAGCCAAGTATTTGAATGCTGAGCAGTGAGCTCATTGGCTATTATATATACAGACAGCACTTACAGGCTTTTGCATCTGAACTCCTCATATATATATACTGTATATGAGCTGTAAGACTTGAAATTCCCCTGATTCATATAATGGTGCCTCCAATCAAAATGAAAATTCAACACATGAAATAAAGACTTTGACAAGGCACCTGTTGTATTCATATTATCTGTACTCAGGAAAAAAGTGGTTGACAGATTGTTCTTTAAATCCTCAAAGTGTGTGTCTAGTGAGAGAATATACATGTGATAAGACCACCTGGAAGATCCATCACCATTACAGTTATTCAGGCATGTTAGAGCACAGAGCAGTGCTGTGTTTTAGTAAGACACTGACTCAATCAAATTATACCTCACTCACATCTGGGCTGCTGACAAACACAGGTGTTTGCCCTCATCAATACTGCCTCTAACTTTCTGAATTATTTATTGTCCTTGAGCTCTGACCTGGCTCATTTTCTTCAGTCCAAAAATCTAGCTGGTTGCAGTTTTATCTTCATTTGGTGGCAGAAAAATGCATATGTGTTTGAATCAATCTTAGACTATCCAATTCCACTTGCCACTATAGTGTATAGAGTGTCTCTTTAAGTGTGGCTGCCTCAGCAATGAAAAAAAATATTCCATATACAGGTGAATCTCAATAAATTAGAATGTCGTGGAAAAGTTAATTTATTTCAGTAATTTAACTCAAATTGTGAAACTCGTGTATTAAATAAATTCAGTGCACACAGACTGAAGTAGTTTGAGTCTTTGGTTCTTTTAATTGTGATGATTTAGGCTCACATTTAACAAAAACCCACCAATTCACGATCTCAACAAATTAGAATACTTCATAAGACCAATAAAAAAAAAACATTTTTAGTGAATTGTTGGCCTTTTGGAAAGTATGTTAATTTACTGTATATGTACTCAATACTTGGTAGGGGCTCCTTTTGCTTTAATTACTGCCTCAATTCGGCGTGGCATGGGGGTGATCAGTTTGTGGCACTGCTGAGGTGGTATGGAAGCCCAGGTTTCTTTGATAGCAGCCTTCAGGTCATCTGCATTGTTGGGTCTGGTGTCTCTCATCTTCCTCTTGGCAATACCCCATAGAGAATCTATGGTCAGGCGAGTTTGCTGGCCAGTCAAGCACACGAACACCATGGTCATTGAACCAGCTTTTGGTACCTTTGGCAGTGTGGGCAGGTGCCAAGTCCTGCTGGAAAATGAAATCAGTGATGGGCAGTAGCGTCGCTACAAGTAGTGACGCTAGTAGTTTAACTACATTTCTCAGTAGCGTGTCGGTAGCGTCACTGCTTTCTGAATCAAATAGCTTTTCAGTAGTTAAGCTCTTTTTTTGATCAAGTAGCGCGGTAGCGTCAACAAAAGCTAACGTTACATTTTCCAAAGAAAGCATTCTGAAACTCGAGCTCAAATCATGAATATAACTGCTACGGATCACTGATTCTGGATCAGTAAGTGACGGCACAGACACTAAAGCTCGTAAAGCCATTGGCTCCTCAAACTGTCAGTCAAACCTCATTATTCCTCCCGCCTCTCTCGTCAATGAAGTGCGGCGCACATTTTGGAGCATCTCAGCTTGTTTGCAGTCTGAAGGTAAATAAAGAACTGTTGATTTAATAAGTACAGCGGTTTCTTTACTCAAACACTTATAAAGGCTAATGCTTTTTTTTTTTTTTTTTTTTGAGGAGCGGAGAAGAGTTTCTAGTTTTAGTCTAGCATTTGTTGTCAAGTCACAGCCAAATAGCTCGTGCACAGCGCTGAATCTTTCATAATATGATACTTTGGCCAAATAACAGAAAAAAAACTGAACGCCCACATAATGACAGAAACCTGGGGAAAATGGGACACAAGTCAGGAAAAAAAAAAAAAAACCTTTGCTGGTCAAAAGCTTTGTATTTGAACTTGATCTTGGTGAAATGTTTATATTAATATCTAATGACACATGCAACAATGCAAATAAACGTAGCCTATCTGTAGGCCTAAACATCTATATGGTAACACTATACAATACGATTTCATTAAAATACATTTGTTACAGTATTTATTAATCTTTGTTAATGTTAATGAAAATACAGTCGTTCATTGGTAGTTCATGTTAGTTCACAGTGCATTAACAAATGTTAACAAACAACTTTTGACTTTAATAATGCGTTAGTAAATGTGGAAATTAACATTAAGATAAATGCTGCAGAAGTATTGTTCGTTCTTAGTTCATGTTAACTACACTAGTTAACTAATGTTAACTACTGAACCTTATTGTGAAGTGTTGCCATTTATATAAGTGTATCTGTATACAATAAAGCCACAATACCAACTACAAATAGGAGGTTTCTGGCCGGCAGAAATTTTTTTATTTTGCCTATGTCACAATTTGAGGTCAATCCGGCCCTTGATTGTGCCCCACTGATTGTGTTGCCAAATTGGTTTGGAACAGTTGTTGAATAAACAATTAAACTGAGCTCTTATGCCTGTCTATCTGCTTGACTGACCGTTTTATTGATCACTGAGAGAGCATTGACTTGGTATGATGTTGGTTCAATAGAATTTTTTTTTTTTTTTTTTTAAATAGCTTGGATGTAGTAAACTACTTTTGCCATGTTGCCGTAGCTTAGCTTGCTACATTTCCCAGGGCTGTAGCTTTAGTGTAGTTAAGCTTCATTTAAAGAAGAGTAACTGTTAGCTTAGCTCACTACATTTTCCAAGTAGCTTGCCCAACACTGAATGAAATCAGCATCTCCATAAAGCTTGTCAACAGAAGGAAGCATGAAGTGCTCTAAAATTTCCTGGTAGATGGCTGCGTTGACTGTGGACATCAGAAAACACAGTGGACCAACACCAGCAGATGACATGGCAGCCCAAATCATCACTGACTGTGGAAACTTCACACTGGACTTCAACATGGATTCTGTGCCTCTCCACTCTTCCTTCAGACTCTGGGACCTTGATTTCCAAATGAAATGCAAAATTTACTTTCATCTGAAAAGAGGACTTTGGACCACTGAGCAACAGTCCAGTTCTTTTTCTCCACAGCCCAGGTAAGATGCTTCTGACGTCGTCTCTGTTTCAGAAGTGGCTTGGTAGCCCTTTTCCTGAAGACGTCTGAGCGTGGTGACTCTTGATGCACTGACTCCAGCTTCAGTTCTCTCTTTGTGAAGCTCTCACAAGTGTTTGAATCAGCTTTGCTTGAGAGTATTCTCAAGCTTGCGGTCATCCCTGTTGCTTGTGCACCTTTTCCTACTCAAATTCTTCCTTTGGGTCAACTTTGCATTTAATATGCTTTGATACAGCACTCTGTAAACAGCCACACCTTTCAGTAATGACCCTCTGTGACTTACCGTCTTTGTGGAGGGCATCAATGTTCGTCTTCTGGATCATTGCCAAGTCAGCAGTCTTCTCCATTATTGTGGTTTCAAAGAACAAGAGATACCTGGAATTTATACTGTAGGGATGGTCATTTATTGAAACTCAGATGTAAATATTCTAATATTTTGAGATACTGATTTTTGACTTTCATGAGCTGTAAGCTCTAATCATCAAAATTAAAACAAAAAAACTTTTGAAATGTTTTACTTTACATGCAATGAATCTAAAATATATGAAAGTTTCACTTTTTGAAATAACTTACAAGAAAAAAATAACTTTTTCACGACATTCTAATTTATTGAGATGCACCTGTATCTCTGCAAAGGGTTTGTTTACATCAAGTTCAAAAAGTTTATTCTTGATCACAATGATCCAGCTTTGGAAAACCCATGTTTTGTGATCCTGGACCAGTAACACTGGATTGGAACACCATGATCTAGATACATACATTTCCAGATCTGGATTACCAGTGCACTAAATGGACTACACATCATAATGTAGGCTACATTCATGTAAAAATCAACAGGTAGAACAGTCAGTGTTGGATCACTTCAAGTGTTTTTATCTGAAAAACACCACAACAAATCAATATAAACATCCTCTTCCATTTTCAATCAATCAGTCCTCTCAACAAACACAGAAAATAAACAAATATTCTTGCAAGGGATGCAAGAATGAAACCACCTTTGACTGGTTCATCTCTGATGATTGTGCCATTGTAAATTACATACAGGTGATAAATAACAGATACAATTAAATATAATATTCTGACAGCTTTATCGAGACAAAACATTTTTTACTGTACTAAAAGGTAATTATAAATCTACACACACACACACACACACAGTATACTGTATATAATAAAGTAAATATTTGTTTTAATATTTGACTATATATTTCCTGAAACTATTGAATCCAATCCGATTTCAGAAACATTTTTTTTCATTCCTTTTGAACAACCCATTTGTTGTCCAATTCAAATATGATCTATCTTCAAACATTAAGGATTTTTTTCTCCATAACTTTTAAACATGGCTTTATCAAGCCAACAATCAAAGTTTGTTTTGATATTTTAAAAAATTGAAGTAATATGAACTTCTTCAAATTTTAATTTCATTCTTGCATTCAAATTTAAATTGCAGTTTTGCATCCTGTTTTCTTTCCTGATTTTAATTCTGAACGGCTTGCAACCCCACTATATATATATATATATATATATATATATATATATATATATACATATATATATAAAACAAAACAAAAAAGATTTTTCAAAGTTTTCTGGAATATGTTTACAAGAAAATACAATTTCAATTTCAATTCAATTTCTGAGTGAAAATTGTTTCTACAGCAATTTTTTTTCTGTGCCTGTTACATCACTACTGCAAGCAGAAAAAGCACAAAAGGCTTACCACAAATGTAACATTTGAAGTACAACCCTTGTTTTAGTACAATGGTTGATTGACAAGCGAGCAGACAGTCATTTGCTGTTGCTCAGGAAGTTTTAACGCTTAGAGACTATGATTGTAGATTGAGTGGACACAGTTTACACCTGTACTTTTTGCTGTCCACTTGTGATTGGATGTGTAAGTGTAAGGTTCATGACACTTCCAAACCTTTGGTTGATACTGAAATGGACACTGTTGGACATTCAATTACACACAATACCTATTGGACTGACACAAGTATTCATGGAAGAAAAGAGTCTTTGCATAGTGTTTTGGTTAAAAAAGGGTTATTATCATGAATGAGAAAACATGGTGCCCTTTTTTTGAATTCGATATTGATTCTATGAAAAGTCCATAAACACTCGAATCTGATGATCTGCATCCCTGTGTAGAGAAAATGTGCTCTCTCATGTTTGAGAGTGGAGTGATTGCATTGCTTCAGTCCTTTGTATTCTCTCCTGGCCTCCTCTTTCCTCCCTTGAGTGATGATTAGCATGCTCGCTAATGCCTGCTAATGCACTTCTCTTCACTCAAGCCCCTTATCCTGCTTGCTCCTGCGTGGGTCTAAATAAAGATGTATTATTGAGCTTCCAATATCACCCTGACAATCATCGGCCAGCGCTATCGTTCCATTAGCGTCAACAACAAAAGACAGGAGCCGTCTAATTCACCAATCGCCAAGCATCACTTTCAGGGAACTTGTCAATGGATCGTAGCCCTAATGGTGATCTCAGCTCTGAGCTCAGTATCATCAAGTTGGCATTTGTGATTCAGAGCTAATGGAAATGTTGCTGTCTCTGACCGAGAAAGACCTCAGGAAGCTCTCGCCTGGTATCGCTAATGATGCCGATGCTAGTTTGTGTAACAAAAAAGGTTGTAGGCAGAAACATCATGCCTATTCAAACTAGTGGACATAATTGGTAATAATTCATAATATCTTTGAAAAAAAAAGTTATAAAATAAATAAATAAGGTGCTCGTCTAAAATGCTGTGGCAGAAATCATATAAATTTGGCTATTGTGATCACTGGTTGCAATTTTGCGTGATTAATAAAAAACTATAGGTTGTGATTTGAACAGGTCACATTTCACACTAAATAACAACTACAGACTGGAATAATGACGCTGAAAATTCAGCTTTACGTCACAGGAATAAATTACATTTTAAAATATATTAAAATAGAAAACAAAATATTTAGCAATATTACTGTATTTTAGTCAAATAAATGCAGCCTTGTTGAGCATGGGAGACTTCTTTCAAAAACATACTGACCCCAAATGTTTGAATGAGTGCGTAGATGCATGACACGATGCATGTCATGTAAATGTATTATATTATTACCACAGCACACCTCTACTCTGTTTTACAAGCCCAGTTGAAAAGGAAATTGTTTAACAGACCAGTAATGTCTTAATTGGCTAATGACTAAGCAACTGTGTATAGCAAACCAGAACTAAGATAGTGGGAACACTTTAAAGCTTAAGTTTTCATTAAGGTTATCCTAGCAAGTACAAACTAGGTAGTATCCATTTAATGTACTTGGCCATTTTGTCACTATAATGCTTAAGCTGTTGAGTTAGAGCCAAAGGCAACTTTGTCCTTGTCCAGTGAGCTCGGCTGGTAAGTGAAGCAAGCTAATGCAATTATGAACTCAATTAAGTCACAGTAATAGAGTTTCCGTGAATGGGACCTGTTAATCCCCCGACTGAAGTGTCTGATAGTGAAGGGCAATAGTCACACTGTGAATTGACAATGGTCACATTTAATAGCCGTTGGATATATGTGTATTTGTTTGTAAAATCTGTTGAAACTGACATTGATGGGATGCACTGCATGTCAAAAGGTTATGAAAAGAAAATGGGACTCCGTCATAAGAAGCTCATCAGAAGAATCTCCTCATCTATGAGAATTGTTTTGATTGTCTATATCTCTGTGATTGATTGTGTTGCATCAAACAACCATTTTCACATTCTGTGTAGACAGACAATTTTTCTGGAATCTTGTAACATAGTGGTTACAAGATCTTGTAACACTGGGGTTGTGCAGAAATTTCTTAAAGATGGATCGGACAACATTAGAATGAGTATAAAAATGAAGTGTTGTGAATCTGATTCAAAAAGGGTTTTCCTTTTGAGAATCCTTTCTCCACACCTACAAGTAAGTTTACATGACAACAATTGTATTAAAAACTGAAAAGTTTTTTTCTTTATTGAAAAGTTTCAAGTACAGACAACAGTGTTGTCAAAACAATCCCCATTCACACAAAACTGTGAAAAGTACCAAAAATGCTGTATATTACTCATCCTAGGCCAGTAGTTAGTGTTGTCACTTTTAAAGAAACGTGTCTGTGCACATACTGAAAATGTAATGCATATGTGTATGACTTTATTTTAGCTTACACAGAGACGATAACGTATCATTTTCAAAAACTTGCACTTTGAAAAGCATTTTCAAAAGTTTGTGTTTCAGGCACGCAAAATGCTGCTGTCATGTAAATGAATGAACAAATGCATAAAAAGTTTTGGTCACACTTTATTTTAATGTATACTTGTTACATTGTAATTATACATTTAAGTACTGAGTAATATTATTTAACTACATGTACTTACTATATGTTAGGTTTCTTGCATGTACTTATGCATAATTTATTGTTATTATAATAGTAAGTTCAACAATGTGGAACAAGGACACCGTAAAATAAAGCGTTACGAAAGATTTCCATTTTTAGTTGAAAACATTGTTGTGTAAATGCCCCGTAAGAAAGAGAATGACACTAATGACTTCATTGTTCATAGTATGCTGTAAAAAATATTCTTTTAAATTTATGGTGTAAAAAATGTCATTTGTGGTTGCCAGAAATTCACAGTAAAAAATACATTGACTATGTTTTAGGTATTACAAGATGGCAACTTGCAAATGCAGATTTCACAGAGTGGTAAAGTTAATTACATAATTAATTTACTGTAAACAGAAAATAAAATGTATATAAGTAAATAAGTAAAATGTAATCAAACACCCTAATGTACCTTATTAATTGCAAAAAAAAAAAAAAAAAGAAGAACAAGACTATTTAAATAAAAAAATGTTTTTCACTGTAAATAATGCTGTAATCCATAGTTTTTTCTTGTAAAAATCATAAATTTAACAGTTTTACAATAAAGTTATGTATAATGTTAAACTGCAATTACAGTTTTTCACTGTTTATGGTAAGGTAACTTATACAGTTAGCAATTAAAAAGAGCTATTTTTAGTTTTAGTTTTCTTTCAGCATAATTGAACTGTGAAATGTATTTTGTCTTTATCAAAGGGTGACATCTACATCAAACAAAAGCGAAACAGCTGGACAGAAAAGCCTGAGAAAGATTTATTTAGACTCCCTGCATCCAGAAAACAAAGCAGATGTGACAAATGCAATAGGAAGCCTTGATGAGGCACTCAGCAAGCAGACATTTAATGCTTTTGTTTATCCGTCCTCTCGTCATCAAACCAAGGCCTTGCTTGAAATACCACAATTTGGGAGATGTGAGAATTAACGCACATCAAATGCAACAGCTTCCTCTCAACCCCCCAAAGATCTAAGAATAGAGATTAGCAAACGCAGAAGACACAGAGCGGATCTTTATAAGCACTTCCTCAAAGTGAACGAGACCCCCAGTGCTCTTACAGACTGGAACAAATAGGTTACTCCATAGCCCCGAGAAATCTCCCATCAGACACCTCTCCCTTGGAGCAGATCACATGATTGGCCACATCTATCACAACGACTATGTTTGTGGGCACAGAAATAGCAGTTTGACTTAATACAATTCAGACCCTTCAGAAAGGGAACAAAAGACACACATGCTCACATACGCACTTGAAATTGAACAGATCCGTCTACACCAGTGCAAAACGCGGTCATGGGACTGATGCTCTCAAGTCAAAGACAATAGAGAACAGCCTTTACTCTGTCACTGACTACCGAAATACAGCATGCAGAGCAGCCATAAATTTTTACCAAAACACATGCCCCAAGTCATAAAGACTGGCTGGTTAATGTGACCCCATTAACCCCAGCTGGCAGATGCCGTAACCAAACTATCTGTCTAAATCATTTTCTCTGATGTTTCATATCATATATGTTAGGCATATAGGCTTATATTTTTCCCTGTCTGCTGCCTTTCACCCCCAAACTTAATTTAGATTAAAGAAATGGTACACCAAAAAAAAAAAATGCTGAAAATTTAGTCACCTTCAAGCCATCCAAAATGTAGATATGTTTGTTTCTTCATCGGAACAGATTTGGAGAAATTTAGCATTATATCACTTTACTCACCAATGGATCCTCTGGAGTGAATGGGTGCCGTCAGAATGAGAGTCCAAACAGCTGATAAAAACTTGGTTTGAAACATAATAATCCACAAGTAATCCACACGACTCCAGTACATCAATTAACATCTTGTGAAGTGAAAAGCTGTTCATCATTAAGGCGTTTTAACTTTAACTTTAGCTTTAAGCCAAAATACAAGTCCATAATCCATAATAACATTTCTCCAGTCAACAGTCCATCCACTGTTGTTCGCTTACATCAAATTCCACCAATATATTTGTTCGGAAGTGTTTTTGCTTTTAAATTGTGATTGATCTCCTTATTCAGATTATGCAACTTTTTCACAGGAGAAAGCAATATAATAGAGAACTCATATTTTAGTCAGAAGAAAAAGTTACATGCATCTTTTCATTTCACATGACATTAATTGATGGATTGAAGTTGTTTTGGATTAATTGCGGATTATTGTAATGCTTTTATCAGCTGTTTAGACTTTCATACCCATAATTTCGGTACCCATTCACTGCAGAGGATCATTTGTTGAGCAACTCTTGTAATGCTAAACTTCTCCAAATCTGTTCTAATGAAGAATAAATGAAGAAACTAACAATCCACATGCTAGATGACCTGAGGGTGAGTACATTTTCAGCAAATTTTCATTTTTGGGTGAACTATTCTTTTAACATAAATGCTTCTTCAGGTATTACAGATCTCCTTGGCTTGTGCACACTGATAAACACTCATTTATCACATAATCAGAGTGAGTTCCTACATTTCAAAAGCAGACGTTTAGTTATGAAAAAATGAACATAAAAATGCACATAAGAATTAGGAGCTGTGGGATGATTGGTATTCATGATGGACGTTTGAATCTGGCCTGTTTCCGTCACTCTCATGTAATAGTTAGTTTTCTGTTGGCTTCTAATCTCCTGCAAATTAAAGGCAGATATTCAAAAAATAAAAAATTATAAAAAAATAAGTAAAAAAACACCCATAAATATAATAGCATTGCTTGTTTTGAAGCTTCCTCAAGAGAGGCAATTTATTTTACATGATCAGACACTCTTCTCAGGAGGCACAGATAAATGTCAAAACCATTAGAAAGTAAAAGGCAAGAAAATAATAATAAATAACAAATTAAACATCTGGAAGCCATGGCAACAAAGTCTAAGGCGGTTTGGGTTTTTCAACATTTCCCTTTTTAAAGTCTTTTCGGGTAATTGCAATTTCACTGTCTTAGCACCAAAAACAAAGTACAAAAAACAGGGTGATTTCTGTTTTTGTTTGTCAAAATATGTGCCATAGGAGTTGTTTGTTAGCATTAAAACAAGAGAATTACTGGCTGTTTCCATGTTACTCATGGGATTCCAGATTGTTCTATCATTCAAGGGTCACAATGCGCTATTCCCTAACACCTGATTCAATTAAATATTATGCATTAAAAGCTTTGATGTGCATGTTTCATCTAAATCATTTGTAGAGTAGCAGACTGCAATGTATGGAGTCAATTTAATGCCGCATATATATGCAAAAGAAAATAAGTTTTGCAAAGAAAATAAGTTTTGCAAAGAAAATAAGTTTTGCAAAAGAAAAATAAAGAATTGCAAAAGAAAATGAAGTATTGCAAAAAGAAAATAAGTTTTGCAAATAAAAATAAAGAATTGCAAAATAGATAAATAAAACAGAGCAAAAGCAATGATTTTGCAATACATATTTTCCATGGCCATATCTACTAATTTATCATCGGCCCGAGACGCAGATCACAGCTGATCCAGGCACCGTCATTGAGCAGAGGCATGCGGGCGGATCGTTTCCTTTTATTCATTTCTTAATTTATGCCAGGAGTTATGTAAATGAAAAACGAAGTCGAGATGGATATGAAGCTTGAGTCTTAGACCTTTTTAATGATGTATAGTTTGTGAAGTTAATTGCATTCTTTTACATTAAAACTAGCAGTAACTCTGAACTAATGTAAACAAAGAGCGCTGTGCACAGGTTAAGAGATTTTAAACAAGCACTATTAATGCACATTTAGTTAACCAGATGAAACAATACACATTTTAATGCTATAAAAGTGTGCACACATTGAGAGAAATAAACAGCAGATGTTCATATTAACAACTTCTTTAACTTGAGCAAACGCTGCTAATACACATATACATTTGTTAATAAAACGAAAGCATGCATGTTTTAAAGCTAGTGAATAAAAGAAAACGATCCACCCGCATGCCTCTGCTCAATGACGGTGCCTGGATCAGCTGTGATCTGCGTCTCGGACCGATGAGGTCACTTCCAGGGAGGCATGCCCAGGCCTGTTGGACACGCCCCCGTCCCCATGTCAAAACAGCACCACAAAGTGAGACGCGCAGAAACGTGAAGCGCAAAGGGAAAACGGTATCGCAAGCTCAAACTTGACTGAAACGCAAAATAAAAGCTGCATTGCAAATAAATTAGTAGATATGGCCATGGAAAATATGTATTTCAAAATCATTGCTTTTGCTCTGTTTTATTTATCTATTTTGCAATTCTTTATTTTTATTTGCAAAACTTATTTTCTTTTTGCAATACTTCATTTTCTTTTGCAATTCTTTATTTTTCTTTGCAAAACTTATTTTCTTTTGCAAAACTTTATTTTCTTTTGCATATATATGCGGCATTAAATTGACTCCATAGCAATGTATCTGTAAAATATTCTGTCAGATTTTAAAGTGGTCATTAAATGCAGTTGCAGATTTTTCTATTACGTTCTTAAGTTTGCAAATTTTTGGCACCAAAAAAGTCTAATATTTGTAGAAAGTGACTATTTTACATGAACGTTTTCACTCTTTGTCAAAAACAGAGACGTGAAAGGGGTGTTACCTCTTGCAGAAACAGAAGTAAACGCCCACCTCTGTGATTGGCTAATACATCGCACCATATCTACGCCCTCATAGCATGTTAAGTGTTTGATACACTAAATGACCAGTGCTGTGATAAAACCATATGTGTTTGAACCCCAATCAGATCCAGAGGCAGAAGAAACTGAAACAATGCAATCACAACGATTGCAACGGTCTTTGTCATCATGGTACTTGCTTTTGCTTCCTTAATCACTTAATTATATAGTATTAAAAGTATTATAATTAACTGTCGTGTTACAAAAGATGCTACATGTACGAGGGTATGTACTTATTTTATTAGCAGCACTCAATGATATGCTTGGTGTCTTAATAGCATTAAATGCTAGCTTGACGTCTATTAAAAAAAAGACACTGTAAGGTTAAAAATAAATGTACTTACCTGTGTAGTCTCTAAGGATAAAATACTTGGCAATGCAATGTCATTCAATAAAAGAATATTCTTGGAATGATTCCCCACAATTTGAAGAACAAATGAACTCAACTCATGCACATTATTAAAAACTTCATAAAAAACTTCAGCTATGCATTTCTAATGCTCTTGATTTTTAGGAAGGCTATGCAAAGTTTTAACCTCTTATGTGTGTAAATAAAAACATTTTGATTCTAGACCTTTAAAAAATACCTAACTGTAAATGTAAAATTCTGTAGGTAAGTAATTATTGAAAAAACGTAATTATACTGATTATATAAGTTATTAAATTTGCAAACATTATATTAAAATATATGAATAATATTTAATTATTCCAGTTAATCTATATAAAATTGTAGTGGATAGCACATTCCAGGGCCCAGTTTATGGTAGGGCCCCTCTCTGACCACAATAGTGGACAAGGGTTTGCTACATTTTGATTGGATCTTGGTGGACTAACATAAGCAAACTGTTCAACACCATCAGATAAAGATGTCAGGACAACAACCAGACACCTTTTAGAGGGCAAGAAGATGACCTTCGGTACAAACCCTGGGAAGGACAGGACTTCTCATTGGTCAAAATGCAGCTTTTGCCCTTCACCCACCAACAGACTGATCCCTAATGTTTTCAAACCTTAAAACTGACGCAAACCACAACACACCCCCAACACACTCAACCACAGAGAACGTAAATATCACTTATCCAAACCTCTTCCAGAGACCTTGGCATTGTTGTGTATTATCAGTATATGATTTTTCTAATTTACATTAGATATTATGTATATAGCTGATTGCAGTTGATAACAAATAATCTTTCACATTTGTTGGATGCATAATACGTTTCTTCACCTTATTTGTTTCAGAGTATAGCAACAGTTTATCTTTCTAGATAATGTAGCTCTGACATAGTAACACCTAACATACTTGCATTTTATGCATCTTATGCACTTTATTCCTATTTTATTACACTTGTGTCATCCTTGTGTTGATGATACAGAAAGAGGTTCTACAAGTTAGCGATCCCATCTTTCTTATGTGATGTAACCATACCTTAAGTGACACTTGATCCAAAAATCATAATGTAATTTTTGGATCAAGGTGACATGAGTACCCATCATTCATCCTGATATTTCCAGAGGAAGGTCTTTGTAAGGACACAGCATGCACAAAGATCTAACAGTGAAAAGCCACTTAAAAATCAAATAACAAAGACTCCAACTTCTAGACTAACTTCTGACTTTGTACTTCTCATACTGCTGTGATGGATATTATAGAGTATTATTTTATCTCATTCTCTTCAAGCCACTAAATAAATATACGGTATATTTTATGAACCGCAATGACAAATGTTTTTCATCCATAACAGAAGATAAACCATAACATTACTCCCTGATTTGAGACATTAATACAAAACTAAGTGACAACTCTGTCTCTCTCCTCCTCTTCCCTCACACACTTGCTGTTATTCCATTCCTCAGACAGATGAGCCTCTCATTTATAAGCTCAAAAAAAAAGAGAAAAAAAGCCGCTTTTGTCAATGAATGACACGAGATATTATTTTCTCTGGGTCTGCGTCCTGCATGCTCTAATCTGCCTTTCTTACCAGAATTGATTTATTCAGATTCCATTTTTGAACACTTCAATATTGCTTTATGTTCCTTCCCCTCCCTCTGCATCTCTGTTGCATTTCTCTTTGTTTTATTCATAGGCAAAATCAGCAGCAGTCATGATCTCAGCATAAATGCGTAGCTTATTCTTTCACCTTCCATTGTAAGTTTTTATTTTTTCTTATTGTATCTCCATTTTATGCCTGACCTGCTTTTATGCAGTAACATCAGGGATCTGGATTTGCATTCAGCTTTGACAAGTACCCGTGAAATCTACTATGGCCTTCAAAATCTTCTCATCTTTTTATCTGCTTCAACCCTCACACGTTGGTATGAAGAGTTGAATGCTATGATAAATAAAGGACTGTGTTGTGCGTTTGACTGCAAAAGACTCACGCTGATCGGGCCACTTGTGAATACTATGGACATGTTTGTACGTTTACAACTCTGCACTCCAAAAATAAATTATTTGGGTGAACTTGCTTCAGTTGTGTACAGTACATGGGCATATAAAACATCACTTAAGTTCAACAATTACCTTCTCTATCCAGTCCAAAGCATGCTGATAACTGAGAACAAAAAGCAATAGTTATGGCCAACAAATTTAACCATATAAAGCCAACTCTTTCATATTTAATATGCAAATTTCAAAGTAAAAGGTATTTTACTGTAATTCTAAAAATGCCCACCTTCAGGCCATGGTACACGTCTTTTTGCTGTGAGATTTTTATAAAGTAAATATAAGAACTGTTAAACTGTAAGTATAAAATATGATACATCAGGCTTTTGAGGAATGTTTATATGTACATCTCTCACTAATCATTATATTAAATTGCATTATATGTTTTTCCACCTACAAAAAGAAAGAAAAAAATAAAGCTCTCATCATAAATCTAGACATTTAAATATCATCTTACTAAGAGAGTGAAAACAATATTAATATGTATTTTATTTAAGTAGTTTGCTATACTGTTATAACCACCATGGATTTACATTACAAGCTATCAGAATTTTATCTTTTTGGCCAAATGAATATCAGCAACTGCATAAAATGTAAAGGGTTTTTTTTCCCCCTCCTTGATTATGAGCTCCATATCCTCAGTATATCATACTATATAAAATATACTCTGCAAAAACACATATGCAAACTATTTTTTAAAGATTTTTAAAAATAGTTAAATCAAAGGGTTAGTTCACCCAAAAATGAAAATTAGTCCATGTTTTACTCACCCTTAAGGCATCCTAGGTGTATATCTTCTTTCAGACGAATCCAATTGGAGTTATATTAAAAATTTGTCCTGGCTCTTTCAAACTTTATAATGGCATGGGAGGGTGTTTTTGTTCAACAGTCTAAAATTTGTCAAATAAAGCGCATCCATCCATCCATATTAAAACGTGCTTCACATGGCTCCAGGGGGATGTGAATAAAGGCCTTCTATAGTGAATCGATGCGTTTTTGTAAAAAAAAAAAAAACAAAATGCATATTTAAAACAATATAAACAGTTTTGTGTAACTTCCGCTAACTGTCCTACGTCATCCACCGGAACGGCTTCCGCCTACGACAGTTAGCAGAAGTGAGAAAAAGGTGTTCATACAGTTTTAAATATGAATATTTGTCTCACAAAAACGCATCGATTCGCTACAGGAGGCCTTTATTCACCGCCGGAGCCATGTGATGCATGTTTTAATATGGATGCGTGCGCTTCATTAGACTTCTTTTGGACTGTTGAACAAAAACACCTGCCCATGCCATTAGAAAGCTTGAAAGAGCCAGGACAATTTTTAATATAACTCCAACTGGATTCATCTGAAAGAAGAAAGTCATATACACCTAGGATCCCTTGAGGGTGAGTAAACATGGACTAATTTTCATTTTTGGGTGAACTAACCCTTTAGCATACTATTATTTCATTTGTCCGATTTTACAGGGTCAAACAGCCTGCAAGCAATGACCAGGGTATCAGCAGGATTTAAAAAAACAAACAAATTTAAGACTTTTTAAGACCTTTTTGAGACCATATCATATCAAACTGTAAAAATTGATCCACCAGTTCACATTTATAAGTGCGTGTTTGCTGCATCAAAATATGGGTCGATTTTCGCATTGTTCTTTAAAGGGGTCATATGATGCGATTTCAAGTTTTCCTTTCACTTTGGAGTGTTACAAGCTGTTTGTGCATAGGTAAGATCCCTGAAGTTGCAAAGACTAAAGTCTCAAAACTAAGATATTCTTTATAAAAGTTAAGACTCGACCAAGCCCCCCTAAAACGGCTCATTTAAACACGAACCCACATGTCTACGTCACGGTGCAAAACACTGCCCAAACGTATACGCAAAGAAAGAGGGAGGGACTTTTATTCCCGCTGTAGTATTGTTGCTGCTGCCGGCGCCATGTCCTGGAGACGGTGTGTTTCGTTGTGAAAGAGAAACTACTTTGTTTGGGCTTCCAAAAGATGACACAACTAGAAATCAGTGGTTAAGTTGTATTTACAACACTGTTCCAGAACAGTTCAACCCCAATATATTAGTGGGCGTGCAGCACATTTTATGGAAGACTATTTCCTGAACCTGAGAGTAGCCTGCCAGCTGCTCAAAGACTGTTTCTATAAAGTGAGGCAATTCCAACTTTGCAAGGACAGTCTGGCGCTTCTGACTCACAGCCTGTAAGTATGTTTTCATATTTAAAGAATTTGCCACTAACTATTAAAAAATACAAGTTTTGAGCAGTGTAGAGTAGTGCTTGTTGTTTGTGGTTTCTCCGATCACAAATGCAGACATGGTAATGTTTATGCGGCGCGATGCAACGCCACGCGTAAAAAGACCGTATAAGTCATTATAATTAGTAATTATGTCCCCACTGATGCAACAAATGCCTCGTTTGTAATGGGTTTTATTGTTTTTGTGTCGTCGCGCCGGGATACAGCATCTCAATACGGTAAGGGGCGTAACATTTCCATCTCACGCTTGAGGTATTTGGCCAATCACAACGCACTGGATAGCTGGCCAATCAGAGCAAACACATTGGCACGTTTCAGAAAGGCGGGGCATAGAGGAGCAACAATAATGTACAGTATGTGGAAAATAATGTTTTTTGAACTTTAAACCACATAAACACATTGCATTACACCAAATACACAAAATAATGTTCTTTTTAGCAACGTCATATGACCCCTTTAACAAAAACAGCAGAAAGACTAATCGAAAATGCTAATTCATTCTCTGCCAGAAGGTGGAGCTTTTGGAATGACAAAAATATTCCGAATGTTTCCCCAGTAACGGCAGTACACAAAGCAGCACAGCACCACTTTGAAATGTGCAGCTCTCATGTTTATTAAATGAAATCATAGCCCTTTGAAGTTTAATCATCACATTAAAGCCATATCGCAATTCCTGTCCTTCCGTCCCCAAATTTAAGACTTCTTAAAATCATAATTAACACTTTCTTGTACCATTTAACTTTTTATGGCCTTAATTTGATACAATTAAATTTAAGACATTTTAAGTACCCTGAATTACGCTGTGACATAATGTGTTGCAGAAGCTTACGGTAAAATGATAAAGCAGCAAAAATCTCAGTTGGACATTGTGGGATGTTGAAAAGCCTGTTAAACACATTTGATGCGATTTTTAAAATTGAACTACCTTCTAATCTGGTGTCCTTGTGAAGCATCCATACTGAACGTGCTGGTTAGCAGGTGAATATGTGGGCTGTTGAAGACACAGTCTGTTGTCTGATTTGCCCTTGCCTAGATCCACTCTTCGCTTAAAACATTCATATTTTGTCCTGAAGAGAGAAAGGAAGGGGGATAGACAGATAAAGACAAACCCTGAGGTCTACAGGCGTGATGAAGTCAAGATTTATAGTCATACAAGAGCTATATAAAACTCAATAGTCACAGTCGGGTCAAGTTGACAGATGAGAACACAGACACGCAGAATCAGGTTAGGTATACCTTGAGGGAGTCATCGGATCGGTTTGTCTTTTATTGCTGCCCTGAATGCCGGCAGAGCTGGGACAAACCACAGATGCACTCTTGTGGTTTGGAGGTGCATGGCCCGTCTGTACAACTGCTATACAATCTAAAACACTATCACGAGGGTAAAATGCATTCCGAATCTTTACCGCAAGGGTGCATTCAACATTAATTCATATTATATATTATATATTGTCGGGAAAGGCTGACTGTGATTTATGATGATTCTAAACTGTATTTATGACATGTTTTCTTTTAGAGGTAATGTATCTGCATGCAATGTAATGAATATGTCAAATTATGTTTTATATTTGCAGGGTCATTTATGCTATGTAGTACATTTTCATGTGAGCATTATATTACCCAAAATATTAAACTCACACTTTTTAAAGATGGTTCTTTTATCATAATATCATAATTAAATGCAATTATTATTAAATTATTTAAATTCTTTGGTTTAAGTGGATGTTTTTTTTTTTTTTTTTTTTGGATTAACTCATTTATTTTATTTAAAAAACACAATTAAACAGTAAATTACATTTGAAAAATAACTTCTAAAAAATGTAAAAACCTTTAAATATTTTTGTATTTTAATATAATTTAAAATGTAACTAATGTGACTTTTCGGCTTTTTATTCTTCAATGTCACATGATCCTTCAGAAATCATTCTCTAAATTGGTGTTCATGTAACATTTCTTATTATTTTTAATGTTGAAAACAGTTGTGCTGCTTAATATTTTGTGGGAAACCATGATAATTTTCAGGATTTTTCGATTAAAAGAAATTTTAAAAGTACAGCATTATTTTGAGAAAAAAAAAAAAGAAACACTTTTTCCAGTCACTTTTGATCAATATAATGTGCCCTTGATTAATAAAAGCATTACTTTCTTTCAAAAATAAATAAAAAATCTTACTGAACCCAAAATTTTAAACATTGGTGTGCTGTTTGACAAACTTTTCCAAATGCAAGTAAGTATTCAGTGTCAGCAAATTAAAATAAAATAAAATAAAATCTATTTTAAATATACTAATATGCAATTATGTGATTCCAGCACTAAATGGAGGAGAAACTCAAGCATTATCTACCAATTTAAACATGTAACAGACATCACTGCCCCAAAGCTATTGGCTGCCTCTGATCTGCATAAAGTTTTTGTCCCTCGCACCTCTCTTTCTGCGCCAGTGGACACGTACAGTATAGTCAATAAATGCAGTCAATCCCAGTCAGTGCGTGACTGTAAATGCAGCCAAGCATATTCATTTAGTAAAAGTTACAGTTCAAAATGCACTGCATAACAGAAGCGACCCTGTAAATATTCCATTTATATTCACCAGATAACACTAATCTTTCCGTTCATACCAAATATGAGCGTGCTTCCCAGAAAACCATTTTCTTTATCCATGTGTTGCTGTTACTTTCATAGCAGCTTTACAAAAGTTTTCAATTAACCACATGGCTCTAAATACGTACTTTAAAGGTCAAGTTCAGCCGACCAAACTCATTCCAGTAATGAAAGAAAATATCTTTCCAGTTAAATTAAAGAGATCTAGATGAAAGCTCAATTAAAGGAGCTCGTCTGAAGAACACAATAGGAGTGACGACAATGTGAGATGAGGACACCGGAGCGCTGTGTGCAAAGGAAAGTGTAAGACAAAGGCCTCTTTAGCCATAATTAGAATATGGCCTTCTTGGAGAATTAGTGGAGGAGAATCTTTTAACGGACTACATTCTTCCATTGGCAGTCATATTAGTGCTGCAACAAAGACAGTCTTGGGAGCCCTATTTTCAGTCTGTTAATTGAATTGTGTGGGAATTGTTGTGCTGAAACAGTCTTGAAATAGGCGGCTGACGGTGTTAGACAGTAACAGACATGTGAGTTGACACTACGGGTTACACAAAAGAAAAAGAAAAACACCTTCTCACTCACAACAGGTGTCCAATCATACACAAGTCTGCATGCTTACATTCCCCTGTCTGCGCAAACACTGACACACACCATTAGCTCAAACAATCTTCCGTTCTTTGTCTTCACCTCTGAGCTGTCTCGAAGAACCGTGGATTCCACTCCTTGCCGAGATCCTCGTACAATCCCAAAAAATCCTGCTGCTATTGAGCAGAGCTTCTGTCCTATCCCACCAGCTCAGAAGTGAATTACTGCACAGCTGGATGGAGAGCAGGGAACACCGAGTGCTCTAACAGGACGTGCAATGACCCGGTCTGAGCTGTGAGCCTGGCGAAACGTCTACAAAGGGAAAAGAGACAGGGAATGAGAAAGAGGATAAGTCTGAGGCTTAATGCTAATGAAGGATTAAATCCAACCATTGACTGCTGTTAAAATAATTAGAAAAAAGTCAAATTGAACATAAAGTGCAGCAGTAATCTGATAAAGCAATGCCAGCTGTACTCTGATCTCTGTAATCAGGTTGTGTTAGTCATACCGAATAATATTTTTGTCTTTAATAAAACCAGGTAACTTATATTTTAATCAATGCCACACAAGTTACTTTATAAAATATTTTTTTGCACTTTGAAGTAACAGATCACAAGTGGTCTTTATGATCAACTTAAGTTCAGGATATTTTGGGGAAATGCGGCCAAGTCACTGTATTTAATCACGAAAGACTAATTTTGTGGTTTTATGATCTAAAGTATACTTTTTTACATTTAATTATCATAATTTAATGATCATATATTTTGAGAGAAAAAAATTGTATGACTAAGACTTTTTAAATAAACTTACAGTGATCATGTTTTCTTTAATTTCCTCAATTCTTCAATACCAGCCTCAGAGGATTTAGACGAAAACAAGTTGACACTAAGACAGTGATTCTCAAACTGCGGTCCATGAAGGATCTCGAATATTTCATGAGTTGATTGACAGATTTGAACAAATCCACTGCTTAATAAACTCATAACAATGAATTAACAGGTTATGTTATCATTAATCTGTGATAAAGCGTTTCTGTTTTCTCACTTCAATAATCAATAACTCACAGTTAAACATAACTGTATTTTAGTGTTTATTTAATCTAGCTAAAGTAGCAGCAGTCTTGCTATTAAAAAATTCACTACTTTGCATTGAGTGGATGTTGCCATTTACTTGTTTGTCTTTTTTATTAAATATAAAATAATATAAAATAATATAAAATAATGTCAGTTATTTTAAGAATTTGAGTTATGGGAGTTGCCATGTTTGATATTTTCTTAATGTTTGATTATTTTTATAAGAAAAGCAAAGGGGCTTGATTTTATTTTTTATTTGTTCATACCAGACTGTTATATGAAGAGGACAGTTTGAGAATCACACCTGATACAGTACCCGATATGAATATGAAAAAATCTACTCAATTTTGTCTGCCACTTTGGAGGCATGACTGTAAAATGTACAGTGCGTGTGTAGCCTATAGTTTATGATTGCTTTCAGTAATAAAATGATCATATACCTTGTAAGATTATTATTATTATTAAAGAAGTCTCTTATGCTCACTAATAAGGTCGTGTTCACACTTGGCGTCTTTTTTGACTAGAAAAAGTTGACAAGATCGCTTTTTTAGTCAAATAAAAAGCTGTCGGCGTTTTGGTTACAAATAGCAGCCGAGGGCATCTTTTGTTGCTATAACAACGGCTGTAACGGTAGCCTAGCGCTATGCTATGTGCTGCAGAAATGTCGGCTTTTGAAGTTAATGTCGGTTCACAACGTTTGTGGGAGCGCGACATTATACGGGGAAGGAAACTGTATGGTGCTTCCAACAATTTAGTCCAGGAGCTCCGGTTGGATGACGCACGGTTTCATACAACTGCTTGTGCTCCGAAACTAGTACGATCTGTCTAAGTTACCGGCTATCTTCTTTTTTCTTGTTGTTTTTGTTGTTATGGAAAGTAGGGATGGGGAGTCGACTCCAA
This sequence comes from Onychostoma macrolepis, assembly GCF_012432095.1. Lineage (NCBI taxonomy): Eukaryota > Metazoa > Chordata > Actinopteri > Cypriniformes > Cyprinidae > Onychostoma > Onychostoma macrolepis. The sequence goes on along the minus strand of NC_081160.1, from coordinate 7,032,850 downwards.
AAGAGTCGATTCCTCGACTCTGAATAGCTCTAGAGTCGGAGTCGACTCCGAAGTCGTTGATGTCTTCACTGTCTTCGCAGAAACGACTTTTCCCCATACTTTTATCCTACGTGAAAGTTACTTTAGAAATAAATAACAGTCATAGTAAATTTAGTTTGTAATTATACATGCTTCTGTGATAGCTTTAGTTTAATCGATGTTGTTATGCGATGTTATGTTCAATGCAATACAATTTGGTTTTCCATGGTTAACCTAGGCTATTTGTGTTCAATCATTAACCTTAAATCATTAAAAACTCACATAATAAACAAGAATAAACCAATCAATAAGTTTGCATTCGTATGCATTTACTCATTTACTAACTACTTGTTTTCTAAAAACAACAACAACAACAACAACAAAAAACAAAACAAAAAAAACACACACACTAACGTTAGCTTTTCTAATCTTTTTGTAATCTATCTATTTGTTTTCTTTTTATGTACTATACAATTAACAAAAGCAAAAAAAAAAAAAGTCCTCTAACACTATCTTGCTCTATTCTTTTTCTATTCTAACTGTTTTCTTTTTATTTATTATATAGGCTAATTTAAAAAAAAAAAAAAAAAACCTTGCTACATGTAGACTGCGTTAAACTAACTGAGGCTTGTTATAGCACTTGCATATCATTGCTCTTTTGTTGATTTTGATTGCTTCCATTGTCCTCATTTGTAAGTCGCTTTGGATAAAAGCGTCTGCTAAATGACTAAATGTATTTTTAATATCAATGCTGTGATGGCCTATGGTGGGAGTCGGGAGTCGGAGTCGACTCCGAAAAACCTGGAACCGAACACCCCTAATGGAAACAACTCGCCACTCGCTTGTCATTGGTCAGCTGTCAAAAAGGCGCTTGTTTTGTTTTTGTTTTTTCAGAAAAGTTGAACTATTTTCAACTTGAAAAGACGCTCTGAGCTGCAGAAAAGGACGCCGGCGGTGGCGTTTTAAAAAGCGCTTAGGACTTTTTTGAAAACACGGTTTAGGCTACTCCATAGGACTATAATGTAAAACAGATGCTGGCAGCTTCAAAAGAGACGCCAAGTGTGAACATAGCCTAATAGGCTGCATTTATTTTTACCAGAAATACTGTAAAAAGTAATGTTATGAAATATTATTAGAATAAAAGATAACTGTTTAGTATTGTAATATATTTTAAAATGCAATTTATTCCTGTGATGGCAAAGCTATTTTAGACATTGGGTATAAACGAGGGATAATTTGGACACTACTTACTGTAAAACTATCGTTTACTGTGGTAGGTAAGGTAAGTGGTCAGCAAGTTGAAAAAAGTTTAAGAATCACTGGTCAAGGATATAGGTCTTTATAATGATTGCAATACCTGTCTGAAAGTAACCAAGAGTAGGCTATCAGCCTACGTCAAAATGTTATTAAAAACAAAACTGAAGGAAAATCTAGAGAACACAAATAATGCAAAATCTGAGTAGCGCTGAAGTGAATCGTGCTGAATTTAATTGACTTTAAAGGTTTGACGGACTTCTGCATCCATATCCTGAGAACAAACACCAACTGGGTGTGACTGGAGAGGAGAGCTGTGAACAGTGTGTGCTTTGCGTATTCTGTTTTCAAGCTGACGGGCAGATAATTATGAATGACACGCCGCTTCACTCAGCACTCGCTCGTGAAATAAAACACAGAGAAGCACGCAAGCTCATGCGTGGCAATTAATTTAGATGTTTGACGGGACACACAGGGGTGGGAGAAGAAAATTACCTATGCCGGAGACCGGAAACGGCACTGGCTTTCGAGCTTGGTAGTGCTGTATAAGTTAGTGAACGTTGATCGGTTAACCTCTGACGTAAAACAAAATAATAAAGCAAACAAAAACAATTATGCTGCAACACACCTGAAATAGTAATTATAACACACACACACACACACACACACATATTTTGTGTCCCTGTGCTCTGGACAATGCATGACTGGTTGGGTTTCCAACAAGGATACCTTGCATGCAATATAAGTGACATACAGGATGATGCATGTTTTCCCAGTAGGCCTATGCATTGCAACTGCTGGTTTTATAATTAGTGGTGCTTGCTAAGGCAGTTATCAGTAGCCTATTATTATTGCTTACCCCTGCGGGATGTCCCAGAACACCCTAGAAACAGCATAAATTAGTTAAAAATCTGTGAGCACACCTTAGCAACTGCGTAGCAACACCCAAGCACCCAGAACATGCTAGCAAGCACACACAAAATATCGTTTTATTGTGACACTGTTTAAAATGTGTTTACATGTTATAGGCTATATTATCTTTGCACTAAAAAAAATAGTTATTTTTGCTCCATTACAGGTTAAACGAATTTTGCAGACATGTAAGACTTCCAAGATTCTTATATTAAACATATGGCTCGAATGTCATTTGTATTGCCTCCAACGCGCAAAATAGGCCTATCACTGCTAATATGTGCGTTTATTAACACAAATATGAACAGCTCTTTGGTAGGCTTCTGTCACATGAACAAATCAAACAAATTTTCACAACGCTTCAACTGACAAAGCCAAAAACGTATCAAATTCATTTATTTAAAAAGGTTAAAGCTTACATGAATAGTCTCTTCAACCCATTGCGTGTTCCGGAGTTTTTCTCTTGTGATTTGATTCAGATTCGCGATTCACAAAACGAATTGTTCAGACCGCTTTGCAAACCCGCATGACAGGTAAATGTAAAAGAGTCGACTCAAATGATTCATTCAAACAATTCGTTCGCGAATCGGACATCCGCGAGCAGATTATATTTGTGTTATTTAGTCACAAAAGTAACGAGTACGTCTGGAGAAATAAGTTAACGTATTAAGTCGATTAAAAGTCTACAGAAACATTTGTACTCGAGTAAAGTTGAACTGTATTTTTTGTCAAAGCTAATGACCTGAATAGCCTAAGTAAACGTAGGCTATTTCTCTTTACCGCTCGAGGTTAAAGGAAGTCTCACTTGCACTCTTGATCTCTGCTTGTGATGCTGAATTACACGGCTCGGTACCCGCTACACCCTCTACAGCCAATCCGCGCCGCCGAAGCGTGTGCCCACCTCTCACCTTCATCATCCTCATCCTCACAGTCAGAGCCAGACACCAGCCGAACAAGACAGTCTCAGACAGACCTCATATTTCCTCTCTCTAAGTGAGAGAGCGAGAGAAAGCTACTGAAGCCAGCGCTTCAGCATTTTTTCCCTTCAAAGAAAGGAGTGATCAACATGATCAACTAGTGTATCCGGACAGCTTTTCCAGGTCCATGCTTGGATGTTTATATCTTTTCATCTCAGCTTTGAGTTTCATCACTGCAACCGGACTCTTCCACTTGTCAAGACAGTCCAACCGCACCGGTATCAGAGCACATACATGGGGATCATCGCAGCATTGCCCGGAAGATGTGTATCACTGCTCCGCGGCTGAGATCTGTGTCGCCTGCGCTCGTCGTGGGATCGGATCCCTCGGTTCATGTCCCCGTGTCATTCCCGGTGAACTGAGATGGCTCTTTGCGCTGTGCTGCGACAGACACGCAGACCGCGGCAGGAGAATCGGACACATGTCATTTTAATCACAACCTATTGCTTTTTTTGTATATTACCGGTGAAGCAACTTTGCGCGTTCCCATCATCGCTGAGCGACTGTCAAACACCCACCGGGTGGAACTGCTCCGGTAAGAGACCTCAACACGCTGCTCTCTAACTCTCTCCAGCGCCCGTGCGCCTTATTTGCGCTCTTAGTATTCCAGCAAGTTTGTCTGTTTTGAATCGGGTTTCTAATTATTAATTGAACTGAGGCTTTTATTCAGAGACGTTGAGTCCGTCTTCTGCAAACTGGGGTTAATGTCTTGGTCAAGATAGGTCATGTATCACCCAGGAAAAGTATGTCTAATACAAATTGAGAGTTTGTGGTGGAAATTGATTGTAATGAGGTAAAAGAGATAAAATAATTACAAGAAACACGTTTTTCTGTCGGGTTGACCTCGCCGCGTCAAGCAAACACAAACATACAACACCTCAAGTGTGTAGTCAGATTTACGAACAAATGACTCTTTCAATGAATCGCTCAAAAAGACTCGACGAAACAAGCGTTATCGATTTTGCTCATCTCGAGTAAACTCGCTGAATTCTTCAGTGCAGGTATGAGTCAACATTTGACTCACTCTCTGAACTGCAAGTGATTTAATTAAAAAATAGCACAAAACGTGTGTACTTTCCTGACATTTAAATCAGTATTGTTATACTGCAACATGTAGTAGACAGGCCTACGTAGAGGGTTTCTTGTATTTTTGTGATAATTCTATTTGAATTAAAAGACATTAGAACATATATTCTGCAAAAATAGAATTCAGTACTATTTGAGCCCATTCTAAAAGAAGATTACAACACTGGTAGCACATCTTATCAGCTTACTGGTGTGTACACTGTCAAGAAAAATAAATAGTATCTTTGAGGCTTGTCACTAGGTCAGTACTCTCAAAAGTACATCTTTTTAACCCTACACCACGTACACTGTTTTAATAGTCCACCTTGAGAGTGCATATTAACACAACACCTTAATCTGCTAATATGAATTATTTTAGAGTTGAAGAGTGCTATTCCAGTGACTAGCTACAGGTACAATTTTTAGTGTGGATTGGTCGTTCTAAGAGGTAGCTCAGATTTTCAGTACACATGCATGTTTTGAGTTAATTATTTGCAAAGATTTTCAACCCCTAGGTTTTACCAGTAGGCATGTGTGCATGTGAAATCTGTGAGGGCAATCATCTGGCCCCAAACAAGTACATCTGGTGCTACTTTACACTATATCAGTGGAGTAAATGTGGCACTGAAAGGGAGAGCTTGTCAGAGATACTTTGGGAACAAAGGGCCCCGCTGTGCAATTATGCTTCTCTTTAAATAGCTGTAGGGGGGCAACAGTCTACAAGAAATCTATCTGTTGCACAGACCTACAGTGGCCTATGTGAGATGATTTGGTGCTGATCTCCTTCGTAAAACAGTTTACTTTCTATCTAGAAGTGTCAGATGGAAATATAATTAAATAAAAGGAATTAGAGTACAGCAGACCTGTAAATTTGCTGTTGACATGTTCTTCTCTCCCTCGCTCTCATTCTGTGTGTGTTGGGCCGGGTTCTGTCGTATCGATTCCTTCCCATCGCGTAACCCCACCACAGTGCTGTCACACATGTTGAAAGCAGAGCTTGATAAAATAAGCTGTCAGATAGACAAGGTGCCAGATGGCTGGCTTGACTATATTCCAATACAGATCTATCAGAGTCCATTACACTACAGATCTTTTTGTTGTAAGCTTCTTTTCTTTTTGGCAGACTTACACAGTCATGCAAGCTAGTTTAGGCTGGCCACACCGTGGTGAACTATTGAGAGCCTTGAGGAGCAAATAAAGCGATTGTTTGAACGTATAAAAAGCTTGCTTGGCTCTCGCACAGTGGTATACTGCTAATCATTTCTCTTGAACCGTAATATTTCTTATTTTTCAGTAAAAAGCCTGAAGACATTTATGTAAAACAAGAAGCATTTGGTCGAGAAAGATGTTAAGATAGTAGGATTGACATTGCATAATTCTATCCAAATCTAGTTTGGTTTATACTTAAAGCAAGACAAAAAAAAATTTGCCAGAGGGGGAATAAAAATTAATTAAAGATACAGCCAACTTCGAAAATGTGGGACTGAGAATCGAATAAGCTTTTGAGATCATTCTCAAATCATGCTGTATAAGATAGTCGTAAGGTTTTTCATAAACTTGCAGAGTTTACGGGGGACCAACCAAATTCTAACACATTCTAAAATGAATATTTAGGAAACTTTAAAATTGGTAACCCAAATATTATATGAATTAATTAATTTAGAATACGATGGCATTTTAAAAAGTGACCTTTGGATCGCACTTAAAACAACCCACATTATCTTACAAATTATTTCCTCTCATGTGAATGTTGTTTTGAAGATGATTACATATTTTTACTGGAAATCAACACAAAAATATAAAAAAAGAAGATTTTTTTGCAGGTCTATGTAACTTCAATGCAGGAGTAGAGCACCTGACTTTTTGGGCCTTTCATCTGCAAATTTCTTTCTCCTTCAGACTGTGAAAGACCATAGGGATTAGTTTAATCCTGCACCTCAGCGCTTTATTTCTCATTCCTTAGACACTCTGTACACTAGAGTCTGTTTTGATTGTTGGGTGTGTGTGAGAGAGAGAAATAGAAAGACTGCAAGAGGGAAAGGTCTTCTGGGAGAGCTTGTCTGAGCTCCTGGGCTAATGAGGAAGTTGTGGTGCTCTATTTTGGGTTTCTTGGGGTTTTCCGTTCAGCTCTCTCTGTTTTATCCCACCTTTAATGCCATTATTGAGATTTAATCCAGTAGAGCACAGGAAGGATGCCACTACTCAGTCAAGAAAAACGAGGAGGAAGAGAGTTCTCTCCTCTATTTATCTCGGTTCTGCCATCATTAGTTGGCTCAGAGGAGGCATGACTAATGTATGCCACCAGGAAGATGTTGCCGGGCTAATTGAATGGCTAACGCAAGAGTGTTTGTGATAAAATAATAATGCCGCTTGGCTCGTTCAGGGAGAAAGAGCGAGTTGGTATTGAATGGTCGAGTGTGAGTTGTGTACCTGGAGGTGAGCAGGAGAAATAAAGGACAGTAATCGGAGACGTCCCTCCAGAGTGCACACTCATAAAGCTGAGTGGTTGGGAAGAGCACCATGTTTAAATATGCATGACGGCAGATGTTTCTGTTTTTCATTCTGAACATTGTTATTTCCTCTGTTCTACAATTCCTACACATTGAAAACAGGCAGCGGTAACATGCTCACACACCTCAACAACATGCAGACATAGAAACTTAGACATTTAACAGGGAATCGAAATCTAAACGTGTAAATAAACAGTTTTTGGTATCGTTATGATGTAAAATAAACAAGAAATATTTGAGATTTTGCACCATTCTAATCTAATCTAATCTAATCTAATTAATCAAAATGATGATGCTAACCATGAGCAATCTTCTGTAAAAGTAGATATTTTCAGATCTTTCTTTTTACAGTTTTAAACAGTTTTATGTTCTTCAGATAATTACACAATTCTTTGACGCATTTGCGCCAAACAGTAGGCAGTTATGTGGTATATCCTAGGGGTGCGAAAGATTGAGAACACAGCCCACAAATTTGGATGGGGCTGGAGTGGCCAGCTGCACAGAAACAAACACCAAATTCAGTGTTTGAACAATGATCCCTGCGCACAACAAGCAATGAACAAACACAGATGCATTGGTGCATTTCAAAACTCGGACAATCTTTGAATGGAAATGATAATAAATTACAAACAGCCCTGAAACAATAGTGACTGTTATTATGGTATATTTAATGTATATACAGTAACCTACCTCAGTTCAAAATGAATATGCATTGCACACCCATTCACAAACTTAGGCCGGATCTACAGAGGAGAAGATTCACAGCTTCACTGAGAGAATTTTTGTGTTTTGGGTGTAAAGCTCGATGAGATTTTATCGATGCACCTCGATGAGATTTGATGCTTGGCAAAGCTTTAAATGCAGTAAACTGTCAAATCACTTACCTTGCATAACGTTATTCTCGATGGCTCACACTTTGCGTAGTAAATAGGCTGATTGGCGTAAGCTCCTGGCAAAATGGTTAGAAAGTAAGTGAATAAACTTTTAACACATTTTGTAGTAAAAGAAAGATTTCTTTTAAGGTTTATTGCAGTCATGTTGCAGAAATGCTGATATTTATGAAAATCAGCTAGACTTTGTGAGGTAACAGTAACACACTGAAAGTATAATGTTTAAGTACACCGAACACAGAGCTTAATCAAAATGACAATTTAAAAATGTGAATTATTCCATTGGTCTGAATAAAATTGTACTTTTAATGAACTTGTAAATTCACATACTGACATGCAGGCCCAACACCTGCAGACTTCTGCTCTGATTTGGAATGAAAATCATTGGAATGTTAATTGCATTGTAAAATCTGACAGTGCTAAGCTATTATTGGTAACTGTTAGCATGGTAACATATCTACCAAACACCCATTTGAAAGGCTAGGGATGTGTAGAAGTTTGAGAACGATGGACATGCCAGTTTTGCAGAGCTTTCTGTGACGTTCTGTGGGCACAAATTCAATTTGGGACTGATAATATCAGGTAGGTCAGGTTTGGATTTGGACAAGATTTGTTTCATAATAAAAACAGAGGTTTTCTAAAGCAGAAGTGAGTGAAACCAGATGAATAAAAGGAGAAATACCTTCCAGTTGAAAAACTCTTTAAGGTCAGCCTCTCAGGCAATGTTTTCTCTCCAGTTTTACCATGTGGTAAAAAGGTTGCTCTGCTTTGGAATGTGTGGAATTCATGTGGGCTTCTTCATTTGTTAAATTAGCACATATAATATAATTTTCTGCATTCTGGGAAACAAGTTATGCAATTGAAACGTTTCAGATATTAATGAATGTGCATATTTTTTTCAGCGCAACCCGTTGCCTTAAAATGATTAAGTAAATAATAATTTTTAAAAAATAAGTTAAGTGAATGTTTCTTCAATTTTTTTAAGTTAAGTCAACTTATCACTTTTTACAGTGTGCGCTCTGCCATCCGGACTCACAATGCGACGTGATTCTCCAGATAAAATCTTGAGCGAATGTGATTTGTCTGGCTACACGAGACAGACAGGAAACTCTGTTCATTCGATCGGTACTTATGGGCAGCTGTCACATGCAGCCATATGGTGGTGAAACCGAGCTCGACTCCCAGGGGCTTTGGGTCGATCCTCCACAGGTGTGCAAGAAGGTGCGAAGTTCAGTCCTTATTAACCTTGTGCACACCAACACAGTAATCCAAAGGTACCTCCAAAAAAGTCACAGACAGAGCTGCGTCCTTCATTTAACATGGGTTCTGTTCCTGCTTGTCTATTTTGGAAAATGAAAGCCAAAGAGCTCAATGGTAGATTAATGATGAGAGTATAAATACTACACTAATGGCCGGGCTATTCTTACTGGACCATCTGTTACGAGAGACAGGGTAGTGCTCACTTACATGCATTTGTTACCAACATGGCTAGAATCAACAATCATCAGTGACTGACCCACAGCTCAAAAGTCACTTCTGAAATAACGAGATGTTACTGTACGTGAAAATCTGTTTAGTACAGATTTCTAATCATTTGTGGACAATATTCTTTGATGATCATTGGGTATTGGCTCACATAAAAGCCTGTGGATTCACCTAAACGGAAACATGGTTAGTGTAATATTAGCAACATAATATTAGCTGTTTGATAGAGTAGTCAAGCCAATAGGTAATGACAAAGACTATAGAAATACAAAGACAGTTCACTCCTATACTCATGAATGGGAGAAACTGCAACGCGCAATATGGTGGGATAGTCCCGCCTTCTAAATGAAAGAGCCAATTGTTGATTGATAAAGCAATTGCATCACTGCAGTGGCCGTTAGAAGCTTCAGTCCCCATAGAAACCTGAGGCTGGCCCAGCCGATGCGCATGTGCAGTCATAAGCGCGTTGGAACTACGCATTCGCATTGGCTGGTCTAGCCTTAAAAATACGCTTTTTAAACGCTATTTGAGCATAAGAAACAACATTCATGAAACAGTTCATTTCAGATTTTGTTGCTGACTTGAAATATGTAATTTAATCGTGAGTTCAAGCAGTTTTTGAGATTTCAAGATTCCCCCATTCATTTAGATAGGACTTGGTCTTGTTTGAGCTGCCCGGAGGCATTGCAAATATGGCTGCCATGTGAACAGACTTTCCCTGAAAGAGACTTTGGTAATGATGTCAATTATGTGTCAGATGTTGTAGAGAGTGATACATAAAATGCATTATGATGTTCTGAAACATCGTCTCGCATTGTCTCGTAGAATCAGTTTCTAGTTCAAACATATACAGCTGAATTAATCTAATATTGCCACTGTGTGGCAATTTAGTAAACGTCGAGTTGAGTCGAGAATTATCGAAAAAGATTGGAGAAGTCCAGCATACGTCACAAAAGAGAAGTCTGTTCTTTCACTGGATGATCGAGGTATGACATTTTAACTTAAAATTATGGCGTCAAATTTATTTAAAAAAAAAACATATTCATAGGAGAATTGTTCAAAACATTGTTAATAATGAAGCAACTAGAAAGTGGCAATGCCGCTACACATATACTTTTTCAGACACACACACACACATATATATATATATATATATATAGCAGGCTAATGGGCTAGTGGTACTCTTAAGTACGTTGAACAGTTAGCTTGTAAAACATAAGCTACTGTTAAGAAAACACAAAGAATGAGAAATGTTTAATTTTTAGCTTCAGTTATATTGTATGTAACATAATATAAAAGTTATTAATTAACTATAATAAAATAGTTCAGACAACTCCCTAAAGCAGTTTGGTTGGATTTCTAATCAGGCACTGAATAGAGTAACCAATAAAGGTTCTTTCAGCCAATGGAATTGCTTTGAGGCCCTATGGAATCTGATTCATTGAGCAGATCCCAATCCTTGATTAGCATGCAAATTTGAGAAATAATAAAAACATTTTATTAAGAATTTTCTGGTTTTCAGCTGTAGTTACCCAGCAGTTTCCTTCTGAAGTTCTCTGAAAAGAAAATATACATGGGATATTACATTTATTTCCATAATAAAAAAAATAAATAAAATAAATATTAAAAAAATAAATCTTTTTTTAATGCTTTCTTTACCCTCCATTTATGAAATATTGCACATCACACAGTGTAATATAATGTCTCTGTTCATACAACAGCGGTCTGCTAGCAGTAACTCACATTAGTGTGAGCTTTAGGTAATACTACTGCAGATGCTCAGTAGCTTTTGCACCCTGCGGGTTAACGATACTCCATTCATTTGCATATTCATTTATTCATTTAGCAGATGTTTTAGTTCAAAGAAACTTTGCCCCGAGTTCATTAGCACAACATATGCAAGCACAGATTTCTTGTGATGTGTTGTTTGTCAGCAAATGTTCGGTTATCTCTGGTGTCATCTTTGGTATACTTTCAGGTCTGTTGTTGTCACTATTTCCTATGCCACTTCCTGTGTGATGTTCAATGTTGGTCAACCTATAAAAAATGTTACGTGCTAAGCTACCAACACTATTTTTTTCTTTGAAGAAAACTGAGTTAAGCTAAGAAGAAAGCTTTGCAGAAAGTTGCTAGTTAGGTTGAACTGTAGCACCACGGCAAAATACTAATATTTTAGCTATGGGCTTGAAGGCTGAATTAAGACAAAAAAACAACCAGGCTAGTTTAAACTGAAAGTTAATTCTTTTTAATGAGTCAATCAAAATGACTCACAAATGAGTCACACACAAACTCTAAAAGGTCTCACTTACACACTGAAATAGTCAGAGTGGTTACCAAATTAACATCTGACTCACTTGCTGAACCACAAGCCATTACTTTCAGTCATATTCGATTCGAAATAAGAGATGCAACGTACCCTAATGGACAAAGATGTTCTTCTGCTTGTGAACATTGACCTACAAACAGAATATTGACGGCTAAAGCTTGTTTCTTTTTCTATTCAGTGCTGTGTAATTTCTTTAAATATATTCTTCATGAAGGCTTTTATCAGCAGATGTTTGATTAATCATTCTATCATGTAACCAATTTTTAATTAGCCGTGTTTACAAACTCTCTCTCTCTCTCTCTCTCTCTCTCTCTCTCTCTCTCTATATATATATATATATACTTCTTTATAAAACTTAATAAAAAGCTAAAACATTAATAAAAATTAAGCTTGTTTTGATCCTGCTAACAGTGTGATTTGCATTACGTAATACACAGCACAACACAAATAAGTTTCAAATATTTTGTATGTTTTAAGCTTTTCTCATATTTACTGAATTCTGCAAATGAGAAAACCATGCTATGCTCAAAACAACAACAAAAATACTATTAAAATGAAATGTTTATCTTACTGATTATGCGGGATTATTCAAGTTATTTTAAAATTAAGGAAAACCTTGTAAAAGATGCATAATATATCATTTATGTATATGTGAGCATGGGTATACCACACACACACACATTTCCATGTTTTATGGGGACATAATGGGACGTAATGATTTTTATACTGTATGTTCTATCCCCTTTACCCTAAGCCTACCCCTCACACAAAACTTTCTGCATTTTTAGATTTTCAAAAAACAGCATATACTGAATGATTTACTTGTTTCCTCATGGGGACCAAAAATATTCCCACAAGGTCAAAATTTGCTGGTACTATACTTGTGGGGATCCATATATAGAGAATACCAGGTACACACACACATCTCAAAACTACTACTAAGAATCATTATGGAATAATTAAGCAACCGGAATCATGAAACATTACGTTTCCAATATATTTCTCTATAGTAAATTTAGTGATTGTACTCAAAATACAAAATCTGAGAGCTGATTTTTCAAGAGAACCACTGAATCCACTGAATGTGATGAATGGAAATGGAAGTGACCCCCGCGCTGGAGTGACACAACTCCTACTCTGAAATTCTCTATTGTGTTTGCGTTTGCAGTGTCATATGGTGTGTGTGTGTGTGTGTAGTCTTCTTCTTCCACTCAGCCTGCTTGTCTCTGGTTCATTATCATTCCTCACAGACTTACTTATCCTGAGACTTTGGCTGCTTGTCTTGTTTCAGCACCGCTGTATCACTCTGTGCCACCTCCCTCCCCATCTCTCCCTCTCTCTCTCTCACACACACACACACACACACACACACACACTCGCATACCCACTCGTTTGTCTCGGCTAAGTAGTCTGCACCATCGCTGAGGATGATGGGCTGCACAGCCAGACACAACTGATCCGGCAATATTTAAATTTTATGCATGTCTCATCTCAGCGAGAGGAATCATACCGCCCATCTGTGCTCTGCACTCACTCTCTTCCTTGTGCATCTTATTTTCTCTCTTTCCTCTTCTCATTAATTTGGGCACAGGTCAGTTTGTCTACATGAGTTTTGTGTATTTATCAGCATCAGCATCTTTTGTTTTTCCGGATCTCAAAATCATTCCAATAATTCTGCATAACCAGCCAGACAAATGTATTCATAGTTATTTACTGTTTTTTGGAAGGTTTTGAGCACAGCATGATTTTCTCAGTAAATATGAGAAAAAATTTAAATATACAAAGAAATGTTAACTCATTTGTGTTGTGTATCAGACTTACAACATGTTATACAAATCACACAATGTTAGCAGGATCAAAACAAGCTACAAATATGGAAATTATATATTTATTTATATTTTCAGAATTCATACTTTATTCATACAATACCAAAAGTTCAAAGAAAAAAAAGTCTCTTATGTTCACCAAGGCTGCATTTGTTGTGTCAGTATGTATCGCAGCTTCGTTGTATTTAAGGACTATTTAAATAGTGTTGAAATGTATTTTATGCGAAGAAGTTTCAACTTCTGAGTGCTTTTTTCAACCCACTTTAGTAGTGATCAAGTAAAAGTATGTAATTTGTAACAAATTACAGAGAAGCTTTAGGGGCCCCTTGTGAGTTTCTGTCAAAATAATAAAAGTTTGATGGTTTAACATTAGAAAATGATGAAGACAGTCATATACATTAATAATAATGTAATTTCACAGATATAAACTAAAATTATTATTATATACATCTTCTTAAATACTCAATATTTTGATTTAGTAATAACAATACAATAATAATAATATAAATGTTTATTTATTATTTCATGACAATACTTTTGTTTTGTTTTTTTCACGTCAGTCTTATTTAAAATATGCTGTACTATGTAAAAACATGTATTAATAAAAATGTATTCCTTTAGAATATACTACTTTTTAATTCATATAAATGATATTACCTGAAATATACGTTTTAAAAAAATGAAGTTTAAGGATTTCAAGTAAACGATCAATACACTTAAGTGCACTTTTTTCACAACGGTCAGTGGGGTTCCATGTTGTAACGTTATACAGTGTGACGTGGATGCTCGGCCCATCCTGTTCTTTGACTTGCAGATGGTGAAGCTTATGAAATATTCATCCTGGATCATCCTGTAAGTCTTTGTGTTTACTGAAGAAGCCTTTGAGTTCAGTTTTGGCTTAAAGCATTGTACGTAATATACAGATATGGATGTGTATTTGTGAGAGTTGTCACACAATTAAGGGTTTTGGAACTTGTCTCATTCCTAATCATGCTAATGGTATATCCGTCTGGGTCTTACTTTTATTTGTAGGTGTGAGAGATTTTCCTTGGAAAATCAGCAATATTGTAAACAGGTTATTTGTTGTATGTCTGCATTAACTTTCCATTTATGTTGACAGACATGGAAAAAACCTCAGTCCATTAAGAGACATCCTGCCCACATTCTATACAGAGGGCTGTAAGCTTCATACCCTGTTATGACCTCAAACCAGTGACACGCTCTATTTTATCAAAGCAGCTTTTATAACAGAGTATCTGTTGTTTGCAACTGCAGTCATGATATGCTTTAGCTTGAATATCCTCTATCCAGCTTTCAACCAAAAGTCCTTTTGTCCCGAGGAAGTAATTCTGTGAGGTTGTTTCACACCAATGATGTGTTTATTCAGTTTTAATGAACTACAGTGCTTCATCTGACCGCTGGTGCACTTAGGGAAAAGACTGGAGATGTTGAACTGATATGAACCAATTATAAAACATTCAGTTCCATTTTTGAGACATTACACGCAAACTTGGCCGCTAAACAAGATCCTGTGATCCGATTTCACTGGTATGGTCAAATTATAACCAAGCCTAAATTTGTCTGGAAAATTAGTTTTTAAAAAGAACAAATTAAACATGTGAAATGCTAATTAATAAAATGAATGATGATACTTGTTTTACAGTACACAATTAACATTTAAAATGTATACCCTATACAGGTTACATAATGTTATTATCATATTTTCTTATTTGTACCAAATTAACACATTACACATACACATTATACACCTATACACAAACACGTAAATGTAACAAATATTACTAATATATATATATATATATATATATATATATATATATATATATATATATATATATATATATATGTGTGTGTGTGTGTGTGTGTGTATTAGTAATATGTGTTAAATATATTAAAAAAGTGTTTTGAAAAAACATTTAATTTTGAAAAAGTATTTCATGCTTACCAAGGCTGCCTTTATTTTTTAAAAATACAATAATATATATATATATATATATATATATATATATATATATATATATATATATATATATATATATTAGGTGGCACTGTACACAGAAGTCACGGTTCGGTATGTACCTTGGTTCAGGGGTCACGGTTCGTCGATTTCAGTAAAGTTACAACAGGGGAAAAAAACAAATCTACTATGCTCGGTTTCTTTTCATTTATTTTGAACATACAGTAGTGCAAATTAAAAAAAATTCCATCTAGATGTGAAAATACTAAATATTATTACGTTATATATATATATATATATATATATATATATATATATATATATATATATATGTTTTGTTTTCATTGTGAGTGTACACAAATAAAAGCAGACCTTTATGCAGTGATTATTAATAAGACAATAAGTGTTTAAAGTTGATTCTGCTGGTATAAGGAAACAATTGAAGTGATCGCGCATGCGCACACACACAAAACACATCAGTTCCAGCATTGCTAACTTTACAGCACAGTTGGTACTTTATCAGAATAAAATACAGTGAACCAAACATCAGCACGCGTGCCTCTGTGTCACCGTTGGAACACGACTGAAGTGCCTATCATTTACATAATAAATAATAGTTTAGCATTCAGATACCTTACATTGCAAATATGGAAATATTATGGAATATTTGGATTTGTGACGAATGAGAGGTAGGATACACGAGCACAAAGCTCCATTTCGCAAACAGTTGAGTGCTTAAGCCTCATGCACCGAACCGAGACGCCCGTACTGTGACGGTTCGGTACGAATACATGTACCGTGCCACCGCTATATATATATATATATATATATATATATATATATATATTAATTCATGAATTGTTTTC
The DNA here is from genome assembly GCF_012432095.1 of Onychostoma macrolepis. NCBI lineage: Eukaryota > Metazoa > Chordata > Actinopteri > Cypriniformes > Cyprinidae > Onychostoma > Onychostoma macrolepis. The sequence continues at coordinate 7,016,743 of NC_081160.1, read as the reverse complement.
TATTTTAATATATTTATCAAATGTTATTTATTCCTGTGATGACAAATTTTCGGCAGCCATTAGTCCAGTCTTCAGTGTGACATGATCCTTTAGAAATCATTATTATCGTAGTTTTATATATATATATTAGGGGTGGCATGGTACATGTATTCGTACCGAACGTCACAGTACGGGCGTCTCGGTTCAGTGCATGAGGCCTTACGACGGACGAATACAGGCAATTCACCTCCAATCCAGAAGGGGGCGCCCGCAGTAATGCAAACACTGCTTGATAACCGTCAGCAGAAGAACAGCGAATGTCATGAGTTGCACACTTGAAAAGTGACCGTGACCATGTGCGGATTCTGAACGCGTCTCTCACATAGACTGACAAGGGAGTATACTTTAAAGGCTTGCGCACTCAACTGTTTGGGAAATGGGGCTTTGTGCTCTTGTATCCTACCTCTCTCATTTGTCACAAATCAAATATTCCATAATATTTCCATATTTGCGATGTAACGTATCTGAATGCTATTATTTATTATGTAAATGATAGGCTTTGTACTTCAGTCGCGTTCCAGCGGCGACACAGAGGCAGGTGCGCTGATGTTTGGCTCACTGTATTTTATTTTGATAAAGTACCAACTGCGCTGTCAAGTTAGCAATGCTGGAACTGATGTGTGTGTGTGTGCGCATGCGCGATCACTTCAACTGTTTCCTTATACCAGCAGAATCAACTGTAAACACTTATTGTCTTATTAATAATGACTGTATAAAGGTCTGCTTTTATTTGTGTACACTCACAATGAAAACAAAACAGATTTTATATATATAACAATCAATAATATTTAGTATTTTCACATCTAGATGGAAAAAATTGTGATTTGCACTACTGTCCGTTCAAAATAAATGAAAAGAAACTGAGCATAGTAGACCCCCCCCCCCGTTGTACCGAAATCGTATCGAACCGTAACCCCCGAACCGAGGTACGTACCGAACTGTGACATCTGTCTACCGTGCTACCCCTAATATATATAAATTCTTTGATGAATAGAAATTCAAAAGAAGACCATTTATTTGAGATAGAAACAATTATAACCATCATTTTCATCATTATTTTGATATTAATTAAACAAAAAATCTTCTTGACCTCAGAACTACTTTTAGTATGTAGCATGTTTTGTGCGATATCTGTTTTTAATCTATTACCTATACTATAACCTGTATTTGTGTTTGTTTCATGACAGGGTTTGAGGAGCAGGACACTGATCTTTTTCTGTGCGACACCAACACGTGCAAGTTTGACGGCGAGTGTCTGAGAATCGGGGACACAGTGACGTGCATCTGTGATTTTAAGGTAGGAATCAGTGCTCCACACACATTCGCAAGCTTTATTAGCACCACATGTTGAATGTGTGACCTTGTTAAAGGCATTACTACACGCGGAGTAAACAAACTGTCACAAATTAAAATACACCTCCACATGCCTTCTCACAGAAAACACACACACATTCTCTCGCTCGGTCAGAGTGCTCCGCTTCGCTCAGACATCGTGCATCTGTGTCTTGTTGCAGGCCAAGCTGCATCACTCAGGTAAATAGCATTATCTGTCTGCTCGCGCAGCACGTGGGGGGGAATTTCCTTTGATGCATCTGCTCGATCGCCCAGCCTCGCTCGGCACAAAGATGCCTTGTGCACTTAAGAAGGGTCACGCTGCTTTCATTTCTGCCCTTAATACAATTGAGCGGCACTAACGCTAGTCTGGGGCCATGTGAGTGCCTCTAGCTGTGGTGGGGAGGGTTATCAGTTAAGTATCATGCGCAGCGAGAGATGGTACCCGGGCGTGTGTGGGGATGCCCTACTGCTGCGGTTGGACGCTGCTGCCCAGAGCGTTGTCCTGCCTCCAGACTCCCAAACAGAGAGTGGAATGGGAGAAGTGTGTGTAAGAGAGAGATGAATGGATGTGATTCGCACAAGTTCACTTACTGACACGCTATTGATCCAGCCCTCATACTCTGAGAGAGAGAGAGAGAGAGCGAAGGACAGAAATGCTAGGCGGTCAGTCTCTTTCTGTACCGCTAGCAACACAAAATGGAATCGCAATCTGTTTGTTTGAGTGACCCGACTGGGCAAAGCATAAAAAACACTTGCACATTTATCTAGTATGGGTTTGGGAGCGGGACAGTGGAAGGTGATGGGGAGGGTTTAAAACTGTTTTTTAATGTGACATGGCACCTTATGAATAGAACACTCATGGCGTGAGATGCTTAAAAATCTATCTGATACGTGTAAGTTTAGATCAACAATTAATAAGCAATCACAGACAAAAAAACAGTTACATATCTTCTGTGAACACTCAGCTCTTAAACCAAGGCTGCATTTATTTGTTCAAAAATATTTTAAAATGCAATTTATTTCAGTGATGCAAAACTACATTTTCAGCAGCCATCACTCTGCACAGTTTTCAATGTCACATGATCCATCAGAAATCATTTTAATATGCTGAACCATTTCTTATTATTATAAATGCTGAAAATAGTGTACTGCTTAAATCTTGTGGAAACCATAGCAGCATTACAAGTAACCATACAGCATTTATTTGAAATACAAAAATGTCTTTAAAGTAATGTTTGGTTCATTTAATGCATCCTTGCTGAATAAAAGTATTGATTTCTTTCAAAGGAAAGTCACCAACTTTTGAACGCTAGTGTATATGTGAATTTGACATACCTACCTATGTCCTGTGTATAATGGCTGTCAGTGTATTTCTATCTGCCTAAAAGTCAAGCAAAATGCTTTTTCTCTCTTTAATTTATCCTTGTACTCCAGCCATCTGTCTTGCAGTGTGTGATCAAATGGCTATGTGCAAGTGCCAAAGCACTATATAATATCTGTTCTGGCATGGCTTTGAGTCTGTCATGTTCCAATTTAGAAATGAAACACACTGGAAAACATACACTGACACACTTTAAATTACACATCTGTGCATGTAACTGTCATAGAATAATGGATCTGAGACAGGAACCAGTACAAGAATAGAATTCATGCACAAAAGCTCAAATCAGTAATGGCAGGAATGGAAATTTACTAGTTCAACAGAACATTGAATGATGTCCAATTTCCTGTTAAATGCATTGTTTTTGAAGAACACGTGTTTTTCTTTTCTGAAATAGGATATTTTGAAATAAAAATGTACTAGAAAACTTTGAAAATAAGCTGCAAAAATATCTCATTTAACATTTCCACAACTTCAACATCATGGTTCTTGGTTCCTAATTTCTGATCCTGGAGAGACACTTTTCCTGCAAAGTTAGTTCCAGCTCTAATTATTGTTAAAAGTATAAGCTAATCAAGATCTTTGGGTTTGCTTAAAAAGCCAGGTGTGCTGAAGCACAATCAGTAGTTAACTCTATGGAAAAGTGGCTCTCCAGGACCAGACCGGCCACATTAACACATCTATTGGGTAAAAAAAAAAAAACATTGGCTAACACGATAGAGACTAATATTTCTAAATATTAGAATAACTAACTATAATAATTAAATATGGAAATGTAAGGAGGTCGTGGACTAATAATTCTGAATATTAGAAGAACTAACAATAAGAATTAAATATGGAAATGTAAGGAGGTTATTGAAGGATGCTGGGGCAAATTTATATTTACTATAATATTCAGCAAAGCACAGTTACACATTTCAAATGCAAAAAGGACATTAAATAAAAATAAAAAAAATTCAAGGGTCAGAGAAAATATGAAAAATTTTATGAAAATGAAAATAAAATTATAAATATTAAATGAATGTGGAAAAACATAAAGGCTGTTAAAAAGCACTGTTACTCATTTCACAAGAATAGTGAAAAATAGGAATAAAATGTAATATAATAAAACAATTAAACAAAATAATAATAGTATAAATAGCATATAAATAAACAATTTAAAGAATATAAATAAATACTATAAAGGGAATGAGGAAAATGGTCATAACATTTTTAAGAATGTATTAAATGAGCATTTTACTATTATAAAGAGTGTCTATTGTTTGTGTGTATGTGTATGTGTGTGTGTATGTGTGTGTGTGTGTGTGTGTGTGTGTGTGCGCGCATGTGTAGAAGTGTGAGCATCAGTGATGCTTCCATCACCTGCTTGTATATATGGTCACTTGGGGCCTGACTGCCACAGTACAAACAACACAAACACACATTTTCACACACAAATGGCTGGCAATTTTTTGTGTTTGATATTCTCTTCCCCTCTCCTGTCTCTGTACTTCAATCATACACTAACACACACACACAAAACACAACAGACGGAGGCCATCACCTTGGCAGTGTCCTAATGAAGCGATATGAAGGACTGAGTGCTTTAGCTCAATAATGCTAGCGATAGCTTCCATTAGGAGCCACTAACACAGTAACATAACCTCCACACACACATACACAGCAACATGCTAACCGACTTCTGCCCAACCCCTTTCCTTCCTCCCTCACTTTCTCTCCTTTTCCATCGCTCTTTTTTAGCTGTGTCTAGGAGTTCTGATTAATTCAAACATTCTCTTATGATTATTTTTTTCCATCATATGTCAGTATATATAGTCGGTTAATGTGTATGATTTGGCAGGTGTGTGTGTACCTGGTATTTCCTACATTATAGGGACCAAATGTCCCCAAAAGGATAGGAATAACAGTAAATTCTGACCTTGTGAGGACATTTTTGGTTCCCATGAGGACAACAGCTTATAAATCTTTTTTGAAGATCTTTTTTGAAAATCTAAGAATGCAGAAAGTTTTGTGAGAGGGGTAGATTTAAGGTTAGGGGATAGAAAACAGTTTGTACAGTATAAAAACCATTACATCTATATGAAATGTACCCATAAAACATGGAAACCCAATGTGTGTGTGTGTGAGAGAGAGAGAGAGAGAGAGAGAGTTTGTATGCAGCTGTTTCTCTGGAGGAATGTGGACATCTTCTTATACTCATCTCTAATGTATGAGACTTACAGTATATCAGAATCGGTTTTCATACAGTATCATTTTAATGATACAGGACATGTTTTGTGCTCTTTTATTTAGGAGATACAGTGACCCCTTTAGGTAATCAAAGGAACTGCACTTTATTTAATGTTCTCAACAGATGCTCTACGATGAAACAGATGAGTGAACATCCTGTATGCCAGTTATGTTTGAACACTTTTTTTGACAACACACTGTGATACACTAAAATCTGTTAAAATATCCAACAAATTCAGCTTTCTTTAAAGGAATGCTTCACCAAAATAAAAGTCTTGTAATTATACTAACCCATCTGTCATTCCAAATCTGTACATTGTAGTCATACCAGCATGTTTTTCTATTACTTTAACTCATAAAATTTATTTAACAAACTTTTTTCTAATTATACGAGATTCAACTTCAACGAGATTTTTTGAAGTTGTCAGTTTAATATAATTTAAATTAACTGGAATTAGTTGAAATGAGTGGAAATGACTTGATTATACTTTGAAATTGAAAGTAACTGAACTTATATTTTTAAATTAAAGTGCCCCTATTATGGATTTTTGAAAATGACTTTTCAAACTTGATTTTCGTGTTGGTCTGAATGAAAATGCAAATTCATTCTTTGCCACTAGGTGCTGCTTTTGGAGCGTTATAAATAGCTGTTTCCCCAGGAACGCTGTACACAAAGCAGCACTGCACTCACAAACGCTGCTTTAAATGAACCAATCCAAATAAACCAATTGAACCAATCAGCTTAGATTAGTGTCACGCAAAGGAGGTAAAAATAAATGCATATTATAAGAAGGGGGGGGGGGGGCGTGCCCAGGCCGGCTGAACATGCCCCAGTTTCTTGACTCCACCCCCCACGTCAATGAAGTGAAACGCACAGAAAAGTGAAGCGCAAAGGGAATCAAAGTTATAGAATCAAAGTTCATAAGCTCCTTTTACAACTGCCATTGATTTTTGCAATGAATTATATCTTAATTTTTGCAATTCTTTATTTCTGTTTGCAAAACTTTATTTTTTCTCTCAATACTTTATTTTTATTTTGCGATCTTTATTTTTGTTTGCAAAACAATTTTGTTTTGCTTAATACTTTCTTTTGCATATATATGTGGCATTAAATTGACTCCATGGTTGGGGACTCCCAAAACCAAAATATGAACCTTTCATAACCCATAATAGGGGCACTTTAAAGTAGGTTGATTTTTTTTAAAGTGTAAATGACTTTCTTCAAGAGGAAAATCTTAGAAGAATGTCTGAGCTGCTGGGCTGCCAAGCTCTAAAAGGAACGATACGAAATCAGGTGCATTCAATCACTTTGATCAGGTTTTTTAACTCTAACACAAAATGACATCAGATGTGTTTTTGCTTTAAGGTTTTTATTTAATTCATGCTGTATATTAAATTATGAGTTTCCCATGCATAATTATGACATTGTGGCATCACCTCATAAATATGATCTTTCCAACGTCACTTGAACACACCATATAGAATTCTGGAATGTCTAGAATTGGTGTGCAAGTGTCAATATATCATCTGTTTAATGTTGCTCATTCAGTCATAATGTATTACTGTTAAGTCTTCTGTTTTTAAGTGTTACATAATGTCAAACTGTTTTGGCACCGATGCCAAGCTTAGCATTCATTAGTTATTAATAATCTTATTATCTGATTTGCATTCATAAAATTGAATCTAATGAGTTGGATCTAATTTGATTAAAAAAAAATTAAAAATCAAATGAGATGAATTGAAATATACATATAGCATATTTAAGGGTTGAATTTCCAGAAACACTTAAAACTACAGTAAATTGTAATATAAACTATTACAATTGACTTTCTATCCTCATACACACGCACACACACACACACACACAGCAACTGGCAATACTTCAGTTGTACTTCTGGAGATGATTTTGCATTTAAATAAAATGTTTTAGATCAAATTACTCTCCAAAACTCTCTATTTTTATTATTTCATATTTAATAAAAAAACTAAAATGTTTATAGTGTAACTAGATTTTCTCTCATTTAACTTAGCTAAATCTTCTATTAACATTATTAATGCATTAACTAATATGACTAATAAGAAGGTTAATAAACTTAAAATCAGAGTACATTAGATAATGTTAGCAGACAATCTGACATTTGATTTTAATAAATATGACATATTCTAAATGTTCATTGCTGGTTCATGTTAACTAATGTTAACAAATGAACCCTCATTGTAAAGTGCTACTGCTTTGCCCAACTCTGCTGTTCCTGTAGTAATTACTGCAGTTTTGGATACAGTACTGTATATGATACATACAACAATGAGACTGGCTGGTAAAAGATGTCTGGTTGTGGCTGCGCTCTGGGTGCGAGGACACAGTGAGGGATGCAGTTCTGCAGAGCAGGAAAAATGATATGAGAGATAGATGAGAGCAGTTACAGTAAATGGAAGAACAGGAAGAAAGAATTTCTCTTAATGACATGTTTTAATATCCTCGTCAAAAAGCGGCTGCTGGTTGAAGATGTATGAGGAAACAGCAGTTATATCATCTTTCCTTCCTCTCTATTCATCCTTCACTGGCTATATCCATTTTCTTATTTCAGCCTTTCAATTCTTTACAGCTTTCTACTCAGTGTTTCATTCATTTCTCCATTCTGTCAATTGCTCATCACATGTTGGAGCTCTCCTTATTCTCTCGCTCTTTTTCCGCTAATATAGATAATAAATGTTTGCATCTCAGCTTCAAAGCGATGATGTGTTTTCTTTTAGAAAATCCATATATTTGCCTGATTGACTTGCCTGTTTGTGTGTGTGTGTGTGTGTGTGCATGCGTGTTCGAGTTAAGTGCAGTGATTAAACCAATTTGCTACATATCCACACACACATACACACACCTGTTGAAATCATGTAGTATCTGCCTTCAACTTTCTTTCCTCTTTCTCATTTATTTTGTTAATTTGTACTGTTTTCACTTCCTTTGCCTCACGCATCTGTATCAAATTACACAACTGAGATTTAGGTATATGGATCTTTGCGTTGTAAATCATGTAATTCCAACAGCAATAATTCAAACCGTTTTATAAATGAAAATAAAATATATTGTGGGGGTCAAAAAGTCAGAGGCCAAACACACCCACAAACACAAACCGGCCTGAATGTGTTAGACTGATTTTACTAGATTTACTAGATTGTGCCCAGCTGGTGGAATGACCTCCCAATCACAATTCGAACAGCTAAAATCTTTATCCATTTTCAAGAAACATCTTAAGACGCATCTTTTTCGCCAGCACTTGACCAACTAATACTAACACTTACCTATTCTATTTATTTATAAAAAAAAAAATTAAAAAACCCCTAGCGTGTACTGTGCTGGGCTAACTGAAACTTGTCATGGCACTTGTATACTGCTGCACTCTCGATGGTCTCATTGCTTCTATTGTTCTCATATTGTACGTCGCTTTGGATAAAAGCGTCTGCTAAATGATTAAATGTAAATGTAAATGTAGATTAACAAATTGATTTGCCCATTCTGACATCACCACATTGTGAAAAAAAATTAACTAGCTTATAATAAAATTATATTACATCGATTCTTGCATATTTCACGAACCTCTTAAAGTGAATTGTGCAATGAGTGCCACAAAAATTGTGGTTAGTTTTATCTGAAACACATAAACATGAATCTAATTCAATGTATCAAGGCAGTTTCGAATAAAATGTTGCTAAAAGGTTAATGCTCTGTTGCATTTAAAAATAACGTACCGCCCTACATTAGCCTAACTGATAGTATAACAAAAGCAAACGTGAAATAAAAACACATTTGCTGAAGCAGCCATGCCATTTTAGTTTTCTTCTACAAATATTTGAGCTATTTTGTCGCTACTCGTGTTTCACAGGACTCATTCTGCTGTACCAGGTGGACTACAGAGCAAGTTTACTTTCTCAGAAATACCATACATAGGAGAAGAGTTATGATGAAAACCTCAAAATGTATTAGTTTACAAATAATGCACTATGGTAAAAGTGTTTTGAGGTCATAACATACCATTGTGCATGACAATTTTTTATTAATCAATAATCTGCCCTGTAATTATAATTTGTGTGAAAAGGAATAAAAGTTGTTGCCATTTTACTGCCACTAGGTCCAATCAAGCTGGAAATTGAATATGCTGCATAGTTGTGATTTTGGGGTTTAGCACAAAACAGAGCAAAACAAATGTTGATAGTTTAAGATAAATTATTTTACATATGCACTTAACTGGTGTAAACATGAAACTGAACACGAATTTACATTCATGAATTAACAAAGATAAGATTTCCCTTGCCTCAACAAAAGTCCACCCTGCATCATTGCAAAATACATATCAATGGACATTTCAGACAGATTCACTGTGTTCTGATTCATTAAATCACCTTCTCCGATATTTATGGCTGGCTGCCTGTGATTTATAAATCACACTAAAGATTTAAAACTTTCAAAGAGTCACCCTCCCTTCGGTGTCTCTGTTTTGTCCTTCTCACTTTCGCTCTCTTTTACCCTCAGGCCGTTAGTCAGCAGTTCTGTGTTTGGTGTGCGTGTGTGTTTCCACTGATTTTACAGTGTTTGCTGTGTGTCAGTTGTGTGTGTATTCAGATAGATGGATGACCTCTTTTTTAATGGCTGATGTAAATAACCTCTATCTGTTTCTGTGTGGTTGATATACGAGTGAAACCGGGTTCACCTTCTGCGTTCTTGCCTCTGGGTGACCTGTTTCCTCCAGACACCACACCACAGCTGGCCATAATGACAACAGTGGTCTTTTTTTGTGTGTGTGTGTGTGTGTGTGTGTGTGTGCTGTAGGGTCACGGTCGGGTGTAATAGCAGCCATTTTTTCACTCTTCACTACCTGCATGCATGTACACCCGAACAGGTGTCTTGTGTTTCAGAATGCAGATGTAATTAAAGTTTGTCCTCATCTGATCTGACCATTAAACATTTATTACAGAAACATGCATCTGTGTCACCTGTGCCTCTTTCTCTCTTTACAGTGCAGCAGTGACTATGCTCCAGTGTGCGGATCTAACGGCGAGAGCTATGAGAACCATTGTCTCCTGCGCAAAGACGCCTGTAAATTGCAAACAGAGGTGCTGCTGGTGTCAGAGGGCGCCTGTCCTGTCGGTACGTCCCTGTGTTGTAGAGGTGACTGTCCTTCCTGTGTGTGTGTGCCGCTGAAAGTCTCAATGGCACCTGTTAAACTGAAGTTATAAAAATCATTAACACTTTACAGTAAGGTTCTGTTTGTTAATGCATCACGTATCATGAACTAACAATGAACAATAATTTAGTAGCATTTATTAATAAGTTAAATCTCAAATCTCTGCTTAAAACTGGGTCAGTATTGCACAAAACAGAATAGTTTGTCTTGTAATTCAGTATAGATAATATCTATACAATATTTAAACAACCTTATTATTTGTTTTACCACATTGCTTTACAACATTGTTTCTTTTCTTGTTTAAAAGCATAAATCTAACTGCTTAAACTATATGTGGAAAATAAAGAATAAATTGTAAGAAAAATGAACTTGAGATATACTCTCTGAAAACATGTGTTTATATGGTAGTGTTGATTTTCAAATAAATTGATCTTGTTTTAAAGATGTTTAGATAGCTTCACTAAACAACAAAAAATGAATATGATTTTGATTATTTTCTAATGAAAACGCTAAGGAAACGCATTACAAGTAAAACGAATTTCGTAATCAGATTACTTTTTTAAGTAACTAGTAAAGTAACGTGTTACTTTTAAATTTACAACAAAATATCTGAGTGTTGGCACCGATAGCCTAGTGGGCAAGTGAGCCGACATATAACGCCTTTGCGTTATGGGTGTCCTGAGTTTGAATCCAGTATATGTATGTATATCTGAGTTACTTTTTCAAATAAGTAATGCTTATTAATTTCACTTTTGGTGTGAAAGGGACTTTACAGTTGCCAAATAATTAAAAAAAAATTTTTTTATCAAAAACAAATAAGCAAGCCCAGCCCAGGTGACAAAAAGTCATGCAAAAGTAATGTAATGCATTAATTTCAATAAATAATAACCAAGAAATGCAATTAGTTACTTTTTTATAGAGTAACTTCTTATTGTAATGCATTACTTTTAAGTAACTTTGCCCAACACTGCCTAGGATAAGGTATAATTTGTTAACAGTTGTTGAAGAACAATATTTTAACAGAATATGTTAACCTAGGTTTAAGTTAATTCATAAAAATATTAACATTTTGGTTATTTATCTAATGATTTTTATAACACTACAATAAGGTACAATTTGTTAATATTAAACCATTGAAAAACAAAATTGTAACAAAATTAATTAATCTATGAATAAGTTAACTCATAAAAAATATATTTTTGTACTACATAGCTAATTTGAAATGTTAAAAATGTATGTGTATGTCAAAGAAAGAAAGAAAGAAAGAAAGAAAAAGTTAGAATCAGAATCACTCCATGTTCACACATAGACGTTAGAGCTTTGCCAATAAGCGGCAAAAAATTCAAAGATAAATTAAACTGCAAACTCCCATTAGCAGGGAGCAGTGATATGTCCACATGCTCTCGACACTCAGAGGCGCAACATTCCACAGTGAAACATCCAGCGGGGTTCAATCTAAATGTGCTGACCTGTAGCCACGCCGCGGAGGAAATAACAGTGATTATGAGCTAAAGTAACGATCATTCACTAACGCCTAATGACTCTGAGAGTGACGAATGCACCTGGTGTCAGGTGAAATACAGAACGACACAGTTGGTTCAGAATGTTAATGGAGATAATGACACTTCTGAAACTGGGATATATAATAATCTTACAAAAAAAAAAAAACTGTGAAATGTAGTGTTCAGAGATTGCTATGTCAATTCTGTCTCATTTTAGTATGAACTTTGTCTCATAGATTTATGCTAAAATTATTATATTGTACATTACAATTTGTTAATGTACAGAACAGAGTTAATGTAGTATAATGTAGTACTAAAATGAATGTGAATTGTTTAGATAAATAGGTCTTCAAAGACAAATGTTTGAGATCATATTAAGCTCTTTGGATTTTTATTGTGCCATTTTGTCAAAACTGAGCACAGTTTGTGACATTTGAGATCACAGAAAGTTATATTTCTATGATATACAGCAGAAACACATTGTGAAAATTCTACACTCTCCTGCTTTTGCAGTTACAATGCGTGTGGTGTGAAACAGTCATAAGGATTTAAATGAAAGCTCAGTTTATTAATGAAAAACATGAAACAAAGACAAAGCAAAGACATTTTATGCAGGTTACAGTTTGTTTTGCTTAGGGAGACAGTTTAGATGCAGGTTTGATTGACGTTCTGACAGTGTGATGGAAGCCAATTCCAGCCTATCTCACCTTCTGATACAATATTAGAGAGAGAGAGAAACAGAGCACAGCGCTGACAGCAGTCACCGGTGAAGATACTGATACTCTAATGTTCACTGAAATTGAATCTTTAAATAACATTTAATACCAGAAACAATTCTTGTTTGTTTCCGTCCTTCATCCATTGTTTTTCTCTCTCATAGTCTCTTTCTTTCGACTTTTCTTCATTATCTGATCAATTATCTGAGGTGTAGAGACACCGCTTTAGGAAGACTATTCAGAAAAGCTCAGGGGAATCGCGATCGGGCTTGTGTACTGCTATAATGGCAAATGACTTTGTTCCACCTCTTTGTGTTTTTCTCACACACATGCACAAAGACACACTTCTACTCATTAGAGGTGACTTCCTGTGAGGACACACACACACACACACACACAATGTATTTTGGTCCAGTTTCTATGTCCTCTTTTTGTCCTCTGTCTCTAGATTAGCCCACTTTTTGACATATTTTATTAAATGAGGAAGAAGTCTAATTCAATCAAGAACAAAGATAAATATATATTAATAAATATCTAAATATGTGTAATGAGGCTTACATTCAGATGTAGTTGTAGGTCATAGAAAATATATACTTTTTAATATAAAAATAAATTAGCTTAGTGTGTGTTTGAGTGTGTTTGTCCACAAAGATAAGCATCATTTATATGGTAGTTTAAGACCCAATTATTGGTTTGTAATTATCCGTCAGTAAGATTTTTAAAAGAAATTATTAATTATTAAAAAAAAAAAAGTTTATTAAAAAAAGCATATGAATAAGTTTCAAATAAATGCGATCTTTTTAAACTTTCTATTCATAAAACATTCCTGAAAACAGAATCACAGTTTCCACAAAAATATTAAGCAGTACAACTGTTTTCAACACTGATAATAATATGTTTCTATAAAATATATTGAAATAGATACATGGGTACAGCAATATTACTGTTTTTACTGTATTTTGGATCAAATAAACGCAGCCTTGGTGAGCATGAGACTCATTTAAAAAAATTAAAATTCTTACCAACGCCATACTTTGATCTTTTTTTTTTTTTTTTGCAATGCCTTGAGTAATTTGATTAAATGAATCAACACTACAATTTGTGTAACAATTGAGAATATAAAGTAGGATCATTTACTTTCCTGCCATGCTGTAGAGTCCGAAAATGTTACTGTTTTGTGTCTCGCAATTTTAAAGAACATTAAATATTTATAATAGGGAAAAATAACGCAGAATGTTGGACATATTTAAATGCTACTATTAAAAATGGCTATTTTCAACAATGAACTGAAGCGATTTCGAACAGGCCACAATTCCCATTTTAAATGGGGGACATTAGATGTGTTTACAACAAACTACTTTTCAGGGAAGGTAACTTTTATGTTTGTTAATAGTTTTACAAGCATATCTAGCAAAAACAGTGCAATGTGAAAAGTAGAGTCCCCACCATGGTAGAAAAACAGCCATCTGTGTTTGTCTGCGTGTGATGCAGAGATGTGGGGTTGTTCAGAGGCAAAGGCAGTAATCAGTGTCAAGTAAAGTGGGCTACATTTCCTCACAGACCACAAATCATTGTGTGTGCTATATGGGGTACACAAATCTGAGTGTGTGTTTGGAGACAGAATAAACACAGGTCACACTGCTCTCAAATTGATCACCCATTGCTTGTAAAGAAGAGAAAGATAGGGGAGTGTAGTTATAAATCAGACCCTCTGTGTATATGTGTGTGTGTGCCGGGGAAGGGGCAACGCTGCAGGAAGATGGAATCGGAAAAGTCATCATTAGTATAATCTATCAGAACATCTAGACGCTCCCCACAGAGCAGTTTGAGAGAGAGAGAGACGGGCAGAGAGAGAGACAGTCTGATGTAATACCAGAAGGACAGACCCAGACAAATAATTTGGCTAATTATGGAAGATCATGACTGCAGCGGGGATTGGGCTGATCAGCAAAGGGAACAAGGAATGATCTGGAGATTGAAAACACGGATTGAAGATGAAGAAATGAGATGCTGAATACATGCAGCCTCTATCTCTCTCTTCTATTTCAGACAGCAGAAGTGTCACGGGTTCAGAGTAATGTGAACCTGTAATTGAGTCCCTCATTAAAACCACAGCCTCATGAATATGAACGACCCCAGCCTCATCTGCATAGCTCAGACTATTTGTGTTACCTGTGACCCAGCAGGGGACAGAAGTTTGGGAAAGAGAACATGAGAAAGTGAGAAAGGTTGAGGAAGAGGACACTGCAAAATAGCTCGCTTAATCTGTTCTTTTATTTTGTCTTGTTTTTTTAATTAATTTACATGATTTAATCATGTGTATTGGTTCCTCCTGAATCGACACAAACATAATTTGTTCACATAACTGTAACATAAGTTATTTTTATGTGACCCAATTATAGTCTCAAAGTGATTTCATATGCTTCCCTGACAGGATTGATTTATTCAGGTTCATATGTTTTGCGTCACATCACTGAATTACAACATTGTACTAGCTAACTAACTAATTGTTGGCTCTTTTTTCTTAACTGCACCCTTCACCACAATGGCCAACCAGTCCCAACAAATCCCAACATAACTAAACATTAAACACCATTATGTCTTTCCATTTTTTCATCCTTGTCAAATAGTAAATAGTATTTAATTTCAACATTTCAAGGCCTCAATAAGTTCCATGCAACACATGCTGTGAATTACAGTTTCAGTATGAAAATACAGTAACCTGCTTGATTGGCTCACATTCACTGTACGTAATTTATTCTAGTAGATTGCACATTTAAGAGATTTGCATTAATTGAAAGCCAAGAAATCAGGTTAAGAGAAACAATTTTGCTATGTAGTTCACAAATAATATGGCTAAGTAGGGCTAGGATTGCTTTTCCTTTTTTCAGTATAGTAAATCAAGACTCATCAACCTTTTCACCTCAGAGTTACTGTTGCATTTCCATCAACTTGAACCAGTCTGGCCATTCTCTTCTGAACTCTGGCATCAACAAGGCATTTGTGCCCATAAAACTACCTCTCACTGGATATTTTCTCTTTTGGGACCATTCTCTGTAACCTTAGAGATGGTTTTGCGTGAAAATCCCAGAAGATCAGTGAGTTTCTGAAATACTAAGACCAGCCACTCTGACACCAACAACCATGTCACGTTCACAGGCTATGTTCACACTGCAAGCATTAGTGCTCAATTCCATTTTTTTTTCTCAGATCTGATTTTTACATTGTAACTTGGAGGCCACTTAAGTAAGCATTAAAGCCCAAGAATGAAAATTAGCCTGTGTTTTACTCACACTCAAAGCATCCTAGGTGTATATGACTTTTTTCTTTTAGACGAATCCAATCGGACTTATATAAAAAACTTTATTGTTTACCATCTCTAGAATACATTTTATTAATAGAATAATTTCTATTGTTAAAATTATTTATTTTGTGATACTGTACATTATCCCTTACTTAGTAGGTTTGAGATACTTTTACTAAAAAACGAGACAAAAAGGTTTATTAAGAAGAGTACTTTTGCAGAGATGCAGGAGAGGCACAGCTTGGAATTAAAGGAATAACACATTAAGGCCTTGCCTTCCTGTGGCCATCTCAAACGAAGATTTATATTTGTTCTGGGCGGGGAATAATTGGTGGGGTGATTGATGGGAGGGCACAGAGCTATAAGCTGCTCCTCTCCATCATAACAAATTGATGAATGTCAGATTTTCCCAAAGCTGCCGTCGAGCCCAGGGGCGGATGGCGAGAAAGACTGAGAGCGAGAGAGCACGGTACAGTCTAGTCATAGCGGCTGTGCCCTTGAACTTGAGAGAGAGGAAGTGGGGTTATCTGGGGCTACTTTTTGTTTTCACCTCAAATGAAACCACAAGAACTCCATTATTTATATTTTGAGAGGTACAGATGCAGCCAAAGGGCAGATTTATAAGTGTTAAAAATGGGAAATGAGGTGACAGCCAAGCTCTTTTCCACCCTCCCTTTCCACTCGAATGTATACATTTCCCTCTATAGTTGTTTTTCTTTCACCCACTAGTTCTCAGTTCTACAGATTTAATCCATTGGGCTCATAAAAGCTCAGTTTACGTCCCAGGAATGTTCTAGAATTATAAGCCTCAAGTGTTCGTTAGTGTTCCATAAATGCCTTGTATAAATAGGGCTAAGAGAGAATTGCACGTGCCATGCTGACTTTTATTTTGCATGACATCTGTGATATCGCTTTCTGTTGTTGAAAAGCCATAAAGATAGGAAAATGGTATTAGATATGAATATGTATTTCTAATCTAAGCATGCACAACTGTATGACATAGGCGACAGCCCACATTCTAGGCAAAAATCTGAAGATTCTTCTGGCCAACAACTGTCCAGTTACAGGACGTGACCGTCTGACCTATAAAGTGACAGTTTTACGTGAAATTTGTGCTTCCTTCTTTCTGTCGTGTTCGATTTGTGAAGAGATTTTTCATTTTTGGATGGAGTATCCCTTTAGCATCAATTTGCTCCTCTTCATTTTATTATCACTTAACTAAACTACAGCATTTATTTGGTGGGAAGTCGTGGCCTAATGGTTAATCCAAAGGTTGCGAGTTCGAGTCTCGGGCCGGCAGGGATTGTAGGTGGGGGGAGTGAATGTCCAGCGCTCTCTCCACCTCAATACCACGACTGAGGTGCCCTTGAGCAAGGCACCGAACCCCCAACTGCTCCCCGGGCGCCGCAGCATAAATGGCTGCCCACTGATCCGGGTGTGTGTGTTCACTGCTGTGTGTGTGCACGTTGGATGGGTTAAATGCAGAGCATGAATTCCGAGTATGGGTCACTTCACTTTCACTTTCTTTTTTTTTCACACTTTGTTTTTTTAAACTGCAGTTTTTTTCTTAGTGCGCAAAGAGGGCCAGTGTTCAAATCCCATTCTAATTACTTTTAATAAAGTGAAAATTATGGATGCACGATATTATCGTACCGATATCGGAATCGGCCGATAATGGCTTTAAATGTAAATATCGGCATCAGCCCGATATGAAAAATTATGCCGATATGTCTCGCCAATAAGAGGAATACATTAACTCACATGTGCTCAGGGTGTGCTAGCGATTAGATCACGTCAGCAGTGTGGCTCATTCTTGAATCAAAGTTTTTCCTGAATGATAATTAGATTCACTGCTAATAGTAGTGCAGTGGCAGCAGTGGTAGCAGCGGCAGCCTCCCCCGGGTCTTAACGTCTGCTCAGTAAGGTGTTTTAATCTGTTGGGGGCGCTGTTGGCCTACTTCTAATAAAACGAAGGTAATATACTCAAATAACATTTAGACTTACATGAATAAAAAAATCATAAACATTACACTTTATTAAATTAAATTATTTTATATATACTGATTTATTCATTAATGTGTAATACGTTATATTTTTTAAACAAATGATGAGTTTTAAAAATTTTTAAAAACTTTTACAACTCTTTTACAAATGTTAAATCTTAAAATAAAATGCATATTTCTGGAAAAAAATGCAGCGATTGATATATAGTTTACTTATAGTTACTTTCAAAGCTTCAATGTACTGTCATTATAAAAAAAAAACTTAATTATTGTTCATTTAATTCTAACAAATAAGTTATTAATTAAAATTAAAAATTATTTGCTTATAATTTCCACACAGGAGAGACTTGGTGTTGTTTCCAAGCAAAAGGAAATATATCGGTATCGGCATCGGCTATCGGCCAAACTAAGTTGAAAAATATCAGCATATCGGATAATGGCAAATATCCAATATCGTGCATCCCTAGTGAAAATGCAACTGAACTTGTCAGCCAGTAATCAGTAAGCATTTTTATTGAATGGAAAACAGAAATTTTGATAAGACTCATTTTTTGTTCCACAAGAAAAGTTCGACACAATGTAAGGCTTGGTAGATGATGACAGAATTTTCAATTTAATGCAAATAATCTACAGAAGCAGCGACTTGTTTGGCCAAAGGGGTTTTAGATGGATGATTTTGCCACAGTGCTGTAGACAAACATCTTTTGTGTCTATGAGTGTGCAATCTAATTATCAAATACATAGTCTTTTTGTTGGGAGGTGCATCTAGAATAGGTTCAAAAATAGAAATAAATCTGTTTGAATGGGCATGAGGCTTGTGTTCCTGACCGTCTGTTTTCTGCTTTGCAGATGCTGGCTCTGGATCAGGGGATAATGGTGAGTATTTTCAACTCATCTCTAATTAATACAGAGCATTACAATAATGATCTCATATCTCGCATTGTCTGTTCACATCCGAACACACCAAGATGCTCATACAGAGTTCGGATGACAGCAGCTTCTGTCTACCTCTCCTGATAGATGTGAATATGCCAGCAGTACTTATGAAGTGAATCCAGGATGAAGAATTTCACTCTAGAGCATGGCTAATTAAAAAGAGATTCAGGATGGGGTGATGGGAAGATCAAGAGAGAGAGAGACGGAGGGATGCTATGAAGTGAGGGATGATATATCTACTCTGAAATTCTGCAAACATTTCGGCAAACATTTTAGTATATCTTTTTAAGGGACAATTCTATAGAAATGAAACTTAGATATATTTTAGATTAGTCAATGTGCAACTTTTTTTACAGATTTACTGTCCTCTGAAAATAACTCAATATACAGCCATTACTGTCAAAAAAGCTGGCAACAAAAGTGAGTACACCCTACATGAAAACAGCTATATGTCGTTTAACCATGCAAAGTCACATGTCCTATTCATCATGTTCATGTTTTTGTCTGCTTGACAGGACTATACCAATTTGTGTATCTTGTTTTAGAGCAGTTAAAATTTGGTGCTTTGAGTACAATTCTCTCATACTGACCCCTGGATGTTCAACGTGGCACCTCATGACAAAGAACTCTCTAGGGATTTGAGAATTAGAATGGTTGCTCTCCACAAAGATGGCCGAGGCTATAAGAAGTTCGGAAACACCCTGAAACTGAGTTACAGTACAGTGACCAGTGGCATACAGAGGTTTTCCAAGACGGGTTTCACTCGGAACAGGCCTCGCAAGCGTCAATCAAAGAAGTTGAGTCCTTGTGCTGTGCGTCAAGTGCAGAAGCTGGCTTCAAAAAACAGATGCATGAGTACTGCCAGCATTGCTTTAGAGGTTGCAGAAGTGGAAGGTCAGCTTGTCAGTGCTCAGACCATACGCCGCACACTGCAACAAGTTGGTTTGCATGGCCATCATCCCAGAAGGAAGCCTCTTCTGAAGCTGGCTCACAAAAACGCCTGCAAACAGTTTGCTGAAGACATCCTGGCCAAGAGCATGAATGGCTCACGTACTGGAGCCATGTCCTGTGGTCTGATGAGTCTAAGGTAAACTTGTTTGGCTCAGATGGTGTCCAGCATGTATGGTGACGCCCTGGTGAGGAGTACCAAGAAAATTGTATCTTGCCTACAGTCAAGCATGGTGGTGGTAGCATAATGGTCTGGTGCTGCATGAGTGCTGCTGGTACTGGGGAGCTGCGGTTCATTGAGGGAAACATGGATTCCAACATGTACTGTGACATTCTGAAGCAGAAGATGATGCCCTTCAGAAAATGGGCCGAATGGCAGTTTTCCAACATAATAACGACCCTAAACACACCACCAAGATGACAACTGCCTTGCTGATGAAGCTGAAGGTGAAGGTGATGGAGTGGCCAAGTATGTCTCCAGACCTGAACCCTATTGAGCACATGTGGGTAATCCTCAAGTGGAAGGTGGAGGAGCACCATGTGTCTAACATCCAGCATCTCCGTGATGTCATTATGGAGGAGTGGAAGAGGATCCCAGCAACAACTTGCGCAGCTCTGGTGAATTCAAAGCCCAGGAGGATTAAGGCAGTGCTAGATAACAATGGTGCCCCTACAAAATATTGACACTTTGGACACAGTTTTGACATGTTCACTTAGGGTGTACTCATTTATGTTGCCAGTTATTTGGGCAATAATGGCTATATGTTGAGTTATATTTAGAGGACAGTAAATTTGTACTTCTATACAAGCTGCACATTGACTACTCTAAAATATATCCAAGTTTCATTTGTGTAGTATTGTCCCTTGAGACGATATACAAAATGTTTTGCTGAAATGTGAGGGGTGCACTCACTTTTGTGAGATACTGTATATATATGCACACAAACATACATACATAGTAGGCACTATACATTGTATACTGTGCTGTATTCAGAAAATAGTATGCAAATTGTCCATATACATCAGCTTTTCATATGACTCACATCAAGGCTTCAATGCAAGCATAATGTGCCCTTTTGACCACCACATGAAAAGCATTGCAGATAGAGTTACGGTAAGCCAATTCTATGAGGCTGCTACTGTATGTACCATGAAAGCAGGAGTGCACACACAGTAAACAGTGAAAACATATTTAAGCTTAAGCTTAAATATAAATGGGGCATGGGAATTGATTTAATACACTGCAGAATGAGGAAAAAGTACTCACAGAAAATTGATTCACATGCATTTACATTTATATTTACATTGGATTGAATCGGATTGTTGTTGGAAATATTAAGGTATATAAAACTGAATAAAATGAAACTGAGGAATTCAAGATCTCCTCATAAAGTTTGTGAAAAAATCTCTGAGGCTTTAAAAACTCCAAAAGGTCTCGTTAGAGATGCAAAAGCATGTGCAAACATCACATACTTCAGACCTGTAATTGCATTCATCATGTGAATTTTCCAGTAATCACTGGCTGTACTTTAAAAGGTCACACACTTAAAATTGTTTGAACGCTGAGTGACGCATTAACAGTGCTTGACTGGCACGCAATGTGCTGCTGGAGGTAATAGCTCCTAGAGTTCAACTCACTGGGCAAAGCTGATGTGAGCCATGTGAAAGGGCCTTTACTGCGAGACTTTAATATGCAATACAGCATGCTTCTAGAATGCTAAACGTTATTATACTCACCAACGCTACATTTATTTGATAGAAAACAGAGTAAACAATAATATTGTGGAATATTATTAATATTTAACCGATATTTCAACATCATTACTCCAGCCTTCAGTGTCACACGATCCTTCAGAAATCATTTTAATATGCTGATTTGGTCCTGAAGATACATTTCTTCTTTTCAGTGTTGAAATCAGATGTGCTGCTTAATGTTTTTGTACAAACCATGATACATTTTTTAGTATTAGATGAATAAAAAACTCAAAAGAACAGCATTTATTTAAAATATAATTTTTTGTATATCTCTTTAATGTCACTTTTGATCAATTTAATATATCAATTGAATAAAATAGTCATTTCTTTAAAAAAAAATCTCACTGAATTTCTCACCAATGTTTTTTAAAGTAGTGTATTATTACGCAAATAGTTAAATGGCTAGCCATCCTGGCCATCCCTATAACTGATCAGGAGGTGATAACAAAACGAGGGTCTGGGGAAAAAAAATGGAACAACAGAAGAACGTGGCTCAAAGAGCAAAGATCGGGAAATTGAGGATGAGAAGAAAAGAAGTGAAATAAGAGAGGATATAAAAACGAAAGCGGCATCTGAAAGCATTATAACAGGGATGACACAGGAGATAGATAGCGCAGAACATGTGAACAAATATAGCCACTGTGGGAGAGACGAGACACAGGGAGCTGGAGCGAGAGAGGGAGGGTAATAGAAAAGAAAAGGACAAGAAGAGAGAAGGATGGAGGGGGTGCGGCCACTTAAGAGACAGATTGGTGTGGCTCAAGAAAAGAGTTTAGCTTGAGGAAAGCGTTGCCCCTCCTCCAGTAGGATCAAACATGTTTTAATGTCTGAGTGTAAATCATTGATGAGCTCTGGCTCATACATTCTAAATCACACACATACACACACACACTCAGAATCAGATATGTTCCATCGACGTGGAAACAACACTTCCTCCTCACTCTCACATAACTGAGAGCCTCATGTAACTGAGCAGAGATATTACTCAAGAGTTTTCCAACACACACACACGTAAATGTACAGTAATGACAAAAAACACAACTAGCTGAAGGCATTTCTTCCATTTTTACCATAGAAAAAATGAGAAATTCACTGTTAGATACAAGTGGGGCTTTCTGAACATACATTTTCTCAAACACGAGAGAAATTGTATGGTCGAACATAAGATCGTATGTATCCAATAGGGAAAGACATATGACCCAAATCTTACATTTCTTTAGAAATATTATTTTGACGAAATACATTAACAAATCAGTGTTCAAAACTATGTTCTTGCAATACCTACAAGAATAGACTACAATAATATATTCCCAGCTGTTGGGTTTGATGTGGTTGGAAACTTAAGTGTCGCTTCATTTGTTCTTGCATGCTTAAATCATGTGCAGAATGTCCAGCTATGATGCTACTTGTTTGGAAGACACAGACGTCTTGAACCTTCTTCTCACCATCAGAGATCTTGGTGTAGCTTGTAAGATCCACTCTGATATACAGTAACAATCACAGGAACCTACGGGTAGCTACAGTTCAAACTTTACCTCATGAATCATTATACAGTATGAAGAACTGATGTAAAAATGTGCTTCCTTGAGCAACTCACAGTGGATAATGCTTTGTCTAGCTTTTATTAGCAACACTACAGTACACACTATCCTTGACTCGGTGAATCTGACCACATTGCAGCAACTGACACTTTATACTCCATGATGTGTAGAAAATCAGGCCGTTCCTTTACACCCACTCAAGCCAGATATTTTTTAAGTGAAAAACTGCTGCTTGACCCATATTTAGCCTTCAGAAACACTCACATGCTATGTTTATCTAGATTCTTTCATTTACCGCCAGTAGCTGCTCAAGGACTGCAAATTTGCAATTAGCACTGTCCTAATTGAAGTGCTTTAGGAAAGGGCACTATTCAAGTTTAGATTGCATTGCAAGTACACACTGAACAATGTTCTTCTTTTAGCATAAAACCACTAAGGTGAGGTGTCTTCATCTCTGTGGTGTTGAACTCGTGGCAATGCCAGATTTTCATGAAGGCAATGGCTAACGGAAGTGTCTATGGCTCTTTGCCATCACATTTTTTTATTTCATTGAGGGGCAGCTTGGCTGATACTGCGGTCAGTCCCCAGCAATAATCAACTTATTATATAACCATACACCTGATGGCTGTTACTATTGTCTATTTATGGTAATCTAGAACCCACTTACATTCAGTTATTCACAGTTTAAATTATAGAAGGAATATGGCATGACTTTTTCATGGTACAGTATATGGGCATTACTTAAACTATGGAAACTTGGTCAAGTTGACTTTAAAAAATAATCTCTTAAAACACACTTATGTTCATTTAATTTGTATACTGGCAATGTACAGCAATCTTTTCCACTCATTTCCACCATATTAACTGTACGTTTATTTTCTTAGTTTGTTGTCAGAAACGTACATTAGGAAGTGGCTATTTTTATGGATAGGCCACTTATGATACACTCAAATTCATAATGTGGTTTTCTATTTTACCACATGTATTATAGTGGTTATCAGTATATTTTAAGGTACAAAGCAGACTCTGTTATATTAACATTATATCACTTGATGAAATGTGCAGTTATCATTTCTAGCACAGCTGGCATTTTTTAGAACCCAGTTTTTACCAGTATTTTTTAATGTGCATGAATTATGTTCAACTATGTAATTCTGTAATGGAAATTAAACAAAATGGGTAACTTGTTTGTGTTGCCTAGGAAAACTTTACAGCTAGCATTTTATCCTAAATAAACACATATTTTGAAACTACATTTATAATTACTTTTATAATTTATATACACTTATTTCAGAAGTGACATTTACCTAGTTTTTTTTTCACATATCTCATATTTGATCTCAAACATGTTCTTCACTTATTCTTTTGACTCCTGTAAATCAAATAACAGCAGTTTAGGATTATTTCATAAAAGAACACTGAACTCTTTTTATCTGAACAGATACAGGAAAATTTGATTCCTCATAATATGACCCCTTTAAGTGCAGCTCTCAAGATCTCTCATCTCATTTGCTCTCTCTCTCTCTGCAGTTAACGAGGGCTCAGCAGAGATCAGTCAGAAGGAGACATCAACGTGCGACATTTGTCAGTTTGGGGCCGAGTGCGACGAGGATTCTGAGGACGTGTGGTGAGTCACAAAGACACGCGACAGCTTTTCAGGGTCCTGACGTTCTGTTCTTCAGAGAGCCAGAGGGCTTGAGGAATACGGGGGTGTGTCTAATGGCATGTATCTGGTGTAGAGTCTTCTGCAGGCCTGCTTCTTGTGAGTTTCTGCTCTTCCTGGCACTGATTCTGAAGGCTGATAAAGTCTACGCCATTTCACTGTGATACATTACAGTGCATCGCCGAGGGTGCGTGCTGTACGGAATGCACTGCAGTAAATAATCTCTATTCGATTGTCTTCCCATCTCTTTTTTGTCTTCTTCATCTCTTTCTTGCTTCCTTGTGATATCTGTCCCTTATCTTTAGTGAGGCTTATGATTAAAGCTAGAAAAACAAATTACCAGTAGGGTAAGTAAAATAAACTTAATTCAAGATAAGCTAATTCATCCTGTTTTGAGGATGTTTAGCTATTTTTTACTGGAAATCTGGACAAAAAGTACTGCTCAAGACTGATTTTTATGATGTCAGCAAAACTAATTTTGGAGTCAGAGCCCGTTATTACATTTTGATGAAACATTTATTTGCAAAAGTCAATTTTGATGACGTTGGCAGCCTCCCCTTGGACACATCTATACCAAAAATAGATTCCAGGTCAATGTTCTGACCAGTTTGTAATCACTCACATGGACAAGGCTTGTTTTTTTGCCATCATTTCCCCTTCAGGTTTCTCTTTCGTTTCAGCCTTGTAATTTATTTAACCCATTGACTAACATGTTATGCCGTGGCATTCTGTGGCATTCTGAGCAGATTGTAAATGTTAATTGTATTGTCGCCGGACTGTGAGGGTCAGTTCTCTGTCTGGAAGGATGATGGATTATTTCCTAGTACGAGACCCAACGTTCAGGACAGCGGACTGGCAACCCAAGAGATGGAGGGGCAAAAGAGTGCAGCTCTCCACTGCAATTCCATCTTCAATTAATAGAGTTCCTCTTCCCTAGCAGACAGATTAAAACCTCAGGACCATGGGAGGGCAATTACCATTCAAATATCCCTCACGGTAATACACTAACCAGACAGATCAGAGGGAGACCGAGGGATGGAGAGAGATAGAGATGTGAAAAGGGACGGGAACGAATGAGGGAGAAAATGTCAGAAAGAGACAGAGATGAAAAGAGGGAAATGAGGCATCGCAGCGGTTAATGTGTGTGAGTGCGTCTACGTTAAGGTTCATGTGGTCGGTTAAAAGTGGGTGCGGGGGGCACTTTCAAAATACGATTGAAAATAGGCCCTGGATTTTTTAATAAATGCTTTTTTTTTCTTTCTTTTTTTTTCTAACAAATGATCAGTGAAAGGAGGTGCTTAAAGGAATAGTTCACCAAACAATGAAAATAGCATTACATCACTTGTTCACCAATAGATCCTCTGAAGTGAAAGGGTGCCTTCAGAATGAGAGTCCGAACAGTTAATAAGAAGTTTTTATTTTAGCAAACCTGTCATCAAATTTTAAAAAATGTCTATCGTTTACACTAAAACCCTGATTTGCAATAAACAACAACAAACCATTCAAATTAAATATATATATATATATATATATATATATATATATATATAGCTTACTGATATTCCCCATAAATGAAAGAAATGTGCTTGATCATTGCTGTCTAAATTATGACATCACTTTTTATTCTAGATAAATCTGATGTAAGATATCTAACATATCTAATAGTTCTCACTACAAAAGCATGGGATATGTGCCACTAATGGTTTAGAAATGTCATGGAAAGTGCCAGGAGCTACAAAACCATTAAGCTAAAAAAAAAAAAGTACCGTATTGTCCCGAATATAAGACGACCCCTATTATAAGACGACCCCCCTTTTTCCAGATGTACCTTTTGGAAAAAGGCTTTTTGAAAACCAAATCTTGTTTTTGTTTTCTCTCTCTCTCTCTCTCTGTACAACTCTTTTTTCTTAAATTATTTTCAAATTGCATATTTTTCCTATTTTAATTTTTGTTTTGAAAGTATGGTAAATAATACTGGTAAAATGCACCAACAATGACATTCACGATCATGCTGCTGTAAGCTTTTCTTTTTCTTTTGTTTTCACTCGCGATCTTTACAACACACATCACATTACATATTTCATGGCACACTCGTTTTATGCGTTTTTGGCGCCACCTGTTGTTGTGGGTGTATTACTGACATGTCAAATTCTAGACCCTGAATATAAGACGAACGCATTTTTTCAGATGTATTTCCAAGGAAAAAACATCGTCTTATATTCGGGTCAATACGGTATATACTTTTTGACTCCAGTTTAACCCCTTTATCATCACAGACCAAAGATAATGTCATTTAGCAGCACTACAAAATGATCTGTGCCACACCTGCCAATTACATGTCAGAACAGCGCTCCGTTTTTCACCGTGAAATCAGAGGGTTATTCTTCTGCAGTCACACCTCTGCCTCATTCTGCTGATTACTCTGAAAGATGTGTTCTGCTTCTTCTGTTTCAGGTACACAATGTGTAGAGAAAGTGCATGCTTCTTTGTTTTCTTTTTTTTTTTTGAGTTCACTTAAAAAGCCCTGTGTTAAATAAATGTTTTAATGTACTCACAAGATACTCAAAAATATTAGAAAAAAAATAAATAGTACCAAAAGTCTGGGGTAAGATTTTTTTAAATAATTACTTTTATTTAGTATGCATTAAATTAATCAAAAGTGAGAGTAAATACTTTTAGATTGTTAGAAAAATATATATTTTAAATAAATGTTCTATTCATCAAAGAATCCTGAAATGATTTCTGATGGATTACACTGTAGTAAAATTCAGCTCTGCCATCAAAGAAATAAATTCAAATTTGAAAATATATTTAAATAGAAAACAGTTATTTTAAATTATAATAATATTACTGTTTTTATTGTATTTTTAATCAAATAAATGCAGCCTTACTGAACATAAGCAGAATACACATATATATATATATATATATATATATATATATATATATATAACATATATATATATATATATATATATAGTCTTACATATTTAGGCTATTTAATAAGGGTCAGAGAGAAAACCTTATAAAACAAAATAATAATAACTTATAAGCAGACTTAATCATGGAAAAGGCTACAAATGTGTAGAATATGGCCTGTTAAAAGATGTTTGTGTGTGACATTCGCTGTAGGTTTTGTGGTTCAATATGCAGGGAATCTTTAAACCAAATATAGCTGCTCCAATTCCACAAGATTAAGTATATCTTTGAGAGTCATGAAATCCCTACTGATCCTTTCTAAGTTGCTTTCATCAATTATATTTTTGGAAAGCTGTGAAAAATGAGAAAATATAGTTTCCATCAGCCACAGCGAACACTACAGTGAGTGTGCTAGATTGATTTGCAGAGTTGAAATTCCAGACGTTATAGAACTCCTCTCTCTCTTTCTTTACCTTTCTTCCCCTTGGAATCTATTTGTATGTGCGTGTTGTATCTGATAACCAATTAGCAGCTACATCTGCGAGCATTGATGCGGCCAGTCCTATAGAATAGAATCCAGCTCAAACTAACAGTAATCTATTCATACCCTCTAATCACATTTACTTCAGCTCAGTGAGAATGCAATGAATCTGCTGTTTTCATGCTATAAGAATCACATTTTGCGTGCATGCCTGCATGTGCGTGTTTTTGTGTCACATGGATGTGTGAAAACACGATAAGTGTGGATAAATAGAGTCAGACATAGTTCATGTTGCTTTGTCTCGTGTATGTCTTGCTGAATGCTGCCAGGTCTGGTCTGTTATCCTCTGGGCATATATGGAGGGATTAGAAATATTACAGCGGGGTTTTATAAATCAATACCAGACTCAGAGATGAAGTGCTCACCAGTAAATATATTAGACAGATGAGATGCAGCAAATATATCTGGTCTAAAAGCGTTCTCTCTTTCTCTCTCTAAGAATTTGTAAATGTACCTGTATGGCAATTACTGTATGGTCCTAGTTAGACACTTTCCAATGCCAGACAACACTTTCATCTTATGAACTATATGACTATGTATGAAGTTCTTTGATATTCAATGTTGTGAGTACAAACAGTGGGTTACAAAAGCCTGAAACCAAATCTGGGATCCTCATAACCAAGTTTACAACTGAAAATAAAAAAGTATACATGTAGGGAAAAACTTTTTTTAAATGTCACCAAAGAAATATCTTGACATAAAATGTCACACAAATATATATATGTTCATGTTCCTATATATTTCAATATTTTCAGATTAATGTTTTAATTAGATTTATTTATTTAATGTAATTTTAATTTGAAAGTTTTAGTGTTTTTTAATTTTGCTTAATTTATTTCAGTTTTAGTACTTTGTATATATAAATGTGTGTGTATATATATATATAATATTTTATTTCAGTTAGTTGCCAAGGAAGCATTTCTAATTTTTTTAAATGTTATTTAAGTTTTTCATCTAATATTAAGGCCTAAGGTCTAACGACTATTTTCAAATATTTTGTTTTTGTTAGCATCTTAATATTAATATTCAATTTATATTAATATTATAACATTTGGGATTTTTTTTTTTAACAGAACAAAACATAATGATTCCTTATCTAATAATATGTATTTAATACTTCCAAATGATTCATTCTGAGAAATTTACACTATAGTGGTCACCATGCAAAAGAGGTTTAAATTACAAAAATGCTAAATAGTTACATTTCCACTAGTGGAGACTTATTGACTGCAAACATATCCATAAAGATGCATAGAGCCATACAAATTGGCAAACTCAATTTTGGTAAAAAAAAAAATTATATATTTAATCTGACTCCACACAGGCAAACAGATGGCAATATCGAAGCTCATCCAGATAGATAAATATCTCAGACTGCAAGTACAAGAGAGGGAGAGACGATGCTCATTCTGCCAGGATAGAGTCAGTCTCCAGTAATGGGGTGCCTGGCAGAAGTGTGTGTTTGGATAAATAAATGAACAGATAAACTGTAAGTGCAATGCAAAATAGACTGAAAGATACGGTTGATGAAATAACGTTTGAAGGAATGAAGAGTGTGTGCATCTATTCATCAGTGCTTATCTCTACTCTTATAGGAACATCAAGAATGGTGATGAAATTCTGACAAAATTTCCACAAAATTGGTTCATTTGAACAGTTCGTTTCGATGAACTGATTCACCTTTCTTTTTTTTTTGCCATCACATAATTACACGATCACATGGTCTCTAATATCCCGTCATTTTATCTATTAATAAGGTGGTTTAAAGCAGTGTTTCCCAGTTCAGTTTGTTGCAGCCATATTTAACAACCATATTTATTAAAACCTATTTGTGTGTTGATGAAACTGTCATGCAAGCATACTATTTTTTTATTTATTATTTTTTATGCTCTGCTATTGAATTTTAATTATTTCTCAGTTAATAAGAGCAAAACAATGTGAACAAATCATCTTCTAACCTGTTTTGTGAATTGGTTTAGATGATTCATGGCAAACATCTGACACAAAAGAACAAATTATTGCATGGCTAAACAGGAAAAAAATGCATGCGCAACTGCCTAAATAGCCAAAACAACAGCAAAATATGTTGTTAAATGACAGTCTGTTGTCTCACAGTTACTTGTTTTTCTCAACATTGCTGCTTTTGCTTTGCTACAGCAGTTGTTCTGGACATGCTGCTTGAATAAAACTAGATTTTAAAATGTGGAGGAGAATCACACTGTTCGAACAGTAATAAACCTCCTGCTGCTGAAACTGAATGTGTCATTTTACTTGAAACGTTGTGTTTCAAATCATCAATGAGATGCTGGAGGTTCAGCATCTGTGTCTCCAAAGCTACATATTTCTTTGTTGGAAGTGGAAAGTCCAACACTAATCAAAGTCCAAAGTGTTAACAGACTCCGTATTTCTCTTTTTTGAAAGTTTCAGAAACAAATTATTATTACTGAACTTAAATATGTTTGTTAATTCCTTTAATAGTTGGCATTTAATTTGCTGTGATTTGTTTAAATGGCTTTTTCTTCTTATTGTGCATAATTATTTATGGGCATTTTTTCAACGCTGGGCACTTTGGGCCCTGTGGACTTCTGGAAATTAAAGTCCTTCATTAAACGTCCAACAGTGGATATACTATACATGCATTAACTGATCCCTAATGAACAAATGTCATCACATCTCATATTTCATACCAATTTTGCACACTGCCATTGTAACCAAGTACACTAACTTTAATAAAAACAACAAAATTGTTGATTGTGGCGGAAGGGATGAGTTTAAAAATGTAAATAAATCATTTTCATACAATACGTATTAAAATGGT
Organism: Onychostoma macrolepis; assembly: GCF_012432095.1. NCBI lineage: Eukaryota > Metazoa > Chordata > Actinopteri > Cypriniformes > Cyprinidae > Onychostoma > Onychostoma macrolepis. Next base: position 6,985,933 of record NC_081160.1, on the reverse strand, counting down.
TTATTTACCTATTTGTTTAGATCATTATAGTTTAAAAATGAATGTCATGATGGATTTTCTTATTTTAAGATGAAGTCAAAAACAAAAATTGAAATAAAAAACATTTAAGTGAAAACAGAAAAATAAAAACGAATTAAAAATATAATATATATATATATATATATATATATATATATATATATATATGTATATATATATATATATATATATATATATATATATATATATATATATATATATATATATATATATATATATATATATTAGTATCTCATGATACTCAAATAACACTGGTCTGGGACAAGACTACAATAAAGTTTACACAAAAAAATGTATGTGAATCATGTACACTCTTATATGGAATTTATTGCCTGACCCTTCTTTCTATGAGCAAAGCCCAGACATGAATCTCCATCTAGTTTGAACACTAAAGTTTACTCCGCTATGAAAATTTACTCTCTCTCTCTTTCTCACTCTGCAGGTGTGTGTGCAACATTGATTGCTCCCACATCAGTTTTAATCCAGTCTGTGCATCTGACGGCCGTTCCTATGACAACCCCTGCCAGGTGAAAGAGGTGTCGTGTCAGAAGCAGGAGAGGATTGAGGTCAAATACCTCGGACATTGTAAGGGTCAGTCTCAACTCTCAATTTATTTATCACAAATGTATTGACCTCTGCTCCAGCCTGAGAGTCTAATCACATTCATTCTGCTCACGATCTGAGGAGGTTATGAGGAAGGTTCACCCTCACACAAATCTCTCTCTCTCTCTCTCTCTCTCACACACACACACACACACACACAAAGGCTTACTATTGTAACGTGTCTGCCCCGTCTGAAGTCCCCGTTGCCCTTATTTGGTTTAGTTCCGTTCCTTGTTAGTTAATTATCTGTCATTGTCCCCACCTGGGTTTGATTATGTTGTTTGCTCTTTTGTTCTCTCTCCTTTAAATATCCTCAGTTCTCCCTTTGTGTTTGTCCGTTATTAATGTTAAGTTGAGTTTAAAATAAATGGGAAAAAGTGTGTTGAAGCCGTTTCGTTCTCCCGTCTTTCTTTTATGTTCATTCCGCTTACGCCACAACCACAACCCGTAACAGAATAACGGACCGAAAACAGAATGGAATTCGTGGAAGCTGTCGCCGCCCTAGTCCTCCTGGATCTCCCATTCTATAAATTCACCTGGGAGTTTTGTGAGCTCGCCGCGACAACTACGTTGGCTGACTCCACCATCATCGAGATGTTCCGGCTCGGGGAGAGGCCATTCTTCGGTGTCTGGGAAGTGTCCAGCTCTCCTGTGCCTCCGCTAGTTCCGTCCAGCTCCGCGCTTCCAGAGCGCCACCCAGTGCCTGCGCCACGAAGGCGCCTCCCTAGCTCCGCACTGCCCGAGCGCATCCAAGAGCCCGCGCTTCAAGAGCGGCCCCCTGTGCCTACGCCGCGAAGGCGCCTCCCTAGCTCCGCTCTGTCCGAGCGCATCCAAGAGTCCACGCTTCAAGAGCACCCTCAAGAGTCTCCGCTGGTTCCGTCCAGCTCCGCGCTTCCAGAGCGCCCCTAGTGTCTGCGCTGCCAGAGCGCCCTCAAGAGTCTCCACTGGTTCCGTCCAGGTCCTCGCTTCCAGAGCGACCCCAAGAGTCCGCGCTAAGATTGAAAGCCCCTAATTTCACCCTTAAAATTTTTTGGGGGGGGCTATTCCCCGGTGAATCCTGCTCCGTCTTGGGCGCCCAAACTCCCGGATCCGCCATGGTCGTCCAAGCCTCCTGCTCCGTCCTGGGCGCCCAAGCTCCCTGCTCCTCCTAGGCCTCCCAAGCTCCCTGCTCCGCCATGGCCTTCGGAGTCCCCTGACCCGCCATGGTCACTAAGAGTCTCCTGTTCCGCCCTGGATGCCTCCTTAGTATCCCAGTCCTGCACCGGCATCCAGGGCGCCCACCCCCACTCCCCGGTTGTACTGTTACGGCGCGGGACGCGCCTACCGGGAGGGGGAGGTACTGTAACGTGTCTGCCCCGTCTGAAGTCCCCGTTGTCCTTATTTGGTTTAGTTCCGTTCCTTGTTAGTTAATTATCTGTCATTGTCCCCACCTGAGTTTGATTACGTTGTTTGCTCTTTTGTTCTCTCTCCTTTAAATATCCTCAGTTCTCCCTTTGTGTTTGTCCGTTATTAATGTTAAGTTGAGTTTAAAATAAATGGGAAAAAGTGTGTTGAAGCCGTTTCGTTCTCCCGTCTTTCTTTTATGTTCATTCCGCTTACGCCACAACCACACGCCCGTGACAACTATGTTTTGCTGATGGTTTTTAATAAGTGTAACTATAGTCAACTGAATAGTGCAACATAAATGTTAGTAGATTCAAATAATTTTTGACAATTTGACCCAGCCCAGCCCCAATCATAGTCATAAATTAAACTCCTGATCATAATTTTTGTATCTAATGTTTTTGTCCCCTTCCATCCAAACCCTCACACCAGTTTTTGATGCATTTTTAGCTCAATTCAAAATAAATGAAGAAATCTAAAATAGCTTTTATTTGAAGAGACGTATGTTTATTGAGAAAGGACACATTCAAATGATAAAAAGTGGCGGTATTACATTGTTACCAAAACAAAAATCATTCTTTCAATCATTCTTTTAAACTTTCTATTTATGAATGAATCCTGAAAAAAAAAAAAAAAAAACATTCTTTCCACAAAATTATTGAGCAGAACAACTGTTTTTAGCATTGATAATTATAAGAAATGTTTCTTGAGGACCAAATCTGCATATTAGGAGGATGCTATGGATCATGTGACACTGAAGACTGGAGTAATGATGCTGAAATTTCAGCTTTGCCCTCACAGGAATAAATTATATTTTAAAATATATTAAAATAGGAAACAGTTATTTTAAATTGTAATAATATTTCACAATATTACTGTTTTTATTTTTGACCAAATAAATGCAGCCTTGGTGAGCATAAGAGACTTCTTTCATGAACAATAAAAATCATTTGAACAGTATATAGTACGTTAAATTTTTTATTTATTTATTTTTTTCACATTCACTAAAAGTGTTAATTGCATTAAATAAAACGGCACCAAACATAAATGTTAACAGCTCTAAAAACAAAGTGTCGCTCCTTTCCTGTGATAAACAGAGCAGTGAGAAGGAGCATATCGAGTCTCTGGAGAACTAGCCTGCTTTATGTGTCCTCAACAGGCCACCATATCCTGATACCTCCCAGTGTGTGTGACAGTTTGACTGAGTGCTGTGACCTGCTTCACAGACAGTGTCAGGAGAGAGTTTAAAAGTGAGAGAGATAGCGAAGAAAAGAAAGAAAGATTGTGATTAATTGAGTAAACAGAGGACGGTGTGGTGTCACTGTTGTAGCATTGATCCCTCCATTGACTTAACATGGATACCCTTCAAATGCGCTCTTACATACACACACACACACTTTCTCCTCACCGTTTAGAGACGAAACGCTGCACTCTGTCCTAAATAGTATTTTAAAGGGCTAGTTCATCGAAAAATTAAGATTCTGTCATCATTTACTCACCCTCATTGTGCAAAGTCCATATAATTTTAGAACGGTCTGTGAGGAACAGACAGAAATTGAAGACCACAGCTCTCAAATTTCATTCGCATTCACATATAGAGTCCTGCAGGAATGAGTCCTAAAACCTGGAAACAAGTTAGCATTTTTGAACTTCCCAAAAGTCCCAAAATCAATGTTTTTTGTTTAAATGCCTGAAATATGGTGGGTAAAAGAAGCTCAAGATATTTTCACGTTTTATTTTACAACATGGTTATTTTACGTGTCTTGAAAAAGACAGCAAATTTTATTTTATAATGTTCCTGAGGTGCACTTATAATCTCAGAGTTTTTTTTTTTTCTTCATTAAAAAAAATCGTCATAAATTTAGATACAAATGGTCATTTTCTACCCTGAATTTAGCCTCTGATTTGAACAGTCCATTGGAAGTAAAGAATAAGAGACACGTTGAGCAGTGTAAACTGTGTCATTGATTATGATTAGGAGTTTTGGCAAAAATTCTGAAATCAAATCACTTTGAGCACTTTCTGTATATAAAATAATCACAATATAGATAACAGATGGTTTACTAACTGCTAACAACAGTGTGAAGTTGATCGTTAATCACTGGCTTGATTCACTTATGCATAAACAACAGTAAACCTTTTGTGAACAACTCTACATGAGCCCTTACATATTACACTGATTACAGGTCATGATAGTCATGAAATGCAGTTTCAGATTAGGGCTGTCACTAACGAATATTTTGTCAATTGAGTAATCTTTTGATTATTCTAACGATTAGTCGAGTAATCAATTTTTTTTTTTTTTTTATAAAAATAGGCCTAAGCAAACAATGTACTTTAAAATCATTTGAAATACATATATAGCAATGATGCAATAATAATTGTTTCATGTAAAATATCAAAAGCAAGTAAGTAATCATATTTAATGTATAATTCTTAATGTACATTATGTATTATATCAAATGCCTACAGAGGGCCTCAACAGCCTGACGACTGTTTTTTACACTTTACATCTAATCAATGTTTAATATTGACTAAACAACATTTAATTCAAATGTCCAATTAATCTTTAATTTCTTCTTCTTTATAATAGAAATGCTGGACATCAAAACATATAAACTCAGAGCAAGGGTTTAAACTTTTATTGTGAAGTCACGATAAACAGTTAGCATATTTACAAAGATAACGATATATTTTCCTGAGTTAGTGTAGATTTATAAATCCTAGATTTATAAATCCTTATAAATCTGATAGATTTAACTCTACAAGCAACTCAGACTTACAGCATATGCAGAGATGGAGTTTGAGACGGTCCGTGCATGGAAATGATAAGTATTTGTGTGGAGCAGCATTTACTGTGAACAGAGCCGCTCTCAGATGCACATAACCTACACGCATATAAATAAAGCACATATTAAACCCACAGCGCATATATTTATTTAACTGAATCGCAGCCTTTGTGAAATCACAATAGCACTATGCTTTATTAGGATGGTTTTATTATTTTGCGCAGCCTTAGAAAACGGTCTAATAATGGTTTTCATGGATTCTTGTGTGTGGAACGCGGTCTAAATGCCTTCGGGGATTTTTTATAATGAGTACTCAAATTTAATCAAGGAATCGTGATTTTTATTTTTTGTTTCTCAAGGTTACTTTATAAAGTTTGCAAAGCAAACTTGTACCAAAAAAGGTCTTTACCTAACAGCAGTGTAACGCTTATGATTGACGGAGAGAGGCATGACTTGTTCAGAACAAATCCTGAGTACATACGACGATGATGCATGTTACGGACATGTCGAGGGTAAAATGTGATGTCACAATTCTCCAGATTTAAAATCCTGCCATTTTAGAAGGGTAGAAAAGAATAATTGATATGTTAAACTGGGGCAGTATGTTTTTATTGCAGAGTAACCTCTTAAATGTGTAAATATCAAGAACATTTTGAGTCTCTCATTTTATGACCCTTTGAAGCAAAGCTTTTTTTTTTTCTCAAAAGCATAATCTAATGTGTTGCTTCGACAAGAGCGAGTCGTTATTAAAATATAATTTGAGCATGTCACTTGCCAAGTTGGCTGATAGACTGCAAACAAATACCTGCATTTGGCTGGTGGTGGGTGTTAATTTGCCACCATGCAAACCACTTGTGATGTTTGCAGTGGTTCTGTGGATTTTTTATTTTTTTTTCTACGTGAGGACGCTTTATACACTATTTTACACCACTTTCACGATTTCATCACAAACTGACCCTTCACAACAACTAACCTGACAACATAAACCTGTTTGTGGAATTACAGTCTCTCTCTCTCTTGTTTGGGGTGTGTTTAGAGGAGAAAGACAAGGTGAGCGAGGTACCGTGGGGTCTTTACATCCCGTGTCCGGAGCGTTACAAGAACTACTGTGTCCATGGAGAGTGCGAGTATCCTAGCAACCTCTCGCCCCCCACCTGCAGGTAACCGCACCACACAACACGGACAACATATCAAACTCTTCCTTCTCCCTCACCCACGTGCCCACAGACTCTTTAAAGGACAGTGTGAGATTGATTTTGGAGAAGCGCTGAGAAGTCAAAAGCAGGGGAGAGAACAAGAAATGAGAGAAGATGAGAAAAAGTGTGAAGGAAAGAGAAAAAGAGAAGAGAAATTGTGTGTGTGCCTCCCCCTGAAAGATGACTCATTCCTACCAGCTGTGCATGTATGTGTGTGTGTGTCAGCTGGCAGGTGTCCCTTTAACCGCCTCCTCTGAGAGGTCGAGGCTCTAATTAAACAAGACTATGTTTTTCCCAGTGTGCACCAGCTCCCCGCTGCACACTCACTCCCACACACACACACTTCCACTGCTTTTTTGCACCTATAAACACTGAATGCCTAGTAATTATCCACAAATAGTGACATCAACATCCTACTGCCATGTGATTATGCACACTGCCCTCTATCATCACCTGCTGAAAGTAGTTATTGATTATGGTCTCCCCGTCTTTTCTTTGCTTTAAACTCTAACATTGTTTTATCTCGTCTGTGTGTGTGTTTTTCAGTTGTCATTCAGGCTTCATTGGGCCGCAGTGTGACAGGAAGGACGATAACGTGATGTACGTGGTACCTGGTTCGGGAAAACTGCGGTACGCTCTGATCGCATCCATCATTGGGGCTCTGCAAGTGGCCATTATCTGCCTCGTAGTGCTTTGCATCACACGGTGAGCTTAAACACACAAATCACACAGATATGTTAATTAAACACACAGAACTTCACACATGCACAGTCACACGTTTCTGATGACAATCACTTTGCAGCTGGAAATGAAATCCAAAAGTTACAGGAATAAGTCAGGAATGTTGGAGCTAAATGAACAGACAGTGTTTAAACAGGAGTCTATCCACATATGCATAGTTTTTTCAGTATGAAACTGAAGCTGTAAAATTGTATTTTTATTTGTTATTTCACAAGAGTATTAATCAGTAGATAAGTATTAATCAGTATTAAACAGCACAGAGATTTCAAGTTGACAGGAATCATGGCAGAACATATGGAAGCCCAAAAAGGACATATTGTTATATTTTCCTTGTTTTTGTGATCCTCATAAAATAGGTTTTTAAGTTTCTTTCTTTTCTTTTCTTTTTGTTTTGTGTGAAAACTAACAAATAAACTGAATTATATTTAAAAATGTATTACCTATTCAATATGTTTTTTTATTTTAATTATTTTTTTAATTAAATTAATTTTTTGATGTACTGTTAATTTCTTTACTTTGTCATAAAACTTTAACTCTTTATCAAATTATTTTAGAGGTTGTACTAAACTTTTATCTTTTTGACATGGATAGCCATATTTATTATTTATCATTGTATAGAACCAAACTGCCTGAACATTCTAGTTAACTCTGCTCTTTATTTTTCATAGAAAAAATAACACTATACACACATTCAAAAGTTTGAGTCAGCTTGTTTTATTTTTTATTTATTTGTTTGTTTGTAAGAAATGTACACTTTTTCGTCTTTAAAGATGTTGATCATAATTGATAGTAAAGACATTTCTAACATTACAGAAGGTTTCTATTTACTGTGAAATACTGTTCTTTTTAACTTTCTATCCATTAAAGAATCCTAAAATTTTTAAAAATGTTTTCCACAAAAATATTAAAGCAGCTGTTTTTTTAACATTAATAATATATGTTTTTTTTTTTTTGAGCACCAATTCAGCATATTAGAATTATTTCTGAAGTACCATGTGACACTGAAGACTGGAGGTGATGCTGAAAATTCAGCTTGGCATCACAGGAATAAATTAAATTGTATCTTTTGAATGGTATGGTCATATTTCAGTTATTTTGGACAAACTATCCCCTTTTTATTATACATAATATACAGTTACTACAAAAGTGTCTTGACACTTAAGTGAAAACATCCTTATTTGCATTAATAATTTTAAGTGAGACTTTAAGTGTCCAAGTATTTTTTGATGTGACTATGAACTGTGTTTATACAGAAACACACACACATGTAGAGCTGCAGTCACAGCTTTGCTGATTATAATGGAATGGGAGTGTTCGAGTATTGTCGCATTGCACAGTTCCTCTGTATAATTGATTCAAAATTCAACAGTTTTTTGTTTTTCCTGTGCCTGAGAAGGGCAGTGTGATTTCCACGATTGTCTGATGCACGAAGCAGCAAATTAATTCAGTAACACTTCTCAGCTAAATATGAAGCCTACATACATAAATATTATGGCATGCAGTTGCAGGCACGCAAGTTTATAAATGAAATTTCTGTAAATCAGAACAACTCTGATTGCAATATCCAGAGAACTAACTATCAATTATGAATAACCATCATATAATGAAACCTGACCTGCACGCATGCATAGTCATGAAGTAAAAGGTGTTTCAGAAGTGCACGGTGTTCACCGCAGTGCCCTCCTTCACCTTACAGCCTGCAACCGGTTTCTATAGCAACACACTTTCTAACTGCAGCAGTGACTTAGGAACGTCTTTCTCTTATCTGTCTCCTCTTGCTTTCTCCCCCTTTAATTTTCTCAAGTCCTGTCTTTCACCGTCTCGCACCCTCGCTCTCCTCTGTCTGTCGGCGTCTTTCGCTCTCTGTCTTTCCGTCGAGCTAATCAAAGATGCTCAGACTGAAGCACATGTTTAATCAAACACACTCCTGCAAGGGCGCAGAGCCGGCGTAGTGATTAGGTGATTGTAATGATTCTCTGACGCCGCATTGCATGCAGAGTGTAAGAGCTATAGGGAGGTAGCAAAAGTAATGGTTGAGAGAGTGAAAATACAAAGAGCGAGGAAAGAAAATCAAGCTCTCTCTGATGAGTGATCATTCAGACTCTTTGACCTTTTAAAAGTTTACGACGCTCAGTATGGCTCGTCTGTTTTTCCTCCGCGCTCCACCTGTAAGCAGGCTTTCTGAGGGCTCTAATGTGTTACGATTGTTTTGATTGTTGCTTTGTCCCGTAACGAGGCTCCCAGGGACACGCGGGCCGGTGGAATGGACCATGTTGTCGTAATGGCTCTGTTGCCCTCAGTGTTTGTTCCCAAGGGGGAAATTGCCACCACACTTTTGTATAATCAGCACAAATGGGCTTCGACTACAATCCATTTAATATAACTCTCCAAAAGTAGCCCTGTAGGATTCTAAAGGAGAGGGTTTATTGATTAAAGACGGTGAAAGATTTGCCAAAGAGACACAACAATGCAGCAAAAATGTTTTGCAGAGATTTAACGTCCAGCGTTTTTAGAATAACTTTCACCATTGTAGTTTCAGAGGGTGTACAACTGGGCTAAATGGACATCAAAAGTGGGAGGGTGCTACAACTGTCGTAATATCATTAGGAAGAACAAACCCTTAGTAAAAGAATGAAACAAAACAAAAAGTGGCGCAATTTGGTCTGCCAGTCATATGTGCAAAAAAGACGGACTGAATGAAAAAGACGGAATGTGTGCTTATTTCCTTCCACTGTAGGAAATTGAAGCCAAAATGTGACCCTGGACCACAAAACTAGTCATAAGTAGCACGGGTATATTTGTAGCAATAGCCAACAATATTGTATGTCAAAATTATTGATTTTTCTTTTATGCCAAAAATCATTAGGATATTAAGTAAAGATCATGTTCCATAAAGATATTTTGTAAATTTCCTACCGTAAATATATCAAAACTTAAATATTGTCCTATCCTAACAAACCAAACATCAATGGAAAGCTTATTTATTTAGCTTTCAGGATTATAAATCTCAGTTTCAAATTTTGCACTGATGCCGTCATTTGGAGCCAAAGTCTGTGCAGTAGTATCAAAGTCCCACCAAACTCCCGCAGAGCCAATCACAAGCTCACAATCATGAGCCACAACCCATTATTATAGTGTCAAATAACTAAAACCAAACAGTTAAACTTTATTTTGATAGTCCACGTTCTACTAACTATAAGTAACTTTGTAACTACATGTCAACTACATGTTAGTCTCGCGTGGCCAGACCTTCAGACTGACGGCTGAAGGTCTGGAATAGATGGCAGCTTTCATTGGCCAAGGCCCGCCCATGATGCCGTTTGACCGACATGTCAAACAACCAATCACAGTTCATTTCGTTCAGTGTCACGTTTCGGGGCGTGGAAATGTCAGCATCTTTGTTTCCAGGCAGAACGCGACACACGTCTCCCGGAAATCCTGTATAATTCAACCAATCCAACGACAACTTCAAAACTCCTGAAGTGTTTCCACTTTTGTGTGCCATATGCATTAGACGTTTAGCCAACGGTCCGTGGGCGTGACGTCTGAGGCTGAGACTAACTACATGTCAACTAATTCTCATTAATTTGCAACTACATATCTACTAACTCTCAGAGTAGACTGTTAGGGTAGGTTTAGGGTTAGTAGAATAAGTTGACATATACTTGCAAAGTTTCTCATAGTCAGTATGTTGTATGTTGTGGACCCATCAAAATAAAGTGTTAGAAGATATTAAGCAGACAGTCTACTAATGCTCTAATGACTGCTAGTTGACATGTACTTGCAAAGTTACTTATTGTTAGTAGAATGTCTAAAGTGGACTATCGAAATAAAGTGTTACCAACCAAACTTATTCGAAAAATGAACACTTGGACATACAACGTGACAATGACATTCGTTATACTTTCCTTTTATAAAAAGGTATGCACCTTCCATTTAAATGTTTGCAGTTAGTGTGATTTAAAACAGCTGCAATCATAATGACATAATACAGGTGCATCTCAATAAATTATAATGTCATGGAAAATTCATTTATTTCAGTAATTCAACTCAAATTGTGAAACTCGTGTATTAAATAAATTCAATGCACACAGACTGAAGTAGTTTAAGTCTTTGGTTCTTTTAATTGTGATGATTTTGGCTCACATTTAACAAAAACCCACCAATTCTCAACAAATTAGAATATGGTGACATGCCAATCAGCTAATCAACTCAAAACACCTGCAAAGGTTTCCTGAGCCTTCAAAATGGTCTCTCAGTTTGGTTCACTAGGCTACACAATCATGGGGAAGACTGCTGATCTGACAGTTGTCCAGAAGACAATCATTGACACCCTTCACAAGGAGGGTAAGCCACAAACATTAATTGCCAAAGAAGCTGGCTGTTCACAGAGTGCTGTATCCAAGCATGTTAACAGAAAGTTGAGTGGCAGGAAAAAGTGTGGAAGAAAAAGATGCACAACCAACCGAGAGAACCGCAGCCTTATGAGGATTGAGGACTGAGGCTGGGGTCAAGGCATCAAGAGCCACCACACACAGACGTGTCAAGGAATTTGGCTACAGTTGTCGTATTCCTCTTGTTAAGCCACTCCTGAACCACAGACAACGTCAGAGGCGTCTTACCTGGGCTAAGAAGAAGAAGAACTGGACTGTTGCCCAGTGGTCCAAAGTCCTCTTTTCAGATGAGAGCAAGTTTTGTATTTCATTTGGGAACCAAGGTCCTAGAGTCTGGAGGAAGGGTGGAGAAGCTCGTAGCCCAAGTTGCTTGAAGTCCAGTGTTAAGTTTCCACAGTCTGTGATGATTTGGGGTGCAATGTCATCTGCTGGTGTTGGTCCATTGTGTTTTTTGAAAACCAAAGTCACTGCACCCGTTTACCAAGAAATTTTGGAGCACTTCATGCTTCCTTCTACTGACCAGCTTTTTAAAGATACAGATTTCATTTTCCAGCAGGATTTGGCACCTGCCCACACTGCCAAAAGCACCAAAAGTTGGTTAAATGACCATGGTGTTGGTGTGCTTGACTGGCCAGCAAACTCACCAGACCTGAACCCCACAGAGAATCTAAGGGGTATTGTCAAGAGGAAAATGAGAAACAAGAGACCAAAAAATGCAGATGAGCTGAAGGCCACTGTCAAAGAAACCTGGGCTTCCATACCACCTCAGCAGTGCCACAAACTGATCACCTCCATGCCACGCCGAATTGAGGCAGTAATTAAAGCAAAAGGAGCCCCTACCAAGTATTGAGTACATATACAGTAAATGAACATACTTTCCAGAAGGCCAACAATTCACTAAAAATGTTTTCTTATGAAAATCTTATGAAGTATTCTAATTTGTTGAGATTTGAGGGTTTTTGTTAAATGTGAGCCAAAATCATCACAATTAAAAGAACCAAAGACGTAAACTACTTCAGTCTGTGTGCATTATGAGATGCACCTGTATTTTTGGAATCACATTGCTGGAACTTTTGTTTTCCAGCTGATGAATGATAAAAACATTGACAGCCAATCAGAATCCAACAGTCTTTAAAGTGAGTATTTAAAGCTGAAAACTGCACTTATAATAAACAGAACATTATCGTCAAGTTAATCTAAAAAGGCCTTTATAATGTTACAAAAAATGTATTTCAAATAAATAACGTTCTTTTGAACTTTCTGTTTATCAAAGAATCCAGAAAAATGCATCACTGTTTCCAGAAAAAAAGAAGAAGAAAATATTAAGATGCACAACCAGCATAGAATGATTTCTGAAGGATCATGTGACAATGAAGACTGGAGTAATAAATGTTAAATTCAGCTTTGCCATCACAGGAATACATTACATTTTCAAATGTATTATTTTAGAAAACAGTTATTTTGAATTGCAATTATATTTGACATGCGAATCATAATAAATAGACCTATTTTACACAACTTTAAGAATTCTCCAATAAGTGTATTATATATATCACTGAAAAAAAGGATGAATCTCAGCTTGTAAATGGGCCATAAACTTTGACATTCCTTGCTCAATCAGTATTAAAGATATCAAGGTTATCTTTTCACAGAATGATCTTTAGATTATGTAGAATGATTTTATGTAAAAAAAACAAAATAAAAAAAAAACAGTGAATTACGAAGAAATGACTTTAGCTGGGTTTTTATAGACCAGCTAAAGGTCCCAGGGTCACTGCTTTCAGAAATCTTAACAACCTCAAACTTGATCTTTCAGCAAGAGAAACTAGTTCAGGCTGTCACGAGTGAGAAACAGCAAAAAAAGAAAAAGAGTTTTTAATAAAAAGTAATGCACAAAACTTGTGAATATTTATGCTTCATTTTCTTAATTCACCCGCCATTGGCTGTCATGGCAAAAAGTTCATTTGAGGCTGTGAATCGAATGCTTTAAGACTTGGTGATTAGTTTTCTCAAACCGTTCAGGCAGTGAGTTAAAGGTTCTCTTCACTGCGTAAAACTTGATGTTTGCGAGCAAGAAGATGGAACTAATTAAAACAGGAACAGCTTTGGTCTGGTCTGGAATCAGTGTCCCCCGCGTACCCTGCTGCCTCCGAGCCGATTTAAGAGCCAGGGGCGCACTCTGCCCTATGCAAAACATGACATTTAATAAAGCGACGAGGAAAATATAATAAAGATTCCCTGTGGTGGAAGGTTTCCCCTGCTAGGAAAGAGAGAGAAGCTGTTAATGAGACAATTTAAACCACAGCAAGTGCCTGTCTGTCGCTATCTGATCTCCATTCGTCTCTCTCCATCTCCCTCTTTCTGTGCATTTTATACATTATGATTAGAGCTGTCAGTTTAATGTATTAATGTAGTAAAATTAATTATATAAAAAACAACCTGTTAAAAATTGAACGCATTTAATCATGCCCACTGAACCCTATGTAAACGCTGTAATAAGGAACATAAATCAATAATATAATAAAAACAGTCCCGTGTGAAAGTCTGCCTCAGACAGATTGGCAAAATGCAATTGCAAAGTGGATCACTATTTAGACTGTAGGTCAGTGACAGGCTTTTTAATGATAGAAAAAAAAAAACATTGTATTGACTGCTAAAGTTTTGTAAATGTAAAACTTGGTAGGTGATTTGTTCCCTTAACCTGTATAGCCAATTAAAGTTGAACTTAAAGGTTGTCTTCACTGTGTAAAATCTGATGTTTGTAAGCAAGAAGATGGAACTAATTAAAACAGGAACAAATCTGGTCTGGTCATAAATCATTACCGTCTAATTCAATGTCAATGTCTAAAGTCAATACATTCCTGTCAGTAACTTTATAGTTTTAGGGGATTTTTCAGAAAATATTGATACATGTAGTTGTGATTTAATTTGATTGCATATTTTTTTTAATTGACAGCCCTAGTCTACAATCTATTTTATTTTATTTTTTTCGTTTAAGAATAAAAATAAAAGCTCCTGGTTTGCAGTGCTGGATTGTTAATATTCAATTATTATTATTATTATGTTGGTAATCAATTTACATTTTACACCTTAAAGCCTCTCTTCTCTTGACAACAGACAGTAATAATAATAATAATAAATTATTACTAAATAGAAATAAACAAAATAAGAAATATTACTTTTGCTAATTATTTTATTAATGATTTTTCCCCGGTTTCACAGACAAGGCTTAAGCCTAGTCCCAGACTAAAATGTAAGTCTGAGCTGTTTCAACTGAAAGAAACTTGCACTGATTGATCTTAAAATATATCAATGCCTTTGTTTTGTCTCAAGATGGACACCAGTAATGTTTTTGTCTAAGGCACGTTTATAAAAATGAGTTAAATGGCCTAACTGAACTATGGCCTAATCCTGGTTTAGACTAAGCCCTGTCTGTGCAACCAGGCCTTTATGTATTAAACCTTTAAGCATCTCCTTTGTTGACAACAGATGGTTATTATTATTATTATTATTATTAAATAAAAATGATATAATGTAATAAAGAATTACTACTACTATTGTGATATTGCCCTGTACAAAATAATTATATTACAATATACACACAATAGTAGTTTTACAATTTACACCTTCAGACATGAAATCATGTTGAGCAGCATTTACTGCAAACTGAGGCACTCTGAGACTGGATCATATGAGACTAAAACATATTGCGATTTCGGATTCATTTTAATGAATTGTGCAGCCCTATTAAATCAAAGAATGAGGAATATAAACTTCCTTCTTTGTGTGTTTCCAGAAGGTGTCCACGTGGGAATCGGATAGCACGGCAGAAACAAAACGTTCCACACTTCAACTCGGAAAACACCCTGCGGGCCTCCACCAGACTCATCTGACGAACCCTTAAACTTAGAGTGACATGTGCTAAAGACGGCAGAGAAAAAGGCCCCAGGGAATCGTGGGAGCACACACCCCTCCAGACAGGTGTTGCTGGGTGTGTGTAAGAACTGAGGCAGGACTCCTGGCAGTGTACAAACCTTACCGTCCCTGGATTCCCGTAGGACGCAAACAGGGGACAGCCTCACGGGACGGGCCTGCAGTGGTTTTTCCACCTGGCCTGCAGGCTGGAGTCAGACTCAGTGGGAAAGAGAACAGGCAGTCTGCTTCGGCAGAGCGTACAGCCAAAAACATCCCTTCCCTGGGGTTGCAACAGTCTGGAAAAGAGAAGTGCTTGTGGATGGATGGATGGATGATGGATGAATGACTGGAGAGGTGTGCCACATGTTGCCTTGTATTTGTTGTCAATGACACCATCGAAGAAATTAGCTCTCCAGGGCTCCCTTTGTAATGTATTATATATTTCCAATAGGTTAACATACTTGTGATGTTCTTTCTTTGTTTTTATTTGCTGTAATGTAAATAAATAATTTATATCATGTGAACTGATGCATCATTGTGTATGACTTTGACTTCCGCTGCAAAAAATCAGGTAACACTTTACAATAAGGTTTCATTAGTTCCTTACAGTCATGGCCAAAAATATTGGCACCCTTGGTAAATATGATCAAAGAAGGCTGTGAAAATTAATCTGCATTGTTAATAATTTTGATCTTTTATTAAAAAAAAATCACAAAAATGTAATCTTTCATTGGATAATAAGAATTTAAAATGGTGGGAAACATCATTATGAAATAAAAGTTTTTCTCTAATACTCTAATAATTTTTGAAACCTCCATTTGCCAGTTTAACAGCTCTAAATTATCTCCTATAATGCCTGATGAGGTTAGAGAACACCTGACAAGAGATCAGAGACCATTCCTTCATCCAGAATCACTCCAGACCCTTCAGATTCCCGGCTCCATGTCGGTGCTTCTCCTCTTCAGTTCACCCACTCATTTTCTATAGGGTTCAGGTCAGAGGACTGGAATGGCCAGCAGAAGCTTGGTTTTGTGCTCAGTGACCCATTTTTGTGTTGTTTTTGAGGTTTGTGTTTGTTGGTTGGAAGATCCAAACATGGCCCATTATAAGATTTCTAACAGAGTCAGTCTGTCTTATTTGTTGGTATTTGATAGAATCCATGATGCCATGTGTCTAAACAAGATGTCCAGGACCTCCAGCAGAAATATAGCCCCACAACATCAAAAATACAGCAGTATATTTCATTGTACACATGGGGTACTTTTTATCCCTGTGTTCACCAAACCCATCTTGAGTGTTTGCTGCTAAAAAGCTCATTTTTTAGTTTCATCTGACCATAGAAGCCAGTCCCATTTGAAGTTCCAGTTGTGTCTGATAACTGAATATGCTGGAGTTTGTTTTTGGATGAGCGAGGAGAATTTTTCTTGAAACCCTCCCAAACAGCATGTGGTGATGTAGGTGCTCTTTGACAATTTGTTTTTAAGGTTTTCTGACCCGAGACTCAACTATTTTCTGCAATTCTCCAGCTGTGGTCCTTGGAGAGTCTATCCACTCAAACTCTCCTTCTCACCGTGCATTAGGACGATATAGACACACGTCCTCCTTTTCACAGCCTTTTTTGATCATATTTACCAAGGGTGCCGATATTTTTGGCCATGACTGTACATTAGTTAACATAAACTATCCATAACTATATAATCAACTATACTTCTACAGCATTTATTATATATTCTTAGTCATTGTTAATCTCAACATTTATTAATATATTTTTAAAATCAAAAGTTTTATCCATTTGATATTATTTCATCTTTATTAACTATCATTAACAAAGATTAATAAATGCTGTAAAAATACATTGCTCATTGTCGGTTTGTGTTAATGCATTTAATAATGTTAACAAATTAAAATTATTGTAAAGTGTTACCAAAATTAATTTCCTTACTTGGTATTGTAGGGATTCACAATATATTGGTACCATATGGTTATCAATTGACATTAAAAAAATTCTTTTAGATTACCTTTGCCATCATCTAAAGGACACTTAAAGTTGATCTTTAAAACACTCAAATTTAATATTTAGTAAATCTCAAAATTAATATTCATTTTGATTCTGAACATTATTGCTAAATTGACTTTAGAATGATGGATAAAAATGAATGATTTCAGTTTTTAGTCTATATATATATATATATATATATAATGTATGTATACACACACACATATACAGTATATATGTTTTTCAAAAATGTCCTTAACTTTGCTACAGTGTTCCTCTCTGCAAATCTCCTTAATAACCTTCCAAGTTTGAAAGTCTTGTCACTTGTCAAAAATATCAATACTCTCACAGATTTAGAAGTACCCAGCACTCTGTTGATTAGCTTTAGGACTGAGATACATCCTTTCTCGTCACCTTGTTTCTCTTAGCACAATCTGACACGAGCAGGAAAGGAAAGTCTGTCTGTCTGCCTCCTTCGGCCCAAAGGGAGTTGTAGGCGGATGAAGCCCAGCAGCCGGTCGATGGCTGTGAGCCGCACCCATTACCCAGCAATCAATGCTGCCACAAGATCCGACAGCAGAGAGGCTGTCACAACCTCAGTCCGACTCTCTCCTACGCCTCTGAGCTGTCAAATACAATCACCGCCAACAAGTAGTGTGTGTGCGTGTGTATGTTGTACCGATACCAGTGCCCTCTGTGACCTGAGGTAACTTGTGGAACCAGATCCAACAGTCCTTGGGAGACAGAATGGCGAGTGTGTATGTGTGTGAGCAAGCTTAGTTATATAAAACTACAAATGATGCATGAAAAACAATGTTTTATGATTCTCATGTCTCTTGTTGCCATTATGATCAATGACCACACGATGGCAGTGCTGAATCAAGTGAATATCTCAAATGGATACTGTTCATGCCTTCATTCATAATGCGAAGACAGTAACGAGTCGTTCTGTGAAAGGGTGTCGCCTCCATGTTAAAAAGGTCATTTTTAAAGAACATTTCTGCAATTCTGTCAGACAAGAAATGTCTGCTATGCAATGTAGAAGTAATAAATTGCATTAAGTCATCCGAAGCTAAATTAACAAAAAAAAATATCAAGGAATTCAAGCTTGTGACGGGGGAATGTAATGAGGTGGAAAGATTTCATACCAAAATGGCGCTACTGTTATAGCCTTGTCATTGGCATTCAAAGACTTCAGTGTGACTTCTCTAGAAATATCAGGAGAAAAAAAAAATGTTTTTCATGTCTGTATTAAGTGATGAGCCTGTTTCAAAAATTCATAAAGACATCTGAGATTGCAAATGATGTAATTTCCTCTTCATAGTGACACTTTGTCATAGCAGACATTTGTTAGTACTATTTCCCTGCTAAAAAACAAAACAAAACAATAGAAGCCCAATAGATACCATCACAGAAATTCCAATGGTTTCCATTTAAAATACCATTAGCTTTTTCCAGTAAAACCATTACAAAATTCCCTTTTGTAGCGTGTTTTGGGCATTTTCCAATAGGATTTAACATCCCACCAATAGAATCCATCACATACCAGTAGACACCATTATAGTTTCCATTAAAACCAATACAATTCCCATTATATCCATTAAAACCATTACATTTTCTATTGTGTTTTGGGCAGGGTTCTATTGTTTTTTTCAGCAGGGTAATTATTAAGAAAATATAAATATCGTTTGAAATGTGTCGTCACAGCGCATTCTGGGAATTTAGGACATGGGAGCTACAGTAGAGACTGGCTAATAGTGGCGGTAGATTTATAGTCTATTATGGCTCGTTTCCACCGAGCGGTATGGGTCAGTAGGCTACAATACAGTATATGGTACGATTCGGGATGGAACACCCTGATTCAGCTTGCGTTTCCACCGCCAACAGTACCCTTACTTGATAGGCATGGTGTATAACGGAAAGTAGCGATCGACGATAAAGCTCGACAATAAGCACAACTCTGCCTCTTTTTGTTAAATGTCAGTTTTAATGAACAATAATAGCCATTATAAAAGTATAAGTACAAAGTATAAGAGGCTTATATAAGAGGAAATAAAGACAAATGTAAACAATTCAGTCAAACGTATGCTACAAAGTCAGCGCTGTACTGTAAAGTTCAAAATAAATATATAAAGTTAACCAGGAACAAATAATAGATTCATGAGGCCACGAATGCCTGTTAAATATACCCAAAACGAATTGTATCTCATGTTTATTCACTACAGAGACATCAGAGCCAGCGGCAAATGTCAGAAGGACTAGCCGAGCTAAGGCTGCTCTAGGCGGATACATGAGAACTGAGCGCCTGGTGATCACCTGGAGCTCCGAAATCAGCATAGCAAATTTTAAAATAGGCGCTGTCTTTATAAATAAACTGCAGATTTGAGTTTTAAACAATTACATTCTCACCTAAAAATCTCTTAAAACTACATTCCATGACACAAAAACAGTATTATTCTTAAATTATAGTGGATTTAGGCGTCCCCCATGACACTCAATGTGAGAAATACAGCAACTTCAGCAAGCGGAGTGATACAAATGGTGAAACGGTTCTGTTGGACTCTAATATTGCACTCTAATCAGCCAATCAGATTCGAGGACAAGAAAGAACTGTTGTATAAAGCTCATTACAATCACTCTGTGTTGTATAAAGCTCGTTATGATCACAGAGCACTCCTTTGATTCATTGTTCAGTTTCTCTTTAAGCAATTCTGTATTTTTTAGATTTAAGTCCAGTAAAACTTACTTGGTGTAGTGCTTCCACAATACAATGCATGGCATTACAAAGGACAATACAGTTATGTTATCCCATAATACTTTAACATTAAGAAATTAGGGCGATATGATATATGTTGATTAAATACATGATCAACAGGCTGAGATCCAGCTATAATTGTGTTTATTGTTTTATCTATCATATTAAAAACTGCAAAAGAAAAATCACTTTGCTCCTGTGTGTGGTACGATAGAAAGCGGCTGTATGATTTCTATGAGTGTGTATGTGTCGTGTCCTGGCCACACGACTGAGCGCTCGAATGAACACAAGGGATTCAAATATTAGTCCATTTATTTTAAAATGTTTAAAATAAAACATTTACATACTTTAAAAATGTAACGTAAATACAGTCGTTTTTTCCTTTGGTGATTTGTATTTGTTTTCATTGTACACTACTTAGTGTGTCTTAAAACATGGCGGCCACTACCCAGAATGCAATGTGCAATGACCTCTTCCCATTTTCAGCGTTGCGCTCATTGTCTTCTGTCTTCCATTTGTATTTCCACAGCCTGAAGGTAAGTTAAGAATTCAAAAGACATCTGTGCACTTGTTCCTCAGATGCTTAAGATCTAAATAGCTATAGCCTATGAACTAATGTATATAAAGAATACAGTAGGAAAAATTATTTTTAATACAATTTTAATATTTGTGCACAACATTTGAATGCATGTCATTTTTGCATTTAGAGAACTTAAATGATACTCCTTTACATCTTTTCATGTTAATGCACCAGTGCAGTTAACACACAACACAATTGTTGCACAAGCGATGTTGCACGAATCAATCAAACTTATTTTTTGTGAAAAGGTTTGCTTGAAAAGTGTACTTGTGCTATCTTTCTTTAAAATAAATATTTAAATATTTAATAATCTAATGCTATGATATTCAGACCATTTTAATTTAGTAAAACACTTTTTCAGGCTTTTATATTCTCATGAAAACACAAAAGAAAGACTGCCAAGAGCCTCAAATAATGAGCAAATTTGTATCTGTGAAGGAGTGTGAAGCCTTATAAATAAGCCTGGCTACCACAGGCGCTTTTCTCTCACAGTTATGAATAATCTACACCAGGGCTGTGTGTGGCTGTGCACTAATGCGTGTTTGAGGCGAGTTTGTGGTTGTAAGGCAATCAATTACTTCCATGACTTGTTGTAAGTACTTATTCCCACCTTCCTCCCTCATGGCAGTGCCAGGTACACCAGGATCCCTCCCTCTCCACAGGTCTCCCAGAGTCGGGCTGTCAGCAGGGAATCTCAATAACAAGTACAGCAGACGCTCAACAGACAGAGACAGCAGGGAGGTCTGCTTCTGGGGGTTGATATAAGACAAGAAAGGGGTGGGTTTGGACTTCAAGAAAGAAAAACTGTGAAGGGAGAATCATGGGGTCGAGGTCAGAAAGAGAGAAAAAGAGAGAGGATGCAAAGTTGTTAATAATGAATGAATCCAAGGCAAACAGAACAAAGTCATTTTATGATAGATCAATAATGCAAAGATTAACTTTAGACACAAGGCTTGATCAAAAGAGAAAGAGAAAATGAATAATAAAATAGTCGAGTCAGGAGTCAAAAGGTTTGAGGGGGCACTTTGTTGTATCATATGTTATTGATTGTGTCCTAAAAAGGGAGAGATATAAAATATGATACAGGCATTTTCATATTGTTACTTTATTGTTAATGGACTACATGCACATATACAAATTTCCCATGGCGTAACAGACATTTCATGAAACTATTTTCTGTAAACTATAAACAATCTACAATTTGTTAAAACACTGTACAGCAATACAACTTCTGTTACAAAACTACTCAATGTGTATCCATAGTTTGGCTTTGATGGCTATTTACAAAACTATTCATAAAAACTATTCAATAATGAGATTTATGCTGTAGGTATAACTTTGGGAATTTAGTATGTGATTATGCTGTTTATCCAGATAATTTGTTTTACCGTACCATTCGCCCAGAAAATTTGATTGATGTTTTTATTCATGTAAATTCAGATTTATTGTTTGTGTGTGTTTTTTTGTTGTTGTTGTTTTGTTTTGTTGTTTTGCCTGGTACTAAACAGTATATTTTGTCTTAGCATCTAGTCTCTGGTCTGGGTTATGCTTTCCTCTTCCTCCTCCTCTTTTGTGAACTCTTCATCTAAAGTGCAACCGTGAGCACCTTCTGGATCTAATGCTTGTGAACTTATCTGTAGCCCTATTAAACATCTTGCAATTCTCGCTGATGTGAAGAAAGTCTAATCAGTGTTTATATGACAAGATCTGTTAAACTGCATAATAACAACAAAAATGGCCAATAAATATAAACAACAACAAAAAATGTTGTATTTTCTAACTGAAATCAGAAGAAAGCACTGCAAGCATTTATTTGAGTCGCCTTGGTGTTGTATTTTTTTCCTCAGACTTATGAAAAAATATAAAAAATATCTAAAAATATAACACTTGAAACAGGAACTTACTGTCTTCAGGCAAAATCAAATTTTAGCTTGAGATGAAACCCATCAAAATCTGTGCACATAATATTTAACACACCAGTTAGATCACCTGGAATACAGCAGCCCAGTTATAAATAATTCCAAAATATAAATAAATAAACATTGCAAAGGGTGAACGTTGTTATGGTTGGCATGGCCCATTAGCTCCTTTTAGGCCTTTAGACACAAGGCTTGATCAAAACTTTTAGGCCTCATGGCCTGTTCGAAAGTATAAGGCAGCACAGGCGCTGACAAGATATTTACAAGATATTCTCTATTAACTTTAAACAATCAAAAAAAAAAATCAATTGGGATTTTGTGTTATTGGCAGAAAACACCGGCAGAAAATATATTGTCGCCTATGGAAAGCAACCATGGCGATAAGTAAACTGTCACACTAAATAAGACATAAGGACATACTGGACATGCAAAGTACCTTTTAATTTTCCACATCTGTCACAGCAGATCTTCATACTATAATGCAAATTAATATGAATCATGTTTAGTGTGGGCTGAGAAACATCACACAAAAATTACAACTCACTTACAGTACAACTCTAGGAAGCTCTACAGCTGAAAGAGGGTCCATAAAAGTTACAAGATGGGAAGTCAAAGCCTGTTTTCAGAAACCCAGATATTAAACTAGGTACATCAAAGGGTGTTCAAAATTTAAAAACATACAAAGAAAAAAAGTAGACAAATGGCATGCAATAAAAACTGATGGGAAGAATCTTTAAATGGCAAAAGTGACAATTAAATTAGGCTTTCTTCTATAAAAAGGGCACTTGGACCAATAAGGATGAAGGGGTGGGGTTTAAGTCACAAGTCTGTACAGTCGTTCAAATGAGCTTTGTCTCAGCAAAAGTGTAAGAACTAGAAAAAAGCTTTAAGCATTAGAAACTGAATGTTAATTGACAGCTAATGGTTTCATTAGCAGTGTGGAAACTCTGGATTTCCATAAATGTTAAATGGAGCCTTGGCTTTGAATATCTACAGACAGATCAAACAGATTATGCATTATGTTCTGCAAAACATAATAAAAGAAAAATAGTAAACACTGCTGCCAACATGGCAAATTGGAGCACCAGGAATAATTAATAGGATTTTTTTTTTTTTTTTTTTTGGAAGACGCTTATTACAGTTTATTTAATGGTTGATTAGCAAGAGTTAAAATATAAAACATACAGGTGCATCTCAATAAGTTAGAATGTCATGGAAAAGTTCATTTATTTCAGTAATTCAACTCAAATTGTGAAACTCGTGTATTAAATAAATTCAATGCTCAAAGTTTAAGTCTTTGGTTCTTTTAATTGTTTAAAAGATTTTGGCTCACATTTAACAAAAACCCACCAATTCATTATCTCAACAAATTAGAATATGGTGACATGCCAATCAGCTAATCAACTCAAAACACCTGCAAAGGTTTCCTGAGCCTTCAAAATGGTCTCTCAGTTTGGTTCACTAGGCTACACAATCATGGGGAAGACTGCTGATCTGACAGTTGTCCAGAAGACAATCATTGACAACCTTCACAAGGAGGGTAAGCCACAAACATTCATTGCCAAAGAAGCTGGCTGTTCACAGAGTGCTGTATCCAAGCATGTTAACAGAAAGTTGAGTGGAAGGAAAAAGTGTGGAAGAAAAAGATGCACAACCAACCGAGAGAACCACAGCCTTATGAGGATTGTCAAGCAAAATCGATTCAAGAATTTGGGTGAACTTCACAAGGAATGGACTGAGGCTGGGGTCAAGGCATCAAGTGCCACCACACACAGACGTGTCAAGGAATTTGGCTACAGTTATCCTTTCCTGAACCACAGACAACATCTTAGCGTCTTACCTGGGCTAAGGAGAAGAGGAACTGGACTGTTACCCAGTGGTCCAAAGTCTTCTTTTCAGATGAGAGCAAGTTTTGTATTTTATTTGGGAACCAAGGTCCTAGAGTCTGGAGGAAGGGTGGAGAAGCTCATAGCCCAAGTTGCTTGAAGTCCAGTGTTAAGTTTCCACAGTCTGTGATGATTTGGGGTGCAATGTCATCTGCTGGTGTTGGTCCATTGTGTTTTTTGAAAACCAAAGTCACTGCACCCGTTTACCAAGACATTTTGGAGCACTTCATGCTTCCTTCTGCTGACCAGCTTTTTAGTCAAGTCAAGTCAAGTTGAGCTTTATTGTCATTCCGCTACATGCGGGGGCATACAGTGGAACGAAATGTCGTGCCTCACAGGACCACGGTGCTACATAAATACAGGAATACAGCAGTGAAGTAAAACAATATAAACCTATACACAACTATCCTACTGATAGATTTGACTATAAATATGCTATATATATAAAATCATTTTTTACCTATACATAAACTAAAAAATACAAACAATACAAACTATACGAGTGCTTCAGATAAATACTGTACATGTGCGAAGAGAAACATTGTGAGTCAGCAGCTGGCTGGGGAATAGTGCAGGATGATTTGTAGTGCATGAGCATGTAAACATATGTATATTACTGAGTCTTTTTGTGGGATTTGTATACACACAGCAGTGTGTGTGAAAAGTGACTAGTGCGCATAGAGGAGGAAAGTGTGCTACTACAGGTGGTTTGTACAGGCCCACTCACCTGTGTGTAGCACACTTGATTGCACAAAAAAGTTCCATAAGTTTCAGATGGTCCATGTTTCAGGAGGTAGGGGGTTTGTATGGGGGTTCAGAGAGGGGCGGGGTGATTTGAGTTCAGGGCTCTCACAGCCTGGGGGAAAAAGCTGTTGAGCAGTCTGGCAGAGCGGGCTCTGATGCTCCGCACCGTCTTCCTGATGGTAGGAGCTGGAAGAGACTGTGGGAGGGATGTGGAGTCCTTCACGATACTATTTGCTTTGCTGGAGCATCGTGTAAGGAAAATGTCCAGGATGGAGGGAGAGGGGCACCGATGATCCTTGCAGCTGTGTTCACTGTCCGCTGGAGGGTCTTGTGGTCTGCTGCGGTACAGTTCCGTACCAGACAGTGATGCAGCTGGTCAGCACACTCTCAATGGTGCCCCTGTAGAAAGTGGTGAGGATGGGTGGAGGAGACTTGCTCTTTTCAGCCAGCGGAGGAAGTGTAGGCGCTGTTGTGCCTTCTTGGAGAGTGACATGGTGTTGGTGGTCCAGGTGAGGTTCTCTGTGATGTGCACCCTCAGGAATTTAGTGCTGCTGACTCTCTCCACAGTCGAGCTGTCGATGGTCAGTGGGGGGTGATCACCGGAGCTTCTCCTGAAGTCCATCACAACCTCCTTTGTCTTACTCACATTGAGGGACAGGTTGTTAGCACCACACCATTCAGCCAGCTGTGCCACTTCCTCTCTGTAGTGCGTTTCATCATTGTTGCTGATGAGGCCTACCACTGTTGTGTCGTCAGCAAACTTGATGATGTGGTTGGAGCTGGACTTGGCAGTGCAGTCGTGAGTCAGCAGCGTGAAGAGCAGCGGGCTGAGCACACAGCCTTGTGGGGCAACTGTGCTCAGTGTGGTAGTGCTCGAGGTGTTGTGGTCAACACGGACTGACTGAGGTCTTCCGGTTAGAAAGTCCAGAATCCAATTACAGAGGGAGTTGTTAAGGCCCAGCAGGTTTAGTTTATTTATGAGCTGTTGTGGAATTATTGTGTTGAATGCTGAGCTGAAGTCAATGAACAGCATTCTAACATAACAGTCTTTGTTTTCTAGGTGGGTAAGAGCTAGGTGGAGGGTGGAGGAGATTGCATCGTCCGTAGAGCAGTTTGGACGGTATGCAAACTGGAGCGGGTCGAGTGTGTTGGGGAGGCTGGTTTTGATGTTGTGTATGACTAACCTCTCAAAGCACTTCATTATGATTGGAGTCAGTGCTATGGGACGGTAGTCATTTAGACAGGACACAGGTGATTTCTTTGGTACCGGTATGATTGTTGTGGATTTGAGACATGTGGGGACGACTGCCTGGCTCAGCGAGGTGTTGAAGATATCTGTTAGGACATCTGTCAGCTGTTCAGCACAGTCTTTCAGTACACGGCCAGGTATGTTGTCGGGACCCGCAGCCTTGCGTGGGTTGATCCTAGATAGGGTCTTCCTTACGTCGGCTGGAGACAGACAGAGCGCCTGGTCGTTGGGAGGTGTGGGCAGTTTTTGTGCAGGTGTGTCATTCTGCATTTCAAACCGTGAATAAAAGTGGTTGAGTGTATCTGGGAGGGATGTGTCATCATCACAGGCCTGTGGCGGGGGCTTGTAGTCTGTGATGGTCTGAATGGCTTTCCACAGGCTCCGTGTGTCACTGCTGTCTGTGAAGTGATTATTGATTTTTTGAGCATATGACCGTTTTCCATTTTTGATGCTGCGGGACAGATTGGCTCTTGCTGTTTTGAGGGCTGCTTTATCTCCTGATCTGAATGCTTCATCTCTGGTCTTTAGCAGCCCACGAACCTCTGCTGTCATCCATGGCTTCTGGTTGGCGCGTGTGGTGATGGTCTTGGTGACTGTCACATCATCGGTGCACTTTTTGATGTAAGCAGTCACAGTTTCAGTGTACTCCTGCAGGTCTGTGTGGTTGTTGTAGGTGGCCGCCTCTTTAAACATGTTCCAGTCTGTGTCCTGGAAGCAGTCCTGGAGTGTTGAGGTAGCATTTTCTGGCCATACCGTGATCTGTTTTTGAACCGGTTTGGCAAGTTTGAGAAGTGGTCTGTATGCTGGGATTAGCATAACAGAGATGTGGTCGGAGTACCCGAGGTGGGGGCAGGGTTCGGCTTTGTAAGCGTTCTTTTCTGTTGTGTAAACAAAGTCCAGTGTGTTATTTCCCCTTGTTGCAAAGTTCACATGTTGGTAGAACTTTGGCAAAACTGTCTTTAAGTTTGCGTGGTTGAAGTCACCGGCTATGATGAAAAAGCCGTCGGGGGTTATTTGTTTGTTGTTCGCTGATGGCGCTGTACAGTTCGCGAAGCGAGTCCTTTGCGTTTGCGCACGGGGGAATGTAAACCGCGACAATAACAGTGGCCGTGAACTCCCGCGGCAGATAGAACGGTCGACACTTCACAACCATAAACTCCACCAGCGATGAACAGTGTTTTGATACTAACGCAGCATTGTTACACCATTCTTTGTTGATATACACACACAAGCCACCGCCGCGAGTCTTACCAGACAGTGATAAGATGCTGATTTCAAAGATGCTGATTTCATTTTCCAGCAGGATTTGGCACCTGCCCACACTGCCAAAAGCACCAAAATGTTTAAATGACCATGGTGTTGGTGTGCTTGACTGGCCAGCAAACTCACCAGACCTGAACCCCACAGAGAATCTATGGGGTATTGTCAAGAGGAAAATGAGAAACAAGAGACCTAAAAATGCAGATGAGCTGAAGGCCACGGTCAAAGAAACCTGGGCTTCCATACCACCTCAGCAGTGCCACAAACTGATCACCTCCATGCCACGCCGAATTGAGGCAGTAATTAAAGCAAAAGGAGCCCCTACCAAGTATTGAGTACATATACAGAAAATTAACATACTTTCCAGAAGGCCAACAATTCACTAAAAATTGTTTTATTTTTATTGGTCTTATGAAGTATTCTAATTTGTTGAGATAGTGAATTGGTGGTTTTTGTTAAATGTGAGTCAAAATCATCCCAATTAAAAGAACCAAAAGACGTAAACTACTTCAGTCTGTGTGCACTGAATTCATTTAATACACGAGTTTCACAATTTGAGTTGAATTACTGAAATAAATTAACTTTTCCACGACATTCTAATTGATTGAGATGCACCTGTACATATACACAAACAATATAAACAATGCATTTATTATATTATAGAGCAGTGAATAGATTAAAATAAATAAAAAACTTTTTTCCCTTTATTCAAATACTGACATTGAGTCAAGAGGGTGCAATATAATGTAATATAATATACTGTAACAAATGCCACACTGCAATTTTTTGTTCAAAATATAACAGTATATTTTTTAATTATCCTGTTAAAATAATCTATTGTTGCCACAACATGTTATTATGTTTCCACAAGTTCATATGTCATGGCAACAACAATACTAAGTGAGCCAAACCAGTACCCAGTACACATTTCTTGCATCATTTTCAGGCAAATTTAGTTTCAGTGCTTTCAATAAACAATACACTTTTGATAAACTTTGTATTTAACCTGGAACATTTCTTAAATTTGACGTCTGGTAAAGTTTATGTGGGTTATTTGGTTAATAATACTACTGACTCCAACTGGTGATACACAACACCAGCCTATTTTCACACATAAGTTGGGTAACTTTATGTTGTTTACTTCCTCAGCTCCCGGTTTTTGCACAATGCCACATTATTAAATTACAAGACAATTTGGCATATAATTTTGGAATGATTTCAAGGAATCTTCCTAAATGCTTCAAGAACACATAAATTCTCTTTGACTGAGTAAAAGGGGAGTTCATATATACTGAACTTCTGTCACTTCACTGTAAGAGTTTCCAAGGAAGCAGCTGTGGTATTCCAGACAATCTGGTCTTGTTTGTGCTTGATGTTTGCAATTACATAGTGTTTTCTCCAGGGGGCGACAAGTCATTTCTAAAAGATATGTAACCTGAGTCATATGCCTTCAAGTCTTTTGAGATATTCCCATAGAAAACAAGAGATCAGGATGCGAGTTCCTCAGAATGAGAACAATGGAGATAAAAGGTTGATAAGGCAGGAAGGTAATCCTAACAGGCATGATTACATTAAAGGATTACATTTCTCAACCTTTCTCTCATCCTGTCTCTTTATACTGTCATTTAAATGCATGTTTAACTACTATTTGCTAACTGAGGAAAGGTTCTTATTCACCATGTTATTTACTACTGTGTGAGCCTGGCGCTATACAAGCACACACATGCCTGTCAACTCTTTTGCATTTAGAACACACAATATGAACTTGTGCCAAAATTCATGTATGCTATGATAATGTGTTACGTAATCAATCTGAGTATGTAAAGTATTCCCCGAGTAGAGGTCAGAGGTCCATGAATGGACTCTTTTCCGCTCTCAGAAGCCTGTGTTTCCACAGCCATTACCCTGCAAAGGAAAAAGGACGGAAAATTACATAATGGAGGCACGTATAACAATGCAGAAAGAAGGAAATGGGAGCAATTAAGACATTCTGTGTTTGCGTGTGTAAGAGGCAAACACCCAAGAAAATGACAAGGAGGTTTCACACAATTTTTTAAGAGTTAATATTTGATTTCATGCTAGCAGTGGTTTTATTGTTCACTATATTTCCCTGCATAGTGAAATGTAAACGCAAAGTTTTCCAGTTCTGCTGCTGTTTCGCCATGCTCCTGCTACAGCTGAAGGCAGGAAAAATGACTCCACTCACACGGCCTGAGAAATGTTTGTGTGACATTTTTTCCAGAATAAACTTAAAATGGCTCCAACTGTAAAAAAGACTCTTACAAAATAAACACAGGCAAACATATACACATTCTTCTGCACATCTACCCACATAGAAAACTCCTCTAAAGTGTTGCTTAGCAAATCTTTATTTTAGGGGAAAACACACACCTTTGTTCTATCTCCCTTTCTGTATCTCTTTCACTCTCTCTCTTTATTCACAGATGAGCTCATTCTTCAAACATGACTCTTAATATACTATTGCTCTCTTCAATATAAACAGAACAAAACCTAGGGAACCAGAGAGAGAGTTAGGGGGAGGTTCTACATGTGGAGAGAGTTGCTCATGTTCCACCGTACACACCCACATACTCGCACTTGACACATGCAAACACATAACTCCCTCACCAATGGGCCAGGCTAGCTGCTATGGAAACCAAGCTCCGCCCCCATAGGGTGTGGACAGGCTTTTTAAGCCGCGGGGAAGCCTCAACGCGACTCTTCCAATCGCACCAGAGAGGGAGGGAGAGACAGAGAGAGAGAGGAAAAAAAGAGTGTGGCTATCTTCAAAAAGGGGTGGGAACGTTGAACCTGGAAGCTGAAAAGTTCTTCCCAAGCCTGTAAACAAGAATCAAAGCTGTAAGAACGTGGTTGCACTAAAACCAACTCAGAGGGGAACCCGGTACAGCAAGACGAGCGCGCTTAAAGGTGAAGAAAGTTAAAGAAGGAGACCATTTTCCTAAGTAAAGTTATCCGTCGAGACCAAGAGCAGCCTCAGAATGGGAGAAGATGCAGTGCAAGCAGAGAGGAGCAGCATGGCCAGCACACATGAGAACCAGGAGCTGGTGGTGCCAAGCCCCAGCCCCACTCAGTCTTCACCCACACATAGCCTCTCACAGCTGGGCACCGTTGCAACCAACGCCCCAAGTGGAGAACCTAGCAGCCCTGGGCCTCTGGCTGGGGGCACCACAGGCACTCTCCCCAGAGACGGAGTTTCACCTACAGGTCAAGTGAATGCCATCACTGTCTTGACACTTCTAGATAAGCTGGTGAACATGCTGGACTCGGTGCAAGAGAACCAGCATAAGATGGAGATGAGACAGGTCGAGATAGAGGGGGCGGTGAGAGGCATCCAGAACGATATGACCAAGCTCTCCAAGAGCCATACTTCCACCTCCAACACGGTCAGCAAACTCCTGGAGAAGAGTCGCAAGGTCAGCGTCCACATGAAGGAGGTCAAGGACAAGATGGATAAGCAGGCCTTCCAGGTGAAGAAATTGGAGGCTAATCACGCTCAGCTGATCAAGAGAAACAACTTCAAAGTGCTCATCTTCCAGGTAAATGTACAGTGTGTGTAATGGGGAGAAGTTGGCAGTGGGGTATTTGATGTGCTCAGGTGAGGACGCTGAATGATTGCATTGTGTGGGTGATCGTTGCTGCATGTCGGTGCGCGCTGAACCAAATTCAACTGTCTCCAACTCTGATAACAATAAGGGATATTGCTGTCTTACACAGCTGAGTAGAGTCTAATAAATCTAAATGTCATTTGACTAAATTAAAAGAACAGGTCACATGCCTCCCTCAGGGTGGGTCCATTTCTGAAGCAGGGGAGAAGGGTCATAGTTCAGAGTGTAAAGATGAAAGCAATGCTTAAGAGGGTGTGATGTCACTTAAGGTCATTGTGAGGTGGGGTGGAATGAAAGCAAGATCTAGGTGGTTACCTCTTATTTCTGTCTCTAATGGATATTGCTTTGGGGTCAAAAGCTCAGACAATACTACCCAAACTGTCGAGTGTTTTTGGGACGGTCAAATCAATGGCTTTATTTGTGGATGTTTGAGCACCTGGAAGCAGAAATCCTAGCAAGTTTTGTACTTGAATTAAAGTATTAATCTCAAATATCCAGGTAGAATTTCAGATATCTCTATATTTCAGAAAGAAAATCAGCAGGACTCCAAACTAAGAGAGAGCTAGAGAGCTCGAGAGACACTCAATAGGGGAGGCTTGTTTTGAAGCTTAGCCAAAAGCTATTATTTAAAGCACAATAGCCTTGAATAGAAGGTGTGCCCAGAGATCAGCTACAGTGCAGCGTAATGTGTATCCTGTTGTCAGAAGACCCGTGCTGAAATGTGCTATGCTACACCAGCTAGCTGCTGTTTACTGCAAGACCTACAATCAACCGAATGACTCAGTAATTCCAAAGTCAGAGAGCGTTGAGAGGCCTTCCATTTTCCCCTCTCTCTTCCCAGCTGTGTGGTTAGAAGTACATGATGTAGAGAATGAGAGAGGGCCTAGTGAAATGCATTTTTAGAAAGTCAACTTTCCATCTCTGTGTGAAGAGAGTGGTTAAACTAAGATGGGAGGGTAAATTTCCTTCGATGAACTAGTGTGAAAACACCCTGTAGCTTTTACAGTTGCCTTCACAGACATAGTGCTGTTTATTAAAGCCGGCCAAAAATGTTGTGCGTGTGTTGCTATGGCACATACCTTGTTTATTTGCAGGGAAATCCGCTTGGAGGGTACGATAGTTGAGATTTCCCTCCTTGTCCTAATTATTTTTGGCTCATTACTTGCAGAAAGGGATTTGGTTTGCTGTGTTTCATTTTCTAAGCATTTGCACAGCGGTCAAGGCATGTCTGGTCAGCGTCTAAGGGAATGTGTGTTAATCCACCCATGGGGTTCTTGTGGTCTCCTGATCTGTCCTGGATCATAGTTAGGATGGGTGGGACTGTGGTGGACACAGGGGCAAAATGTTCCTAGAGCTTTTCCAACATTTCCAACAAACATGCCTGACAGACCCACACAAACATTCTTGGACAATCCTTGTCTTGTTTACTTTAATGTTCCTTCATTAACCCCACCTTCTGCTCTCCTTGGGGTTGCCTGGGTTTGTTTGTAAGGATTGATAGGATCTGAGCAATCCTCAGCTCATTAAACAAACACAACTTCTTCAGGAGAGCCAAAAAACTCTTTCAAGTCACTTTTGCCAAGTGTTTCATATACAATTGTCCACTACTAAACAAGCCTGATGAAAACTGAAAACAACTTTCGGGTGAAGTCTTTGTGGTTTCATAAGTCAATAAATAGTTATTTGTCTTTTAACATTCTCAGTTTTATTTCCTCATCTCTATAGCTACATGCAGGTGTTCACCACACCCTGCCTGCCTGTGTTTTTCACTTTTATCTTCCCCTGCTGCTGTTGGATTAGGGGTGCTTGGCTCCCCCCTTAGGCGGACGTACAGGCGGGAGAGGGAACTGTTCTTGCATAAGCAGAAACGCTGGCTCAAACGCTTACATTCCAGAGGTGGAGCGAGTCCATCCCACTTTCAAAATGATATAAATAGGCCAGTAACCACAATCAATTAGAACTCCATGAGACTTGGATCAAGACACTGGTCACCACAGCCATAAAAGAGAAAAGGAGGACAGAGCTTGTAAAGTTTGTTAGCTTATGAGGAGACTTCCTGGATTTAGCCAAACATCATTCCATTTGCAGTTCTTTTGCATGATGCAACATTCAATGAACACGTTTAACTAATTGTCCCTGTGTTTCTCAAAACTTAACATATGGATTGTGTTATAGCTGCACAACATCTCCAAGTTCCCATTACTTTCAGTGCACAATGCTTCAATTTTCATCATGCTGAAAGCCAAATCTAGAGCAGGAAAGCACAAGATGAAATATTTTTACAACTAGCCCTTCGCTATCACCTAATAAGGCTATCTGTGCCTCTCCAGAGAGAGGGAGAGAGAGGGGGAGAAAAAGTGTGAGTGCAAGAAGGCCTGTAAGCAGAGAGAAGGGGGACAAGAGTGTTTGTTTTCCGTTGTCCATCAAAAAGGCATTATCTCTCTCCAAACTCAGCTTACTGTTAGAGTTTCCACTGGTGAACTGGGGGTAAGATGAAAATGATACAAGACGAGAAAAGTGCTCAGTGCAATTTAAGATTTACA
Source organism: Onychostoma macrolepis (assembly GCF_012432095.1). NCBI lineage: Eukaryota > Metazoa > Chordata > Actinopteri > Cypriniformes > Cyprinidae > Onychostoma > Onychostoma macrolepis. Next base: position 6,952,315 of record NC_081160.1, on the reverse strand, counting down.
ACATAGCTGTTGCTCAGTGACATTCCTAAAACAAAAAAATGCTGAAAACACACCATGGTAATGACAAAAGTATAATAATAGTGAAAAAAAAAAAAATGTTAAACTAAACAAATTCAAATTGCATTGTGATGAAATAACAAAACTGTAATTTAAAAAAAAACACCCCTAGCGGGTAGGTAGCCTCGGGGTCTGACCTGCACCATTCCACTGTACAGGGTTAAATACTGGATGAGCATGTGAAATGTGTTATATGAGAGGAATTCGACATGTTTATGCACATGAGACCAGTAACAACTACTAGGTGCTCATAAGAATCACTTGTTTGGGGAAACAAGCTACACTCGTCACATTGTGTTTCTGATGCACTAAAAAGATTCATGAAAGTCATTTGTTTGTGGAATGGACTATATTCATGATTAAAGAACAAAAATCTATATTTTTACCCAGCTCTATTACACTAACACACTGATTCTTACTAGTGTCAAAAGCATGAATAGACATAAAACATTATACAACACTTTACAATGTAGCATTTACTCTGTACATTTAAACACGCAGCATGTTTGTACTTATACTGACAGCTGCCTAATGTACTGCCTGCAGGTGCTCACTCCCTTTTTTCAACTGCCACAATCAAATGAAATGAAATGCAAACAAATCATTTAAATCCATATTTGACAATCAAATCAAAATTGAGCACAAGCATACTGAACATTTATACACTAAGAAACACACACATACAAAGAAAAAACACAAAAGCACACCTGTGACAGCGCCATTTCCTAAATGTGACCCTGGACCACAAAACCAGTCTTAAGTAGCAATAGCCAAAAATACATTGTATGGGTCAAAATGATCGATTTTTCTTTTATGCCAAAAATCATTAGTATATTAAGTAAAGATCATGTTTCATGAAGATATTTTGTTAATTTTGCTAATGTAAATATATTAAAACTTATTTTTTTATTAATAATATGCATTGCTAAGGACTTTAATAGACAGCTTTAATGGCAATTTTCTCAATATTTAGATTTTTTTGCACCCTCAGATTTCAGATATTCAAATAGTTGTATCTCGGCCAAATATTGTCCAACCCTAACAAACCATACATCAATGGAAAGCTTATTTATTCAGCTTTCAGACCCTTATGACTGGTGGTCAGATGAAGGCAATTGATACAGTATATTCTCAATATTCTACAGAATTGTAAGTTAACGCTGGCTGGGCCTTCCTGAGCTGGACATATACTGTAATTATCTATAAAAACAGACATCCTTTTGCACTAGGGTTATGAAAGCTGATAGAACTCTGGCTCTTTGGTCCTATCTAAATACACACACACATACTGAAGAGACAAAAGCTGTTATTGTGTGGGTCCCGTGACAGGGAGCAATGCCAGCATAGAGGGAAAACTATACACACTCACAATGCCATGGGAACTCATGGGGACATACATGCCGGGACAAACCAGCCCTGAAACAGACTACACATCAATAACAAAGGAAACTGCAACAAAACCATGCCCTTTCACACTGATCTTTCATCAACCTCTTCTTTTAGAATAAAGGTTAAGTAATAAATAAAACCATTAGCCTGATACTGATACTGATCCTGAATACCCTGTTGGGAGTTTATTTTGCAATAATGACTGACTGCACATTATTCCACTCATTACAGTGACCATTAAAACTAAAACTACCACATAAGTGGGATATTCAGTACATGATGTGACATATACAACATGATAATGTATTTGAGGAATTTCTGGAATTAAGTTGAAGCTCATGACAGAATACTGTGACTGTATTCGTCAGAGTAACCATTATAAAACGTTAAGTAGGTAGTTTTAATTCGCACTATACAGGCACAGGATTGAATCACATTTCTCAGTGAATAATTGTAATAATGGCAAGTTGCATGTTTGAAGAGGTTTGCTCATGTCATGTAAACATCTTAATCCATGTAATTCCTTACTCTGATCGCTGTTAATTATCACACAGTTGGTGTACATGTAAACATGACCATTGTTGCTTGAAGTTTTTGCGGAGCTAATTTTTTAGAGGGAAGCCCTCTTCCACTCAGCTTTTGCAACCTTCCCTGCTCCATCTATTTTGTTCCACCTGACATTTTACACACACAAAAACACATACACACCCATACACACAACAGTACATTTCTTTGCACACACAGACAGTGTTAAACCTATCAAGCTACAGTAAATGTTACTCTTACTGTATATGTGTTCAAAATTACCTGCCTAGCTATATAAGAGAGAACAGATGTGACCCTGGACCACAAAACCAGTCTTAAGTGTCAATTTTTCAAATTGAGATTTATACATCATCTGAAAGCTGAATAAATAAACTTTCCATTGATGGTTTGTTATGATCGGACAATATTTGGCCGAGATACAACTATTTGAAAATCTGGAATCTGAGGGTGCAAAAAAATCAAAATATTGAGAAAATCGCCTTTAAAACTGTCTAAATTAAGTTCTTAGCAATGCATATTACGAATCAAAAATGAAATTTTAATATATTTACGGTAAGAAATTTACAAAATATCTTAATTGAACATGATCTTTACTTAATATCCTAATGATTTTTGGCATAAAAGAAAAATGAATAATTTTGACCCATACAGTGTATTTTTGGCTATTGCTACAAATATACCCCAGCGACTTAAGACTGGTTTTGTGGTCCAGGGTCACATATTTGAAATATATATAATTATCAGAGTAGATAAAGATTTCTAGGAAAACAATGTCCATTATTTCCTTAAGTGTTTTTTGACCATGTCAAGTAATAGTTTACCCAAAAATAAAGATTTGCTGAAAATGTACTATTTCATCAATGGATCCTCTGCAGTAAATGGGTGCCATCATAATGAGAGTCCAAAACGCTGATAAAAACATCACAGCAATCCACAAGTAGACATTTTTAACTTCAAACCATTGCTTCAGAGTCCATAATAGCGCTTCTTCCAGTCCATCCCCTGTTGACAGAGAATGTATACGAATAGTGCCTATTTATGACGCAAAAGCAGAGAACACGGGCAAGTGTATGAGGTTAAACAGCTGCTTCCTGTCAGATGTGATGTTAATGGGCAGCAGGAAGGGGAATGTAAGCATTACATTTTTTAGAGAATTACAGGGGCTGGAGGTCCCACTGCATCGCCAAAGATAAAAACATACCATGAGCTTAAATCCCCTACCATCTACAACACTTTCAAACTCAGCCACTTACAACTCTCTCTCTACTCTCCACACCCCACCCCACCCCTTAGCAAATATTTACCTCCAATCCTTCATAAGTAGGCCTCAATGTGACGCGTATGTCAAGTGTGTTTAGAACATTGGGAATATTGGGAAAACAAGTGGACAGCATCTCTGATAACGCTATAACTGACAGCAAAGAGAGGAGAGAGCATGGTACAGAGAGGTGTTTGTGTGTGTATATCTATGGACATACACTAAATATGTCAAACCTTTGAACACATCTAATAAATGAAATATGTAATATACAAATAGATCTACAGGAACTACATACTAACCAAACAATGTTAAGTCAAAACAAATATTTTAGCTTCTTTAAAGTGCAAGTGAATTACTGGGCTGCTTTTAACTAACAAGTCCATTCATTCCTTGAATTTTTTTTAATTTTATTTACTTGAAAATCCAATGTACAAAATAATACATTTTGTAAAGAAATTCATAAACATTATGAAAGTGAAGTCATTCATAATTGTCAACAAACAAATTTCAATTATTTAAGCCTACGGACCTTTAGATGAAAAGGTTTTTAATTGTATATTTTACAAAAAAGTCTGTCATAATTTATTCATTGTCATGTTGTTCAAACCTTTCTTCTGCAGAATACAAAGGAATTTTTACAGAATAAATTAATTAATGGAGAATAGACTTTTCAAGCTTCAAGCATTAAAGTAAATTGGTCTATATAACTTAATTATATTGAAGGAAGAAAAAAAAAGCCCAGGATATTATTTTGTAACTTTGTCATCTGTAAAAACTTTAAGACTATGATGAAAATCTTTAAGTATTGTGGGCATAAAGTAATGCAGGCATTTTTTTTTTGTGTGTCTGGTAGGACTACATCTGGTCAAATAAACATCAAATAAAAAACAGTCTTTTTTCTTGCACAGAGTGCAGGCACAAAGCATGCATTGTATGCAATGACTCAAGCTCACACTGTTTACTAAAACATTCTCTAAAAATGGATTCCTTTAATACCCAAAACTGTGGCAGAAACTGTATTTACCCCTTGTGAAAGCTCCTTATATTCTAATGCATATATGAGAAAACATACATCAACTCGGCTATCATAAGCGCTACATTGCCTGAGGCAAGAGAGACCGGTTTAGCACGCAAATTAATCAAACCTAGAGTATCATTTGACAGGCTGCTCAACATGAGGTAATCATGCTCTGTAGTGACAAAAACATATTTTAAGAGAGTCCAAAAATTTTGAACACAACTAGAATATGAAGACAATGCAGAGGAGGTTATAGTCATTTACAAGTCATTTCCAGATCTCATACCTAAAAGGCAGAATGCATGGAAAGAACTGTTTGGTTCCCCACTGAGAAAACACCAGGAACTTGTGTCTCTGGAGGCCAAAAGGAGGAATTCTTTAACCTGTTTGTAGCTGCTGTATTTAATGCTTAATTTGAGGGGTGTATGTTACTTTGTGTTTATGCCATAAGCATAAGCTGTTCACCTTAAGCCATTTAAAATGCACAGGTTCCGGGGACAAGCCTGAACCTGGTTAACCAGGTTAAGTCAAGAGGAACTGTTCCCTAGTTTTAACAGTGCAATTACGCAAGCTGCTTTCAGACATGTCAAAATGTCAACACTCCACTATCTTTCTTATAGAATTTCCTACATGCTGGGGATTTGTGAGTTACTGGCATTGCTGTACTATCTACAGTTATGACTAAAAACGTGATTTAATGACTGTTGAGAGACTCTTCTGGTCACACAGGCTAGTGCAGAGGCTCAGCATCTTTTTCCTCTACCTTTTCAAATTGGCAATTTGAGTTAGGGATTTACGGATTGCCACCTAGAGTCTTGAGGACAGTACTTAAAAACATGCAAATATAAACAAATGCAAACAAAGGGCAATATTGGAGGCATCCAAACAACGCAGCAACTCTATACACAGCACTGACTCCTCTGAATTGAGTAAATTGTACCATAAAACCTATTTCTAAAGCTTTTCTAAATAAATACATAAATAAACACTGCCAAAAAATTTTTAGGGTTATCTCATGAATCTCACAATATTATAAGAACTACCATTACTTTAATTTGAAAAAAAAATCATTATTTCATTCATTATCATTATTGTATTTTATTTACTGTAATCTGGGGAAACATTTTATCTAAATTATTAATTACATGTCATGGTATTGCCTTTAATATATGTAAAATTTAAAAGAATGATTCTATTTTAATAATGTTTACAGAAACACAATATCACAGTGCAACAATTTTAATGGTTCTAATACGGTCTTTTCATTTTGTGGGGAAATGTGACCTGGCAATTTTGTAATAGGTTTAAAAATTACACATAGTATTACTAGTATTTCTAAATATGACCCTGAAGGAGGATAACTTGTGTTTATTTGTTCTTGCTATGGTTACAATTTTAACTTGGTGCTATAAATGAATTGCATTCATTATTGCCTAATTCATAATCTGTTGGAGCTTAAAAGTACATTTGCTGTGCCAAATATCACAGACAATATCACTGTTATACAAGACTTTGTATATCTGTTCTTTGTGATAATCAGGAGGTTCATGAAAAACTGCACCTTGCCAAAAACCACCTCTAACAAGCCCATCACAACAAAGCAGCTGGAGGGAAACAATACAAACCGATATACAACACTTTGCTTTCATGATCCTTAAATGCAAATATACCATTACGGCCAATGTTATGTCACATCGTTTTCTACAGCTGTGATTCCAAGTCCAAGCATCCAAGTTAACTAATTGTTAACTCCGATCAGAGACTGATGGAACATGGAAATTCCGTGTTAAAGTTTGCAGGGAGTTGGCCAGATTCATTCTCAAACTGTGCCAGCAATATCATACCAATACCTTTGATCCATATTTGCTGTCCAAAGTAAAGCTCTTTTGTGGGTGGACCGATCTGCTAAATCCCAAAAGCGATATTTCTCCCCTGATTTAGCACGTTGCATATATCCACAGGGATTACCGTTAGTCATCATGTATCCTTTTTGTAAGTTCTCTTATGTTAGGTCAAACCTATTCCTCCACTTTGACAGGCCAAACCCGCATTCCCTCGCACACAGAGAGCTTCAGAGGCCAGACTTACAACAGGGGGTTCAGAGGGGAACACAACCTTTCTATCATGCTAGGAGAGCTGATGTGAACGTTAAGGCCCTTTGCAGGCTGTATACCGAGATAAGCAGCATCAAGGCATGTTCAATTTCAATGTTTGCATAACATTCTACTAAGGTATCTTCGCTTTGCTTTTTGAAGACAGCTTATATATATATCCTTCACTGCCTATTATATCTCAATTCTTTGGCGGTAGGTAGAAAGAATAAAATAGAACTTGATGGAGCAAATGAGAGCCGTAACTGATCATTTAAAAGAATGTCACTTTAAATGTCCATGATGCCATTTCTACTGAGAAATAAGCAAGTGTAATTTACATAAGAAAATCTATTAAAAACAGCACAATAAAGTTTCCTTCATAATTGACCCATAAGAGTACATATATGCCCAAATAAAGGGGTATTCCTTTACGTCTATGTGTGCTTACAAAATGTATGAAAACAGTACAGTTAAAGTGATTAACTGGGAGGTTTCCTACGTGACATGACCTCATCCGTATCAGAATTTATAGTCTTATCGCTAAGAGAGAGGCTCTCAGGCTCTCCTGCGCATTTCTGAGATGCCGTGGAACTTTCTGATGGGTGGGGGGCAAACAGGGCTTCTGTCCAGGTGTCCCTATTGCTGCACTCCACCCCAAATGCTTCCTGAACCTCATCTGACTCCCTTTCAAAGCCCTACACCAGACTTCCCTGCGTTCTGCTTTCCCTCTTTTTCCAGTTGCCCTGCTCTCCCTCTCTTTCTGTCCTGGCTGTCCTCCAAAACTCAGTGGAAACTCTGATAGGAGTTGTGTAGGGTCATGCCTGGCCTTCCTTCCTATTGTCTCACTATTCTTCAGCCTTCATGATTGTCTCCAGAAGGGAAAAGAGGGTCGGTACACAATGTTTTTCACAGCAGTTCTTGTCCCCTTGTGTCATTTAGAAAAAAAACATGCATCTACACTACACATTGCATATAGCAATTTGTATTACAAGCTGAGCAAAATGACCTTGATGTTTGTAACACTGTATAATCTTTTAAAAGACAAATTCCAGAAACTATTAAAAAGGTTCAGGCTCACTGCAACCCCTTCATACTGACCTCTGCAAAGCCATAGACAAATCTCTGGCTGAAGGTGTCCTGTTGTACATTTTAAGTAGAGTTTTTTTTTGTGTTGTTTTTTTTTTTCCACAGGGATTTTAATTTGACCAGGATACTGGCTACATTTCAGAGAACCAGAGACAGTGTCTTTTCTTTTTTCATGTTCATTTGAAGTACTTCATTAGATTCATGTAATTTGCTACTAAGCTATGGACCTCACCCTAAAGCTTTTACCCTTTTCTAAAAGGCATTTCGATAATCTTAAGACCTTCTGAAAGGCATTAGTATGATGTTATGTAGAAACTATTAAAGATATCTCCCACAAACACAAGATTGCTCTATGTATCATCAGCATTCTTACACTCCAGTTGTCTAGACAACCAAATACAAATCTTGTAAGCAGCAATTTCAGCACTGACTTTTACCACTGAAACCATTGCCTATTACAATAATAAAATTTATGAATTCTTACCACCAGTATTGGCAGAACTGTGTATAGCATAGGCACTCATATGTGGTGTGAAAATAATGCTGTATGGTAAGTGAAACATTTTTCTTTTTCTTTTTTTTTTCTTGTGCAGGAGGAAAATGAAATCCCTTCAAGTGTCTTTGTGAAGGAACCTGCACCATTACCTGAATTGGAGGAGGATACCCCGGCCATTGATGCCAACCGTTCTCAAGAGGAGGGCCTTCAGACAATCACCCTCTCCTCGGATGAGGAGCAGGGACCAGAAGAGGATGAAGATGAAATTTTGGCCGTTTTGGACCTCGAGAGTGAAAGTAGAGTTGAAAAATCTCGAGCTGAGAAGATCAAGAGCTCCAGCCTGAAGAAAGTGGACAGCCTGAAGAAAGCTTTCTCCAGGCAGAATATTGAGAAGAAGATGAACAAGATCAGCACCAAGATTGTGTCCCAAGAGAAGCGTGAGAAAATCAAGAAGAGTCTGACACCGAACCACCAGAAGAACCCTAGTGCCAAGAGCTCCTCTTTCACGGTCTCTCCTATCACCTTTAACATCAAGAAGAACCGCAGTGGGGACACCAACCCAGAGGCTGAGGCCTCAGCTCAATCTGAAAGCGCCATTGCCTCCATCGAACTGGCCCCCATTGAGAGCCCAACTGAAGACCTGTCCTTCAGAGAGGTCCACTCCCAACTTGCACCAGCACAGGAGGAAGTAAAGGCAGCTGTGGAAGCAATGGAGAAAGATGAGGTGCCTAACATCCTGAATGGCACAGCTGAGATTGAGCTGTCCATCACAGAAGATGTTAGTGAGGAGTATGCTCTTTCTGCGACCCTGCCCCAGGACGCCTCCCAGATAGAAGTGTCCCACAATGCTTTACAGGGAGAGGATGAAGAGGAAGGAGAGGAGGAAAAGGGAAAAGAAAGTGAAGACAGCCCTCTAGCAGAAGCTGCAGCTGCAGGCCAAGCAGAGGGTGTTGCTGTAGGACAAGCATCCTAATGTCCTGACCCTCCATTCCAGCCCCAGGACACCCTCCTAAGCTGAGAAAACACTCTCTCCCTTATCAGTGCCAGCCATCCCCGCCATGAACCCAGACATCTGCCCTGTCCTCAAAGAATACACTTACAATGGTCTATTCAAAAGGCAAAATTCATGAACTATGGCATTTGCTTTAAAATCCCATATCACTGTTGTTAGTCCCTAGTCTTTTAGCAGAAATGAATGTGAAAGCAGTCTTATCAGTTCATCTAATTCAACAGTCTGTTACAAACCTTCCGCTTGTGAGAAACCATTCCAGCTGGTATTACTGCACACTCTGTCTTCCTGTGGTGGTGTCTACCTGTCAGCTGAGAAGGTTGGCAAAGGAAAACAAATCGCTTACAGCCAAAGCAGTCAACGGTTGCCAAGTGCACTCCATCTATCCCATGGACACTTTTTTAACAGTAGCCTGGTTTTCATCCAGTGCATCTCTTCTGGAACTGCCTGTGCACAGCTGAAAGTGATATTGATTTCACGCAACCTAGATTATTTCCAATCTTGGTCCAATTCGGTTTTGTTTTTGAAATTAAACAGCACATATATACTGCCATGGACTATGTCTGTGTTTATCAAAAATGTGTAATGTACTCAATTTTACATTTTGGTTTTTATCAAGTCACACTATGTATACTGTGAACTCATTAATACAGAGACCAAAAGATGTGAGAAAGCTAGTTGGGATGTGTATTGTCCTAAACTATACTAAAAATTTTCATTTTTGAATTCTAGAATTTTGCTTTGTAGTCACTAATAAATATTTAGATATGCTTTTTCTTTCCCAAGAACACACCATGCTTACATACATTTGCTTTGAATCCTGTAATGCAGTTTACATGGGGGATCCTGGTCTTCCCTGAGCTTCACATATGTCTCGGACCATAGTCAAAAAAGCATTCCTGCTTTTGATATAAGGCTCTTTTCAGAGACCATTTCTCAAGCTCCCGTTGGCATGATGCTGGCTGAGAAACAGGCACTGTGAGGCCAGTTTAGATTACAGGCATATTTCTGAAAGTGATGAAGGAGACGATCAGCCCAGCTGGATGCAAATAAGCCAGAGAAGTGTGGAGATCTAAAAATGTACAAAAAAGTGAAAGCCTGTTTGGAGTGTTGAACCGATGTTTCGAAATGTGAGAACTGACTAACACCAAGGGCAAATACCCTCATCATTTTAGAATAAACACAATTTACTGATATTTGTGCACACTTTGGCAAAATTTGTCACTATCATTTATCATTATCATTTGAGAAATGAAAGTACTTTTTCTAGTCCCTATTATAATATAAAACATACAAGTAACATATGTATGTCAAATGTATTTTTGTGTTTTTAATAGAAATTGTGTTGCTTTCTGCAAGTAACTAGAGCATATTTTTAATTTCAGTATTCCAGTGCTGAACAAAAACTTAAGTATGTATCTTTGCTTTGGGTGGATGTCTTTTTCAGATGTGAAAAGGGATGAGGTTTTACTTCTTTTGAGTTTTTAAAAATATAACAAATTTTAACTAATTTTTGCTAATGCTTGTAATCCCTAATCTTTATTTGCATATCATTTAAGAAGTCAATGTCTTCGTAATATATATATGAGAACTATATGTTGTCTTGGTTATCATATTTTAAAAACATTATGATTCATGCCAAAGAAAAGGCTGAGTTACAGCAGAGATCTCATAACGTTTCTGTGACACCTGTTTACCAAGTTGTTATTGAAGCACACTCTGTTCAAAATATTCTTTTAATGCAAATAAATAAAGATGTTGGACCATGGCATTTTGTGTCTGTCTTGTTCCTTGGAATCTTTAGTATCCATATAAGTGCTTTAAGCAATCCATTTTCATTTGACAGAAATAAACAATAACCTACTTTGATCAATGCGCTTTCAAACATTACATGTCCGGCCAATTCTAAGTACATCAATATATAAGTGTCTAATATGAAAATGACATAAGTAATTAGGTGGCATTACAAACACATGCATTTTACCTGCATTTCCACAGTAATTTGTTAATTTATAACGTCCTTGTCAGTTAAGATATCTGTTTCAGAACATTCATATAAACTACATTTTTTATGTCAAGGTCAGGTTTGTGTAACCATGTTTCAACGTGAAGAATGGTTAAAACACATGCACGCCCTCCATGACAAACTCCTTAGGCAATAGCGCCATCTGCCGTTAACTCAAATAAAGCAGAAGAAAACAAAACAAGCGATGTAAAAGCTTATACGAGACCCAACTTTCTAACTAAAGCATCTTTCAGAACATTTTGTTTATCTATTATATCGAATAAAATGCTTGATGTTTTCCAAGTACTTTATTTTGTCCTTTATTTTGCTTGTTTATTTGAATTGAAGCGATGTCGAGAGGCATTCTAAATACGAGTACGAATAACGTTAGAATTTTAAAAGAGTTAAAGTTTACGTAAAAGAGTTTCACTTTTTATATTTTCGTTTTGTAATTCATCCACCCTAAAAAAAAAAAGACGTTTACTTGCTAAGATTACATTTTAGTACAATGATCAATAGATGGAGCTGTTCTCACACGGATGTATCAGGCAGTCACGGTGGCCGAGAGGTTAAGGCGTTGGACTCGAAATCCAATGGGGTTTCCCCGCACAGGTTCGAATCCTGTTCGTGACGATCTTTAGTTTTGACAAACTTACGATTATTACTTTATGAAGACGTAAAACACAATAAACGTTCGATTAAACTGCTGCATGAACACGCATAATTACTTTCATTCTTACAAGAAAATGAACATATTCGGCTGTGTCCCCGTTTAATATATGGGTGAGTTGTATTTCAATTTAGGGGGAGGTTTCGCGTGAGAAAAGGTAGCCTTATAGATGCCTGGCACAATCAAATTAAGGTGGCTGGCATTCTCAGTTGGAGCACATTTGAATTGAATTGTCTTTTCTTTCTCGTGTTTTAGAATGGCAAACGCGCCAAACGAAAACGCGTGTCTGATTAAAGACCTTAAACCTGGATTAAAAAATATTAATTTGGTTTTTATCGTCCTGGAAACTGGTAAGTTAAGTCAAACTTGCGTAGGAAACACAAGCAAATGCGGCCTACATAATTGCGACTATCCTCATTTAAAAAAAAAAAAAAAAAGCCAATTTGAAGCATTTATAACTCTTAGATAAATATCTTACAAACCTTGACGCCTGTGTTGCTCGTAGCTGAAACAAAAAAAGAGATAAGAAAGGAGTATCTTAGCGAATCCGTGAAGGAAGCGGTTTTTTTGGCTGGGCCTTCTCTGTGAATCGGCTGAATTGGTTCACAAACACGTCCCGTTCTAAACAAATCGTTCACGAATCGGATTGAATCGGACAGTGCGATTCAACTCACTGACAGAGAGAATTCACCAAAATCACTTCATTTCGTTCAATAGGATGATATTTTGCAATGTGAATGTGTGATCTTTTTCCGAGAAATGTTTTTAGTAGGCCATGTTTTACGTAAAGGCAAATTGCTTCGTTGAAACGTTGCGTGTTTTTTTTTTTTGTTTGTTTGTTTGTTTTTTTAAAGAACCGGCTCTTGAACTGAAAGAACCGATTCACTGAAGTTCGATCTAATTCCCCGAGCCTATGATCTACATTTCAAGTGTTTTATTTTTGTTTCTTTAACAAAATGTTTCAGGTCGAGTGTCTAAGACAAAGGATGGACATGAAGTGCGTTCATGTAAAGTAGCTGACAGGACCGGAAGTATTACAATATCAGTGTGGGACGAGGTTGGCAGCCTGATACAAACAGGGGACATCATCAGACTCAGTCGAGGGTGACAGTTTATTATTGATGATATTACTAATTCTTATAATTATATGCGTCTTTTATATAAGGTTTTGATTTGTTCTTTATTATCTTGTTGGTGTAAATATTTGATTTCAGATATGCATCTCTCTTCAAAGGCTGTCTTACACTGTATATTGGGAGAACAGGGGACATTCAGAAGATTGGAGAGTAAATCTTCACAACTGATTGAACTTAAATAGTTTGACACCGAAACAATAACAACAATAACCAGCACTTTCTTGCATCTATCGAAGGTTCTGTATGATTTTCTCAGAGGTGCCAAATTTCAGTGAGCCCAACCCAGAGGTGCTGGCTAAAATCAACCAAATCAACAACACTCACGTGAGTGCGAAAATACTGCTCAGAGGGCATGAACAGTATAAGCACATAATGGGTGTCTATTTTATCTCTTAACAGGCAAAAACAGAAGCTCATGGCAGCACTCCTAGTGTACTGAATCCTGGGCCACCTGCTGGACCTACAGGTTGAATCTTTAGAAAGTTGAATGGTTGTTTGACAAAGTTGCAAATGATCATGTTTAATAGGCCAATTTCACACTACCGGGTTTTCGGCTTCCAGATTGACCCACGCTGGGTAAATTTATTTCCGGTAACAGTGATGGCTGCGCCTAACAAGAACTAGTTCATGAATTCTCAAATTAAATATCATGAAAGTGTTCGAATTGTCTTGGTGATTTATTGGTGAGACTACAAAGCTCCAATTAAGAGAGAAATTTAAGAACCTACTCTAAATGATGGCGCTTAACTTGATTATATCATTCTCCGTGTCTGTTTTGGTGCGGAGGTGCATTATCACACTCCATGTGAAAACTTCAGTGCATTTCACAATGTGCTAGAGTAATCATCGGCTGGCAGCTCCCTTCTCACACACACCTGATCCACTGATACTGTACATATTGAGAAGCCAGACCGCTAGAACACACCCTGGATTATCTATCATAAATGACAACACTTCTGTCATGTTTCATCTCATTCACTCATATGCTCCTGTCGCCATCATCTAAAATCTTTAAATATGCACAGTATTATAAAAAAAAAACACTACTAGTAGTAGTAGGCCTAGTAGTAGTAGTAGTAGTATATATTGCTGTTGCACATTTCATAGTTGCTCTGCTTACTGTAGATTAATCCAAAGGCAATTAATGTATGTTGTATGTGGACTTGGAATGAAACGATGTGTTGGTTTAATTTTAATCTGTGAGGATTTGTTATAATATATGCTTGTATGTGGGATATATTTGTGAGATTAATACTGGACTTTATTTAAAGCATACTAAATTCACGACAATATTATCCAGACAGAATATAACGTTGAAACCAAAACATCGTATATTGATTTAAATAAGCAAAAGGTCTAGAATTAGAGCATTATTGCAGTGGTTAATATGTTTGACCAACATTATTTTAACCCTAATGCAGTGAGTAGCTTTTCATTTATTAAACAACCATGTTGGAAGACGTCCCCATCAATATTATTCCAGGATGACATGATTGTGAGAGAGTGATTCAGTGTATGCACTCTAAAAATAAAAATGACCAGGGTCTGAGTGTCCGTATAAGCTACAAATACAAATGTATTTCTTTGTAGATGATATAACAGCAACTTGGAAAACAGACAAAACAAAAGATAATATAACAGCGTAATAGCGTAGCGGAATTAACTTTGACGTAACTTCCGATTGTTGTGAAATTGGCCTTTTAATTGAACATTTCTGTTGCTATCCCAGTAATTCAGTGGTATTCCGCCAGGGGGCCTCAGCATACTTCCGGGGGGTGCAAGATGGCTTAAAAATAATATACAATAAGACAAAACAAGGTTTAAGATAAATTAAAGACATAGGCTAAATAATAAGATAAATTAAAGTCATATATTTCTTATTTTAATTGGTTCCTTTTAAACTGTCATTATTTAAGAATCTGGGCTATAAAATAATTTATCATGTAGAAATTCTTTTTCATAAGCAAAGAAATGTATTAATTAAAAACCACGTAATCACAAATTACTAGAAAATGATTGAATAGCCTAATTCAATTGTTATGAAAAGCAAAACCCAGAAGATCTTTCAGTAATTGAATTTATTATAATAATTAATTCTAATTAATAATAATAATTAATTGCAATATATTAATTAGGATAATTTTACTTATTTTTATATATTAGGATAATGCATAATTTGAGTTTCTTTAAATAAAGTTCGAAAATGAGCAGCTTTTGCTGTTTTTGAAGTAACAGCTTCATTATAGAGAGATGCGCAGACGGAGGTAAAGCACACACAACTGTCATCTCTCTCTTGATCGATAATTAATTCAAATAAATGCTATAATTCATTCAAATAAATGTGATCTTTCATCTCTAAGTCTGAAGAGGTCCTCCAAATAACTGCCATTTTTACCCCTTCCGGTCAAATATTGAGCTGCGAACATCATTAACATTTTTAACTTGTGAATGCTGGCAAATGACCAAGGTATGCGGGATAATGCACGGCTAGCTGTGCATTAAACTATTTTAATGCACTTCGCGGAGGGTGGTTCTTGGCCTCCACGTCGTGCATTCAAATCGTTTAATGCACAGCTAGCCGTTGATTATCCCGTTTATTTTATCTTCAGAAGCACTTCTGTGCCACCTTTGTATTGTAAATTTGTCATCAGATTGTCTTAATGGGTGGTTCTTGGCCAGAATAAGCTGTAATATGGACTATCCTCTCTACCTCTCACAGCAAACGGCTCTGCTGTGTTTTGCCCTTCTCCTGTGCCCCGAGAGCCCTCCTTTGGTGCAGGTGGACGTCATTTGAACCGCAGTTATTATAGCAGTGGCAGTGCTTCTGCAGTTTCAGGTGGAGGACAGGGATCAAAACCCACGGTCACCAACACCAATGGACGGGATCCTCGCCGCGCCCTGAAGAGATGAGAGCATATTTGTGACTTTACTTTTGTTTGTCACCCTAATTGATGGCTTATTTGATTAATGAATTATATTAACCTTTTCTGGATTGAGATTTTGCAGAATAAAGTATAAATAGTCACTTAAAATCATTATGCTAGTCATATTGATTTATTTTATTTTTTATTATTTATTTTTTTGGAGTTTGCACAGTCATTGAAATCAGATGCTTATCTTCACTTTTTCTGGTTGGTTTATATAATCTCAAATATCACACATGTGGCACTAAGGAGTTGGACTTTGAATATCATCTAACGGAGCCATTTGTCACAAAGAGATGGTGCTGTAGGGATTCTACTGAAATTAGCTCTTTTCAGAGGGAATTGAATTTAAAGATTCGGAATCGACTTGATTAAAATTGATTCAAAATTTATAGTTTACAGTTTATCAACTATTCGTCCAGCGTCTAGTAGAATTTAGTGTATCTTACCAATTCTGTTTGTATTATTCCATGGCCAACGATAATAATACAAAACTGGTATTTTTGTTAACTATGAGCAAGTTAACAAAGATCAACAGCTCAAGACAGTAACTTATTAAGCAAATAAACACAAAACACTGCTCTTGAAAACGAAACCAGATTTTATTTGCTAGGATACTCTACGATACATGGAACTAAATCATTGAAATCACACACACACTTCTGAAGATGAGAGTTACTGAGTTTGGAGGAAGTTCCAAAATTCTAGTAGGCTACTAGTTCTTAGATCGCATTCGCAACCTGAGAAAATCACAAAGCAGAGATTTGTCTTCTCTTTACTGTTAAAGAGCAATTCGCACCAGTTCAGCAAGAGATGAAGCTTTGTTTGTTTTATTTGCGTTTTGGTGAAAGTTGAGCGGGGTTTCCTCGATGGCTTGTCTCAGGGAATCCCGACGCATCTGATTGTCGTTTGGATGACGGCTTTTTGGGAAAGCCCTCGGTGGTGAATGGTTGGTTGCCTGGTTACGTAGGAGCCTCGAAGTTAGTCTGAGAGAGTCTGAGTTTGCAACACTTTGAAGATTTCTGCAGAGTCATGAAGCTTCAACGGAGTGTTTGAGGGTTCTGGATGGCAAGAACGCTAGTTGCGTGTTGGGAGTAGGCTAGGCATTTCAGCTGTTCGAGCTGTTTTGGCGGTTCCAAAGTCTAATGCTTTAAATAAAGTTTGCCAACTTGTAATCTATCAATGCAAAAGTGTTGCTTTAGTATCATTTCGGAGAGGATCTCTCCGACCACCCCCCACCCACCATGTAATTAACCAAGCTTCACAAATTTTGTAAAATTGTGTTGTCTTCCGTGTGGTAGAAATTCCCCTACACACGGCTCAAGTTGAATTGTGTCTCCCGACACTTAAATTATCCTCAGGTGACTTTTCTGACCGCAAACCATGATTGCTCTTACCGCACTGGAGAACCAGGGCTATGACAATTCAGTCAAGAATTACAGCTACCTGACACCTAATAGAGTCAGACAACATCTCGTTCCCCATGAAAACTATCACTTGGGACTAAGATCTCTAGTGTTCCACTATACATGCTGCAGAAATCAGACAGACTCCAAAACAATGCTTTTGAATATGCTTTAATCATGGCTGGGAGGACCTCATACCAATCACAGAGAATCCCCCATTAACAAGGATACAACAGTTAATACAGGAAACATAGCAAAGGTAACATCATGTCACATTAAAAAAAACTGCTTCCAAAAAAGACAACTGGCAAAAAATTATGTACATTGAGTTCATAAGAATGTAACTCTTGTTTTGATCCACTGTAGCAGGATACAGGCTTCACGGTAGTCTGGAGAAGGGCAGACAGCGCTTCCAGAACAACTTCTCTGTCCACTGTAGACATTCTGCTGATGTGCCTCAAGCTGGAAGAAGTGAAACGTCTTTCTGCTCGTTCACGCTGATATGGCAAGTTGAAGTGCTCTTGCTCAGCTATAAATATTAAGTCTGTTATGACTAACAAGAAATTGTATTTAGTTTCACTTTTTAAATAACCCAAAATGCTTGCCCAGTATTGCCATTTTTTTATTATTTTTTTTTTTTTTTATTATTATTTTTATATAAACTGTACCAGAGCCCAGGAACTCCAGCAATGTTCTTTACAGCTGTGCTAACTGTTACTCAGTATAACTCCAGCCAGTTTTCTTGTATGTTTATTTTCAGATGTTTGTAAGATGTTTTTCTCAAGTTTCTTATGCTCATCAAGCTTGCATTATTTGATCAAAAATACAGAGAAAAAAACAAAACACTGATGTCACATGGACTATTTTAAAGATGTCCTCACAATGTTTCTGGACCTTGAATGTGGAAGGACCCTTACTGTCTATGGAGGGTCAGAAAGCTCTCGGATTTCATCAAAAATATCTTAATTTGTGTTCTGAAGATGAACAAACGTCTTACAAGTTTGGAGCGACATGAGGGTGAGTAATTAATCACAGAATTTTCATTTTTGGGTGAACTAGTGCTTTAAGGGGTTACCGGGGTAACGGCTTCATTTCTGCTGTTCCAGCAGCGCCATCTGCTGTCAGAGAGTGAATGTGCATTTTCGTTCAGCACGTCTTTGTTGTTTGTAATGTTTTATGTTATAAAGCTATGCAGATTCTGTCTGAATGATTGGTGGTGGAATTGGCTGTGGACCAAATTGGTCGGGCCGGCCCTGCTACCATTATTTGTTAAAAAAAAAAAAAAAAAAAAACTGTACAAATACTGTTCATTCTTGATTTTGTAATGGTAGTTGGCTAAACGTCAATATATTATATTATATATAATAAGTTTATTAGAACACATATTTCTTTGAATCCATTAGAGCGCCACCAGAATCTCTTTGTCCATTTGGACCTCAATTCTTTATTATGAATACTCATTAACAGTAAAGTCATCAAATAAAATAAAGCATTTAGCATAAGCCTTTGGACCAAATGGTTTTTATATCTTATTAGTTTTATATCTAATGGTGCAACAAAGTTGTTCCAACTTTCACTTTAATTTTTAATTAGTGGTATTTTTATGGGGGGTCCAGCATACACGTAAAGGGATTCTATTACGGCAAATAACTGCAAACAGTACAAATGAGAAACACTGCAGAAGTTACAATGCAGAGTGACTTTTATCTTACTAGTTAAATTTTTAGTTTCAAAATAAGCAGCCTTTGGCCTCAAGATGGCAAACATGGTTTCAGGGAAATGCTGATATTTCTCTTTATCAAGCAGTGTGAGCAAAACAGCACAGGGGTGGAGTGGGTTAAAATGCTCCTATACTGTTTTTCCCATAATCACTAGATAAAGTCAAGATACATTTTTGGTGTAACTATGGACTAAAATGCGTTTTAAAGCTTGTTGTTTTGTAGATCATCACAGTTGTGTATGATATAAAATAGTAATGTCTGTAAATGGGGAGTATACGTGTTCTTTTAGAAAAAATAATTACATTTTCAGAATGACATTTTTATTTTTTTCAAATCTACCCTGTGGGGTAAAACGCCCCCAGGGGGCACGGTTTATTTACTGTAGTTACTCTGTTCTCAACATCAACTCCTTTGTTTTCCCATCAAATGTATTCTACTGTAACTAGTTGGTTGAATACAAATATTAGGAATAAATTTTAAAAAATGACCTCAGGTTAGCTAGTTAGCTAGCCAGTTAGCATCAGCTAACAATATTTTTCAAATAAGCTATTCAAATTTTGTAATTCATAATGAAGGAGTGGATGCCGAGCTGCCATATCCTTCATACTGATATTAATTATATTATTACATTATTTCTTGTTTGACTATTAATCAAGTTATGGCAAGAGTGAAATGTGTAACCTTATGTGCGCTTATGAGATATTAAAGAATCCTGCTTTATGCTGTACTTCTACTCTCTAAGATGATGACTTCATAGTGTGTGTGTGTAACGAACCATACTGATAAAATTCTAGCTAGGGCTAGGCGGCCTTGAAGTTCTGATAAGTGCTCTGTATGTATGTGTGCTGGTAGCTCTCTCTCTGTGTGCTAGAAGACTGTCTCTGTCAGCTGCCGCCATCCTGACCAAAAATAGGTGTCCGGAAGGTGTTTACATCCATATGTGGAGATTGTCTAAGTTTATCTAGGTTTTAGAACCTATCAGAATTTTGATGACATATGCATTGACGCAATTAGCAACCTCTGTTAGGGTGTAATTACTGGTGTTTTTGACATGTACGCGGAGCGGCCTACGAACTCAATTGTGAGTCTTGAAGCTGACTTCTGCTGATGAAACTGCAAACTATCTTCAGTAAATTTTCTTCATTTTTGATCGAATCTCTTGACTTCTGGTCTTCATTCAACACACCTGGTCCGAGGGTCTTTACTGTAAATTCCCCTACAATAATTAATGATTACATTATTTTTAATTTTAAGCTAAAACTGCCTGTACTCTGATTTTTTTTTTAATTTTTTTTTTTTTTATGAACCGGCTCTTGAACTGAAAGAACCGATTCACTGAAGTTCGATATCTAATTCCCCGAGCCAATTGATCTACATTTCAAGTGTGTTTTATTTTTGTTTCTTTAACATGGTGTAGAGGTGTATTAAATGATTGTCCTCTCTTAAAAAAACTGCCTCCAAAAAAGGCAACTGGCAAAAAATTATGTACATTGAGTTCATAAGAATGTAACTCTTGTTTTGATCCACTGTAGCAGGATACAGGCTTCACGGTAGTCTGGAGAAGGGCAGACAGCGCTTCCAGAACAACTTCTCTGTCCACTGTAGACATTCTGCTGATGTGCCTCAAGCTGGAAGAAGTGAAACGTCTTTCTGCTCGTTCACGCTGATATGGCAAGTTGAAGTGCTCTTGCTCAGCTATAAATATTAAGTCTGTTATGACTAACAAGAAATTGTATTTAGTTTCACTTTTTAAATAACCCAAAATGCTTGCCCAGTATTGCCATTTTTTTATTATTTTTTTTTATTTTTATTATTATTTTTATATAAACTGTACCAGAGCCCAGGAACTCCAGCAATGTTCTTTACAGCTGTGCTAACTGTTACTCAGTATAACTCCAGCCAGTTTTCTTGTATGTTTATTTTCAGATGTTTGTAAGATGTTTTTCTCAAGTTTCTTATGCTCATCAAGCTTGCATTATTTGATCAAAAATACAGAGAAAAACAAAACACTGATGTCACATGGACTATTTTAAAGATGTCCTCACAATGTTTCTGGACCTTGAATGTGGAAGGACCCTTACTGTCTATGGAGGGTCAGAAAGCTCTCGGATTTCATCAAAAATATCTTAATTTGTGTTCTGAAGATGAACAAACGTCTTACAAGTTTGGAGCGACATGAGGGTGAGTAATTAATCACAGAATTTTCATTTTTGGGTGAACTAGTGCTTTAAGGGGTTACCGGGGTAACGGCTTCATTTCTGCTGTTCCAGCAGCGCCATCTGCTGTCAGAGAGTGAATGTGCATTTTCGTTCAGCACGTCTTTGTTGTTTGTAATGTTTTATGTTATAAAGCTATGCAGATTCTGTCTGAATGATTGGTGGTGGAATTGGCTGTGGACCAAATTGGTCGGGCCGGCCCTGCTACCATTATTTGTTAAAAAAAAAAAAAAAAAAAAACTGTACAAATACTGTTCATTCTTGATTTTGTAATGGTAGTTGGCTAAACGTCAATATATTATATTATATATAATAAGTTTATTAGAACACATATTTCTTTGAATCCATTAGAGCCACCAGAATCTCTTTGTCCATTTGGACCTCAATTCTTTATTATGAATACTCATTAACAGTAAAGTCATCAAATAAAATAAAGCATTTAGCATAAGCCTTTGGACCAAATGGTTTTTATATCTTATTAGTTTTATATCTAATGGTGCAACAAAGTTGTTCCAACTTTCACTTTAATTTTTAATTAGTGGTATTTTTATGGGGGGTCCAGCATACACGTAAAGGGATTCTATTACGGCAAATAACTGCAAACAGTACAAATGAGAAACACTGCAGAAGTTACAATGCAGAGTGACTTTTATCTTACTAGTTAAATTTTTAGTTTCAAAATAAGCAGCCTTTGGCCTCAAGATGGCAAACATGGTTTCAGGGAAATGCTGATATTTCTCTTTATCAAGCAGTGTGAGCAAAACAGCACAGGGGTGGAGTGGGTTAAAATGCTCCTATACTGTTTTTCCCATAATCACTAGATAAAGTCAAGATACATTTTTGGTGTAACTATGGACTAAAATGCGTTTTAAAGCTTGTTGTTTTGTAGATCATCACAGTTGTGTATGATATGAAAATAGTAATGTCTGTAAATAGGGAGTATGAAATAATATGAAATAATGGACTTGGATCTTACTATTTAAATTTTTTAGTTTCAAAATAAGCAGCTGTTGGCCTCAAGTCAGCAAGTGTGGTTTATGGGAAATCCCAATATTTTTATTTATGGGAAGTCAGCAGTGTATGTGAGAATAACAGCATAACCATCTCTCAAGCATGTCGTGATGATGAATGTCTGTCTAAAAAAATCAAATTGCCATTCTGTGACACAACACACAATTTCGTTATTAAATACTAACATGTAGTAAACATATTTCATTCTGAAAAATAGGTTCAAAAGTATGTAGAGAACACAAAATGCAAGTGTATATCCAAAGAAAAGACAGTGAAGCAAATCAAATACAGTGAGGAAAATAAGTATTTGAACACCCTGCTATTTTGCAAGTTCTCCCACTTAGAAATCATGGAGGGGTCTGAAATTGTCATCGTAGGTGCATGTCCACTGTGAGAGACATAATCTAAAAAAAAAATCCAGAAATCACAATGTATGATTTTTTAACTATTTATTTGTATGATACAGCTGCAAATAAATATTTGAACACCTGTCTATCAGCTAGAATTCTGACCCTCAAAGACCTGTTAGTCTGCCTTTAAAATGTCCACCTCCACTCCATTTATTATCCTAAATTAGATGCACCTGTTTGAGGTAGTTAGCTGCATAAAGACACCTGTCCACCCCATACAATCAGTAAGAATCCAACTACTAACATGGCCAAGACCAAAGAGCTGTCCAAAGACACTAGAGACAAAATTGTACACCTCCACAAGGCTGGAAAGGGCTACGGGAAATTGCCAAGCAGCTTGGTGAAAAAGGTCCACTGTTGGAGCAATCATTAGAAAATGGAAGAAGCTAAACATGACTGTCAATCTCCCTCGGACTGGGGCTCCATGCAAGATCTCACCTCGTGGGGTCTCAATGATCCTAAGAAAGGTGAGAAATCAGCCCAGAACTACAGGAGGAGCTGGTCAATGACCTGAAAAGAGCTGGGACCACCGTTTCCAAGGTTACTGTTGGTAATACACTAAGGCGTCATGGTTTGAAATCATGCATGGCACGGAAGGTTCCCCTGCTTAAACCAGCACATGTCCAGGCCCGACTTAAGTTTGCCAATGACCATTTGGATGATCCAGAGGAGTCATGGGAGAAAGTCATGTGGTCAGATGAGACCAAAATAGAACTTTTGGTCATAATTCCACTAAACGTGTTTGGAGGAAGAAGAATGATGAGTACCATCCAAGAACACCATCCCTACTGTGAAGCATGGGGTGGTAGCATCATCTTTGGGGTGTTTTTCTGCACATGGGACAGGGCGACTGCACTGTATTAAGGAGAGGATGACCGGGGCCATGTATTGCGAGATTTTGGGGAACAACCTCCTTCCCTCAGTTAGAGCATTGAAGATGGGTCGAGGCTGGGTCTTCTAACATGACAATGACCCGAAGCACACAGCCAGGATAACCAAGGAGTGGCTCTGTAAGAAGCATATCAAGGTTCTGGCGTGGCCTAGCCAGTCTCCAGACCTAAACCCAATAGAGAATCTTTGGAGGGAGCTCAAACTCCGTGTTTCTCAGCGACAGGCCAGAAACCTGACTGATCTAGAGAAGATCTGTGTGGAGGAGTGGGCTAAAATCCCTCCTGCAGTGTGTGCAAACCTGGTGAAAAACTACAGGAAACGTTTGACCTCTGTAATTGCAAACAAAGGCTACTGTACCAAATATTAGAGCCTGTCCTCCAACAAAAAACGACCCTATAGGTCGTTTGTGCAAGCCCTTATTACGACCTATATTTACGTTTTAAAGTTAAGCGCCCTCTAGCGCGCGTAAAAATAATGACAGTCTCATCACGTAATTACATATCGTCGTATAACGCAATGCTCTACCAACCGAGCTACACGAAACCCGAACTATGATGCAGATAAAAGTGTACAAAACATTAATATGAAAATGTCCTGTTGCAGATAGGGGCGCAATTGTAGCATACGCTCTGATGGGTCGTATTTCAGGGATTTGGACAAACGACCTATACGGGCGTATTGGTTGGAGGACAGGTTGAAATATTAACATTGATTTTCTCAGGTGTTCAAATACTTATTTTAGATATTAAATTAAATCAAGAAAACTAAACACTCACATAATTTTAATAATCTGCACACAGTTTTGTATTATCAATAAGAACAACATGAATGACATTCAGATTTCTCGTTAACATGTCTGAAGTGTTAACGTGCTAAAATGCATATCTAATATGGCTGTCAAATGATTAATCGCGATTAATCGCATCCAAAATAAAAGTTTTTGTTTACATAATATATGTGTGTGTACTGTGTATATTTATTGTATTATTTATATGTATATATGGAATGAAGTATATACAGTATACAATATATATAAGCGTCAACATGTGACCAGTTGGAAGTGAGAACGTGTTGGATTTGCAAGAACGCAGGGAGTGCCTATATATGTGTCAAAATATATTTCCTTCACAGAAATCAGGTGCTCAGCTTGTCAAGAGATCTTTACTGTTGTGGATGATCAGTAAAATCTTGATTTATCAGTGTGCACCACACCAAGGTGTTGTGACATACATTAACTTACTTTTGCTTTCAGTTTGCATTTACAGTATCTTTTAGTAATAAAATAGGAAATTAGTAAGTTTCCTCAAATTTGTAACATACACAGAAAACAAGTAAAAGCCACACAACTTTGTATATTCTGATTCATACTAAACATGACTCATAAACATGACTCAGTTTCTAAAAAGAGAACGTTAACACTGTTATTTAATCCAGTGCTTCTCAAACCTGTCCTGCGGACCCCAAACCACTGCATATTTTGTATGTCTCTCTCATTTAACACACCTGATTCAGCTCAACAACTAATTAGCACAGTCTACAAGACTTGAACTGGGTGTGCCACTGTAAGGAAGACATGCAAAAGTGGTTGCAGTGGTTGGGGGTCCCCAGGACAGTTTTGAGAAGCTGTAATAAATCTAATGTTGGTAATCTAATACTCACTAAAATAACTCTTTAAGTAAAACTCTCTCATTGCAATCAGTGAGCCACCTGATTGATTAAGGTTCGATCAGTCTACAAACAGGATTACACATTTTAGATGTCTTGACTAAGATTTTGAATCAGATTTATTTTACAGAGTCCTTATACACATTATAAGAAATGGTGATAAAGAAAAAGCTAAATAAACGAAAGTTAAAGGCAGAGTTAGTCGGTACATTTAAAACAAGCAACTGAAAAATGTGCATGGTTTCAAGGAAATCACATGGTATTGTAAAAAACCCAGCTTGTTCAACTTGCTTCTCATTAGTTTTGTTTCTATTTAGGACAACGTCCTATTTGTTTTTGTTTTTAATTACCTTAAATATTTATTGTGGTATTAATACAGGATTTATTTTATGCTGATAAAATTCAATAAAAAAATAAAATTAAAAATCACACAATTTTATAAGCCAGATATTTGTGTCTGTTTAACAATGATTGAAATTGATTAATTTTGATTAAAGGCAGACACTGTATTTTGATTGATGACATTAAATTTAATCAAGACAACATTAAACACCACAATTTTCCACACAATTTTGTCTAATAGAAATAATTAACAGCAATGTAATCAATATCCCCATAATCTCATTCAGCACTAAAGTTCAGAATGGCCAGATAATTAACAAGGATGATAGTCTTCTTGATGAGAGAATTCTCCTCTCACACCTCCTTTATCAGAATCCCATAAGGACGAATGGACTTCTCCACGATCTCCTTCTCTTTAGCATTAGAGGTGCCTTCAGGAACCTCAATCAACCAGTAGTCCTTTCTGTCACACACTTTCCTCATCACTGGATTGATCCTGTTCTGCATCAGGACTCTGTATCTCTTCCCGTCCTTTTTGGATGTGAATTCTTTGCTGTAGCCAGAAGCCTGATCGATGTCATATGTTGAATAGATTCCTCTCCCGTACAGTTGTCTAGGACCTGCTGTGTAATGGGATTTGACGATACCTGTAGCACCCTCAACGCTGGTTCCATGATAGGAGACAGGCCACTCGCCAGCCACTGAGTGACTCCTCCATCCATTCGTACCCAGCCAGGTGTTTCCATCAGGGTACTTGTTCAGGACTTTAAGAGCAAAACGATACCATCCACTTGGGCGTTTGTATTTCTCATTACCCCGCATGCATACTGATGTGTCACTTAAGTTTCTGAAATCATAATCAAAGCATGGCTCGAAGAATTCATCCATGTTCACAAACATCTCATTGCGTAAACTCGTGTGCCCAAGAGTGTTTAGTACATTACCTCTCGCACCTAATAATCTCAAGATCTCTTGGCCTAATATGGCAGCAGTGATAAAATTGTATACATTAAGTTCAGGATCAGAATTCAGTGATCCCTTTAATCCAGTGTAAGGCTTCAAAGTTGTCCCTGTGAGAGTAGAGAGAGCCTCCAGAACAAGATCTCTGTCCATTGTAGACATGGTACAGTCAAGTTGCACACAACAGAGTAAATCAAAAGAACTGTTTTCTGCTCGTAGTTTTGGTGACAAACTGAGGGCTGCTCTTCTATTTATATGGACCGAAATGAGGAAGTGGATATTTGTACTTTCTGTTTTGCAGACCATGGAATGCAAAGTAGTATTTATGCAGAAACAAAACAAACAAAAAAAACAGGATAATCAAGAATTTCAATATTTCTTGTTTCATATTGCTATTTGTCCAAAACAAGCCTTTATGTCATAC
This sequence comes from Onychostoma macrolepis, assembly GCF_012432095.1. Classification (NCBI taxonomy): domain Eukaryota; kingdom Metazoa; phylum Chordata; class Actinopteri; order Cypriniformes; family Cyprinidae; genus Onychostoma; species Onychostoma macrolepis. Next base: position 6,925,579 of record NC_081160.1, on the reverse strand, counting down.
CCTAAAAACTCTCAACTATGCTGGTGTGAACTTTTTGCAAAACATACTGGCTAAACAAAAATTCTCTTATTTTCCTTCATAAAAATAACCTCTGCTTTGCTTTCTTACAAATAAAATCCACATCACTAGAAAATTTCAATTTACAATCAATATTAGTTAACATTGCATGCTGTAAATGACTACATACACGTACACTGAAACATTACGACACACAATCTTGATCAATCACCACACCCTTAGAGCTAGTAGGAAAACTCAAAGAAATTATAGACCGTAAAAAAGGTCTAGGGAATAAGGAAAAGTCTAATTTAGATGTTTTGACATAAAAGCAAATACGGGTACAAGAGTTTGAAGAGTTCTTGAAGAGAACATGCTGGAGGATCTTCTCCTAGTATGAAAAATGTGTGTGTCCTCCTGGAATGACCTATTCTACAGCGGGTATAAACAATCTTATTTGTCCGTTCATGTGTGATATGATGGGTAAGAGAACTGAATTCAGTACTCGTGCACTGTCTGAGAGGCGCTTTTCTGTGTGCGTGATTCGGGTGTGTGTCTGCGTTCAGAAAACCTGACCAAATTGAGTTCTCTTTCACATCGTCACACTTTTTCAAATTTTATGAGATGTGCAGCAAGTGTATGCTCATGTCCTGCCGAATAGATCAGTATACAGCTTAATTGTGTGTGTCTAACTTCCCAACCAAGCACGAGATTCGTTCTGACTGGATCTCTTCCCAAATCATCCCTGCCAAACATTTTCATCTCATTTTTATTAGTTGACGACAATGTCAATAGATTTTCGTCATAGTTTTTGTCATTCAAAAGAGTTTTTATTTCGTTATAGACTCGTTTTTGTCATTAAAAAAAATGTCTGACAAATAAATGTAAATGTAGCTATAATGTGTGTAATGTTATAATGCTTAACTATAACAATTAATTTGAAATAACCCAATTAATTCATAAAATATCTTATCTCTGGGCATTTAAGACAAATTGGAGGTTATTCTAACTTTAAAAAGCTATTTACAATGATTTTTAAGAACATTCTTTAAAAAAAAAGAAAATATTCTACATTTTTAGAAGAAGAAAATAAGACCTTTTTTTTTTTTTGGAGGACAAAATATTCTTAACTTTTTCTAATAAGAATAAAATGGCATTTAAGAAGAAGTTTGTGGTTTGTGATTTGTATTGGACTTCACTTGCAGTAGTATACCCTGTGTCTTGTGCTCATCCTCCAGTGGCAGTATGCCGTCTAGTGGACAATGTCATGTCAAACAGTCATCAGGCAGTGTTTTAAAACCTCTTTTAATGCCACGTATTAAAATGAATCCAATCATAATCAGAAAAAAAGAACATTTACATTGTGCATATTAAAAACTTCAGGAGTAACTAACTACATTTTTCAATTGTGTGACAGTGTCAAAATAGTTTAAGTATAGTATTTTGTGAAGATAAAAAGATGATGTTGATGATATCAAACACAGCTTAAGTGAATTGTTAACCCAATGAGTGTTCAGACCGATTCAGCCCAATTTATTATTGAACTGTTCAGTTTTATAAATGTTTCTGCTCTCTTATCTGTCTGTTTCTCTAACTAGCATTGCATTTATCTGTCTGTCTGCTTACCTACCTGTGACCCTGCAATTAATCTGTTCATCTCTCTGACTTTGTCTGTTTGTCAACTTATCTATAGCTATCCATTCATCTAGCTGTATCATGTATAGGGTTGGGAATCGAAAATCGATTCCGATTCCAGAATCAGATACTTAAGGTCAGGAATTGGATGCTTGTTGTCAAATTAAACTGTCAAATTGACGTGTGCGATCAATGTTGTAATCACTCTTGGTTCATCCGTGCAAGTACGATCACAGGGTGATTTGAACATTTAACCCTTGTGCAACCTTTTGGTCATTTTTGTCCTTTTCAATTTATTGTTGGCAGCTGCATAAATTTTGGCACAGGTGTGTATTTTTATTGGAATTTTACTATTTCATCCCCATTTCCTTTAATAAATCTATTTTGCTCTAGGTACAAAAAATAGTTCCTCTCAGGACCTTTTGGACAAAAATGTCCCCATTGAAACCCATTAAAACTGTTATTTATTCCCTGTGTATTGTGCTCATCCTAGTGGACAAATGTCATATCAAACAGTCTAGATACTGTAAGGCAATATTTAAAACCTCTGTAGCTGCACATTAAAATGAATCAAATAAGCAAAGGCTGTCATACCAACCCTTATCCTCTATACCAGGGGTGTCAAACTCAGTTCCTGGAGGGCCGCAGCCCTGCAGAGTTTAGCTCCAACCCTAATTAAACACACCTGATCAGCTAATCACGTCCTTCAGGCTAATTTGAAAACTACATGGTTTGTGTTTTGAAGCACATTATTGTGAATATTTAAAGCAGTGTTCAGGAGTTTGTGTTATTTCCTCATTTTAATGACTTATTACTATAATAATATTTAATTATGTGCAGGTGTGTCCAAACTTCTAGCTGTGGTCATTTTTGTCAGTAACACATTCAGTACTGGATCTGTATCAAAATGAAAGTTGACTTATCATCATGACACAAATTAAAATCATCATACCCAAAAACCCAAAGATCTCTGCATATCTGTACAGCAGGAGGGCTGATGCGGAATGCCATTCATGATCATGAAGTTCATCAATGAATTCTTCTGAAGACTAAAATATCATCTTTAGAAGAGTTTCCTCTCACAAATGATGACTTGTTTGTATTCTGTTAAACTATTTTGTCTTAAATCGTATTATACAACAAAACTTTTCCAGCTCAGATGTGAAGATGTTTCAGTGGCATCGAGCAGAAGACGTCATTGAGTTCTACAGGACACTACTGCAAGATCAAGACGTGTGTACTTCTAGACACCTTTGATTTCCTCTTTTTGTGTAATTTAGAATCATTTGAGTCACAGTTGCTAAAAGCTGCCAAAAAAAAAAAAAAAGCTACATTAGATGCTAGGTGCTTTTTGAACAAAATGTTGCTAGGGTAGTCAGAAAAGTTGCTAAATCTAACAACAAAAGTGCTAAGCAACATTGCACGTAAATTAAAAATGGAAAAGGTACTGATAATTTTCTGCCAGGACATTATCCGTTAAGTTGTAACCTGAAAACACAAAAATACAATGTGTAATTTTAAATTTGGGTTAAAAAAAAAAACCTCCCAAACAAACAAAAAAAACCCCTGAAAAAATCAATACAGAAAATTCCTTAAAATGAACACAGCATTGTGGCCTATTTTATAGACTTTTCTTAAAGTGTAGCATACTAACCACCAACACACTGCTTAAAAATATAATTGTTCAGAATGTGTATACTAGTTATTTAAAAAAATGTATTGTTCAAAAATGTGTACATTCTCAATGATTATAATTATAATTATTTTTTAGCTTTACTAAATTAACATTTCAAATCATATTCATAATCATATTTTTGGCTGAGGTTTGGGTGATCTGATGTGTATGTGATGCATATTCTATGCAGTTTTGAGTTGTGAGTACATAATGATGTCATTGCGCAATCACAAGATCTTTTAGCAACAAATTGTGCTGCCTTTAGCAACTTTCCCTGAAAATTAGTAGGCAACACTGGTTTTGAATGACTTGTATTTGAACCATGTCGATGGCACATTCCCCATGAGGAAAATGGTGAAATATCATTAAACCTGATGGTAAAAGTCTTCAAAAAACTCTTTCCGGTCACCTAGACAATGAATGCATTTACATATCGCTATCTTACAGCATAATCAATTCTGCCCTTATTTAACCCGTACTTCATGGGCATTTGCTTTTTGGTCGATCATTCATTTATTTGTTTGTTGCATGAACCGGACCGGAAAGGAAAGGAAAAAATGTATTGCATGCTACATAATGCTGTGAAAATCCTTAGTGGTTTTACAACCCGAATTCCGGATATATTGGGATGTTTTTTTTTTTTAATTTGAATAAAATGAAAACTAAAATAATTTCAAATCACATGAGCCAATATTTTATTCACAATCGAACGTAGATAACATAACAAATGTTTAAACTGAGAAATTAGTTTTGTATGTAGTTTTGCATTGTCTTTCTGAAATACACAAGGCCTTCCCTGAAATAGACGACATCTGGAGAGGAGCATATGTTGCTCTAAAACCTTTATATACTTTTCAGCATTCATAGTGCCTTCCAAAACATGCAAGCTGCCCATACTGTATGGACTTATGCACCCCCATACCATGCTGGCTTTTGAACTGAACGCTGACAACACGCTGGAAGGTCTCCCTCTTCTTTAGCCCGGAGGACACGGCATCCGTGATTTCCAACAAGAAATGTCAAATTTGGACTCGTCTGACCATAGAACACTTTTCCACTTTGAAACAGTCCATTTTAAATGAGCCTTGGCCCACAGGACACAATGGCGCTTCTGGACCATGTTCACAAATGGCTTCCTTTTTGCATGATAGAGCTTTAGTTGGCATCTGCAGATCGCACGGCGCATTGTGTTTACCAACAGTGGTTTCTGGAAGTATTCCTGGGCCCATATAGTAATGTCAATGACAGAATCATGCCGATGAGTGATGCAGTGTCGTCTGAGGGCCCAAAGACCATGGGCATCCAACAGAGGTGTTCGGCCTTGTCCCTTACGCACAGAGATTTCTCCAGTTTCTCTGAATCTTTTGATGATGTTATGCACTGTAGATGATGATATTTGCAAAGCCTTTGCAATTTGACATTGAGGAACGTTGTTTTTAAAGTATTCCACAATCTTTTTACGCACTCTTTCACAGATTGGAGAGCCTCTGCCCATCTTTAATTCTAAGAGACATCCCTTTTATAGCTAATCATGTTACAGACCTGATGTCAATTAACTTAATTAGTTGCTAGATGTTCTCCCAGCTTAATCTTTTCAAAAGTTCTTGCTTTTTCAGCGCTTTGTTGCCCCCGTGCCAACTTTTTTGAGACCTGTAGCAGGCATCAAATTTGAAATGAGCTCATTTAGTGGATAAAAGTGTAAAATTTCTCAGTGTAAACATTTATGTTCTCTGTTCTATTGTGAATAAAATATTGGCTCATGTGATTTGAAAGTCTTTTAGTTTTCATTTTATTCAAATTTAAGAAAACGTCCCAACATTTCCAGAATTCGGGTTTTGTAATTTGCCACTCAAAGTATTTTAAGCTGTCGGATAGTGTTATGCAGAAGTCATTGCACTTATTAAAATATAAACAGTCACAGATTATATAGGAAATGTGTGCAACCACTTAAAAAGCATAACAGAGCCTTTTGATTTTAAAACAAAATTAGATTTTTTTTAATGAAAAGAAAAAAGTAATGCAAAATAAAAAGCTGAAAAACCCTCACAGATGTACCCACATACTATTTATGTTGTCATTTACAAAACTATGGAACATTACTTTTTCATTAGAAACAAGGCAAACAATACTTAGCTATACATGCAATTCATACATAAAACCGTTTCTTAAAATACTTGCTTTGTGCTCAAAACCATTTCAGTTCAAATCAGCGTCTTTATTTTCTCCTCAACAGAAAGAAAAAGCAAGAAAACTAATATGGATATCATCCCTGATTTGCATGACTCTGATTCAGGAGAGTGTTTTCTTTTTGCTTGGTTGTACCATAACAATAACAAGAAACTGCAGTATTATAGTCTTGTGGACTTCTCATTAAAAAGGCTGTAAAGGACTAAAGGTTTTTCAGTTATAGAACAGCATTTCTTTCTCTCTCTCAGCACACAGCTGATTTCCTGCAATAGGAGAGGCAGAGGTGGTTGGTCAGGCATAAACACATTTTTCAACCTCAAATGTAAAAGATACTGAAACACTAGAATATATGTCATGAGGCCACCACCATCAAGACTCACTGAATCAACCACTATGTTCTGAGAAATTAATTAATTTTGATTGTAAAGATGGCAGAGAACTACTAACATAAAAGAAAAGTTTTTTTTTTTAAACAAGTTTGACAATGAAAAATTCAAAAATGAAAATTGTCATCATTCACATCACCTTCATGTAGAACAAAAAAAAAAAAAAAGAAAGGAAAAAAATCTGAAGAAATTTTATGCACCAAAAATATCCATATGACCAGTGATAAATAATTCAGGTTCTCTAAAGCTAAAGTCTCTGTTTTCACCTAGACCTAAAAATAGTGCATCACATTCAATCACTAAAAAACATAATGCTGTTAATGAAAAGTAATGATGACTTTTGTACTGGACAAACAGAAATATTATGACTGAATAACAGCCTAAATTACAGTCTGGGATCATATGGGGGTGAGTTTATAAATCACAGAACTTTATTTTTGAGTGAATGAAAGCATTATAAATGATAAAGAACTGCACATATGGTAATTAAGGATATCTGAGTAAAACATCTTCCCATACAGTATTGTGATTTTGTTGAAAAAAAAAAATTAAAGAATGAATGATGCATTTATATAGAAGACAAGTTGTAACATTTAATACCATTACCATCAAACCCCTCCTTGTAAAAAAAACTGCAGACTCTCAGAAGTGAGGCAGGATAAATCCATTGGCATAGGCTGAAACTGATCTCTTAGTCTTGTAGGGTACAAATATTTGCTCCAGGAATGAATTGCATATAAAAGGGCAACGCAAGTGTGCAAGCTTCAAGAAATTTCAGTGATTGAAGATGATATTTCCACTTAAAATTAATCAGCATCAGCATCCCCGTGCCCAAAGAATCATATTTTTCCACAGGCTGGATTTCCTGGTCAGCACTTTCACATTGTCCTCAGTTTGGCTTCCTTGCTGTGACTCAGTGGGGCAGTCTCTGCCATGGCACCTTAGCGGCTTTAGTGAAGGTTTTGAAGACCAACAGGCAGCTCTAAAGTGGCTGTTCGCAGGCTGGGTTACCTGAACACTCCCACATTGATCGATAAGGCCACCTCTGGTTTCCGTTTTCCGTTTTTAGTTGGGCCTAACTTCTTGGACCCAATATCTTGTGAACATTCTCCAGTGTCAGGACGCCCCCTAGTGGACAACAAAGTCCAAAAAAAAGGGGTTAGTAAGACTTTTTAATGTTTTTGGAAAAAAAAAAAAAATCTCATGCTCACCAAGACTGCATTTATTTGATCAAAAATACACACAATGTTGAAAATATTCGTGCCCCCTTTTGTGGAATGCTTTTTTTTTTTTGTCAGGCAGTTCAAAAAGTACAACAGCATATCGGTGAAACATTAAATGTCTTTATAAATTAATTTAATGCATCCTAGCTGAATAAAGATGCTAATTAAAAATATATATATTACTGACAAAGACCAAATGTTACAGCATTTTTTACTACATATTTAATCAAATGAAATCAGCAAACACTGACAAACCTATATCTTGTAATCTTGGAGAGTGACAATAAAAACAAAACAAAAGATGCACCTTGTGTTATGAATCACTGCCTCCTCCCCGAGTCTCTGCTGACCAATCTCATCTTCCAGAGTAATGAATTCTTTATTATTGTCTATTAGCAGATTCTACACAAATGCAAATACAATCAAAACAAAAAAGGGACAGAGTAAGGCGTTGCTGAAACCCCCCCAGCAATGTGATATTCCACTGTTATTTAATTCTAAGTAATTAAGTTAAGTTAAATAATTCTTTTCCGTTAGTAACTTAAGTCAAAAAGGGTACAAACATTTGGGGACGGGTTATCTATTTACCTGACCAACAGCAGATTAGAATCTTAGACACAGTTTCTACAGTAGCTTCCCCAACAGTATTTAAACAGTTTTTGATTAAATTTACCTTGACACCTATAATATCTCCATCTTTCAGGTAGAAGGGAGCAGCCTGGAGACTCTCAGCTTTCCTCTTCTTCTTTCTTTTTGAAACCTGCTGTGTCTGGGATTATTCAGAAGTGATTATTCGAGTATATTCAACTCTCACCTAAAAACATACTGCAATCCCATTTTAACTCCCTCTTCTCACCCAGTTGGAAATGGGCATCCAGGTGTGTTTGTCAGGCAGGTGTTTAGCCAGGAGCAGGTTGTCAGGAGTAAGACCATACTGGGAGGCCAGAGCAGCGTACAGGCCCCTGGGGGTGCCGTCCCGCCCTGCGTCCCACAAAAACTCCTCAGAAGGATAATACGCCTTCTCTCCTGGCACCCCAATCTGAACCCTCAGCAATAAATCCTTCAGGCTGTAGAGATAAAGAGAAAAGAATGATCAGTGTAAAACACAGTTTCAATCTTCCATGGATTTGATCAATCGCCTCATTATCTGTATTGCTGTCAGAAAGTCTCACCCCAGGTCCTCCTCTTTCATCAGCCTCTGAATGCACACCTCCACTCCATTCCCCAGCTTCAGCTTCCTACAGGAAAAGAAGAACTTCAACCCCACATACAGTACAATGAAAAGTTTCACATGCTTTTTCCACCATCACCGTTCAGTGTTTCCATTACAGCACCATTCATGAGCATGAAGGAAATCCAAAGCTATCAACCTGAGTGTCTGTTGGTTTCCTCTGAGTATCCTGGACAGTTTCTTGCCCTCTAGCAGCCATACACGCAGAAACGCAGGACTGGGCACACACACATCCTGAAGTGCCGGCAGAGTCATCATCTACAAAAACACAAATGTGGCTTTTCTCAAGGCATGGTGGGTGCAGTGTTTATACTGATCTGATACAGCAGTGCTCAGTTTACTCGCACTGTTACACTGCAGCCAAAAGCACACACTACTGCTCAAAAGTTTGGGCTTTTTGAAATTTTCAGCATCATTACTTCAGTCTTCGGTCACATGTTCCTTCTGAAATCATTATAATAGGCTGATTTGGTGCTTTCTTAAGGTTATCAATGTTGAAAAAGAACAGCATTTTTAAATAGAAATCCTTGCTAAACAAAAGTATCATTTTTTCCAATATATAAATAAATAAATCACACTGACCTCAAACCTTTGAATGGTAGTGTACAGTACTTCTTTCTTCACTAGCTTCTCTACCTTTTCTTTCAATTGTTTAATCATTGAATGAGTGATGGGTGATAAGTGTACTCATAAAGGTGAATTGTGTAAATTTTCCATGTTAAAATATTTTCTCTTATTCCAGTTTAATATGTAGAGTGCTGTCAAACGATTAATCGCATCCAAAATAAAAGTTTTGTTTACATATATATATATATATATATATATATATATATATATGTGTGTCCTGTGTATATTTAGTATGTATATATACAGACACACACATACAACATATGTTTTGAAAATATTTACATGCATTTACATGTATATATTTATATTCATATAATTTTTACTATAAATATATTTAATATATTAAACGTAACATTTTTCTTAAATATATATGCATGTGTATTTATATACATAAATATACACCGTACACACACATATACTATGTAAACAAAACCTTTTATTTTGGATGCGATTAATTGTTTAACTGCACTAAGAACAATTAATATGCCATTTGTAGGCTGCCTTTTTGAGTACACTTAAAGTATAGGGAAATGAACCAAACAGAAAGCACCACACACATTAACTAGACAAGTACAGTTTTAGTAACTTTTCTTGATGCATTTTGATATTAGAATAAACTTTTTTTTTTTTTTTTTAATTAATTACGAAACGTGTATATGTAGTAACTGTCCAACAGATTTAGCTATTTTTGCCTTAAAAAATATTAAGAGATACATTTGGATTCGGGAATCATCTGACCATTAATCAAAGAAATTCAAGTCAGTAAATAACAAATATAGATAGATTTTTAAAAAAGACTGTTCCAGTGCAAACGCTCTAAACTTTGACGCATTGTTTGTATATTTTGTGTCCCCTAGTATTATAGTATAACCATACACTCAAATCAGGACCTGTGACAGGTATTTTGTATATATTCTGTTTGGAAGGGCTGTTAAGGCCAAAGTATACTTCTTTTTTTATGCGTACATTAGCTGTCGCTGTAGCTAAAGCGTATTCCGGTTTGTTCTATTTATGCAGTTTATCTTCGGCTACCTTGTGAATCGATACCCCCACGGCAGGGTTGCCACTTTGCGGATAAAATAATTACTGCAAGAGAGTTAAATGCGTATGTGCCACCTGCGCGTACAAAGTATGTGCGGTTACAAAAATCTGGCGGTGCGCGTACTATTCTGATGACGAAATTTGCGTCACGCGCACTGTATGCTGTCACCTCACATACGCATAAAAAGTATGCTTTGGCCTTTAGGATTATGTGGGGAAAGTGTTGGGAAACATTTTTGCAATTACACACTTCACCTTTAAGTTATCATTAATGCTGTGAGTAGTGATTGCCAACCTGAGTCTTGAGATCATCAAGTGAAGCCTCCTCTGATATCTCCACATGACCAATGAATCTCATCTCTGATCCAGACCCCTCTGAAACACCAGGACACACACATATAAACAAGCACAAACCAGAGATATTGCCCAAGCAGTCGTGATCTGACAGAAACAACAAATCTCACTTGGTTTTTAGAAAATGTGCTAAAAGTCGAACCTGTGGTGAGCCCCTCAATGCTCAGGCACTCTGCTGTGTGGTTCAGCTCTGGAACGCTGGAGCTGTCAATCGCGTCTATGTACATCTTCACAGACAGTTTGAGGTAACCCTGAAATTGAGATAAGATGAAAGAAAGCCATTTGAAAAGTTTTATTTCCTTCTTACATAAGAAATCATCCAAAACTGAAACCGCACCTTTGGAGGCAGCCGCCCCTCCACCAGCACCAGTGTGTCCCCATGAATGACCTTTGCTTCTTTCAGAGATGCATTCTTGGAGACAAGAGCAACCAGGAGTCAAATATTTTAAATCATAGCAAATTGAGAAAGATTAGTGGATTAGTATTAATTTTTATACCTCATCCATAAGTGGCTCTCCAATTTCCTCACACCAGTCCACTCTCCTTAAGTGCCATGACTCACCTAGAGAGAGAAACAGGTTTCATTAATAAATCTGAGAAAGCTAGCCAAATTAAACATGCCATTAAAAAGCAAACATTTGAACAATTTTACCGTCAAGTTTCACCATCTGCAACATTTCCTTAAGGCACTGGAATAAAAGGAACCAGCATTTTAAAACTTTTCCCTCCAGAACACAGTTAAAATTACATATAAAATCCAGAGAGTTCACCTCTTTGACGGTTAGAGACTCCTCTACAATAATCTCTAGCTCCTGACCAACTGAGGGCGCTAGACCAACACAGAAGTACAAGAACAACTGCATAGAGAAAGATATTTTCTCATTACAGAAAAGTTGTGATATGCATTCTGCATCACATTCACACGTGCACAAATTGTACGAACACACCTGTGTTGCTGTTGGCACTGGTCCGGGACACAGGTAGAGTGAAGTCATCAACCTGATCCCTGCATCCCGAACACTCAAATGCTCATGAACTAGAACACACAGAAACCTGTTTAGCATGTACACCTTTAGAGGGATCACATTAGCATGGGTGCTGATGACTGTTTTGAGAAGATACCTGGAGGTAAAAGTTTTCCAGTTCTATCCATTTGCCTCAGACAACATTCAACACCTAAACGGAGAATAAAAATAAATTAGATACTGATCTGAACACAAAGGGAGACAAAAGCTCTCCCTTGATGCACATACACTAATTTCTGCTCGTCAATTTTAAAATATCACAAAACTGAAAACCTTTTTTTCTAGGTAATGCTGATACAGACAAAAACATAAACAGAAAACCTATAAGAAGTTTAAACAGAATAATGTATCAATGAAAAGGCTATGAGAAGTATTATTGAGCATTTTCCTTGTTAATGAGCATTGTCGTCTATTACTAGATATTACTGAGTACTATTATATAGTGTTATTACCACTGAGCTCATCCTGCAAGCGAAGTTCCTCAAGAGCTTTTTCCTTCACCTCCACCAGCAGCTGCAAGAGTCACACACAGCAAATCAGGACACCTGTACTACACAGTATTACTGTCAACTAAAACTAACTAAAATGACTAAAACTGAAACTGAATTAAAAATAAATAACTAATAAAAATGATTAAAACTTAAAATTAAAACAAACTATAAAAATGAATGATTTCAAAATTATGATTAAATTATTTTTATTACAAAATTATTAAATATTATAGTAGTATTAAAAATAATACCAAAATAACAAGTGTGTGTCTGTGTGTGTACATGCATGTTTTCATTCTGACCATGTTCCCTGAAGCTGAGACTTTACTCCTTTTCTTCCCTTGCTCCTCCTCCTCTTCCTCCTTCATTCCACTCTGTGGGCAAAACTCCACCTGCAGCCAGCGGCAGTCTGAGGGCGTTGTCACGGTGACCATGTCACCGCTGAAGCTGAAGATACTGTGGAAAATCATAGCTTCTATTATATCAGTGTTTATGGTATATATTTACTTCTCTAGTATCAGTGTTGTGAAATGTTACTTTTAAAAGCATCACATTATTGCATTAATATCTCATCACAATAACAAGACAAACATTGTCATAATTTTTATTAATGTAATTGCATAAAGCAAGTTGTCTTAAGCAATTTTAAAACAGGCACCTGGTTTCAAAATGTGTGAAATAGGCAGTATAAATGCAAACCTGCTACTGAAAATTATTTGAATAATAATAATTTAAAAAAAAATCTTGGTAGCACTTTATTTTAAGGTGTCCTTGTTACAGTGTAATTATACATTTAAGTACCGAGTAATATTAAATAACTATATGTACCTACTTGGTTAGGGTTGGGATTACGGTTTAGCTTAGGGTTACTTGCATGTTATTATGCATAATCAATTGTTATTATAATAGTAAGTACATGTAACGTGTAACAAGCACATTTTAAAATAAAATGTTACCAATTTCTTTGCTCTTTATTTTATTAGGTTTCATTACAAATCTCTTCATTTCAGTTTCAAAAATCTATTTGATGAACAACAGTCTTATGGGTTTGAAACAACATAAGGATTAGTAAATGATGACATAATTTTGGGTCAAGGGCTTCCTTTACCTGCTGTCTAGTTCCTCTGGCTGCAGTAGCAGTAGAGCATCTCCGTCCTTCAGAGACAGCTCTCGCAGTGTCCTCTGCATGTCCTGAGGTGGGAAAACCCTCCAACCACTCGTCCCGCCCCCATTGGCCCCTGGACGGCTCTGCTCCTGGCACAGAAAGGCCTCTTGAGGCCCTAGAGCCTCGAGCACTGTACCAAGAGTGGCCCCACCAGCAAAGCCCTTCATGGAACGCACCAGACCGGATCCATCAGCGTCTTCGACCCCTGACCCATCCCCACATCCCAGCTCTTCCACAGAGGGACGCAACACAGTCAGCAAAACAGGCTCCCATTCGATGCCAGTTTTCACCGCCACACCACTGACCTGAAAGAAAGAGAGGGAAAAGGATGGCTCTGGCATTATGCTCTGCAAAAAGGTGATGAGTTAAATGACTTTGGATCTTTGTATGTTCTCAAAACTAGGAGTAAGATTTATAAACCAAGATTGTGAGGCACCGTGTTTATTTGTGGGCGCGTCACTATCCAATTTATAAGTCAGTGGAAACATGTTCTGAGAGTTTCACAGATGCCTCAAATGAGCACAAATAGAGCACCGACACTTAGTAGAAAAGGGATATTATCAATTTCATAGTAAATCTATTATGACCACTGATGAAGTAGGTGCTCACCTTTCTTCCATTCCACACAAAGAGATCAGAGCCATTAGACACACCTGCACTATACAGGGATATCTGGTCATCTGAAACAACACAAGACACATATATAATCATCCAGAATCAATGATCATGTACACTTGGCGTCGGTAAGATTATATAATGTTTTTAAAAAAGTCACTCACTCAAAGTCAAGGCATTTTAATATAAAACACAGTAAAAATATTGATGAAATGTTTAAAATAAGCATTTCTATTTGAATATATTTTAAAACATAATTTATTCCTGTGATTGCAAAGCTGAATTTTTCATCAGCGATTACTCCAGTCTTTAGTGTCACGATCCTTCAGAAATCATTCTAATGTGATGATTTGCTGCTTTCTTATTATCAAAGCCAAAAATTGTTGTGCTGCTTCATAGTTTTTTGTTGAATAGAAATCTTTTGTCCCTGCTGAATAAATGTATTCAATTCTTACAAGAAGTGCAAAAGTATAAATGATGCATGTTCACCTGTCAGTGTATCATACAAATGTAACCCAGCTGGCACATTCTTAGCCAATGTCAATGCCATGTCTCCTTCCCAAAGATCTTGCATCTATGAAACCAAGGTCAAACGTCAGAGAAAACTCCACATATTCTGTCAGAACTAATCTAAATCATCTCCATTAAAATTGTTTTTGCTCATGTAGCCAAAAATGACCACCCACTATCACTGAAAAGGAATGACATTAGGTCATACTGTTACATAAAAATTGCAGTATGTGTGAGCACAGTTAAGGAAGCAGGACTAGAAATAGATTAGTTATGTCACCTGGTAGATGGCCAATCGCAGGTCTCCCACAGTCTTTCTGCGGTCAAAGGTGACTGTGATGATGGAGTCTTCGTCTGGAGATATGGGGTGCAGGGCTCCATTTTGGTAGTGGTAATGAGGGGCCAAATGCAGCCGCACTTCAACGCTGTTGCTGCTGGCATCAAACTCAGCTCTACAAGAGACAGATGATTTTAGCATTGCATAAAATACCCAACGCTGAGTGTGTGAGTGTTTATGAGTGTATATAAAACCACCTTCTCTGCTGAAGTCTTGCATTCTCCTCTTGTACCATCTCCACCAGGTAAGGAGGCACTTTGTACGCAGGATTTCCTATGGCTGTTTAAAAAGATACACAAAAATAGCCTTTGGTTTAATCACGTTTCAGTATTTAAATAGATTTGCACCACATATGCACACAGAGTCCAAAATGAACACTTGCCAATCACCAAAAGCAATAAAATTAGCTTTTGTTTCATGTGTGGTAAAAAAATGGCCATTGACAGGTGTGACAAAGAGTGTCCAAAACAACATACACTCTGGAGGTCTTTTCATAGTTGTCTTCCTATAAAAGAGCATGTAGGCACTCTCTTTTCCCTGAAACTGCTTCTCTATGTCCTTCTCTGTAATGGCCGTCACAGTGGAATCATTCAGGTCAAACCAATGACATCCGTCAGGGCCTTCAGTGTCTCCTGCCGTTTCCGGCTCCGTGTTCTCTGCGCTGTTACTGGCTGAAGCTGAACCGACTGGCTCTGTTGGACTGGGTTCTGTTGTTGCAGGACCAGCAGCTTTCAGAGCTACACGGGTTCCATTGGAGACCAGCATAAACACTTCAGGGTGGTTCTGAAGAAACTGATGGATGACAAAATGGTCAGTACGAATACTTTCCTTCAGGTTATACTATTCTAGCATTTCAACTATAAAAGAAAAAAATTATTTTGCAGCACTGCTATTATTGGCCTGCATGATAAATTACTAATATATTCTACTAATTTTACTATTCTAACAAGTCACTGTGGATAAACATTTAATATCATTCCAAAATTTAGGATCAGTAAGATTTTTTACAAATGTTTTGAAAGTCTCTTATGTTAAACAATGCAACATTTATTTGAGCATAAATACAGTAATATTATGAAATACGAATTGACAGCTCAAATAAACATTTGTTAAGTTTAAAAAAAAAAAAGGTTTAATTAAAAAATAAATAAATAAATAACCTCCTTGGCTCCAAACTTTGAACATTAGTCTATTACTGTATCTGTGTGAAGAATAGTATACAACTTCAGAACCCCAACCTTGCTGATGGTGCCATACTGTTTTTTATATTTTTTGCTCCATGGCGTGCCCGTTTTATTCATCAGCTTTTGGCCCAGCTGGTCTACAAGCACACATTTCGACTCATCCTGACAAAAAACAAGTGAAAATTAGCATGTGAAATTTTAAGACCACAACCTTTAAGAAACATTGATTACAGTTGTCCTGCCTTTCAACACAGAATATGCTCATTATTTCCCTTTATTGTGCTGTGAAGTGAATAAAACCACATTCTCTTGATTTAAGATGGAATTTCATCATTCTATACATTAAATAACTGCTACAAACCCAAAAGTGTTAATAATATTTCAAACATCTACTTACGGTCTTGCATAGCTGTGGAGATTTATGGTGTAGTGACGTACCTGAGCCAGAATGTCAGTAAGAACAGAGAGTGGATCCTCGGTGTCAACAGAATTTTCACTGTCTTTCTTTCTTTCCCCAACTTTGTCCTCTTGTCTCTGGGTTTTCACCTTCACTTTTACCTCTTCCTCCTGAGAATTATTATTTTTTAAATAATAAACAGTGGTTGCTTGTCATTTTTGGATTGGACTTATTATTACTGAACCATACATAGAGACTGCAATAAAAAACAAAAGACTGACCGGTGCCTCCCAGTGGCCGAGCTGATCGATGTCTTTGATGTAGACATGATAATGGCCTCCATAACAGCCTCCTTTATGTATAATGACAGAGAAGAGCTCGTACGAATACTCTGAGTCTGGCCAATTGTTCTGTTAGAAACACAGCATTTGTTAAACCCTTGTTTTGAAACCGAGTTGCCGTGGTCATTATAGCTCTCCACCTAGAACTGTGCTTCTAGTTTACTAGTGACGAAAACGTTAGTCTCTGCTTGAAATAATCTAAATGTTCTCAACGGCTGCTAACAGGATGGTAACTCTGAGCTTGCAGTGGATTCTACAATACTCGACCAGATACCATACACTGTTCAGTGAAGAATATCCACCAATAACACAGACTTATCTTACTTGGCTGGAGAGTTTGGAAAATGTATTTGTGTGTGATTCGGCTCTGGTACCTGCTCACAAAATGGTCTGAGGTTGAATGTAAGAGGAAAAAGGTAGCTCCCAGTCTCTTTGTAGCGCTCACACTTGGCAAAGTCAAAGTTGAACCTCAACAAAGAAATGGTCAGGAATGGTGGAAGTTTTCTCAGTTTAGCAGACTGTAACAAAAGACAGAATTAAGCAGGTTTATAACCAACTACAGCTGATTCATCTGAATGTGTATCTAGAATAATGATTTAGTGCCATTCACATGTTAATAGGGATCATATTACATGTGGAATCAAATTATAGAATCCTGAAAAAATGCATCATGGATTTCATAAAAATGTTAAGCACAACTGCTTTCAACTGTGATAAAACAAAATGTCAACGCCAAATCAGCATATTAGAATGATTTCTGAAGGATTATGTGACACTGAAGACTGTATTACCTCAGATAAAAAAAAAAGTTTGAGTTCTGAGAGGTGACTGACCTTAGCGGCCCTAACCAGCTGATCACATCTGCTGCAGCGGTACAGATTATTACCCTCAAACATCTCCTCCTCCACAAACATGTTCCACAGCGCCTCCTCTAGCCCACTCACACCACGCACTGACACAGTCAGGTCCAGAAAGTCCTCCTGAGAGAACAGAAATAAAACCATTTAGTTCACATTTAAATCTGTTGTAACATTATAAATGTCTTTACTGTGACTTTTGGTCAAATGAATGTGTCCTTGCTAATAAAATGATTAATTTCTTTTAAAAAAACTAAGAAATAAATAAAGACCCCAAACTTCTGAACAGTGTATCATAAATAATAAATATGCTCTGTTTTTGTGCTGGCTATATTTAAAGTTGTCACAGTTGGACTGCTGGAAGCAAACATAAGTAGAGGAAAAAAAGGGCGCATTCTCTTTTCTGACCTGTCTCTCACTAATATTGCCGCACTCCTTGCAGGTGATCTGGTTGACAAGCGTCCCATGGTACAGCCGGTGTATGAGACTGCTGCCTGAAGTGCCTACTAAAGAGCTCTCCAGAGCACTGAACAGGATCCGGTTCAGCTCCTGCACATCCTGCTGACCCATTTCCTAAAGACAAAATCAAAACATAAGATTTGAACAAGCTGCTTGATCATTTTAGTTTAACTTTAACCAGACACTTTATGTGGAAACTGTTTGATTTAGAAGCCACTGTTTGGTCTCAAACCAGAGTAAAGCACTCATTTCTATTTGAACGGTTGCTGATTTTGCCTTGCTATTATCCAAAGTGACCCATGTGACCCTGGGAAACCACTTAACCCCAGATTACAAAGGGACTGTCATTGCAATTTTCTTTGTTAGATGAAAATCACCTGCTACATGGACAGTAAGTACAGATCACAAAGTCTTTGTACCTCATTGTTCGTCCAGCCAAAACTGTCGGTCAGGTCTGTCGTGGAGGCTGTTTGTTCATCCACCAGCAGCAGATGACAAAACAGTCTCTGAAGCTCCAGAGGAATCACACGGACCTGAGAACACACAGACCCGGAAACATCCATCCATCTGGTCCTTATAAAAACTTATAAAGCCTTCTATTCATCTCCCACTTACACACATTCATACACACCTTTGCCTCTGGTTTATCCTCATCAGCCAGACATCCTAATTCATCCGGTCCAAGATGGAACAGCTCCTCTGCAAGAGATGATTTTATGTCATAGCTCCATAAAAAAATTGATTCACCCCAAAAAGAAAATTCTGTCATTCTCATGTTGTTTCAACCCTGTATGGCTTTGCTTTGCTTTTTTTAATATATATATATATAAGTATCTTAGCCACTCCATCAATACAAAGTGAATGAGGACTTGGGCTGTCAAGCTTCAAATTTACAGAAAAGTAATTAATGAGTCATTGAACTCAAGCATCAAACCCAAACATAATAACATTTTACAAAACCACTGCAAATGTTATCATGAAAGTGTAATCTGAAAATCACTAAATATCAATTAATATAACACGTATGTGTAACTTGTGTTCATTCAACAACTTGTAATCTGTTTTGTGTGTTTTTGGGCATGAACGTTACTAATTTTTTCAGAACACACACCTGTGTTTGTCATTAAAACTGATCTTAAATTATAAAACCCACCCGAGAACTGCTAAAACCATTTTAGACACGGGTTCATGGATTCAGCAGATAAACGAACCATCGAAATATCGCAAATATATGACATAAGGAAGCATCACATAATAAAGTCACGTGACTTCCCTAGCTCCGAAACAAAAGATTCATAATGTCGAAGCTTCATTATGAATTATATGAATTAGAGAGGCCAGAATGATATTGAGAAGTAAGTAAATAATGACAAAATGTTCATTTTAGACATAGTAATTATTTTAACTAATGAAATATCTGATTTATTCTCAGCCCATCTTACCCCTAAACTCTGGTGTGAACAGCAGAGTCTGGATCAGGGAGTTGAGGTAACAGGTGCCACCCTGATTCTTGATTCCGCAGAGTTTGATTTTCCCTCTGGGTGGTGGAGGCTCACACTCTCTCCCCTTCACACCTGTGCCAGGTGTAGAGGAGGAAAAGCCATCCCCGTCCTCCTCAAACAGATCTCCAAACATGACCGCAGCTGCCTTGTAAAGCTTAGAATCGGTAAACCTCCTCCTGTTCTTTAGTGAACCGAGTTTCGTTTACTGTGAAAGAGAAGTGTTTCACCTCTTGCTATCTCATCTTGGTCTTCCCCAGCTCCCGATTAACAATCAATGGGCTCACCCTGGAATACGATGATTTTACAGGACTAAACATCGCTTTTCTAAACCAAAAGAAGAACCGAATGCTCTTTTTGCCCCGTTTAAGCGTCGTGACGTTCCTCTGGATGAATCACAGGTGTCGTGAGTAAATCTCAGTCCTTAAAACGCAACGTGGAAATCTGAGAGGTGACTGCACTGCTTCCATATTTCACCATTGAGATTTAAAAGAACAATAATTTTTTCGTTGACAGCCGCTGTATTCGTTTCGTTTTATTAGACCGCTAACATATTCGGTAAATAATCGTTTTAAACTCGACTCTTTCATTCGAATCGACCGGTTTGTTAGTAGTAATAACGGAAGAATTGAAATCTAAGTAGAAAACCATTAATGTTTTTAGGACGCAGCCATGTTTGCTTGATGACACGTCAAGCCGCTATGCATTATGGTACTTGTAGTTCTCCATGTTAACGGCCCTCCTTCGTGCGAGTAATCTTGTGTAGTTTAGAAGAACTACATATTTCCTTCAACTGGCTGTACCTTGGCTTTATGGGTTCTGTAGTTTAAAGATTGCATATTTATATAATAAATCTGTTGTTATACACAGACGGCCTATACAAAATTAATGTAGCCTATTACACACACAAATGTTCATATTTAAATCTGTGAAACATGAACACTGATAAAACAGCTATAAAGTAAGATACATTTATTGTAGTGCAAAAAACAAGAGGTAAATACATTTTTACATATAAATAATATTATTTATTATTTTACATTACTGATATAATATTAATTAAACATTGTATGCACTTTCCACAAATGATTGTGCCCTATTTATGGAAAATGTATGTTGGAAATAAAAGCTAAATGTGCCCTCATTTCACTTTCTTGATTCACAGGATGTCCAATGTGCAGATGTTAACTTCTTGAAACAGAATAGTCTTTCCCACAATGTCATTTTAACAGTGATTTAAGGACACATTTGTGAGATTCACCACTGAAAGTTTATCTTGCATCTTGATGGTCCTTTTTACACAGATGAGGTAGTTTTCAAGAAGTATCAAACTCCATAATCCACCGCTGTCAGCTTGAGTGACTTCTCTGACATTAAAGAGCTTCTCATCAAAGTGTTAGTGGTTTGTAAGTCAAGAGAAGAAGAGAACGATTCAGTTCTATCAACTTCTGTGGCAAATGATAAAAATAAGCAAAAACTGAGCAATTGGGTGCCCTCAGTGGATCCTCAGCTTGAAGACTTTGGAGAGAGGTGTTTTGGCACTGGAGTACATCAGGTATGAACCCTCATCTGAGGTAAAGAACTCCCAGTCACTGCATCCAATAGTGGGTAACCGATGGACGGGAACAAAGCCCTCATATCCCTGCCATCTGAGAGACACAAAAACAATAATACTGAAAAGTAATCTATCTTCATTTGCTTCAATATTCATTTATGGTTTATGGCACTGATATACTGTAATCATATATAGAAACCCATTTCCTTCACACAATACAAAAATAAAAAAGTCACTTTTTATCTCCCAATTCTTTCTTTTTTTTCTTTCTTGCAATTCTGGCTGGATATTTATTTTTTTATTATTTATTTATTTAATTATGAGGGGGAAAGCCAGAATTGTGTGAGATTTATTTATTTTATTTTAATTTTGTTTTATTTATTTATTTTTTGAGAATTGTTATTTCTAAATTGTGAGATGTATACTGTGAGAAAGATGGAAATGGGCTTCCATATTATGATAATATTTGAGAAAATAACTATTTCAAATCATTTACAGATCCTATAGTCTTGTCCTGGCTATAGGCCTAGTTGCATATCAGAAAATTGTTGTTTTATAAAGAAATACCATGAACACCTAAATGAAATTTATAGGTTTACTTATCTCTTAAGTCATGAGTTATGATCTGTGTATAATGTTTGAGCTTTCAATCATTACCTGTATATAACACTGTTCAAAGAGTAAGATGATCCATCATAAGAGTTGGCTACGACTAAGAAATGCTCATCTCCAACCGAAAAGAATTCCCAGTCCACTGCACTGTCAGATGAAATCAAGTCAAAAGATATGGATAATTGATTCTCAAACCCATAAAAACAGGGGGAAAAAAGCCTTTATAGTGCAGGCTTTACCTGTATGTTACAATGTCTTGGAACTTGAGGAACATCTTGGTTGTCATGTCAAGTTCATATATAGTTGAGTTGATGGTATAGAGGCTTGGTCCTCTCTCACACAGCATGTGTCCATTAGCAAGAGCTAGGAAGACTCTGTGTCCAATCTGAAACATCTCCCAGTCTGTAGCCCCAAATGTCTAGAGACATATAGGTTGAGAAAGAAAAATAGATTTGGTCTGGTAACAATATGTTTTCAAAAGCATTCATGCTGCCATGGCTTTTATCATTGCCTTTAAATTGTATAAGAGGTCAAGGTAAAAGCCTGCTTACACTATTTCTGATAAGTAGAAGTTAAACCTCAGAAATATTTCTATACTAGGTTAACATAGTTGTGTGACACATTTATGGGAAACACAGTCCTGCTGAATTGACACTGACTGCATTCACAACTTCATGAGATCCATATCACATCACTGTGATGTATGACTTTGATTTTGTTATATGGTAAGATCTCAAGATTTTAATTATAGTGTAACATCATCTAAACACTTGATATTAACAAAAAAAACCTCTTCTTGTTCTTTTTCTTCCCCCCTGTAAAACACATCTGCACACAGGGAAATTCCCTTCTGAAACGGCTGACAACATCACAAGCGGTGAGTCTGCCTTGTTAAGTCTGTTGACATGTACTTTGGATAAGTGATTTAGAGAAAATTCAACAATGATTGAAAAATTTTAACATTTTTATAGACTTGAATGAAAGAAGCCATTACTTCCGACTTCCGATTGCTAATTTAACAAAAAAAATAGTATTTTTTTTTTATATTCAATAAAATGTTCTATTCAACCAATTTTTAGGCATAGTTTTCCAAAGAAATTCTAACATTATTACCCCAATTTTATTTTGTCTGCAAGCTGCAAACAACCTGCAATTTTCCATACAAAGAAAATGTATGGTGACTTATATTATCAATTTGAACATCAAATCGTTTAGACTACTTTTATTAATTTTAAGGCTTGGAAGTTTTTTGATTTTGGAGTTTTACCATCCAATTAAGTTGTATTTTTAAAAAAAAAGAAAAAAAAAGTGCAGCTCCAACAACGTGTCTAAGCTTTCCTAGGTTTAATGGAAAAAAAGAATTGTTCCTTTTAAGTGTTATTTATCAGAAATCACCTTTCTAAGCCCAGTACACATGAACATACATTTTCTATATCTCATTTTTCCTATTTATTAAGTGAAAATATATTATATATTTAGTAAAATCATTTGCGTGAAGAATTAAAAGTTTGTGACAACAGGATTTCAAGCAATAAATCTCTTCAGTAGCGGTTCAGTTGTCTTTTACGGCGGTTAAATCTTCTGTTCACCCTATACTTAAACAACCCCAGCTATACTACAGATACCCCGAGGTGATTCTGTGTGAACAGGTGTCAGGTAAAAAAAAAAAAATGTTGCAACTGGGAAACACCTACATGGGTCCATCATTCATCTTTTTTCATGTGCGTGTCATGGTTTTCCACTTCATTTACCTGTAATATATTTCTTAATGTGCAACTCAGGATAGAAATGTAGCTCATGTACACCAGTGTTTCCATTCAAAGTAAACAAGCTCTAAATGATCATCAAGTTTCAGAACGATCCATTTGATTTTAAGCTATCAGAAAGTTCCAGAATCTTGCGTCCATCACAGGCATTTTGAAATGAAATGCTTTCTAAACTCACCCTTATAGTCTGAAAAAGCTGAAAGGCTCCACCAAGCCAGATGTAGATGGATGAATCTGTTTGGGTGGAGGTGCCGTCAAATGCATTGGCCACTGCTAAGAAGTGGTAGGGCCCTACGGTGAAAAACTCCCAGTCATAAGCTCCTGATGTCGAGAGAGTTTGGTTCACCTCAAATGTCTTAGTGCCTGGGTTCCACTTATAAACAACGCTGTCAATGTTGTGATTGCCATTCTCTGAAAGGGATGACAGGAACATAATGTAAGGGTTTGAAATGATAATAAATGTAACTAATGGCACCTGTTTTAAGAGCAGTAACAAAATGAAATGCTGATACCATCTACTGAACTGCATCAGAGGCTCCAAACTTATCAGTCCATACACTAACAGTCAAAATAGTATGTATATATATGTATTTAAAATAAGTCTCTTATGCTAACCAAGACTTATTTATTTGATCACAAATAAAGGAAAATTTCATTTTTGAGGGGGTGGGGGTGGAATGTAATTGCGAGATATAAACTTTTTTGAAAAAAAAAAGGTAGAATTGCAATATATAAACTCAGTTATTCAAAGTTTTTCATGCAGTTACACTTTCACATCACGCAATTTATATTTTTTTTATATACTTTTATTTAATTTTTTTCTCAGAAATCTGAGTTTACATCTCGCCATTAAAAAAGACAATTGTGACTTAAAAGTCACAGTTACTTTTATTAATGAATTACTTAATTATGTTTTTCTATGGTGGAAATGGGCTTCCATAGAATTGCGAGAAAAAAGTCGGAATTGTGATATAAATGTAAAATTCTGAGATGTAAACTTGGAATTGCGAGAAAGAAAGTCAGTCAGAGTTTATATCTCACACATGACCCAAAATTGCAAGACTGCAGAATTGTGCAATAAAAAGCCGCAATTACATTTTTATTTTTTATTCTGTGATGGAACAGGCTTCTATACAATATTCTTTTATTGTATGGCAAATGTATCTTCAAATATCAAATATTTTGTGATACACAGATGAAAGGAAGTTATATGAGTTTTGGAAAGACATGATGCTGTGTATGAATTTAAAAGATTTTTTTCATTAAACGTTTATGGTGTGGTGTCAACTGAGAAGTATTTAGCAGTATTTTAGGGCAGTTATGTATAAGCCTAGTTAGGCACCAAGGAATCACTTGGTTCGGCCTCAGTACACCGTTGTTGGACCAACCTGTTCGGTGATTAGCCACAGCTAAAAAAGCTTCATTATTAATATGAAAGGCCTCCCAGTCACGAGCGCTGTGCGTCTCCAGGGTCTGATAACGCACAAACTTCAGCCTCTTATTACTCCACCTATAGATCACAGACAGCTCTCGCTCTCCGTCCGCCGGGCCCACGGAGTTCGACACTGCCAAGAACATCTGGCACACATACAACACACACAGTGATAAATGAGCCTGATACAGACAAACAGAGATAAAGTTACACTTACTATCAGTCAGCCCGTCATTTGGCTATCATGAATCCAGCTCGCTAAATTTAGAACAGTGTGAAGATCAGGTGGTAGATATACTGCACTATATAGCCTATATGAGTCATAATTTCACCCAGGCAAAGAGTTTAGTGATGTTTTAACTGATACAAATACAAACTCGGTGATATAATGATGATGATAATAGTCGTAAGGGGCTGCAGGTTTCAACAAAGAACTTTTATTACTTCCTATTCTTTATAATTCAAGATCTGTGTGATATAATTAAGACTAAACAATTCCACTGCAGACAGACAGATGTGTATAAATGATTCATTCGGGGAAGGGAAAGCATCAGACTTTAAATTAATTTCTGTGATTGACTACACTAGTGATTTAAAGTTATTGCATATGATTGACTGAGTGTAAGAAACACCACATCAAAACACACCTGTCTCCTGCAGTGCAGTGTAAAGTCTGTTCTCTGTGGCTCTGTGGAAAATGTGCAGATCACACTTATGGTACTGAACCACGTCTAGTGTATCTCTAAACCCAGTCTCAGTTCTTACATGCCCCTTACCTCATTCCTGACTGTAAGTCTCCCTTAACATTTCACCTCAGGCCTTTTCTGCCAGTAATTCTTTTCTAATGAAGTGCCAATCACTGCTCTCTACAGCTGCACTGTACAACCTTTGCCTGTTTAACTACAAATTCAAGTCCTCTGTTTAATGTGTTTAATGTCATTGATGTGACCCTCATTGTTTTTTTTTTTAATTTGTGTATTTTATTTATTTATTTTAAGACTGTGACTTCAATAACCATTTTAGTGTCAATTTCTTAGTTGAAATTAATGATGATATTGTTGTTTATCATAGTTTTTTTAATATATATGTATATATATTCTAACCTATTCATTTAAAAAAGCAATTATTTTAGCTTTTAAAAAAGTTTTTAAAGAATTAAGAGTGAAAAGAGTGTGACTAGAATACATGTCCTTTACAGTTTCAGTCTCCAGTTCTATCAAGTTTTTTTAATAAGACACAATTATTATTATTTAAAAAAAAAAAAAAAATGGTTAGGTTATATAACTGTCCAAAGATTGTAGTAAAGAAACAACCGAAATGCTGAAATTCAAATTCATTTTTTTTTGTTTTTTTTTTCCTGAAAAACCTGCCAAATCAAAATCAGTACAATGAAGTTAGGACTTTTTTTTTTTAAATGAGACACTTTGGTTTTAAAAGAATTGTAAAAATCTGATTAAATTGAAATGATTAATATGTCTAAACTCGCTATTCGCTAACAGCTGTGCCATTTGAAAGTTTTAGACTTTGACAGCATTATTGTCTTTTCTCACCTTCTTCCCTATAGTGAATTGCTTCCATGCCTGGGCCTTAAAGGTGCTGATGTTCTGGTAGAGCTGGAAGTGGCCGTGGTTCCAGCGGTAGATAGCAGAACCTGGTTTGTTGGCCCGATGAGCCATAGCAGCAAACAGCCCAAACGAGGGAATCTGGAAGAGCTCAATGTCCAGCGTCTCTGAGGTGGTGTAGAGATCCTGGTAATCATCTACATAGTCTAGTCTGTCTTTCTCTGTAGATTGAATAGCATTAAATAGAGCTGCTGAGACTTCAGCTGACACAAACAAAAAGGTGTCAAAAAAGCATCCCCAGGGTTTTTTTTCATGGTAATCATAAAATACTATTGTATTACCCTTTGATATCATCACCACTGTCACAGTACTTTTTGGTAAAGGAACTGGTCCATTATGCTTATGTGAACAATTATAAGATATGAGATTTGAACATTGCATGATAAATGTAAATGTAACATGATTTTCTAAATTAAAATGGTGGACTCAAATCTCTGTTGCATCATTGTTTAGACTTTTTTCGAAAAAACGCTATCATGCTATAGACAGTTTGTTTTAGATCTAAAATAACGATAATAAACAAAAGTGATCTTTAGTTTCCTACCTTGCAGCATAGAGTGCCAGTATGCACCATCACATAGGAAAAGGCCTCTTTTAAGCGTGTCAAACCAGAGTTGTCCCTGCTCTGCCGCAGTGCATGCTGGTTTAGACCCCAGAGTCACACGGACCTCCGTCTCTGAAGATTGAAATGAGAATGCAAACATACAGAGCAAATATGTTTAAAGTAATATTCTTTTTGAATGACATGAAAATATATTGTATTTGATGAAATCTGTGATTAATGGATTATTCAAATATATTTTTTTTATATGTTAATGAAATTGGATGACTATTTGTAATGGATATACCTCATCAAAAGAATATGGATATGAAACAAGTGTTTCAGCGTTTCATCACAAGCGAAACAATCTGTCTAGTCAGCTCAGGCTGTGAGGGTGTTAAAGTATTAACCAAGGCATGTAATCTAGATCAAAGCTGCCATTAGCTCATTTAAATTGTCAATACAAGTGATATAAACACAGCATTGTTTGTCATGCCCAAGATGTGTGCCAGCGTAAACCCGCACCCACTCAATCACTGACAGCTCTCACTGCAAGCGGCAGAACCTCTGTTTTCCTTTTCAGACCGAAACAAGTGTCAGATGTTTAGTTTGGGACCATAACTCAATCTGACCACGGGCAATATGCCACCGGTGTGGTCTTTCACACCACAGATCTGTTCTTTTCTTCAAAATGTTGTCCATGGCTCCAGTCATGAGATACAATAATTTCTTTGTAATGGTTCAGTGTAACTCAGTGTTAGCATTGGCTAGGTTGATATGTTTAACCAGCTTATTTTCTTTTAAGTATCTCCGTTTTAATTTTTATTATGCCCCTATATGTGTATATATTATGTCATATAATTATATGTGTATATATTAGTGCTATCAAACGATTAATCGCATCCAAAATAAAATAGTTGTTTACATAAAATATGTGTGTGTGCTGTGTATATTTATTATGTACACATAAATACACACACATGCATGTATATATTTTAGAAAAATGTTATGTTTATATATTTAATTGTTTATTCATTTATTATATGAATATAAATATAGACATGTAAATACATGTAAATATTTTCAAAATATATACTGTATGTGTGTGTATTTATATATACATAATAAATATACACGGTACACACGCATATTATGAAAACAAAAAACGTTTATTTTGTAGGCGATTAATCATTTGACAGCACTAGTACTAGTTTTTAATAATATCAGAGTTATTCTTTTATAATATAAATAATTTAATTTTATAATATCATATAATTTTATAATGACTTTGTGTGCTAAACAGATAAAAAAATTAAGATGCTATTCAGTGATAGCAACCTTTATAATTGTTGAAAATTGAATTGTGTTCTAGTCATATGCATTTGGGTTGGAAATAAAAAAAAATTATATATATACAAACACACACACACACACATAATTCAATCATATAATACACTCTTAAAAATAAAGGTGCTTCACGATGCCATAGAAGAACCTTTTTGTCTAAATGATTCCATAAAGAACCTTTAACATCTGAAGAACCTTTCTGTTTCACAAAAGGTTCTTTGTGGAGAAAGAAGGTTCTTCAGATTATAAAAAGGTAAGGAAGAGATGGTTCTTTAAAGAACCTTTGACTGAATGGTTCTTTGTGGAACCAAAAATGGTTCTTCTATGGCATCGCTTAAAGAACCTTTTGAAGCACCTTTATTTTTAAGAGTGTATATATATATATATATATATATATTTTTATTTTTTATTTATTTTATTTATTTTATTTTTTGTCATTTTAAGATGTAACATCATTTGAACTGAAATATTTAAGTTTTACCGTATGGAGGAAGCAGGACGTCATTTATCTGGGATTTCATTGGCAAATTTGACAGGATTGTAGGGACAGAAAGCTCAACCAATGATGGTTTGAAAGAGGGACACACACGTGGCGTTGCGTCTGATCCGGGCAAAAGGACGAGCTGCCGCAGTAAACCCTTAAGAAAGAAGACAGATCATCATCTTACCAACAGGTGTGCTTATGTGTATGCTAATATATTTTAAATAAAGCAAATTAAATAGCAATATCAGAATCCAACGCTTACAGAGAACAGGCCTTTCCACTTCCTTCGACTTCCAATGTGGAATCTTGAGGCATCAGTGCTGAGATCAGAGGGAAATGGCTGTTTATGGATCCTGAAACCCATCAGGGAAAGTACATTACTCACAGATCTCAACTTTGAACTGCAGCAATATACTTTGTTTCTGAATCTATTTTTTGTGGTTTGGAAAGATCCTGCTTCACTATTTTTAATACCACTATGTAATAAAATCAAAATTGCATTTAATTTGTATTTAATTGTTCAAGAATTCAAGAGTGCAAGAGTATACGCACATTTTGGCCAAGTAATTGTAAGCAAAAAACTAAATTTAGCTCTGAGGTCATCTATATGCCTATATATTGTGGGGTCTTTCCACTACCGTCACAGACTCACAGTTCCAGTGGGATGCCGCAGTCCAGGGTGAGGGTGGCATGGTGACCGCTGACGGCTAACACCATGCTGTGCCAGTGGTTGTCCGCCAGGCGGATTCTTTTAAAGCTGAGACGTTCCCTCCCCATTGAGCCCTGATAGATGAGATGCACTTTCTCTTTAGAGAAACGCATGCCAAGCAGGAGTTGATCGACATCCTCCTTCACTACAGCGAACAAGTACTCATTCTTCTGAAAAACAGCAAGCACAGATTCAGTTCAGAGACACGGGAAAGATAGTCAGGTTTATGTTGTCTTTCATTTGGCTCATTCACAATATCATTAATGTGATATTTTATATCAATAAAATGAAGTTTTAAAGAAATAGTTCTCCCAAAAATGAAATTTCTGTCATCATTTACTCCCCCCTCATGCCGTTTTAAACTTGCATGTCTTTCTGTCTTCTGATGAACATAAAAGAAGATATTTTGAAATTGCTGATAACCAAAAAAATGTTGGTTCCCATTGACTTTCATTATTGAATATAAAAGAAGATATTTTGAAGACCCATATGACAAAAAAATATATTTTTTTCCCTCACCAAAATATATTTAAATTATATGCTAACTATACAGTGCTGCTTGAAAGTTTGTGAACCCTTTTCTATATTTCTGCATAAATATGACCCAAAACATCATCAGATTTCCATGTAAGTCCTGAAAGTATACAAAGAGAGCCGAATCAAACAAGTGAGAGAAAAATATTTTTTTTGTCATTTATTTATTGAGAAAAATGATCCAGTGTTACACATCTGTGCTTTGCAAAAGTATGTGAATCTCTTGGATTAGCAGTAAATTTAAAGATGAAATCCATCTGTGCAGAGGTGTTTTCAGTCCGTACGTGATCTGTCAAAGTCTGATCATGTTTGTGGAAGTGAATCATGTCACGAACAAAGGAGATCACTAAGGACCTCAGAAAAAGAGTTGATGTTGCTCATCAGGCTAGAAAAGGTCACACAACCATCTCTAAAGAGTTTGGACTCCACAAATCCACAGTCAGACAGATTGTGTACAAATGGAGGAAATTCAAGACCACTGTTACCTTCCCGAGAAGCGGTCGACCAACAAAGACCACTCCAAAGCAGAATGTGTAATAGTCTGCCAGGTTGCAAAAGTTTCCAGGGTAACTTCTAAGCAACTAAAGGCCTTTCTCACATTGGCTAATGTTAATGTTCATGAGCCCACCATCAGGAGAACACTGAGCAACCATGGTGCGCATGGCAGAGCTGTTCTCCAAAAAGAAAATTGCTTGCTAAAGATCATGTGGACAAGCCAGAGGACTATTGGAGAAAGGTTTAATGGATGGATAAAACCAAAATAGAACTTATTGGTTTAAATGAGAAGCTATTATGTTTGGAGAAAAGTACACTCTGCATTCCAGCTTGAGAATCGTATCCCATCTGTGAAACATGGTGGTGGTAGTATCATGACTTGGGCCTGTTTTGCTGCATCTTGGCCAGGACAGCCTGCCATCATTGATGGAACAATGAATTCTGAAATATAGCAGCAAATTCTAAAGGAAAACGTCAGGACATCTGTTTAAGAACAGAGTCTCAAGAGAACGTGGGTCATGCAGCAAGACAACAAACCCAAGCACACAAATCATTCTACCAAAGAATGCTTTAAGAAGAACAAAGTAAATGTTTTGGAACGGCTGAGTCAAAGTCCAGACCTTAATCCAATTAAAACGTTGTGGAAGGACCTAAGCAAGCAGTTCATAGGAGGAAACCCACCAACATCACAGAGTTTAAGTGGTTCTGCACTAAGGAATGGGATAAAACTCCTACATGTTATTGTGCAGGACTGATCAGCATTTACAAGAAACTTTACCTTCAGTTACTGCAGCAAAAGGGGGTCACACCAGATACTGAAAGCAAAGATTCACATACTTTTGCATCGCACAGATATGTAACACTGGATCATTTTTCTCAATAAATAAATGACAAAGAAAAAAATCTCTCACTTGTTTGATTCCATTCTCTTTGTCTACTTTCAGGACTTATATGAAAATTTGATGATGTTTTGGGTCATATTTATGCAGAAATATAGAAAATTCTACAGGGTCATCTCAAAAGATCAGGGAAAATGTTCTAGTGAATTCTAAATTCTAGTGAAATGATGACTACAATGCACCAGAGTGCAACTCTGATTGAGTTTGGAGTAAAATATCTTTTCTCAACTAAAAAATTAAAAAATTGAGACTTATTTAATAATTAAGTTGAACTGGACACAAGCGTCTAACCCTTTGCCGATCTGTGCATTAGATGTCATTATAAGCATACCTTCATTCTGGTGTGAGACACTTTTACAGTGGCCACTATGGAGAATTCTGCAGGGAAGAGAGGGCAGTTAATGAACAGCTGAGACGATGGAAAAGTGAGTGCCTGCGTAGGACTGAAGAACTGGACCCCACGAGCGCCTCCCTCCTGCACCATACGGACCCCAGACAGAGCCTCTCCATTACGGGGCAGCACTCGAGACAACAGGTCCACTGGATGGAGATCTGGAGAGAGAGAGGAGAAAGACTTAAGAGAGGAGTTGAGGAAACCTGAAATTGAGGACCCCATGCCAGAAACGAGGTTTGGCTTGTTAGCACGCTTGGTCCAGTTACCCCCTGCTGCTAAATGCAGTAACTACACCCTCTGTGTTTTTTGGGGGGGTTTTTTTGCAAGTACAAATATATGGTAACCTGTACCAAAACTAAATGGTACATATTTGTACATTTTTTAACCCTAATATATATATATATTTGTACTGTAAAGCTACACTTTATTACCTAATGTGTACAAATTAGCTTTCGAAAGGGTTCCTCCCAAATGTTAGTTGATAACAGTTTTGTTCTCTTTTTTTTTTGAGAGTGTACCACAAATACTTCTAAATAAGTCTAAATTAAATGTCAATAGGATTCATTTATTCATTCAAGGGCCCTCAAAAATATGAAATTGACAGCTCAGAATACAGTAGTTTCTAGTCAAGGATTTTGGACTGTGCGTGTTCTTGTGGTGCCATCAAACAATCAGCTTTGTTAGGACATTATTTTCCTTGTTGTGATTTTATTTCTCAGGTGACTGCCACAAAAACTTCTGTGCCTAGAATTGAGTGGTCATTAGTGAAGATGGGAGCAAGAAGTTTGCATCCTTCCGAGTTTGTCTGTGCCAACTGAATAACATGCCATTCAAAATGGGAACGCTAATGGATGGATTGCAGACTATAATTCCATTAAGTTCAACAACCAGAAAGTGTCCAAATAATTTTTTGGTTCATTTTGACCATAGTTGTATGTTTTAATACAAGAAAACATATCTCTTTGTGAAATGGCATGCATGTACCATCATTCTCTAAAATAAATAGCATTAGATTTTATATTTTATGTAATTCTATTTACATTTATGTGTTTGGCAGGCATTTTATCCAGAGTGACTTGCACTGCATTTAAGGTAGGCCTACACATTTTTATCACTTTTTGTTTTCCAATGACCTTGGCACTTCTATCAGTTTAAGCAACAGGAAGGCTATGAAATCCATTCATGTGGCTTATGAATCTGAATACTTTTGGTGGCCTGAAGTAATCTGAAGTATTTTTGCATCTGTGGATGAGAATAGCTCTTGATATAGTTTATCTCCCAAAATATGCAAATTGCCTTCCATGCAAAATATACAGAGGAAAGAGGGGGAGACAGAATATTTATCAGCTCTCCCAGGTTTGCAGAACTGACAAAACCCTGAAATTTGATTTACTGTCATTATACAATGGCATGGTTTAAAAACATGTAATTGTCGACACTGATAGCCTTGTGGGCATTGCACCGACATACAGCACCGTTGCGCTACAGGTGTCCCGAGTTCGAATCCCCACCCGAGGATCTTTCCTTACCCCTTTAGATTTAATCTATGAAATATGTAAGTATACATTTAATGCCAGCAAAAGGTTCAACTGATGTTCTCAAATATTTTTTTAAATTTTTTACTTTCCTACTTAATTTCCAAACTACAAATAAATGTGTAGGATGCTTCAGATGAGAACACACACACACTGATGACAAAGAGATGTCATCTATAGATGTTCAGTGACAGGACTGCAATTCCCTAAACATTCTCAACATTCTTTGGTTCGTCCACATTATTGTGGTATTTACAGCTTCTATTGTAATAACAGTCCTTCAGCTGAGCTCATTGCCCTAATTATGGACCATTTAGATGGTTTGCTCTTACAAAAGCAATATTTTAAAATACCACTTAAGGAATTTACTTTGGTAATCTTCTGGTAAACTCTTTTTCATATTAGCATTTTTCATTTTCTCATTTCTTCTGCATTGGTATCTAATGTAATTGCCTTCGTGGTATGAAAATGGGAGAATTTAAGCCCCAGGGATGTCGCCGGGTTTGGGAAGAGTTTTAAATTTTTCCATTGTAGAGACCAAGCCGTGAATCAGCATGACAACATGGATACACCACCAGTCTTGTGAAGCTGCCCATCTCTCATAGTGAAAGCATTTGTGTGGCACAGATTTCACAAATTAGTAAGCATTCATTTCTTCTATTAAAGGGATAGTACACCTGAAAAATTAATTTCTGTCATCATTTACTTACCCTCAAGTCGTTTCAAACACAAAAGATATTTTGAAGAATGTTGGTAAGTCAACAGTTTCTGTTCCCTATTGACTTCCAGTTTTTTTTTTTTTTTCATTTTATGGAAGTCAGTGGGGACCAGCAGCTGTTTGGTTACTGTCATTCTTCAAAATATCTTCTTTTATGTTCAGCTAAAGAAAGAATTTCTTACAGGTTTGGATAAAACTTGAGGGTGAGTAAATGATTACAGTACTTTTATTTTTGGGTGAACTATCCCTTTAAGTGACATTATGGTGGTCCGCATGACACATGATCAATTAATGACGAATTAGATTTTTTTTGTCTGAAAATGAAATTGTGACTGTCCTGCAGTGTCATTTCCACCATAACAAACAACTTTTGTCCTTATAAGCCGTATGCCGTTGTGAATGACATGAAGGTAATTAGTATCCATAGTTGAAGAACTATATTTCTATACACACAATCCATTCTCCGATTGAGGATTTACAGTTTCATTCAAGATTTACAACCTGGACCTGATCTAATCTGAAGAATTTTATTACAGAGGAAGTCACTTTTTCTTAGTGTCTGCTGATAGAGAGATAAACAGATTGTAGTACCAGTGATTTAAAGTTTAACAGTTTGTTGTCATATACACGTTATTCAGCTATTGCATTGAAAATACTGGTAATTAGAGAGCAAATAAGCAGGGTTATGTGCGGCATCTCACCTGTACAGGGTTTCCATGGCACTACGGTCACACTCTCCGTCAGTGGCAGAAGCAGCAGAAACAACTGCAGTCCTTCCATTGGATGTTGATTTGTCAATAAAAAATGTCCTTACAAACTTTTGATTGGCCACAAAAATGTCCAAAACATGAAATTCAGAAAGTTGTCTGCTGGTCAAGATGCCTTTATGTCCTGTATTCTTTGTTCCTTGAACTGTCCAGAATAGAGTCTGTCCCTCATTGTTTAATTTTAATAAAAGAATCAGTTCAACACCAATGAGCCATTAGCTACTTAACAAAGTGATTTCTTAAAAATGTATGTGAACAGCAAGCACTGGGTAATGTTTCAATACACAATACAAACTAAATGAAAATTCCTGTTTTCTGTACTTCTTCCCAAGAAAGTCCTTCCTCATCCACTTAAATGCTAATCATTAACAAGCAGGTCAAACAAGTCAGAGCCAAAATACTCTGAAAGCTGTAATCAAAGTCCTGAACATCCGCAAGCCTGTGCTTTTCCTCTCTTCTTCCCTTTTGCTCAGGTGCGCAGAGGCGTCCAGAAAGCAGCAGTCAATTCACCTGTCACCTGCAGGGTCAGAGGAGCATGTTAACAGATCACAACTACAACTGAGAGCTCAAGGGGCAAACGCGGTGTATTTAGAGAGACATTCAAATGAAACCATGTCAACACGAGAGGAGGGGCTCAGAAGGAGGTACAGAGCCTGAGAGAAAGGCAGACAGAGAGAGAGAGAGATTTCCTGCGGTCCTAATCTCAGTATTTCATTGCTTCATAACCCTCCTCCCTCTCTCTCTCTCCCTCTCTCTCTCTCTCTCTCCCTCCCTCTCTCTCTCTCTTTCTGTTTTATTTTCTGATTCTGGGTGGAGTCCCTCTCTGTGCCCTGATCTGGTTTTCAGTCTCACTTTTTTTTTTTCTTTCTTCTTGTTGACCTTTGCTGATCTGCACTCAAAACTCTCCTTACCTAAAAAAATAATAATAATAATAATAAAAATAAATGTTGTTACACAGCAAACAACTACTTTCTTAATCTTAATCATTCCATCTTTTTTAAGCAAGTTAAATTATTTGATTTAATTTAATTGATTTGATTTAATTCATGCTTTATTTGTTTTCTAAAGATCATACATTTTGTACAATTTAAATTTTACAAATTCAATTGGAAGTGCAAGCAGGGATAGCTAAAGATGATGCCATGACTTATTGTAAATTAAATTTAGAGTTTGAAATTGAAACTAAATATTTGTGATTAAGGATTAAAATTCAAAAAGAATTTTTACAATTAAATTACATTTTTAAAAAACTAAGAATTGTAAATTAAGAATTAAGATGAATGATTTAAAGGTTCAAACTTGACTGGTCTCCAAACCATGTAGCAGTGGCAACAGGAACAGGAAGTCAAAATGTAAAATAGTTTGGTTTTACTATCCACTGTGAAGAGTCCAGATCACATAAATAATAATTTAACCGCACCTCTTCTCAACAAGCTGCTTGATTTGAGGTATCATTCATGTCTGTTACATCCCAGCCTAGTTTTCCCAGCAGCGGTTTTTGGTTTCTCGGTCTCTCCCTCTTCTGGTACTTTCTGGGATGCACAACCCACTAATGGCTAAATGATGTGGGTTTGACTAATTAGTGAGGCAGGTATTACAGCTAGGGTTCTTCAACACATAGTCTAATTATAGTTCAACCTTACCTGTAAATATTTGAGCAATATAGTGATGCTTGGTTTAGCGATCTTTAGTACAGCAGACCAAGACAAAGCATACATGATCACTCGCTACAATAGCAGGTTTGCTAATACTTTGTGAGCTAATCTAAACAACATCTGAGGCTAAAGACCAGCATGCAGTTCACCTGACCCCACTTCACCTTTGTCACTTAAAGTCTTTTTCACATCAAA
Organism: Onychostoma macrolepis; assembly: GCF_012432095.1. Classification (NCBI taxonomy): domain Eukaryota; kingdom Metazoa; phylum Chordata; class Actinopteri; order Cypriniformes; family Cyprinidae; genus Onychostoma; species Onychostoma macrolepis. The sequence continues at coordinate 6,889,083 of NC_081160.1, read as the reverse complement.
GCTGGCAGAAAACAAGGAACATTAGGGATGTTAAAAGGGGAGGAACACAGCAATTGAAATTCCTTTGTGAGCAGCAGAACGGCCTTTGACAAACAGTTCACTTGTAATATGCAGTGGATATTAAAGCGCTGTGCTGCCAGTTCATGAACTCCAGACAGAATCCTGCTTTCCTAACCTGCATGTTTATAGAAGATAGGCTAATGAAATTTTAATCCCATTTGAGGAAAGTCCATAACAGACTTCCAAGACAGCCCTTTATCACAAAACTGTGTTTCAGTGCATAAGTTTTCATCAGCTTGTGTTACTTCATATTTCTGATGACTTTATTAAGGAAGAGGAAGAAAAGAAGCAGGGCAATAACCACCATAGACACTGAGGGGGACAAGTCTCAACCAATAATAAGATTTGACCAAATTGTCCACCCCAGTTTGATATTTGACCTTTTTTGTTTTTTAGTTGCATTTTTAACTTTACAGTTTTATTGCCCAAATTTTCATCCCCAATAAAAAACACCCCAATATTTGACAAAAAGGTTTAAAATAATATGTTTTATCTGTTTAACAGCAAAGTAATTCCAGTGCAGCACTTAAGTTTTTGGTAACACTTTACAATAAGGTTCATTAGTTAACTACATTAGTTAACATGAACTAATAATAAACTGCACTTATACAGCGTTTATTAATCTTTGTTAATGTTAATTTCAACCTTTAATAATACATTATTAAAATCTTGTTAACATTAGTTAATGCACTGTGAGCTAACATGAACTAACAATGAACATCTGTATTTTTATTAACTAACGTTAGCGAAGATTAGTAAATACAGTAACAAATGTATTGCTCATGGTTAGTTCATGTTAGTTAATACATTAACTAATGTTTAACTAATGAACCTTATTGTAAAGTGTTACCAAGTTTTTAATAGTGAAAGACTGTAAGCTGAAGAACAAAATACTTGACTTTTTTTATTTATTTTTTTTTATTTAGTTTTGGATTATAAAAATAGGCTGTCATATATGTGATTCATGTCATTCATAATTGCATTTTTCAGAGCATTTCTCCATTTAGAACATATTAGGCATATAAATAAAATTGGATGGACATATATTTTAAAATAATACTATTTGCAAACAATTAAAGCAAATTACAAAAAAAAAAAAAATATATATTCTTTTTTCTTAATTAATTCTCATAATTTATTTAAATAATTTAATTATATAATTCCTTTAAATAAAAAGACCAGTCTTTTAAATATAGAAAACAACCCTTCAAAAAAAAGTCCTTCCCAATGTCCAAAAAGTGATAAGTTGACTTAACTTAAAAAAATTGAGGAAACCCGTTGCCTTAAATTTTTAAGTAAATTATAATAAAAAAAAAAAAAGTTAAGTGAATTGTCAAGTTATTATTTACTTAATAATTTTAAGGCAACGGGTTTCCTCAATTTTTTTAAGTTAAGTCAACTTATCAGTTTTTACAGTGAGACATGGTTAAGTGAGTTCTTTTGACTGTAAGTGTACATAAAACTTTACAAAAGCATCTTGTGAACCATATCTGGTATCAAATATAAATAAGAATTAACCAGAGTTCTGTTGGTTGATGCAGGTCAGCTTTGACGTCAGGCTCAGGGTTGGGTGAACAACAAACTGGACTCTAGTGAACCTGTTTCAGATGAAACTGTTCAGGAGAGGTTAGACGCATGACGGAGAGAGGAGGGAGTGATAGAGAGAGGTGTGTGCCATGTTAGTTCTTCTTTGAAAGCTGTTGTGGTCTCACGTCTGACCCTGAGGCTGAGCTGTGCTTTGAGCTCCATTTATGTTTCATTATCAGCACTGTGTGTGAAGTATCAGACATGTTTAGACAGGGAAACTCATCAGCTAACTGCAGGGTTTGTGTTTCCAATGATGAGATTCCAGAAGAGATGGACGCAGTCTTGTTCTTATGAATCTGATATGTTCAGTGAGCCTGATTACGAGTTACAAGTCTGTTAGGATTGTGGCCAGAGGAAATAACATGTGAATGATAAATATAACTGTTGAGCATCATTAGGATAGCAAAATATTAGCATAATTAAGAAAATACTTCTAATACACAATTTTGATAGAGCTGGGTCTCCACTTGATGCTTGAGAACCACTGTGGTGGTATATTTTGGGATACGCTTTGGAATGTTAATCATATTGTAAATATATATATTAATAAACATGAAAAAAATCAAATTTGTATGTACAGTAAAATTACAGTTTCACTTTCACATTTTTAATTGTTTTATTTTTATTTTGAATAAATATTTTTGTGTACGTTTTAAATATATATATATTTTTAAATTTGAACTATATATCTTTTCATATAGTTCAGTTTGTTCAGTTGTTAGCTTTTAGCATATCTTAGTTTTAGTATATATGATATGGTAAATATGATCAAAGAAGGCTGTGAAAATGTGTATTAGAGAAAAACATTTATTTCATAATGATATTCCCCCCATTTTAAATTCTTATTGTCCAATGCAAGGTTAGATTTTTGTGAATGTTTTAAATAAAAGATCAAAAGGATTAACAATGCAGATATTTTTGGCCATGACTGTATATGATTATATATATTTTGAATATATGATTATATATATTTTGAATAAATATTTCTATTTATAAATTTTTTATAAATTTTTATTTTTTTTGTTCATTCTCAGCATATTATTTTTGTCTTAGTATTTTAGGGTTGCTAAAAGTGTTAACTGGTATCATAAAAAAGGGCATTAAATTTAACAGCATGGTCATATTTTTGCTATTTATTGGCATTTTCATGTTTAATCCAAGTGGTTTGTAAAATTTTTATCAATAATCAAAACTGGAATTTTAGTTTAGTTTAGTTAGTTTTGAAACCATATTTTGTTTCAGTTGTGTCCAGTATTTTAAGTTAAGTTAATATATATATATATATATATATATATATATAATACTAATATTTTAAGTTAATATAACAATTTATTACATTAAATTTATAAATAAAATTTTCATTTTAGTTTGTGTTGTGTGAATGTCCAAGCAGTTAGTGTGGGAATTCATCAGTGTAGATATGAGCGAGATCTGAAGAAAGCGAATGTGAGAGTAGGTGCGTATGTGGGAGCTGATCAGAGGCATAGCTGTTTTGTCAGCAATGACAGCAAAGTCATCATATTTGACATTCAATTACAGTAATGTGTGGGAGGTGATCGCTGTTCAGAAGATCAGCTCTCATAGTGCTGTCAGTAAAGGCAACCTGCGGTCTTTTATGCAGATGGTGAAGCAGATACAGGGAAGCAGGTGTTCTATAATGAGCCCCATCAGCTGATATGCCATTAAGAATAACAAGAGTTAATCCAGCCTCTGATGCGGTCAGATTCTGAAAATCCTGATTGAGCTCCGCCAAATCAAACACGTTTGATATCCACCTCGAGTTCACTGCAAGATTGTTCTGTGAACAAGTGCACTGCCATTGGTTTGGTCAATATGTTTTGTTTGTTTTTTTTGTCATTCATTCATTCTTTCTTTCTTTGTCTTACTTTCTTTTCTTTCTTTTTTTAAATTAAGTTTTATTCAGGAAGGTCACATCAGATTGATCAAAAGTTACAGTAAAGACATTTATAATGTTGCAAAAGATTTCATATAAATGCCCTCTGTTTCAATTTATGTTAATCAAAGAATCCTGAAAAAAAATCATGCTTTCCACAAAAATAATAAGCAGCACAGTTGTTTTTAACATTGATAATAGTAAGAAATGTTTCCAGCGCACCAAATCAGTATATTAGAATGATTTCTGAAGACTGGAGTAATGATACTGAAAATTCAGCTTCGCATCACAGGAATAAGTTACATTTTAAAATATACTAAAATAGAATATTAAAATATTTCTGTGTTGTTGTTTTTACTGTATTTTGCATTAAATAAACATAGCCTTGGTAAGCATTTTTCCAAAAACAATAAAAATCTTACAAGCCTTTAGTGTATTTAAAGAGCATTTTAAATACAGCTTTGTGCTTTAAAAAAATTCTACATGGCAAGTCAAATGAGTTTTATGTCAAAGGAAACTAAACTGAAATGAAATTGAATATATAGTTTCCCAAATTGGTAGTAAATTGGCAGTTTACCCCATTTTACCCTACTACTAAATTATCTTGTAAGAATTAATCAACGCTGCAATTCCCCCCCACACCCACATATTTGACATTTGCCTTCTGTGCATAATCATTCCCCCCATGTGCGCTGGAGCAACATCAAAAGTGTACAGGAAGTAATTACAGATTTGTGCACATTAATATAAAAATAACTGAAGGGGTTCATAAATCACAAACATTTATTGATTTTATTGGCTTTACAATCCTTGAGAACAGATGAAAAGCAAAAAGTCAAATACAGAATTGAAAGATTTTTTAATTAAAGTAATGACGGTGTAAATCAAACAATTCTTTTGGTCTGTCTTTCTGCCGAAGGCTGGACGATTCCAGCTTGCTACTACTGAATCTAAAAACCTCCATAAAAGTAAAAAAAATGAATTTGAAGAAAACCACTCACCTATATTACCAAATTTCAAGACGTTTTCATATTAAATTTAATCAAATGTATTTAATTAGAACATTTATTAAATTTGCATCCATAGACATGATCTTTTTCATTATTCCTAAAAGATCATTAATATAAGTGGCTGTGATAGTCTCAGTCACTGCCTCACAATGCATTTATTAGAATGAGGCATTAAAGCATGCATCAGCATACTGTCAGCAAACCAAAGCTGCATTCCATTGCTTAACTATGGACAGGTAACAGGCATGGCAGACAAACCAGCAGCCCAAAAACTTATTCAATGAATGACGCTTGGCTCTCTTTTAGAACACTGTCCGGTGAATGTATAACGCGTTGCCTTCTTCATCAAAAGCCATTTGTCCAACGCATCCACCCAATCACAAGAGAGGGGACGACTGGGAAGAGAGTATGAAAGCCTGGATGGGACTAAAGTGCTCACACTGGTGGAGGTAGGGGGTAGTACACTACAACACTCTTCTGTTCCGTGGAGAGTTTGATCCTCGTAAACGTCAATCCTCACTGTCCTGGAGTGTGAGAGTGTGTCTGTACACAGGAGAGTCAGAGGCCCAGAGATTTGCGCACGATCTGCTTAGCTAGTCGGTAGAACTGCTCTCTGTCCTCACGCCACATCTTCGAAGCGTCCACGTTTGCTCCGCTCTCATCATTGGGCTCTGTTGGAGTAGATTATATTTACAATTATTTAAAGACAGGCACTGATAGGATGCAAATTATAAAAAGTATTAAAACATTCAAAATCTAGGATTTACTACCACACTAGTTCTCAAAATATTCTCACTAAGCGTGTTTCCATTACACTTCAAATTGTGCGAAATGAAATTGCGAATTGAAAATACGCCTAATGGAAACGCATCAATTTAGCAAAATTGCAGATATCCCCAAAAAAAACAAAAAAACATTTTTACGCTCACATGAGGTGGTTTCTCAGGAAATTTTAAAAAGGAATATAATCGCAAAACTGCAATGGAAACCGTATTTTCATGTAAAAGTCACATGATCATTCTTTAATGTCCTATAACCTCCAAGAAACACCTCATACGTGGCCAATCACAAGGGGCTTTCCTTGCCATTAATCCTTGAATAACCCCTTCTTTACACTGCACACGTCTGCAGCACATGTGAGCATGTAAGAATACTGCTGCTGCAAGTATAACATACATGAAATAACCCCCATATAGCATAAATGAATCACCTCGTAACAGATCTATACAGGTGGAGCTGGGGAAGGTGAAGGGTTTCTGAAGCGCACTGTTACAAAAAGCACTAGTCATATATTTGAATGCTGAGCAGCGAGCTCATTGGCTACTGATACAGGAGAGAACCAGTCAGCTGTGCCATGTGATAATGATGCCATTAGGTCAGACTGAGTTAGAGTTTCATGCCAGAACTCTGTATTTTGTATGGAACTCATTTTCTAATGATTCTTTATTCGACAGAAAGTAAAAACTTTTCTAAAAAAATGTAAAAAGTATTTACTTTAATGCATCCTTGCTAAATACAAGTATTAATTTATTTTATTAAAAAAATCTTACCGACCCCAAACTTTGAAAACAGAAATAGATTGTCTGACTGCATGTTTCCCATTCCAGAGAGAATATTAAACAATAATAAAATCCAAACACTGCAAAGCAATATTAAGGCTTCTTGATTTCAGGAACCACTTTTAGGCAAGTAGGAACAATACAGCACATATTGTGATCGTTCACTGATGATTGAGTGAATGATGACTAACCAGCGAGCATGCTGACCACAGACAGCAGTATCTTCTCCACGCTCTGCACGGGACTCCATCTCTCAGCACTGCTCTCATAGCCCATGGGGTCATCACCAGGAGCGTGCAGGATTGAGATACACACACGGCCATCTGGGTAGACTGCAGATAACACACCATAAACAATGTTTATAAACTTCTGCAATAGTTCAGTTCTGTTCATTTTTCCTTTGTCATTTATCCTCTAGACATCTTTACAGTCTTCATTGCCGGTTGACTGAATACATTTGAATAAACTTTCAATTTGATCATATCAGCATTTTGTACACGACTCTCTTTTATGTTGAGGTTGGGAACGAACTGGCTTGTTCAGTTCACTGCATTTCATCCCATAGAATGAACTACTCTCCCAATTATCTAAAAACGGCCAAAATTGGATTAAAAACAGTTGAATCAGCAATTACGAACAGATGTTAGGATCCTTAAAGGATCAAAAGAACATAGTGATTAATCTGCTAAATCAATTAATCAATTAAAGTGTTAGTTCCATGAGCACTGACCCGTGATTGGTTTCCCTTCTAAAGACGCACAAAGCAATCAAGTAATACTTTGGAAGAGTGAGTGTAAGGGACACAAGTTTATTAACCCTGGATCAGGGCTGAATGAATCCACCCCCGCACGCACGGTATCACGGCTGATGTTATCTCCTCATTTTCTCCACAGCTGAGGACAGTGATCAGAATCTGAGCCATCCAGCTCTGATAACCGCCTCCAGAGCCCCGGCACCATCAGAGGGCTGTTGGCTGGGCTGCTGCTATCTGTGGCCTGCAGGAAGACCTTTATCTGGGCCCACTTCCCTGAACGCTGTGTCCACACATCCACCAGCGGGACCAGACGAAATGCCCCGATCATTAAGACACTTTAGGACTCCGATTCTTAGTCTACGCTCTAAGGACTATAAATACATTAGAAAAGTGTTCCTGCTCCTGGAGGCTCTTCTAATGCCGAGTTCACACTGCATGATTTTCAAAATCATCAGATCACCGTTGTTTTCACACTGCACGACTATTTGGGGTAGAATTCAGTTGCTGTTGTGTTCACACTGCACGATGGATCAGCGACAGGAGGTTACACACTGCATGACTGTACAATAGGAAGAATATATATATATATATAAGCTGATATTGTGGTCTATAAGTCCTCCCTCAACAAACAATAACAAAGATGACTTCATTGTTAACAACATACTTCTGCTGGGAAAATTTTATATACAGAAATCTAAGTAGGCCACTTGAAAGTGTTTTGAGCATTTTATAATGAGCTTGTTTCTTAGATACAAAAGCCCTCAAAGTGATGAAAAAGTAAAATGAAATAAATCTTTTGTCCTTTATAGAAGAATATGATTTACAGGAAAAAACCTTGCCCCCTTTTATGTTTAATTTATAATTTTATGTCTAATTTCTAATGCAAAAATGTACTGATATTGCCACGTTAAAAAGCGCAAAAAAAATAATTGGCTGTAGGTCATCGCCGATGTATTTTTCAGTACAGTGAAACTCATTGCACACAGCAGGATTGTGATTCGCTGACAGGTCCAGATATTTAGCATGCCAAATATTTCACGTGCGTCAGCAACGCATCGGCGATTCTTTCAGATCACGTCTTTGATAATTCACACTGCGTGACTGTCACTCGCGAGAACGAGCACCAATTTGCCTCCGATTTGGGGCATTTGTCGGCGATTTCGCAAAACCTGTCGTCGAGTGAAAATCAGGGCTAAAATCGTGCCTTGTGAACTCGGCATAACACTGCAAATCATAAAGCAGAGTTTCGACTGCACAGTGATAGTTAAATATCCAAATTATATGCACAGGAAAGCTTATACAATATATTACATGAAAGATCTGTGATTGCATGTTTGTGCCCTACCACTAAAATAAAAAAATTAAAAATTATATCAGTAATATTGTGATATAATATTCAAATTTAAATGTTTTCTATCATATATTTCAATATGTAATTTATTAATGTGATGCAAAACTGGATTTTCAGCATTGTTACTCCAGTCTTCAGTGTCACATGATCCTTCAGAAATCATTCTAATATACTGATTTGGTGTTCAGGAAACATTTTTATTATCAATGTTGAAAACACTGTGGAAACATACATTTTTTAAGAATTCGTTGAATAGAAAGCTGAAAAGAACAGCATTTATTTTAAATAAACCTTTGTAAAAAATGTCTTCACTGTCACTTTTAATCAATTTAATGCAACCTTGCTGAAAGAAAGTATTTAAAAATTTAGTATAAATAAATATAATTTTTTTTGCATGGTAGTGTATATTATATATATATATATATATATATATATATATATATATAAGTGGTGGGCATAGATTATTTTTTTAATCTAGATTAATCTTGGAATTAATCTAGATTAAAATGGCTCATTTGAATTCTGCCAAGTAGATCAGAATAAATTCACTACTAGTAGTAAACAACTAGCAGTCATCAAGAATTTAATATTGATAATAACATTGAAGACATTGTATGATTATTCCTTAAAGATAAGGTTTTAATAGTTTTAATAGTAGTAGCCTATTATGTTCTGCCCAATGTCTTCAAGTGAAACCGAACTTTTTTTTTTGACGGGTTGCCGTGAATACCTTTACGTTTCTGTGTATATGATACGAGGATAGTTTTTCTCAAATGAAACGCTCGAGTGCTCGTGAAGTGACTCTCAGAGCAGTTCTGGAGATGCTGTTCATGTATTTATGTCCTCATTTAGTGAGACGACAGACGTTAATATCGCCGCAAGCGTCGCGCGCTTCTGTATGAGTAAACAAACCCGCGCGTCTTGCGCCATACATTAACACAGAGACACGCAGAAGTCATATTTAAATAGACGTTTTGCGGCTTAATATTTACAAATAGGAGTGGGAGTGTGCTCACTTGTGTGTGCGCTTACGTTTGTTTGTTTGTTTGTGTGTGTGCGAACCGGGGCGGAACTCCGCTGTGCGCGCGATACAGAGAGCGCGACCATGTAACGTAGAGACAGAAATGACTTGCCGATCTTCATTGGGAAGCTTCTTAAAAATACATTTTCCCTGAAGCAAACCCGGCGGCTTCATAGCTGCATCCAGGTTCGAAGACTCGTTCTCGCCCCCTACAGTGCAATTCGGCTAGGTATACATCCGCGCTAAAATATCGAGGTGAAAGTCATCATAGCTTGCGTAGTATAGACCCAGCTCCCAACCCAACTTTGAGAATAGATTAACGGCGATATTTTTTTTATCGCCCGATAAGAGTCTCACGTTAACGCAGCACGTTAACGCCGATAACGGCCCACCACTAATATATATATAGTGAAACTGCATTTGAAATAAATTCTGTGAGCGAAACATGATAAAAAAAAAAGGCTGATAAAAACAATTACTATAATAATTATACAATAATAAAATAATTTCTAAATATGAATATTTTGCAGTAAATAACTGCATCAAGAAACGTTCAATTAAGTTGATTTAAAATCAAATTAAAGTACTACATAGTGATCTAACGTTCTTGCATGTTTATTTTATGCATCTGTTGGTTTATTTTATGATAATTTTCATTATTTTAAGTAAAGCACTTTGAACTACCATTGTGTATGAAACTTGCTGTATAAAAAAGCTCGCATACACTGTGTGAATGCTGAATGTGTGTAGTACTCACTGTTCGGATGAAACATGTCACAGGTGAACTTCATCTTGGGAGGGCTGAGAGGGTAGTCTGAAGGGAAACTGAGGATGGCAGGGAACACACCGCCCTCAAAACATGTGTCCTCTGGTCCCCTATAACAAGAAAACAAGGAAAAATACCAAAAACATTAGCATACAACATATTAAATCATTTTATGCATTGTTATGAATCTCTGTGCTGCAAATAAAGAAACAAAGTAACGAAGCATTCCAGTAGTGACCCACAATCCCCCTAAGAAGGGGCTACAAGTGGATGTCTGGATAAGCTATTGCTGTATTACCAACAAATCCTAAGCATTTAGTAGAGTTTTATTACATTTTTAAAGCACATTAAAAGACTTGCATAATGATTCACTCCAATCAGTTTTTCAGAATATAATAAAATCTTTAGCATCAGGAATTAGATTAACCTACATGGGGCTTGCAGAGGAAGTTTCTCAGACATGTAAGCAACTTCTGCTCAAAGTATATACCTGGATTATACACAAACTTCAGTCTAACTGCATCTTTTGGATAATGTCCATTTCTGAGAATCACTGAAATATGAGGCAAGTTAAACTATTTACCGCCTTCAGCGTAACAACTAAAACTCAAAAACCCCCTGTATACTTCATCTTAATCATAAATGTCATAAATCACAGAAATTCATCCACCACTGACAGCAGTGGCAGAACTTCATGGAATCATTCTCAAAGGCCCATTTAACATGCAAATCTCTTTCTGTTTACTTACCATATCCAGCTGTCTATCAAATACTGTTTCTATGGGCAGATATTGATCGGTCATCACGATGAGCAGCGCATCAAACGAACACACTTCCGTATCTGTGGAACAGCTGTCAGGGGGTTGCTAGGGACACTGTTCCTTATTTTGCTTGGCACTTGGTTTCACTTAAAAACTTATCGGTCAAAACCACTGATCAAACCACCAGTTTGGTTTACCGGAGGACAGTCTTATCCAAAATCAAAATCAGTTATCATCACTTAATGTCCCTTCTCTGGACAAATGCTAGTGAATGAACAGCTGTGCATGCTGTGAATGAAAAGATGCTCTGGGCAAAAAAAAACGAATTCCAGAATTGTAAAACGTGACATCAAAAACATCCCCGTAAACAAATAAGTATCTTTTTAAATAAAAAAGGGTGTTGTATGCCTAGAATATGTATAGGATAGCATAACATACAGGTTTTGCGTCTTAACAGATAATAATATTGTGACTTATTTCAGGTAAATTTGTTCATTATGGTGTCATTTCACAGTTGAATTTACAGATTAAAAATACAAAGAGAAAATGTAAGAAACTCTGAAACCACTGAAGTGCAATTACTTGCCCAACAAAACAAAATAAGAAAATCTGACAGACTTAGATTAAATATCACAGAAACCTTGAGTGAGCTCTTTACATACGGGACAATACATAACCTAGAACACCATAGCAACCACATAGCAGCAACCTAGCAACCCCACAGCATCATGTAGCATTTGGGACTACTCATATTTTGCTAAGAAATAGTTCAAATGCATTTTATAGTATATATATATATATATATATATATATATATATATATTTTTTTTTTTTTTTTTTCTTTAACATGTTATTATCTATGTCCAATCTGTGCACAGATAAACTACACTGAATAATAATTATAATAATAAAAGTTTTATTGTTACTCTCTCTGCTGAGTCACACCAGACATGGCAGAGAAAAGCTGTTTGAACTGAATAATTTTAACATCAAGAAACACGTTTTCTCACCCACACTGAGCTCTATTTTATGAAAGGAACATAAAAAATAAAATAAAATAATAATAATAAAAAGTTGCAATTACCTTATTTGACACTTTATATTTTTCACCGACTTTTTTTTTTTTTTGCAATTCTGGCTTTCAATATCATAATTATGAGAACTGAAATATAAATTTAAAAAATTCAAGTTAAAAATCACTGGATTTTTTATTTTTTTGTGGATTAAAAAAAAACAAAAAAAAACAATAGCGAGATGCAAACTCTGAATTTTGAGAAAAAGTCAGAATTGTGAGACACAAAAAGTCACAATTACCTAAAAAAGTCAGAATTGTGAGACATAAATTCAGAATTGTGAGATATAAACTTGCAATTCTGAGGAAAAAGTCAGAATTGTGAATTTTTTTTTAATTCTGTGGCTGAAACAAATCAAAAATAAATAACTAAATTAAAACCAAAAACAGAATTGTGCAATGAAAACTGAATTCTCTGGGGGAAAAAACTAGAAATGCATGATATAAACTCTGAATTCAGACTTTCTGCAAGAAAAAAAAATCTCAATTATGAGATAAAATGTCACAGTTACCTTATTTATTTATTTATTTGTTCATTTATTAAATCTTGAGGTGGAATCAATCAAAAAATGGGAAAAAACACTAAACAAAATCTTCTTTACAGTCTATGGATAATACTTACATAATCAGAGCCTCCCATTCAAAGAAATTTTCTTCATTTACAGGCCCTGTAGGAAAGAAACGAGTCTCATTAATTCATTATCTTATAATAAAAATAAATCTGTTAATCTATTATACAGATAAAAAATGATTTAAATAAAAATGTTATTAAGATTGTACTGTAAAAGCAGGTCAATGGAGCAGTTCAGTAACTGCCCTAATTCTTACCTGCTACAATCCCCTCTGGAGGGTTGAGGGTTAGTTCTGGAAAGAAAGAAATGCGTTGAGCTAACTGTATCCATATAATTATGTTCAACAGGAAATATATCTATGAAAAGACAATTATCACACACTTGCAGTCCTGCATTGGTTGCACTAGAGTACAGTACGCGTGTAGAAAAATGAAGAATGACCATGAATTATGAGTCACACGGTCAGTTTCGGTGTGTTTGAGGTTACTTCTGTTAATTTATTAACTGAAATCATTTTAATGATTCACGCTGTCAGTTGGTGAAGTTCTGGAAGTATCTAACGTTACAGCTGCCAAACTGTTGCTACCAAAACAGTGTAAAATCCACCCTTCACAAGCATTAGTGTAATCAATGACATGACTTACGTTTGTATTCAGCCATGAGTCTTTTTAAAGCTGTTCCAGCCATTTTACAGCCTGGTCTAGAAGTTGTTTTGGCACGAAGGGTGACGACAACTGACACGATGAGAAATCTTGTTCTTCCGGGACAAAGGAGGGCAAAGAATTTCTCGTGCAGAGGGTTTTCCACTCGACGTTTACTTCCGCAATCCGCATGACGTCACGTGGTTCCTTTGTTTTTTCGTTTTTTTTCTTCACTGAAACTGATATTTACTTAAAGCAGCTGAAAAGAAGGAAATATATTGCGCAATATATATTGAATAAATATACGTCAACTGTATTTATATTTAATATTTATCATTTGTAATCATTTAGTAATTTTGTATTTATTTTTAAAATATGTATTTATTTACTTCTATTTCCTTTTTCTCTCTTTATGTATGCTGTTTGAATTTGTGTTTGTGTTTTTGTGTATATTGATTAAATATATTTATTTAATATTAATAAAAAGTTTATTTAATATTCAACATTTGTACTTACCGCATTTGGTAATTAATTATTATTATTTTTAAAATATATGTAAAACATTAAAAACGTTTTTTCTCTTTATGTAGGCTATGCTGCTTGAATTTATTGTGTTTGTGTTTAACAGTTATAATGCCTGTTTATTATTTAAAGGAGTCTAAGATTTTTTTTCTTTTAATTAAACATTATTATTGTTGTTTATTTCGCTTTAAAAAATTTGTTATTATTATTTCAGTTCATTCTTTAAAGCAGCTGAAAAAGGAATACCCTAATACACTCTAAATTATTTTTGCAATATATATTGAATAAATATACATTAACTGTATTTAATATTTATCGTTTGTAATAAATTAGTAATTTTGTGTTCATTTTTAAAATATTTATTTATTTACTATTTCCCTTTTCTCTCTTTATTTATGATGTTTGAATTTATTGTGTTTGTGTTTAACAATAACAATGTCTGTTTGTTTGTTATTTGAAAGCCTTTAATAAAGGGTTTTTGTAATTCAACCTTATTTTTGTTTGGTTTTATTTCACTTTTTTAAAAAAAAAGAATATGAAGGTTCAGAATTATATTATTATTATTATTATTATTATTACACAAAAATAAATAAACGTGCACTTGCTATTTGGTTTCGTACTAGAGTGGAATGGCCAAGCTTTAGTTCATTTATATACGCAGTAAGAGCCTGAGTGACCTCTAGCGGAAGCGTCTGAGAAGTGCAATTCTGTTTCAATGGCAACCATCACAGAGTTGAAAAGCGGTGAGCTAATACTCATAAACTGTCATAATGCATCATATCTTTGTGCCAACGTTATGATTATTTTGCGTGTTTGTTTCACAGCAAATCTTCAGTCGTAAGGTTTGTAATTAATGTTGTTAGATGTTAAAACGTAACCCTCAAATCTCTGCACAGTTGTGTATGCTATTAGTTGTGCAGGTTAGCCCAACTCACTTTCTCTCTCTGGCTTTGAAATGCATGATCTGTAGCTTTGCGAGAGACGCTGGAGGCCCGTGGGGTCCTGGGGCAGCTGAAGGCGAGGATCCGGGCGGAGGTGTTCAGCGCGCTGGACGATCAGAGCACGCCGCGCCCGCCGCTGTCCCACGAGAACCTGCTGATCAATGAGCTGATCCGAGAATACCTGCAGTTCAACAAATATCAATACACAGCCTCGGTGCTGACCGCAGGTGAGCAGTCAGATGAGCCCTGCAGGAGGACCATACCCACGGTCACTCAGTCTTAGCTCTCTATTACACCTCACAACTGAAATGCATGCTAAAAACAAACTTCTGAATGTTAAATTGTTTTTTTTTTTTTTTTTTTAAACAATGCATCTCAGAATCAGGTCAGCCTGAAGTTCCCCTAGATCGGGAGTTTATGGCCAATGAGCTCAATGTTGCAGATGATTCAAGTGCCAAAGCAGTGTAAGTATGATTTGTAAAACTCTGATAGAGCACCTTGTAAAATATTGTTTGCAAAGTTCATAACAGAAGACACTGAACATGTATGTACAAGACAACAATAAATGTGGTCCAGGGTCACTGTGAGGCAGTCTGGGGCCTGTTAACACTTAACCTCTTAACCTGCACCAAGGGCTGTTTAGGCATGTCTGTGCTTTTAACCAAATATACTATATCAAATATACTAAATAAAATCATTTGTAATTCAAATAATACATGCATAAAATTTTAAATGTAAATTAATATTACATAATTTCATATTTAGCAATGATTTCTATAATTTTTCAATATGATAGATTTTTCAAGTATTGTATAACTGTAACAGAGTAATGTTATAAATGTAACAGTATTAACTCTTTGTTATTTTAATATTTGTATTATTTTATTTTATTTTTCATGTACATTTTATTTTTATTTTTTTTAAATCCTGCAAAAAAGTATTTAATATTTGGTGGTGGGACCAGTAAAAATGTTGGCAGGTCAAATTATTTTTACAAATTGTTCAGCTATGACATAAATAAACCGAAACAAACACACACATGCATAGGGAAGAAAATACAAGAAAAAATTGAGATTAAATAGAAATTAAAAATCAGTAAGAAAATAAAATGCATAAAAACAAGAATGCTATTAGTGTGATTCTTTCTCAAAGTGCTAATTTGAGTCAACTGCTCGTAGTCTTTCTGGCTGAGAGATCCACAGCTTGGGTCCATAAGTCATTTAAAGCTGACTTGTTACTTTCAGCCTAATTTTAACTACAACCAGCAAGGAATGTTGATGCAATACCATAAAGACATTAAAAATGTAATAAGTGGGTCTTAAATCCGTTCTGTGAGACACAAGTAGACAGTGAAGTGATTTAAGTGCTGAATATGATTCCTCGGTCTAGTACAAAGAAGCATTCTTTCTGCTGCATTCGTAACTCATTGTAAGTGTTTGATAGAGCTCTTTGGTAAGTCGGCCATAACACTACTCCAATAGTCGAGTCTAGATGTAGCTACTACATGAATGAGTTTCTTCCTCATTGCGTTATCTAAACTTCTGTTCATTGCATATTAAAGGAACCGTTCAATCTGTCATCGTTTACTCAGACTTTGACCATTTTTCTAATGTCAAACATAAAAAGAGATATTTGGAAGAATGTCCAAGAAGCTCTTTTGACCAGGGGCTGTCAGTCTTTATTGCTAACCATTCCTTTATGCTTTTTGTATTGCCCTGTCTTGCTGTTTTAGGCCATTGCTGTATGGATTGCTCCATCATTTCCTTAGCAGTAAGGAAGAGCACAAAGGAAAACTCTTCCTAAGGGGCTCAGCAACAGTGCCTTCACAAGAACCTCATGGCCATCGTACTGTAGAGTCATAAAACTGAGGTAACTTGAGTTTGACTTTGCTTTTACATATTGATTTAATGTAAAGATTAACAAGTGATTAATAAGCCTGAGAAACGTTGAATCCCATTCAGCTGTTTCTGATGTGTTTCTAGCACTACAGTCATCAGGAACCAACGCACAAGAGGAAGTCATATGATCACAATTAAAACAAATTCCACTAAAGAGGACAAAATATTCTGTCCAGCTTACTCTGGTTGTAGATGTTGAATGTATTTGTGTTTTTAATTTTTTAATGTTGTCTTTTGTACTTAAAGTAATAGGTTTATGAATAAAAACATTGCGATTGTTCAGTTTAGATTCTCAGCTGTGCAAACAATACAGCATTTTACAATATATTCGTATTCCTCATATATTAAATTTCACAAATCTGATGTTTGTATCATCTTCTTTTAAAAGCTGTTATACGCAATATTAAATTTACATTTGCTGTAAAATAACAGCAGCCTTATTTTTTTGTACACCTATTTGTTCTATTTTGAACTAATGTCAACAGTGATGAAGCATGTAAATTGTGGTAATTTCTGTAGTCTGAATTGAAAATGTTGAGCTAATCTTAAAATAAGTCCTTTGATTGTTCATCTTAACTGGCAAAACTTCCAAAACAAGCCTGGATTGCTGGCTAGCTTCTAAAATGGGTCTTTCTGGTCCTTGAACTTTGAATTTTGAACATTCTTTCTTTTGATTGGTTTTCATCCTTCACTTTCTTATCATCTTGCCAAAGCCAGGCTGTCTAGAAATGACATTTGAACTACTGTTTCTTACTTACCACTTGTTTCTCACTTCAAACCTTGAACTGTGTAATGAATTGTCTGTTTCGTAAGAAAGCACTTTATGCAGAAGAATAAGACATGCTATAATCATTCTTTCTTTCATTTCTTAAGTGCTTCTCATTAAGAATCTCAATTTGGTTTTCTTTCACCTTAAAGCAGCAAAGCTCACAAACACTGTAAACATCATCCATTGCCAAGTTCTTCAAATTGTCTAATTTTCCTTAAAAGGAAAGTCACTTCATACTCACTCAATACTGCATTTGATTTGTTTAGCTTTTCGCACTGAATATTATCACAGATCAAGAGTAATAAAGCAGTTTGTTGAAAGGTTGATGCTGAAGTTTTCACAGAGCATTGTCAGGGTACATTTTCTTTCAGTAAAAGGTTATCATCAACAGATAGATCATGTGAAATATTTTGAATAAATATGAGCAGACAAATATTTGCTTGCTCTCCTGCTGCTAAGTTGGAATCACGTTCCACCGAGGACAAATATATCCAAACACATATGACCCTCTAAAATAGTGTGTGCTGATGCATGTACTCAGGATTTTTATGAGAACCGAATGTGCACATAGATAAATTACAGATAACAAACATTTTGTTGTTCTTAAATAATGTTTCAACTATACATGTAATTTCCTGTTTTTGTATGCCCATGGCTATGTAAAGCCACATCAAAATTGCTGTGCTTGTGACACTGTAAGTGGATTCATATGCACCTTGTAGTGAGATTTTGTCTAGTAAGGTGATGACGTTCTCTTACTAATGTAGGCAAATCTTAATGCTCCAGTTACTCTGAACGGCTTCAGTCCAAATGAGTTTTTGGATGAGTCTCAGGAGACTATGCGAACAGCCTGTGCTTCACCCAGCTTTAATCTAGCACATATTTCCCGTTCCCTCCTTCCGTTCTCCTTCAGACACACTGTCAGGACTAATTCCTGAGATACTGCTCTTCCACTAAGAGTACAACTAAGTATTTAGACATAGGACTTCAGTATGTTTTGAAGCCAAACTCGGATCCAGATACATTTTATTGTTTTTCACTAACTGAAAATAAAGAACTGTTCACACAAAACTAAAAATTCTGCCATTTACTTACCGCTGTGTCAGGAGTCATGACTTTCTTTTAGAAGGGGAATTTTAGAAAAATATTGTTGCTACACTTTTCCATACAGTGAAAGCCAGTGGTGTCTGGATTTGAAACACACACACACCTTACAAGTGGTTCTTAAGACTTGTGCATTGTGTTTCAAGACATGCAATATTTTGTGAGCAGTGAGTATTGTTATTTTTCAGTCATAATCTTCCCCTTTGCCATAGTTTTCAAATGTACTTTGTTCAAAAATATTCAAATATGGCACATTCAAGACATCACAAGAGGTTTAACGTCAATGATGCCAACTATTATTTCTTGTGCATCTCTTAACAACCAAAGTCGAATACGTGCATATCTGAAATCTTTGACAGAGTAAGATTTTCAGTATATTTTTAGAACAATAGGAATATAGCACATAAGTCACATAGACTGTTTTTAAGGTACAATATTGTCATTTAATTACTTTCATTGTATGGAAAAAGCAGCTTGGACTTCTCAAAATATCTCATAGAAGAAATTCTATGATGCCATCATATTTATAATAAAAAGTGCATAATGCTTTTTGAAGGGGATGTTTACCAGACTATTGTCACTGCACTTTTCTGTGCATTGAAAGTCAATGGTGCACAAAAAAAAGTCCATGAGACTTGCATTTCAAGTTGCACAAGTCATATGGATTATTTTTATGGTACAGTTTTGTCATTTAATCACTTTCATTGTATAGTTTTCACTTTGAATTGTGTAGTAAAATTACATATAATGTGATGTTAAGCCATGTACAGTTCTTCGCTGAATAAACTGACAGAAATTGGTGTAGGATTTACATTAAAACAGTTTTCACTCAGAAATGGCTAGTAAATTTCAGAAATTATTACAAAGAAATTTTGAAGTAGAAAGAATGAAATTCGGTCCCACTTTATATTAGGTGGCCTTAACTACTATGTACTTACATCAAAAAATAAGTACAATGTACTTATTGTATTCATACTGTATTGCAAAACACTATTGCTGCTATTGAGGTGGGATACGGGTGAGGTTAGGGACAGGTTTGGTGGTATGGGTAGGTTTAAGGGTGGGTTAAGGTGTAAGAGATGGGTCAACAGTGTAATTATAAATGTAATTACAGAAATTAATTACATATGTAATTACATATAGGTATTTTTAAAAATATAACAACAATGTAAAAACATGTATGTACACAATAAGTGCATTGTACCAAATGATTAATTCAAATATAAGTACATAGTAGTTAAGGCCACCTATTATAAAGTGGGACCTGAAATTCTATTTTCTTGTATCATTATTTACATCTTTGAATTTTTTTTTACAGTGTAAGGTAATTTACAGTTACCAATTAACAGGCTTTTACGTAATATTATAAATGTTTTTAGAGTGCATGATGATAAAAGGTGCACTGCTTACAGGTGCATCTCAATAAACTAGAATGTTGTGGAAAAGTTCATTTATTTCAGTAATTCAACTCAAATTGTGAAACTTGTGTATTAAATAAATTCAATGCACACAGACTGAAGTAGTTTAAGTCTCTCATTTTCCTCTTGACAATACCCCATAGATTCTCTGTGGGGTTCAGGTCTGGTGAGTTTGCTGGCCAGTCAAGCACACCAACACCATGGTCATTTAACCAACTTTTGGTGCTTTTGGCAGTGTGGGCAGGTGCCAAATCCTGCTGGAAAATGAAATCAGCATCTTTAAAAAGCTGGTCAGCAGAAGGAAGCATGAAGTGCTCCAAAATTTCTTGGTAAACGGGTGCAGTGACTTTGGTTTTGAAAAAACACAATGGACCAACACCAGCAGATGACATTGCACCCCAAATCATCACAGACTGTGGAAACTTAACACTGGACTTCAAGCAACTTGGGCTATGAGCTTCTCCACCCTTCCTCCAGACTCTAGGACCTTGGTTCCCAAATGAAATACAAAACTTGCTCTCATCTGAAAAGAGGACTTTGGACCATGGGTAACAGTCCAGTTCTTCTCCTTAGCCCAGGTAAGACGCCTCTGACGTCTGTGGTTCAGGAGTGGCTTAACAAGAGGAATACGACAACTGTAGCCAAATTCCTTGACACGTCTGTGTGTGGTGGCTCTTGATGCCTTGACCCTAGCCTCTGTCCATTCCTTGTGAAGTTCACCCAAATTCTTGAATCGATTTTGCTTGACAATCCTCATAAGGCTGCGGTTCTCTCGGTTGGTTGTGCATCTTCTTCTTCCACACTTTTTCCTGCCACTCAACTTTCTGTTAACATGCTTGGATACAGCACTCTGTGAACAGCCAGCTTTTTTGCCAATGAATGTTTGTGGCTTACCCTCCTCGTGAAGGGGGTCAATGATTGTCTTCTGGACAACTGTCAGATCAGCAGTCTTCCCCATGATTGTGTAGCCTAGTGAACCAAACTGAGAGACCATTTTGAAGGCTCAGGAAACCTTTGCAGGTGTTTTGAGTTGATTAGCTGATTGGCATGTCACCATATTCGAATTTGTTGAGATAGTGAATTGGTGGGTTTTTGTTAAATGTGAGCCAAAATCATCACAATTAAAAGAACCAAAGACTTAAACTACTTCAGTCTGTGTGCATTGAATTTATTTAATACACAAGTTTCACAATTTGAGTTGAATTACTGAAATAAATGAACTTTTCCACGACATTATAATTTATTTAGATGCACCTGTATTTGCGAGACATTTTAGTTAAAAATATAACGTCATCTTTTTTTATTATGATCACAAGTTCAGACAATATTTGATATACAGCCTGTCAACTGTATTCAGTAATAGTGTCTCTGACTATACAAACTACAAAATTCTCTATAGTACGAAGTAGCAAACTATGAAACAAACATTTATGTTCCTATTTTTGCAGCACCATACAGCATGTGCAGGTGCAATACCTCACATTCCTTAATTGGTGTTAATCTTTGTCGGAATGAGAGTCTGCAGCTATACTCCGAAGTTTATTGTTGGTGAGTAAACAGTCGAAAGATATCTCAATGAATGCCTATTTGTCTTAACAATGACACTGCTGTTGCACCATATTTAGTCACTCTATCCAAGTCTTTCGGTGTTCCCTTCTAAACACAGAATACAGCCGAGATTCCAGGCAGACCCCATTGTCCTTATATGGCACAACAGAGACCCGGTAGAGTCGTGCATCTCTGCCTCTCTCTTGCAACCTCTCACTTTCACTCTCACTATACACCCCCATCCTCCATCTGTCTCCAAGACACTCTCTCTACCTCCCTTCCTTCCCTTCGCACATCCAGTAGAGCTTGATGCTGACCAGTGACAGAGGCGCTTCTTTCCCTGCAGACTTTGATTTCTCCCCCATCTCTCTTTTGGACTGCAGCAAGGCCTCAGAACATACCAGCCATGGT
Organism: Onychostoma macrolepis; assembly: GCF_012432095.1. NCBI lineage: Eukaryota > Metazoa > Chordata > Actinopteri > Cypriniformes > Cyprinidae > Onychostoma > Onychostoma macrolepis. Next base: position 6,867,424 of record NC_081160.1, on the reverse strand, counting down.
CCTGTTCCCTGGAAACATCACAGACTTGATTTACGGGATGCAATCGGAGGTTGTCCTTATATAGGAAGTTCCATTAGATAGCAGGAGCACGTTGTGGGAATGGAGGGGACGGAATGTGATGTGCGTAACGATAAGGGTCCCAAAAAGGATCTCAGGGGATTCGCCTCGTCCAGATGTAGTGTATGGCATGTAGTCTAGGGGATGTCCCTTTTCTCGCTTGGGCTCTTTCTGTTTCTTTCCTCTGTTCTGTATATTAAGGATTCTCGTTCACTTTCACTGTATGGAAGAGAGCAGTCAGTGTGAACATACTGCAAAATATCTCCTTCTGTGTTTCACGCAAGAAAAATATAGTCACAGTTTTGGAATGACATGGGCATGCAAAAATAATGACAGAATTTTCATTTTTGGTTGAACTATCCCTTTAAATCTGACATTTTTCCACATTCCAGATTCAGCAACAAATGTTTGTCTTCTGCTACTAAAACAGTATGAAAATACATCATTAAAACATAAATTACTGCATATTTAAAACTATGATAATGTAAATAAGAAGTGGAATAATCATAAATCATTTCAAAATATTGTATAAAAATGATTAAATCGTGTTAAATTAATTTCCTCAGTTATCGCTTCCTACAACAAGCAACTTTATGTAATAATTTTTTCAACAGAAGAGCATGTTTGAAATATGACACTCTGAAGAAACTGAAGAAAACAGGGGGGAAAAAATCTAGGTAAATATCTTTTTTTTTCCAATAAAACTGATTGCATCAAATTATGAAGATGTGTGTTTATATTAGACATAGACTTAATTGTGCCTTAAGGGAAAAAAAAATGTTAGACATGAAATTATCCAAAGCAAGTCGAATGAGCACTTCATGGAACTCAGTGGCTACTGTCAACTGACTCTTTAAGCAACTAACGATTATGCAATATGAGAGGAACTATGCAGTAATGAATTCCTGTCCACTTTCATTTTCCACTTTTATCATAACTGTCTTCTGAAAACGCTGCACTCGCTGTAATTAGTGGTATTCTTGCAATATTTAAGTGTTTCACATTGTGTTGAAACAGCACATTTAAAAGGATGCTCGCGAGGACACTGTTGTTCACCTGAACTGTCAAAACTCGCTGACCAATCACATCGCAGATCGACTGTTCGGCCCCGCCCACTGATCCGCATCTCCGTTTAAATGATGTTCACATGCTTTTCTGTCTAATTTGGACTGTTCGTCTTTGGAGTACCTCACTGCCACGGGACTCTCCAAACCCTAACTTTCCAAATCGCGGCAGGTTTTCATTAGCCTTGTGAGTATACATCCATATTATTATTATTATTTTTAAGTATTACATTCTATTCTTTTAGTTGTGCATGCGAGGCTCATGGAGGCTTTCAGCTATGTAAATCGCTCTGAATGTATGCCAATACGTTGATTATTCAGTGTCATGTGTGCAAAAAAAAAATAATAATAATTGCTTTAGTGCAGAGCTGCATTAGAAAAGCTATAATCTTTCACTGAATATTGAAACCTGAAGCTGTCAACATTCCGTTGCTTTGAAAGATGTTTTTGACAGTTATTTTGTGTTGCCATTAAAGTGATATTTCGCAAAAAGTGATATGGAAATTCTTTAAACATTTAGTCTACTTACCCTCATGTTACTCCAAATGTTTGTATTTTTTATGTGAGACATGCAAAAATAAAGTGACTTACAGTCTCAGTCACCATTCGCTTTCACTGTGTCAGTGTTCCATACAGTAAAAGTGAATGGTGACTGACATTCTGTCATCTGTGCTCCTCTGGAGAAAGAATTCTATGAGTTTGGAACAGCATGAGGATGAGTAAGTTATGACAGAATAATTTTTTTGTGTAATTAACAGAATTAAATTATAACTTTGTTGCAAAGAGCAAAGGCTTTCAACAAATTAGGCATCTCTGACCTTCTAGTCAAAACATCATCATAGAGTATCTCATGAGATGTTAAGATAGAAAGCATGTCTTTCCATCTGGCCTTTCACTCAAAAGCTTGACTTCAGCTGAGTCTGTCATAGGAAATGGTTGAGGAAAGTGCGTAGAATGAGAGAAGCAGTGAGCCTGACAAACCAAAGAGTTTCCTGTTCTCCAAATATGGTTGTCAAATGCAGTTTCTGCTGAGCGTTGTGGTGAACAGCAGACAGTGTCAACTGACTGTCCTCTCATTTCCCATTGTAGTGATGACATGCACAGACTACTAAGCGTAGACAATAGTGTGAGAAAGTCTAGAAAAAAAAATATCAAGATGTAATAAAATGTAGTGGAAGTAGTCACTCAATTCAGCACATAGTATGTTGTCATTTATCCTTGATCAGTAGCATAAACATTCTTAAGACGTATTCTGCAGTCATACAGCTGAAAAACTCAACCTCATGTCTTTCTAAACCTTTTTGACCTTTTCTTTCCTGTGCAGTTTAATCGAGAATAATCTGGCAACTTTTTAATAAAGTTAAAGTAACTAAGCTGCCAAACTTCAAAAGAATACTGGCCCATAATAATGACCCATACGACTCAATTCCCCAATTTTACAATGCAAGATCTTTGTGTGGTTTAGAACTGCATGCAAGTGAATAAATAGGCCTAATAGCAGAATTTTCCTTTATGTGTGAATTAGCTGTGTAAATCTATTTTAATACTTTGGAGAAATTCCTGACAGCTTTTTCAGAATATCTTTCGTAGTGAAGGTAAAAGGTGTGTGCATGAGGCAGAAGTTATTGTTTTAATCAGGAAGTTTAACAGTTTTATTGGTAAGATTAGTAGACCTAGCAAGTTTTCAGCAGTTTACTTGCAGCTTCAGTAGTGAATTAGTTTATCCGTGTTTTTGACTTCAGCACACTTGTGGTCTATCTTTAGGCTGCTTACCTGCTTGTTCCTCTAACGATTTAACACAGTTCTGCATCGCCTGAGAGACTCCTGCTGGACCTCTTGTTTATTTCTTAAAATCAGTAGCTGGACTAATGTCTAACCGTTTAATCCGGTCGTATCACGGATTCAACATGTTTTGGTGAAAGAAAGTCTTTATGGTCATTAATGGCAAAATTATGTTTAATGAGACTGATCTAGGAAGCATTATATTCAGTAGGCTATATATTGTCATTGCAATAGCTTTAAAGCTTGAGCTGTTGACTTTGTATGAGCGTCCATCTCAATAAAACTGTTAAAAGAAGAAACTGAAATGACACAGCTGCTCATGAGAAAAAGTAAACCATATGGTTGGAATGAGAAAAGGATGAGGAGGAGTAGAGAAGAGAGGAGAAAACCTTTCACAGGACCAGGGGTCACAAAAATCCATCCGCACAACACATGATCACATGATCTTCTGGGCTTTAGGCCCAATTGAACACAGGCCAAGGTTCATTCGTGCTACCTTTTACTTCTGTCATGTTAAAAAAGCACAATTTCTTTGAAATAAAACATAGTCTCAACTTTTTAGGTTGGATTTTGGACAGTACTTTTGGAGTGAAACTGCTGATCCATAAAAACCTCGGTGAAAGCTCAATGATCTTCAAGTGCTGAAATGAACTTCCCAAAGAAAGTGCTGTGAATCTACGGACAGGACACAGGAAATTCCCTCATTTAATTAAATTGGCTTATCATAGAAAAACGTTGTTTGTTTGTCTCGCCCCCAAATGATTAAAGGCCATTTAAATGACCGTTTTCCATCCGCTGTGTTTTCAATAGGCATTTTTGTCATCATTTGGACAAAACAATGCAGATTCCTAACGTTTTAGAAACGCTCAATATTTTATACTTTCAGAATTTGTCAGCGTGTTAAATTCATCTAATCTTCTTTCCACAACACGGACTCTGAAGAAACACAAAAGATGAGATATTAAGGCAGACAACAATCAGAAGTTTTAGTTATTCTCCATGGTCAGATGAGAAAGTGCAACATTTTGGTTGCACTAACAATGGATAGTTACAAATGTCAGAGGAAATTGGTTCATATCTAAGGTGTAGCTTTGGAATTGTTTCCCCAAATTGCTTTTAAAGTTCTATGGTTGCATGAACTCCAAAGCTGCACCTGATGTTTGCTAACTCTACTGTACTTGAAAATACTTGTGTAAACTTCCCTATATCAGCCGACCAGAGGAAGGGAAGGGTGGGGGAAAGTGGCAGGAAAATCAGACCCCCTCCAGCCTCTGACTGTCCCTGCCTAATGTTATCATTTTGGAGTAAACTGCGAGTCTGGCTGGAGACATACTATTCCCTATAAGGGCTTTGTTTGGGAGTTCACTTGCTTCTGCTGTTTAGGTCGACAGAGCGTCCACTGACTTGAAGGCAGCCTTATATGGTCATCACAGCACGGGACCACAGCTGAGCTCCAAAAGAAACAAGAAAAACAGCATTTGCTTTGGAGATTATCACATGATTATATATGTTTAGCCCATCGGGATGTTTTGTACAGTTTTTGGCCAGTCTGAGTGGTTGTTTAATCATTACTGATAATGATAACTTTTTTTTTTTTTTACATTTTTCCTCACCCTTTCATCTAAATAGGTGATAATAGTGGTGCCCCCGTGACCTCTGCAATGTTTGTTAAGGAACATTTTGGTTTGATTGGCGAACTCTGCAAAAGCTACACTGTATGTAGTGAATTCCAACCAGAACCAAAATTCATCCATTGAATGATGATGTTGGTTGATGTTGCATATTCCATTGATAGGCCTTGAACATTGTGGGAAACCCCAATGTGTGTGTGTGTGTGTTTAAGACCCCAATGGTAATGCACTTTTTTTAATGGTTAAAGGGTTTAAATGGATTTAGAGAAATAATGACAAAGAGAGAAGAACAGTAAAAAGACAAAAATAATATATTTTTTGTCAAGTAATTTGTTTGAAATGTTTGCAAATAATATTTTTATTTTTAAATATGCACCCATTCAATCTTATTTGTATGCCTAATATGTTGAAATCGCAAAACATAAAAATAATTCTTGTCCTGTCACATTCAGTTCATTAATTACATTGTTAGTTAATTACATATTACCTTGCACTCTTACGAAGCATTACAGTGAAATTCACACCCGGTTTCTGTGAACAGTAAAGCCCCTTTAAGAATATTGTTGGCAACAATTTGACCATCAGAAATATACAGTATATATATATTTATATAAAGTAACTTTTACATTTTTTGTCAAATATCAAATATTTTGGGGTCAATTTGGCCATTCCTAATTGTTTGGGGAGAGCTCAAATTCAACGGTGTTACAGCCCTGCCTTGAATAGTTTTCCACCTTTAGCAAACTGTATTTAATTAAAGTCTATTGCACAGATCCAATATTGTGGCCAATAATGTTTAAAATGATGTTATTGTTGTAGGGTCATACAGGTCAGAAAAGTTTGCTTACAAAAAACATTGTTTAAAAATCTATTTTTCTCTTAAATTCTAGTTGTCGTAACCCAGCACCAAGATGACGAAAAAGACCCTGAGTGAGGACGAGAAATTCCTTTTCACGGACAAAGACTTCATTAACAGCCCTGTCGCCCAGGCAGATTGGTCAGCCAAAAAGCTGGTATGGGTCCCATCTGAAAAAAATGGTTTCGAGTCGGCCAGCATCAAAGAGGAACGTGGCGATGAGGTACTGGTGGAGCTGGTGGACAATGGAAAGAAAATCACAGTCAACAAGGATGACATCCAGAAGATGAACCCGCCCAAATTCAGCAAGGTGGAGGATATGGCAGAACTGACCTGCCTGAATGAAGCATCTGTTCTCCACAACCTGAGGGAAAGATACTTCTCTGGACTCATCTATGTGAGTATGCCATAGTGCATTTAAATTATATTTTAAATAAATTAATGCTTAATGAATTATAACAAGTATGCACTTTACACAGCTGAATTAGGCTTAAAGACATGTGACTCATTTTTGGTCAGAAACTCTTGATTTCTTCAAAAATACATTAAAAGGCATCATCTCTTCTATGATGATGAGCATATTTTTAATTTCTGAATTAAAAATGTCAAGGTGATACAACTGGGCAGATATAATAAAAGATTGATTGAAAGGAAGAAGTACTTGTAAATAAACCCTAAAGTAAAAAATACAAGCAGAAGCAGTTTTATTATTAGTAATTTAATATAATAAAAAGACAATTAAAAAATGTCCATTTAAAAATGTGTGGTGCAAAAAATGTAATGATATTTAAAATTTAATAATTTGATATTTGTAAAATAACAATAATAATAATAGTAATAATAAAAGTTTTATTTTTTGTACCCTCACGTGTATTCAGATTGAAAGAAAAATATGTTATGTTTTAGTTGATTACACCATGACATTTTTAGAAGTCATTAAACTTAAACTTTTGTTGAAAATGGTATAAATGTTTTTCAAAATCAAATGAAACTAACATAGAAAGCGCATTATTAAGAACTTTATATATTTCATGTAACTTTTCTTATTCTTTATCTTGGACACTCTTATTTGTCGTTGACCCCCTGTTGACATCACTATTGCATAACATAATGCATAGCATATTATTATCAGCAAATGTATAACATTTATTAATAACTCGTTGTTGCCAAACCAGTGCAAAAATAAAAATAAAAATGCACTGACAACCATTTATGTTAAAATGGCAATCATGATTTACAAGCGCTAAAGCTTAAGAAAGAGGAACTATACATTTCCCAAGGGTGAGGGGTTATAAAACTTCCACAGGCCTCCAAACTATGTTTGCACTCTGGTAACAAACCATTAGTTAACAAAATTTTTCCTTTGAGGAACAGGAGTCTTCCATATGGAATATGCATCACCTCAGCTTTCAAATATTTTGAGTTATAATATACAGACTCAAACCAAACTTCCTTAAATGTATATTTTACGACACATTGTATGGCTCGTTACTGTGCTGCAATGTCTCCTTGTTGTTCTTTACTTGATGGATTCATAACACTTCACATACAGTGGAAAACTGAGATGTTATCTTTTTCAGACATACTCCGGGCTGTTTTGCGTGGTGGTGAACCCCTATAAAATGCTACCAATCTACTCTGAGAAGATCATTGAGATGTACAAAGGCAAAAAGCGCCACGAGGTTCCTCCCCATATCTACTCCATCTCGGACAACGCTTACAGGAACATGATGCAAGGTGAGGCCTGGCCTGCTGGACATTGACACATTCTCTTCTCTTTACAAGACCTCAATGTTTGGATTTCACAATAGCCATTGTCTTGAAACTTCAAACTCAAGTGCATCCCAAAGGCATTTTTATTTTACTAATTGGCAACAGATCAGTGTAGGATCTCCATGTACCAGTGCACTCTTTGAATGTCATTCGTGTTTGTTGAAATGAAGTGTGACAGCTCATATTTCCAGGTCAGTCAGTGGTGTGAGGAGCGCATGCACACATGTGTCAGCAGGTCACACATCTAATGCCATTTTAACACTTTTAAACTTTCAAATGATTTTAAAAGGCTCCTCTTACCCACAGCAGTTTGAAGCTGTATTATAGAGTGAAATGAGGTGCTAAATGAGTTTTACACTTCAATGAAGTTGTTGTGTTGCCAATGAACTTGTTAATACATCAGCATAATGAACTGGAGTCAGATGAAGAAAAGATAAGAGAATAAAACCTCTGTTTGCAGTGGAATATCTCAGAAACTGTTATCTTATGTGAAACTTGCAGAAAATTGCTTTCATAAAGCAGAAGTAGGAAGATGCGTTGTCACGCTGTTCCTCAAGAGTAATTGTGCTAAGTTCACTTCTCATTAAACTGTTTATATTGGACAAGGGCCGAACAATCATGCTTAAACCCTGTAAATTCATGCAGGTCATTGCACAATGTCATGTTGTGTTCACAGTGAGACTCATTTCCTGCTGTATGATGATAACAGTTTCTTGTTCATAGCACAAAATTACTCCAGTTATAGCACCTAAAGACCATATGACAAGACAACTTTTATATGTTTTGACGGATTCCTACAGTAGCTATATCCTGTTGCAGCTGATGACGAGTAAAAATCCAGCATGATCAGCCATGAGTGTCAGTATTCACATTCCTGCTCAGGCTTACACTGATCTCTCTTTGAAGTCCAGGCAAGGTTCACATGCTTGACCGAGTGGTGTAGCCTTGTCGCAATCTGAAACATCAGAATCCCATATGGGATGGAATAGAAAGGAATGAAATTGTTTTTAGTTTATTTTTTCATATATATATATATATATATATATTTCGTTTTTTTTTTTTTTAAGGATTCTGTAGGTTTCATGGTTTGCCCCTGACTGTGCCTTTATATGAATCAGATTGCATGAAACAGGTGCAGAACCACTGCATTTTAATAACCATCCAGCAAAAATGCTACATTATAATATGAGCAGTTTCTAATATAGCATAAATTAGATAAATGTACATATAATTTACATATAAAAATGTACATATAAACAGATAAATTAGAGCATGCAAATTCACTCTCTGACAGCAGGTGGCACTTAAGGTCAGGAAACACCAAGCCGATGGTCGGCCGTCGACAGTTTCAACTGATTTTTAGCCTTATAATCCTCTGAAAGCACACACTAGACAATTCGACCAGGCCGCTAGACCACACACACTTGATGATTGTAAGAACAATTTCACAGTGACACGAGATCTCACTGAGACTCGCGAGATCAAACGTGGCTAAAGAAGAAAAACAGCTGTCAGCTGGCTCTCCTGCCATGCGTTCTGTTTCACAGTGAAAAAAAAAGTATAAAAAAAGAATATGGGTGATATTTACGATTTGAGTTCGGTGACGCTCCGTCTCGATCGGGAGCAGTTAAATAAACAAAAAATCGTTTAAATGTACAAAAAATAATTTGCAACAAGCCTCGAATTCAGCCAAGCCTCGTTCGGGGGTGCAAATTGGCCTTAAAATTGTTTAGTGTGTGGCCAGCTATAGACCGCTAATTCCTCTCAGGCAGGCGCAGAACACAGATGTTAGTAGTTTGCAGTCGGTGTTCAGTGTCTCTGGCTTCTGTTAATGGCCATTTACATTTGATTTATTTGCGCAGTTAACTTAAATAATTAGTTGTGTGTTATTTATGGTTCTGTAACTATTCTAAAATCTTCTCTCAATTGACTGTTCGCAAAGAGTTTGATTGACAGGCGATCTGACCAATCATAACACCGAATCCGCCATCTTGCCCGACAAACAAATCAGGCAGGAGAGTAGATTAACTTCGGTGGAATTAAATTTGAAAAATTGCGTGTATTGACATCTTTCTGCGGTTGAAATAAAATACGTTATGATGTTCATTCATGTTTATTTTGTGCTTTAAGTAAATATGAAAAGACGATCGGTTCACGTGTGCTGTGTGAACTGAGGCAATACAGCAAACTGTCACATCATATTAAAGAGCCACAAAACGCAATTGGATTTCTTAAAAAAAAAGACAAAATTTTAAATCTGAGACCTTGTTTCATACCAGAAGTAACCTGCTCTGTCTTTTCTGATGGTGTGTTATCAGTTTCCTCTGACAGTCTCCTCTGTATTTTTCACTGTGTGAGAACATGATGTGTAGTGTGAGAGAGGCATGGCTTTGTCGGACATAGCAACAGTAACTAAGGAGGGTGGGTTTTTGCAAAGGGTCAATTCACGACGCTGTCTACATTGCTTAGCCACTGTATGGGTACGATATGCCGTTTTTCTAAAAAATTCATAACGTGTGTAATTCAATCCGGTTTACCATTTGAACCGGTATATCGCCCATCACTAATTTATGATAATAAATGTATTAGATTTGATTCTATAGATTCATTGTTGTATATAACTTTTTACTAGCTTGGATAAAACAATACCTGCGCATCTTGCTTTTCATCAAACTGTCTGGCTGAGGTGCAGTTTCCCCATCGGTGTGTTTAGATGTGGTTTTCTGTGCTCTGAATGCCTCGATTTGTGCCTTAATTAGGAAGAAACAAGGGAACAGACTTCATGTTGTATGTGGAAACCTGCCCAGCTTAAGTCATATCCAAAATGAGCAATAGTCATTCATTGTGTTTACAACAGAAGACGTTCTATAGTACTTGAGCAGAACCAGCAAGCTCACATTCAGCTGATTAGCAGATTGGGTGTTCGCCCAGCCTCCAGGATCATAGATAAGAACCAAGCTCTAGACTATTTGAATTTGAAGTATAAATTCATTGACTTAGAATTCTTCGGAGAGGATCTTATTTTGTTTGACTTAAATCGAATACTTCTTTAATAAATTATCCAGTAATATATGTTTTTTTTTTTTTTTTTGATTCTGCTTTCTGAACAATCATTGGTGTACGGTTAGGATTAAAAAACCTTAAATGGAGCCAAGATCATCTGAGAAGGTTTTCTAATTTTAGCAGCATGAATCAATGATTGTCCCATTGCTAAACTCAGTAAGAATTGTGTTGCATCTCCCAAGAGAAGAGTGGAGTCAATTTCTTTTTCAGCAAATCAAATTGCTGCACTGAAAATCAAAGATTATTAGATTATGTGCATTATTGGATGCTGTAATAACAATGGTATTCATCATAGACCAGTTTAGTTACTCAAGAACTTTTCCCCCTTAGGCTTAAGAGCAGCCCCTATGTATTTCATGATGTTCAAAAATTACATGGATACTGAATATGGTCTTGCAGTTTCCATGAGCACCAGCCTGACAGTTTCCTTGGGCCATTGTAATGTCTGTCATTTCTTTCTACAGATCGAGAGGACCAGTCTATTCTTTGCACGTGAGTTCTTTTCATTGTTTTATTTGCATCACTGAAATAACTAGTCTAACAAGTATCCCTGCTGTATCTCAGCTGTAAAGTGTCCTTGAGTTATGGAAGGCACTATATAAATTAAACTTATTAGTATTATTAAAATACTGCTTCTCAACCAGGACTTCCAGTGGGCTTCAGAATCACTTAAAAGTTTTTAACTTTGTAAAATACATAAATAACAAAAATAAATAAATTAAATAAAAAATAAACTCAAACCTCATTTCATAACATAAATCACATTTCATAAACCACAATCATATTTCTCCCCCTCAGCAACTTATAATATTGTTCTAATTGAAGAACATATAGTTCTTGAAATTTCTGGAATCATAAAATGAATCATGTTTAATTAAATATATAAATACTCCCGTTTCTTTGAATTAAAAAAAAAGTTTGAAAACAACCACCTTTGTCATAATTACAGCTTAAATATCTTATCCCTTACAAAATTAACCATGTTGTTACTACAAATAACATGGTTACTGTTCTAAATTAATCATGGTTTTGCTACACTAACCATAGTTTAACCATGGAATTTTGGTTATAAAAATGGTAATCAATACGCCAAAAAAAAAACATGGTTACTACACTTGTACTATAATAAAACCATTGGCAACCCTGTTTTGAATTACCTTGAGAATCTAACATTTTTGTAACATCAGTGTCTTGTATAAAGCCTTCATTTTGAAGGTGCTTTACAAAACAATGAACAAACAAATAAAAAGACTTGAAATGTTCTTTCTTCATTTTCTTTAAACACACAGCATTTTAATCACATTGTAGAAGGCAGATGAAGCCATATGATATTATTCAATGTCATCTGACAGTGGTTAATGGCATGTCATCCATGTTAGTGGTTACTGTTTACATTCCTGAAAAAAGTAAACGGTTTTGACCAATTTAGACTAATGATAAACACATTAATCCCCCTTCTAATATAATATTTAACAATTCAAATGTGGCAGCAACCACACCATGATTAGTAGACATAATTGAAACTAATAGAGTCCTTCTACTAGTACATGTTTTTCAAAAAGTCCTCAGCAGTGGGAACAAGGCTGATGAACCCTAAGGGTCATGTCTCCTCAGAGTCGGCCTACTCACAGGAAATGTGCCCCCTGTCCTGATTCTAAATCCAGACCAAGCACGTTGGCTTCATTTATGTTTGTTTTTGAGTCATTACTGGGCATTTGGCTTGCATCTGTGCAGGCCCCACAACAAAACATGGCCTGTCCTGAAAAAAAAACAGGCAAAAATAGCTGTTGCTCTACTGAAAAGACAATATCATTGTTTTACATCTGTGAGATAATAAAACAGCTGTGAAATATGAGGATGTTAAAATAAAAATGGTGTTGATTGGATGTGTCAGTGCGGGAGGCACCCATAGATATTGTCTGCAAACTTCCTCTGAGTGTGGAATAGGAAATGGAAGCCATTTAAACCGCTCCAGGGCAACTGTTGCTAGGGCACAGAATTCTCTAATGACATCAGGATGTTTCCACTTGGCCCAATGCTCTCGTGGAGGCACTTTTTTAAGGCTTTCTCAAAGAGTTTTTGGGAGATTGGGATTGACCACCCAAAGAGTATTATTAAAAACAGACTGGTAAACTGTTAAAAACACATGGATTGTTAAAAACCACTGATCCGAGGCCTCTATGAAAAATTCACACACGTTTTCCCATACCTCTTATCCAGTGCGGTGTATGGGAATAGTCCAGTACTTCAATCACCATTTGGGTACAGTAACATAACCACATGAATTTTACTATACTGTATCATAAATGGTCAAAAACTGTGGCTCTACAAACAATACAGTATAAAGTGCCCCATAAAATGGCTTTATATGTGTTGAGTTGAGTGAACTGATCTGAGGGCATCCTGCTCCTGCCAAAGAACCAGCCCTTGGGCTGCAGCAGGGCCTGTGGATCCCAGACTCAGTTTTCCTAATATGGACATGTTAGCATGTCAGAATGAAGGTTCAGTCATATCTCTTTCCTATCATACAAGGCAATAGTGCACTGTAACCCCTTGTAACAAGGTAAATTATAGATGATGATCCAAAAAAAATGATCAAAAGTAACAGTAAAGGCTTCAATTGTTACAAAAATAAATACATTTAAAATAAATACAATTCTTTTGAACTTTCCATTCATCAAAGAATCCTAAAAAACTATCACCATTTCCACAAAAATATTAAGCAGCACAACTGTTGTCAACTTTAATTATAAGAAACATTTCTTTAACAGCAAATTAGCATATAAGAATGATTTATGAAGAACCATGTGACTCTGAAGACTGGAGTAATGATGCTGAAAATTCAGCTTTGCATTCACGGAATAAATTACATTTAAAAAAATGTATTACAGTTATTTTAAATTGTATTAATATTTCACAATATTGTTTTTTTACTGTGTTTTAAAGTAAATGTAGCCTTGGAGAACAAAAGAGGTGTCAAAAACATTTTAGTGTTAGAGTTACTTTAAACTAATTTTCTCCTAATGATTTATAATTTTCTTGGTATCTTTGTCCATATGTTTTGTATTCATGGACATTACATTTCCCCTGAAAGGCATAAATATGGCGGACAAGCTGAAAAAATACATAACCTTCTTTACACAGCAAATATAGTGCCAGTTAGTGTCAAGTGTCAAGACATGTACTGATTTTTATGACGTATGCACAGATTAATGTGCCATTTCTTCAACACAGAACCAAAACCTAAAACCTAATCTCACTTGAAACTGTAATACTGTTCTTTTGATGCCTTGCAAAACTGGTATTTCAATCATAGGTATTATCGAATAAAAGAACACAGTTTTGTCATTCACTGTTGTTTTCTTCCTAGTGGTGAATCAGGTGCTGGGAAGACAGAAAACACCAAGAAAGTCATCCAGTATTTGGCTCTAGTGGCCTCGTCCCACAAAGGCAAGAAAGACACAAGCGCTGTAAGTAAAAACAGTGTGAAAAACTCTTTCTCTGTTTGATAACCTCGGTCTTCTTCTCAAGCCAGTTCTTATGGGTTTAGTCGTCAGTATTTGCCCTTGCTTTGACCTCATTTTTTAAAATTAGAGTCTGACATTCTGAATCCTTTCATAATTAAGGTCAAACTGTGAACAGATAAGAACACTCCTTTCAGTCTTTAATGTTTGATATCATATCTCATTTATCACAAGATTATGCTGGCTCTTGTACTGGCTTTTATTTTGCCTGATTCCGAAATATGTTTTGATTATATGCTGCTGAGCCATTTGTATCTCAAGGAAATCAAGACTTCTACAAATGCTAAAGGAAAACCAGTGAATGCAACAGAATGCTCTTAGTTTATACTTATCTAACGACAATTTCCTTAATGAATTTCCTCAAATAGCAGCATACAGGACAACAGTTTGCCTATGTGAGTAAAAAGGATTGTGCAAAACTCCTTCTTGTGTGGGTTTGAGAGTTTGCATGCTTGAGTTTCTCACTGAGAGTGACATTAGACAAGTCTTACATGGAGGGACCCTCTAAACAAACCACCCGTATGGCTACTGTTCAAATGATTGTGCCAAAGAGCTCCAGTGTTCGCATGATGTTTAAAAAATCATTTTTATAAAAAGAATGAAATCAAGATAATGCCGTTAGATCACGTGTGTGCCATTCCCCCATCTGAGATGTGGTTAACTTTTTCTTTGCCAGAGCGGATGCCTGGCATTGAAACGGTCTGTCTGAGCACAGTGTGTGTGCATGCCTACGTATAGCCTTTTGAATTGTTGATCTTATATCCTTTCTCATTTTTCCTTGATCACTTATTAATCTACCACAGGTTAATGTGCATCATCTGTCAAGCTCATATGTGTGTGCATTAGGAATATAAATACCACCTCAGTGTAGATCTGTTCTAATGTGTACTTACGAGGTACGATACAAGAGATGTGCAAGAAAACCAAAATATAAGCACACATTATAGCTGGACATTTTATGCGTAACTGCCATGCATATGAGCTTAAAAGGGATGCCCATAATAGTTATGTTCTTGGTTCCGAAAGTAGTTTCGTTACACTTGAATGCACTACTTTGAAATTTACTAAACACTTCTTCTGATATCCTTTTTGTCATGTAAGAATAATGTATTTTGCGGCCAATTATTTTTCCTACTGTATTCTCTCATTATGTTTTCTAACTTCATGAACATTGATCCAAAACGATGATCCATTAGCATGATTGTATGTGTGTTTGAAAGTTTGACTATTGATCTGGAAGATTAGACTCTAGTTTAATGTAAAAGGAACACTTATGGTACATTTACACAACAATGATGCACTAAAAACGAAAAACTTTTACCTTTGCATTTTTTTCCATTGCCATCTGTACACAAAAACGTTCACGGATCCACGAAAATGCTGCCAAGCCAGTAATTGTAGATTCACTTTGTAAAGAAACACAATGTGTCCGTGTTTCAAAACTTTGCATTTTTTAGGCCCCCAAAACGAACTAACAAAACACATAAAAAGTTTTATGGGTTTAGTTGAAAACAATGTTGTGTACACGCCCCCTTAGCCCACACTTAAACGTCCCCTACACTGTTCACCATTAGTCATGAATTTTTACTAAACATTTTTCAAAAATTCATCAAAATAGTTTAAAACACATTGATTTCTTGCTGACATGTAGTTGCACTATGGGTTATTAACTTGTTCTATTTGCTGTGGAGCACAAGAGAAAACACTAATGATTTGAACTCTGCTACACAACACCACTCACATACTCTGACTGGCACTCCATGGACCAATAAAGTTGTCGTCTGTTAGCTGATATGCTTTGCCCTGAGACCACTGAGAGAAGCTGTCAGATTCAGCCAAGTGCTTTATGAATGTTGATACAGTCTATCAACTCTGTCCTCTTTCTTCCCAACAATTTCTCTGTCAACTGTCTCTCTGTCTCCATCATTCTAAATGTTACTTCTTCTCCTTCTTTTCTAGTTTACTTTATTTTTCTTTGTCAGTGTATGAAGCTATCAGCGATCTTCTTTCCTTCTCAGCGGCAAGCTGTCTCTGGTAGATATCTTCTTTTTCTAGATATTTTCTTTTTTGATGCTCAGTAAGAAAGTAATTGAAAGTTTGTGTCACGGTTGAAACCTTTTTATGCCTCGTTTAAGTCTAAAATCGAGAATCTAATTATGTGGTCAAATGACACCAGAGGCAGCATTATGCTCTCTAAGGACTCTGTGTTTCATCCCACTGAGTAACTTTTATCTTCTTAAGTAAACGCTTAAAGATCTATTACTGAGATCCATTTCATGAACCCCATTAATATGTCCTTTCTCTACATGCTTAGTATGACCTCAACCAATGAACCAATCCTCTTGATATACTTGTATAAGGTCGACATGCTTGGCAGGGCTTCTCATTGCATAAGATTTGGCAGCGAATAGAACAGCATTCTTTTGATCTAAGGGGATCGTGTCCATCTAAATGGACGTGACCTATTTTTTTGTGCACTGTTTAAGGTACTTAAAAAGCATCTGAAGCACACGTTAAGAAATAATTTGTGGCTAAATGTATTACATTTCCCAATTTTGTCCTGCCAAACATTTATAATTAAAAAGTTGCATTGTATACTCTAAAGGAGGGCCTTTTGTTAGTTGACTTCTGATTTTTTTTATTTTATTTTTTTTATTCCAATCTTCTGGCATGTCCCATTCTCCTTTTTTCTTCCTTGATTTGTTTTCTATGGAATGATTCTCATTACTTTCTAACCCTGGTACTGTAGGGTGAGCTGGAAAAGCAACTACTGCAGGCCAATCCAATTCTAGAGGCCTTTGGTAATGCCAAGACCATCAAGAATGACAACTCCTCCCGATTTGTAAGTTTGCGAATGCTGTATGATAGCAGATTTTACCCCGATCAGACCGAAGACTGTAATTAATTAATGGTTTCAAAATCATTTCTTTACAGGGCAAATTCATCCGCATTAACTTTGATGTGACAGGTTTCATAGTTGGAGCCAACATAGAGACCTGTATCCTTGACTTATATAAGCCAAATAAAGATGCAGATCAATCTCACATCTTGAATTAATAAACAATTAGAATATCAATTGAAACATTTTATTTCTGCAAAGTTTCACCTTAACGTCCAAATCACTTCAGATCTTTTGGAGAAATCTCGTTGTATCAGACAAGCAAAAACTGAAAGAGCTTTCCACATCTTCTACTACATGGTAGCTGGAGCAACGGACAAATTACGCGGTAGGTGGAGACACTTCAATAAGTGAAAACATATTGGCATATGGTGACAGTTTTTCATTGGATATTTGCCTAATGACAGACAGACTGAGATTTATAAATGCAGTGATATTGTTGTATAAACTGTACTGTTGCTGGGATATGTCATGCGATTTTTATTCTCTACTGGCAGAGGAGCTTTTGCTTGAAAACTTCAACAACTACCGTTTCCTCTCGGCTGGCCATGTCCAGATTCCAGGCAACCAGGATGATGAAATGTATGAAGAAACCATGGAGGCCATGGATATCATGGGCTTCACTGTTGAAGAAAGAACGGGTATTAAACACAATGAAATATACACATGGTGTCCTTACGACATAAGACATTTTCTACTTATTAGGAGTTAAGTAAGATAATCCTGAGAAATTGTATTTATTTTTGTCAGATATCCTCAAAGTTGTCTCAACTGTGCTTCAATTGGGTAACATCGAGTTCAAGAAAGAGAGGAACCAGGAACAGGCTACCATGCCAGACAACACAGGTCAGAAACATTGGGGAAAATGCCAAGTGAAAGACTTCTCAGGCTACTATAAAACAATAAACGACCGCTGAAATGTGTCTCATTCTCAGCTGCCCAGAAAGTTTGCCATCTCCAAGGCATTAATGTGACAGACTTCACAAGAGCCATTCTGACGCCACGTATTAAAGTGGGTCGTGAGGTTGTCCAGAAGGCCCAAACCAAAGAACAGGTGAAGAGAGTGTAAAGATGTGGAATGGGTGTAAAGTTGTAATGTAATGTTAAAAAAACCCTGCGTGATTGTCATTATGGAAGAACGTACATTATTACCTATACAATACTTTTCCCCTTACAGGCTGATTTTGCCACTGAAGCTTTAGCTAAAGCCATGTATGAACGTTTGTTCCGTTGGATCCTTCTAAGAGTTAATAAGGCACTAGACAAGACAAAACGTCAGGGTGCTTCATTCCTGGGGATCTTGGACATTGCTGGCTTTGAGATCTTCGAGGTTTGGAAAACCTGAAAGAAAAGAATTCAATTTGGTTAAAAATAACCTGAATCGTTAAGGCTAATGGCATATACTGTTTTTCTCCTTCAGGACAATTCCTTTGAGCAGCTCTGCATCAACTACACCAACGAGAAGCTTCAGCAGCTGTTCAACCACACCATGTTCATCCTGGAGCAGGAGGAGTACCAGCGTGAAGGCATCGAATGGAACTTTATTGACTTCGGGCTGGATTTGCAACCTTGCATCGAGCTTATTGAAAGGCCGGTAAGTTTGAATGTGTGTAGATTTGTAGGAACAGAATGATTCTTGTTCTTTGCAGTTTTAAACTAAATCAACTGCTTCCAGCATAAAGCTGTAAGGTGACCAATGTCTTTTTATTCAATTAATTTATTGTAGTTGCTGTAAGAGGCACACTTTTGTTGGAAGTCTTACGTTGAAGTAATGATGTCTTATTGTTACAGAAGGTAATGTCACTCATTTTACTGAAACTCCTCCACAGAATAATCCTCCAGGCATCCTGGCTCTGTTGGATGAAGAGTGTTGGTTTCCAAAGGCAACAGATGTCTCCTTCGTGGAGAAACTTTGCAACACTCATGTTAATCATACTAAGTTTGCTAAACCTAAGCAACTGAAGGACAAGACAGAATTCTCTGTGTTTCACTATGCTGGACGGGTGAGTTCTGCCTTGAAGGAAAGATTTATTTATTGATTTACAGTACATGTGGAGAATATTGTGATCTAGACAGTAATGACCCAAGGAATACAGACTCCTCGACATATTCAGTAATCACAACTCACCTGCAAGATACTGTAGGGAATTGTGCTGTGATAATACTGTCCAGTATGAATTTTGTGGAGAATTTAAAAAAAATGCAGACATGCACAGTTCATTCCTAGTGAAATTTCCACTTTGTATTAAATATCATGACCCAAACCTACACTTTCTCAATTAGGTGGACTACAATGCCACAGCATGGCTAACCAAGAACATGGACCCCTTAAATGACAATGTTACAGCACTGCTGAATAATTCCTCCAGTCCATTTGTGCAAGACCTGTGGAAGGATGGTCAGTATCAGCAATGCATAATTCTTATATACCATACACTACTCTCTAACAAATATAGGCGCCGATCCCATAGCACCCACGGAAAAACATGAGATAGTCTCCATTCATTTTAACCAATAAGAAATGGATTGCAGCTTGTATGACTTTATTCTCGTTTTCACGGTTCATTTGAGGCAGTTTTTGACATTATTTTTGGCAAATGTCAAAAAATTGCATTATTGTAATACGAGAGGGTGCCAGCACAAATGCTCTCCCATATACCCTACATAGTGATGATGGCTATGCGCTCCCTCAGATATTACATGTGTGCGCCCTCAAACTTTGTCCTGTGTACGCGCGAAGAAGTGCTTATTGTAAACAGGTATCTATTAAATCATTTTATTTAGTGAAACGCAACCCTCATAGAAATAATGTGTGTGTTATTTGGTTACTAAATAATGTATTTGCAGTCCGTGCGTTTCACTTCGCAAGATATTTTGTGTAGTAAATTCCTCAAACGCGCAATCCAATGGAGTGCAATTAATTACTGAGTGATATTAAATTTGTTGCGTATGTGTATGATAACTTAGCCCAGTTATTATTTAGTCATGGAAACAGCGGTGAAATGTGTTTTATATTTAAAAAATTTAATTGGGGTTTGAGCACCCACTGGCAGAAACATAAATCGACGCCTATGCTAACAACTACATACTAAATTGTTGCAACCCAGACAATTGTGACCACTGAATGTTCATAATTGGTGTCACACACACACAAAAAAACAAACATCTACATCTTCCCACCTTTTTTGTTTTGGTTAATCAAAGCGCAATGTCACTAAGTGTAATTGAGATAAGAATAATGGCTGACATCTGTATTTTTTATTTCTCAGCTGACCGTGTGGTTGGATTGGAAACCATTGCCAAGATGTCAGACAGTCTCGCACCTGGTGCGTCTAAGACCAAGAAGGGCATGTTCCGTACTGTGGGCCAGCTTTACAAAGAATCCTTGGCCAAACTAATGACCACACTGCACAACACACAGCCAAACTTTGTCCGTTGCATTATCCCTAACCATGAGAAACGGGTATGTCACTGCTGCATACCATGTTACCTGGTGGTACCAATGATGTTTGGGCATAGGGTACATATTCAGACTAGATGTATATCTTTCTATGTCCATGTTAAAGGTACTTTTTTCACCTTTAGGCAGGAAAGCTGGATGCCCACCTGGTGCTCGAGCAGTTGAGATGTAATGGTGTGCTGGAGGGTATTCGTATCTGCCGCCAAGGATTCCCCAACAGAATTGTCTTCCAAGAGTTCAGACAGCGGTGGGTAGCTTTATTATTTTAGATCGAGTTTTTCATTTAGTGAGACAACTGTCTTATTGACTTATTGTCTTGTTGACTAACTGCATATCCAATGTAAAAACAGTATAAATTCTCCAGAATGACATTGCAAGATTCACAGAATTTAAAAAGGAAAAATATAGCTGCAGGCAGCGATTATCAGGGTTTAAGCGCTTTAAGGCATTCAAGCACAAATGAAAAAAGACATTATATATTATGTAGCAAGCCTGTAACCACCTAAATCAATGATTTTAAAAAGTATTTTTGGCAAGTCCAGGTAATTTATCATAGAAATGTGATGATTTTTAATCTTAATGACTGTTATAGTGCCACCTATGGTCGGATTGGAGGAGTTTGCAAAAGTAGGTTTTTTAAATAATGTCAAATATTTAAAGAACAATTTGATTGACAGCAGTGGTCCTACAGGCAGTTGTTCAGAATGAGGAGATTGATTGTATGATGTGAAGATCTAGTGTATGTGTAAATATATGAACATTTTCTGCAATTTGAGGTCATTTACCATAGAAATATACCGTATTGACCCGAATATAAGACGACCCCCCTTTTTCCAGATGTACCTTTTGGAAAAAGGCTTTTTGAAAACCAAATCTTGTTTTTTTTCTCTCTCTGTAAAACAAATTTTTTTCTTAAATTATTTTCATATTGCATATTTTTCCTATTTTAATTTTTGTTTTGAAAGTATGGTAAATAGCCTACTGGTAAAATGTACCAACAATGACAAATATACACTTTTTGATATACCATAAAAATAACAGGTAGCCCATCTGAATTATATAACATGTGGGCTATCCATCTCATAGTAGCCTACCAACATTTTATTATCAGTAGAAGTGAAATCTTATTGTAGTCTTCAAATCTGGGTACTGTCTTATGATTTAAAATCACTTACAGAGGAAGTTTGGTCCCATCAGGCTAACATGACTCTACCGCTGTAAGCTTTTCTTTTTCTTTTGTTTTCACTCGCGATCTTTACAACACACATTACATCATATATTTCATGGCACACTCGTTTTATGCGTATTTGGAGCCACCTATTGTTGTGGGTGTATTACTGACATGTCAAAGTCTAGACCCCGAATTTAAGACGACCGCGTTTTTTCACATGTATTTCCAAGTAAAAAATCATCATCTTATATTCGGGTCAATACGGTATTGTTTTTATAAACCTTTTTAAGTGTAATAGAACCATCTGTGGTCCGAACTTTGAATGCTTGTTTAAAAATGTGCTCACCTTGTTTAGTGAAGTTTTGAGTATTTGTTTAGGCTTTTGGGTATATTTGGACAGGCCCCTTTTCTAAACGACCCCCGTTATAGTTACCCAAAGTGTAAAGTTCAACATTTTTTTGATAATTATTGACCTAGAGAGTCCAGAGAATTGTACTGCGGCGTTTTATTTTATTTATACATTTTTTTAAGATGAAAGTGAAAAACCTAAGACTAGTTCACAAAAGTAGTTGTTTTTACATATTCTCAATTATTTAACAAACGATTTGATTGACAGCATTGGTTCTAGAGGCAAAGCTACGCGCTTGAACCCCTAAAAGTATATTGCTACCTGGACTCCAATTTGCAGTTTAGTGTGATTACATATGTTGTGCCAAATATATTGCATGGTACAGGTTATCAGATTTAATGCAATTATCTTCATTTTACCTTGACATACAGATATGAGATCTTGGCACCAAGTGCTATTCCAAAGGGCTTCATGGATGGCAAGCAGGCCTGCTGTCTGATGGTAAGATGTTATCCAATTAAATCTTGTTAAAGAACATGTCACAGAACGTCTTCTCTCTTTTTCAAAAATAATTTATTGAGTCAAGAAGTTCCAGATGCCAAAATCAGACTTTTTTTCTCAAGACAACAAAGCCAAGATGCCTGCAGAACATCTAACAATATCACTAGCAAGTCACATGTTCATATAGTCTCAACAATGATCTCATTATCACGTTTTACTCCTCTTTACTTTATGGAATTTTCCCAGTATTCCCACCACAGTAATTTCATTACTTTGCTAACTTGTATCTAAGTGTGGCATCCTACCAACTGGTTTCTTTTTTTTAAAAGTGCTGAACCATGCTTTCAACTATAATTCCTTTATACAATTAGAGACACTGACTATTACATGTATAACTGATGCTGATTGAAATAGTGTAGGGATAATGTACATCTTCTTTCTCATACCTGACCCTCTTTGTAGATCAAGCACCTGGACCTGGACCCAAACCTGTACCGTATTGGTCAGAGCAAAATCTTCTTCCGCACAGGAGTCCTGGCCCAGCTTGAAGAGGAGCGTGACCTGAAGATCACAGTCATAATCATTGCCTTCCAGGCACAGGCCAGGGGATTCCTAGCTAGAAAGTGGGTAGAGTTCATAAATACAATATTTTTCAAAATGTTAATATGCAATTTGAGTTATTCTTATTTAAAACTATGTGTAGGGCCTTTGCTAAGAGGCAGCAACAGCTAACAGCTATGAAGGTGATCCAGAGGAACTGTGCTGCTTATCTGAAACTCAGGAACTGGCAGTGGTGGAGACTCTTCACCAAGGTTAAAACATTTCTTATATTCTACATTTCTATTGAATAATGTGACTATACATTTTTATTATAGTTCTTGTAACTGGTTGAGCATAGTGCAAATATTTGGGTTTTCTGTTAGTATTTATCTAAACATATTTCCAAAATGTCCACAGGTGAAGCCTCTCCTCCAGGTGACACGCCAAGAAGAGGAGATGAGTCTGAAGGAGGATGAGCTCCAAAGAATCAAAGAATCTGCACAAAAATTTGAGACAGAGCTAAAAGACGTTTCACTGAAACATGCACAGGTATGATGAAATCCTGACTTTGTCCTCTTGCGTTTAATAGCAATTAATCATGCACTGATTATACGATATAATCCTTTCATTTGTAGCTTATGGATGAAAGGAACCAGCTCCAGGAGAAGTTGCAGGCTGAGACAGAGCTCTATGCAGAGGCGGAGGAAATGAGAGTACGGTTAGCTACCAAGAAACAAGAACTTGAGGAGATCTTGCATGAGATGGAGGCCAGGTTGGAGGAGGAGGAGGATCGTGGTGCAGCCCTACAACTGGAAAAGAAGAAAATGCATGAGCAGATTAAAGTAGGTTTTCATTTATTGGTTTTCATTCACAGGCAACATGCACTTGATCAAATTCAGTCCTTAGATATCTTTAAATGCTTGTATTTAGTCCATGTCTCTCTCTTGTCTCTAAAATAATGTTCTAAGGATCTTGAGGAACATCTTGAAGAGGAAGAAGATGCTCGTCAGAAGTTGCAACTGGAGAAGGTTACCTCTGAAGCCAAGGTCAAGAAGCTAGAGGATGATATCCTGGTGATGGAGGACCAAAACAACAAATTGCATAAGGTTTCATTTCAACAAATTAGATTTTTCTTCTTGTTTTAAGATTACATATTTTGGTGGCAATTGAAGTGTTAAATTTTAAGTACTCTATTTGCAGGAGAGGAAGCTTCTAGAAGAAAGGGTAGCTGATTTTAGCTCAAACCTTGCTGAAGAAGAAGAAAAATCCAAAAACCTGACAAAGCTGAAGAATAAGCACGAGTCAATGATCTCTGAACTGGAGGGTTTGTCCATTATTTACTTTTGATGCATGATGATAATGCCTGTCTGGAAATCAATCACAGTAATGTTTAATTCGGTTATAAGCAGTGTTGGGCTAGTTACTCAAAGAATGTAATATATTACTCACTATTAGTTACTCCTTTCAAAAATAATATTGTTGCTTTACTTATTACTTTCTGGCAACAGTAATTAGTTACACTACTAGTTACATTACTTTTTCTTCACGCCCCACAAAAGTTGTAACTGTGTATCTTCCAGATAAAATTCTTCTACAATGTTACTAACAACATATTTCTGTCTCATCATTTGACCAAAATCCACATTGGATCGCAGTCAGAAGTTATTACAAACACTTAATAGCGATTGATAGTGGCATTCAAGTAGAAGTCTTGTATTCATCTCATTAATTGTCATGAAGTAATTTTGAA